>NC_138075.1:155986637-156586637 GCF_964212035.1 Myotis nattereri
TACAGTGCATCCCCCTACAAGTAGCTTGGACAAGTAGCTTAAACCCAGTCTGAATTTTTTCTGCTGTAAAAGGAAATATTCACAACAAGCATGCAGTACTTTTTTTTGGAATAAAAATAAAAAGCATAGCAGATGTAAAATCACCTGGCACACAGTAAACATTCAAGAATTATTATTTGTAAACACTAAGATTACTGCCCAGTTAGGTGTGTCAGAAAGCATAATGCACTATTCCGTCCCGTTAAGTCTAGAGAAAGTCACTTGGCAGTGCATTTGAAGCTAATTAAAATATCTGATATGTCAAGAGGAAAAGCATGGTGATTTTTTTTCTCTTTGCTATTTCCAGGTCAGAACAGATTATATAATGATAAGCATTTGTTTTGGATATGGATGAATGGGTGGATGGATGCATGGATAGATGGAAAACATATGGATGAATGGATGGATGGATGGATGGACAGACGCATGCATGAATGGATGGATGGACAGATGGAGATTTGGGAATCTCCTTGCAAGACTATCAAAACCCCCAAAGAAAGAGGGAGAATATAACAAATTGTAATCTATTGTCTTTCATTTTTGAACCAGTGATTCCAAAGGAACTAGATGAACTTCTTCACAGCCTCCAACACAACTTTCTCCTTTTGAACTCTACTAATTGGGGTCTTGGGTTTCATTCTCTATAGAAAATACTCGAGTTAAAATGCTTAACATTCACATACTCAGATATACAAGATACCAAAGAGCTCAAAAATTTCCAGAGACACATCCAAAAAGATAGCACATCTTTTTCTCATATAATTCACAACAGCAAAATCTTTGGCCCTTACCTGAAGGTGGGTCCATTCTGTATTTATTCTCTTGACACCAACCAACTGGTCGAAGTCTGTAATCCAAGTAAAACAACCACTGGTCATAGGATTCAGTGTCCTCCAATCCCACATAGCGAAGGCGTAATCTTCCTCCAACATTTTCAATCACACTAACTATCCAGTACTGAAAAGGGTTCTGAGAATCCTGAAGTTCTATTAAGGAATCAACTGTAATGAGGTCTATAGGGCCTTTCCCTCGCAGAGGCTGTTTAAACAGAAGCAAAACTCCTTATTTTAAACTTTATTTTAAGGTTCTCATGGAAACAGATGACAGCAGAAGATAATATTTTTTCACACCATCATCCAAGCTATTGGCAAACAGTCTGGTGTTTCCCTCCACCCCCATCCTTTCCACAGCCCTCGCCCCCTCCCCTTCCCTCTCCTCCCACACACACTTCCATTTACCCAACTCTGTCCAACAACAAAAATCACAAGTCAATAGGAAATAACAGTTTGTGCTATGTTCTCACCAAACAAATACCCTTCCCAGATAAAATTGCATTTGTTAGAAATGAGTACACTTTTAAGAAGAGTTATACCGAAATTTGCCTTGAGCTAGAAAACGTGTGGTAGCAGAATGTCTACTTTTCTAATAGACAGATATATCAAACATGAGACTGTAAGTTTATACTGGGACTCAACAGACATGTATCTTACAATGGCCACTGCTATAGTAATCAAGACCCTCTCATACTTTGAATATGTGCATAAAGCATGAACATGTGTAGATAACATGTTTGATACATAAGGATATATACTAAATTAGAATATTATGTAAAGCTGTGTCTACATCTACCCTGATAGCTGGTTTAGAGAATAAATGTACTTACTGCCCTATATAAGCAACCTTCTTAGCATATGTTAGCATAAGAAAAGGGTGTTTGTCCAGCCCGGCTTGTAGGCAAATATGTTTTTTTAAAAAAAACCTAAAAGAGTAATATAATCTGTCCTTTCGAAAGGGTCAACAACCATCATTTTGATTTGTTAACCAAACAATTAAATTAGTAGCCATTAAGATAAACAAATACACTAGGCAAAAATCTTCACAGAACCAAACCCTATAACTCAATATGTCAGACAATGGTGTTCCAAAGTATCAATATCTTTTATGACAGGAGGGAAACTTATTGTTAAGGTTAAGAGAATAATGATATTGTCAACATCCACATTGTATTCCTTGTTATTCATTGTGTTTTCCCCTTTTTCAAGGGCATTCTTGAAACAAATATGGTAACACAATAATTATCTACAGCACACCTTTTACTATATATAATAGAACAGGAATATAAAAATAAAATGTTTCATCAAAAAATTATTTACAAATGAACCATCAAGATTTCAGATTTAACTATTTTTTTCAGTACCATAAATTACCTTAATCATATTTAAATATGGTTAGTCATTTGTCCTCTTGTTTTTATAAGAGAGGAGGTTAATTCAATTATTACTTATCATGTGCATATAAATCTTTGGGTTATGCATCCAGAATGGAATAGTTAATGAAACCATTTAACAATATGCTCCCAGATTATACTAGTTTCACCTGTACAACAAAACAGTTATTCTTCGGGATTTTATTTACATACACTAATAAAGGGTAGAGGCTTAAACATATAAGATAGTGAGATGTTCTAACATAGTATTATTTTAAAATGTGTTCACATATTTTAAAGCAAATTTAAAGCAAATTCCCCATTTATTGATTGTAGCACAGATGAAGATTTTTCAATGCCATTAGAATCAGAAACCTAAGTAACTTAGGAAAAAACAATGTTAGGCTCTTTGAATATAGATACCTGAGTGTACGCATGTACCTGCGGAAGGATATATGCAAAGGTGCCGTTAGGTTTGAGTTCATGTAACTGATGCTTCAGACATAGAATAGCTGTAAACAATAATACATACACCTTCCAGAAGGTTAGCAGGTGCTGTCCGGGAACCAGTCAAGTCACGAATGAGAAATTCTGTCCAGTCTGTGTACTTTTCTTTGATTGCTGGTGAAACAAAGGAGAGAAAACACTTCAACGCCACTCAATTATCAAATAAACTTAAAAGGACAGCATTTTGCTGTTTATGAGTGTTACTTCAATATTTCTCTTAATTTTAAGCACCAATCTTAAGTACTAAAATCATAACAGCAAATCTATCAACAATGGGTGTTCATACCCACCAGGTGCTTAGATTTTGCTGGGCATGAGGAGATTAAATAGGAGGTTCTAAAGTCTTGAAAACTATTTAGAAACTTCTGAGAACAACAAAGACATTATAAAGTATGTAATTCAGTTGGTTCCAAGAAGAAAGAGATCAATGAGGGCTGGCAGAATCAGAGAAAGTTTTCCAGGTGAGAAAATAAATCCAGGCTCTGAATTACACAAAAGGTTTATAGAGGCAGAGAAGAGGAAGATGGAACTTTCATATTGACAGGAACAGCACAGGCTAAGGAAAAAAAAAGGAAGCAGTGAATCTTAAATTATAAATGGAAGCACTTACTATTAAGAATAAAAGACTACAGTATTCCTTCCCTTGGAGATTTTTAAAAGACAACCTACATTAATTTTTCAGAGGTTTTGAATTAAATTGTTCCCATAAACAGGAGGATATATCCTGAAAGGATTCAACAGGACTGATAAGCTCCTACTATGTGCAATGAACCCTGTAACATACTACTGGGGCTCAAGCACATAGATATAAGTATTCCTCTTCTTAATAATAAATACAGCCCAGATAAAGATGAAACTTGTGAATAATTTTATAAAAATTATACATACACAGAGACACACACATTCCTTAGTACTTAGGAAATTCTATTTCAACTTTAGCACTTTTTCCGTTGTACAAATATACTTGTATAATTACAAAAGGCAATATCATTATTTTGCTCTGAAGTACAGGCTTTAACAAAGACATTACCTAAGAATTGGTGGAAGCAAAGGACAGACTTTTCACAGTGGTAACATTAGGTTAAAATAGGAAAGACAAGAACCTCAGAATATTCTCCATAATTAGACCACTTAATATTTATGTCATTAAAACCTCGGACAGTATATATGCAAACCCTTATGACAAAGGCCTTTGCTATTTAACATTCTACACATTGTTATGGCATCACATGTGACTTTTAATGGAGACTCCTTCATTGGGCGGTTGTAAGCATTAAATGAGAAAATAAATATAAACTCCCCAGTAATTATCACACATTTACAGTATTAATCAAGCCTTGTAAAAGTGTTCTTTGAATCCAGAGACATAGAAGCATAGAACAACACACTGTGGAATCTCAGAGGAAAGGGTGGGGGGAAGAGATCAACCAAAGAACTTGTATGCATATATGCATAATCCATGGAAACAGACAATAGGGTGGTGAAGGCCTGGAACGGGCTACAAGGGGTCAATGGGAGAAAAAAGGGACATATGTAATACTTTCAACAATAAAGATTTTTTTTAAAAGGGTTCTTTGGTAATGCAACTAACCATTCCTTCTTTAATGCACTCAAATACTTAATAACATGCTAACTTTTTTTTTAAAAAAAATCTCAAACTGATGTAATTGAACTAATAATTTATTGCAATCCAAATTAAACTTTTAATAAACTTGTACATCAGATCATGAATACAAAATGATGACCACGGGAATAAAAATCACAGTATTTTATTAATTTGAAACATTATAATTAGAATAAAAATTCCTTCCAGCATATGATGGAACTTTTTAGCCTTCTAATCTTTTAATTTCCCTTCCCTAATGTGGGTATTAATGCTAATTTCACCATTATGATCACAGCATGAAACACTGACAAACTGGTAGCCCACACACAAAAATCTACCTTATGGAAAAGAAGTCCTAATGTAAACTGTTATGGGAATCCAATGCATTTTTAGCTTCTATTCCTGTTTCTTCATATTATTATAAAATTGATTACCCATTATATAGTAGTAAAATACCATCTCTCTGTCTAAGCATACTAGTAGCAATAATATTTTAACACAAGAGGATACATGGTGCACAAAGATCATTATTCCACAGTCACTTATTCATGTTTTTATGAGAACAAGATCAATAGTGAATAGATGATACACAATGCTTACATCAATATGAATGTTTACGCACACAGCTATTTATACTTTTTTTTAATTGACACTACAGAGCACAGAATAGTTCCTGTAGTCTACATTTCTTCCTCATCCAAATCAAACTTCTGTTCTTGCTGTTACACACAAAGCACCCCGAAACAAGAAATGCAGCACTGTTGAGACAGTAATCATAAAGCTCAGAATTCAAACCACATTTCTTCGTACTTATATTCCAATCTGGCTTAAGCAGTTACTTTATAACTTTACTTTCATCAGTAAGTTATTCCTACAATTCACACAAGTCACATCTTACTGAAAAGTGAATTTATTCTAATAAGCTCTTATGGTATTTTATTATGCCTGTTTAAATAAGGCAAATACCTCAGTAAATACCAGTTTGCAGTAATGTATTGCTGAGGGGATTTTGGGAAATTGCGTAATATTTTTTGCCAGCTCCTCAGAATGCATCCAATGCCATCTAGGGGAGTAGCAGCAAGGAGTGCCCCCATCAGGGACACATAGGAGGTGCAGTGGTGCTTGCCTGAGGTGCCATCCTGCCTCCATGTCTATTCTCCGTCCCTAAAAACCACCACTCCCAATCTTGTTGCCCAGATCCAGCGACTTTCCCATCCTCTGCTATCCACCATCCCCATCTTTGTCCTATTCTGCCTCCCCATCTGTGCCTTTGGGAAACTAGAGTAACTATAACTGCAGCATAAAGGAAAAACCTGAGCCACGCCATCACCCACAAGTTCTAGAACCACCCTTCCTTTTTAACAAATCACTTTGAACATTCTTTTCTGACAAGTCAATACCCCATTTCTTTGCTCCCCTCCAAAACCAAACTTACACTAAGATTTCTCTCCACCCACCATTCAACCCAGTCAACTTCCTCCCCCACAAACTACCAAACCACTGACCTGCATTTTTCTCCAAAGACCTGCACATCCCCACACCAATGCCTTCTCAGGCCTTACTTGGATATTTGACACAAATGACCACTTCCTCCCTCACAGTGTCCTCTAGGGGTCTCCTCTACTCAACTTCCGATGATTCGGTGCGTTACTTAGAAACTGGTCCGGCCGGCTCTCCTTTCTTCTCGCTGTGTGGTCTTCCATGGACCATCTTATACATTCGCCTGACTTCAATCACATCAATACCATCAACTGCCAATTTCTCTCTACAAACCAGACCTCTTTTCTGAGCCTCAGAATCACAGATTCAATTGCCTGATTATCAGTGAGGTTTAGAATCATGACATTATGTTAATTCAGATTTCTTTTCTGGGAACTTACTATTTACATCCCTTGATCATTTTTCTATATACGTATCTTTTTTAAAAAAAAAAATGTTGACTTTTAGGAGCTCTGTCTATATTAGATATTAATTCTTTGTTAAAAATAACAAAGCTCTAACTTAGTAAATGATATGCAACATAAGCCTTTAAAAAGAAGACATGAGATCATTTTGCTCAGCCCTTGAATCTTAGAAAAGATTTCAAGCTCTTCAGCCTGGCTCGATGTCCTGCATGACTGGGTCCCTCTGCACTAATCTTCCTGTGCTGTCCACACTGGATTTCTCTAAACTCTCCTTCTACTGGGCCCCATTAGGGTTTTGCACATGCCCTTCCTTCTGCGACAAAACACTTTCTCCCCGTCTCCTCATCATCTCACCCATCACTTCCTCCTTGACCTCTGCTAACTTCTAAAATCAACTATATTCTCTCCTGGAAGCTCAAATTCTTTCCCTTCATAAATTTAATGCACTTTATGATTATATGTTTGTACATTTGTCTGATGACAGTTCCCACCTGACTGTTCACTCCAGGAGGCTAGGAACCATCCACATACATTGTGTTACTTCTGTATACCCAATACCTATAACAACTGCACATAGTAGGTGTTTAATAAAATTTTGGCACTGGAAGGAAGGACTAACAGATTAGATGGTTCTATAAATTGTATCTGCTTCACTAATATTTTGTTGAAACAGAACTTACTGAATTCAGGTGAAGAAAAACTGTTACCATGGATATTACACGGTCCTTTCAGTAAAATACAATTTAACTCAATAGCACATTACCAGCATTCACAAATGAACTGCCATTTTTTTTTGTTTTTTTCTCTTATTTGCCTTGTTTCATTTGTTTGTGTGATATTAGTTATCATTTAAGACTTTAGTTTCCGCATACATAACCCGAAAAGCCAGAGACCTGCCCATTTAATTGAGATAGCAATAATGTCTTATATGCTAGGGCAGACACATAATACTTCTCTAGAGTTCTCCTTATGAGTTAGTACACAATATGAGTCCATTAGGCAACACGGATACTGTTCATTTCAGACAAAGACATCATCCAGAAATTAAAGAAACACAAGGTACTACATACACCGCCATACTTTATCCTTAAGGGACCATCTACTTTCTCTGAAGCACCCCAGAACCTCTTAGCAATAGAAACACCCAAGACTTACAAAACAAAAGCCATACAAATATCAACTATATATAGCATTCTCTAGACACCACTCACATTACTCTACATCCTATTTCTAAGAGCCCAGAAGATAAAAAGCCTCTAAAACTATTAGAAGAAATTTAAAACCTTATCATTGTTCTCTGGTAAAAGATTTTTGCCCATTAGAGTATGGACTTTCTCTCATTCCCACAAATTTTCTCCAATTCTTTTCTAGCTACTAATATCTCACTTTATAGACATTTCTGCTGTTGCTTTAAATATTTTCCTGCTTTAAAAAATAACCTTCCAAAGAATCTGCCACTTTTTATTCTCCACTAGGAAAAACTTGCTACAGGTCTTTTATTGGTTCGCACTACGGCAAAACTGTCAAGACTGAATTGACATATCACAAAGGTCCAGGGCTGTAGTTCAATGGAAGAAGACACACACACACACACACACACACACACACACACACATACTTGACTTATTTCTTTTTGTAAAGTTACTTTCATTGCTGCTGCAAAATGACTTCCATTCAAATTTTCCCCAATGCTCCCCTTAGGTGTATGTCTTAAAAAGACAGAAACAAGTTTGCATAAAATTAACATTAACACGCCCTTTGTACATCTCTAATTACATGAATCAACTTATATTTCAAAATTTTTCACATTATTGTCTATGATGGTTTATTTGATGTGTCAACTTGACTAGGCCACAGGGCCCATATATTTAGTCAAACATTATCCTGGACAAGGATGTTTGTGGATGACATTGACATTTACGTTGGTAGATGTGACAAAGCAGATTGTCCGGCAGATTGTCGTCCCAATGTGGGTGGGCCTTATCCAGTCAGTTGAAAGACACAAAAACAAAAGACTGAGTGAGAGCAAGAGGTAATCATGACAACATCAAAGAAAAATTAAATAAATAGACATTCCATGCTCCTGGATAGAAAGACTCAATATTGTCACAATGTCATTTCTTTCTCAGTGATGGCGAACCTATAACACGCGTGTCAGAGGTGACACGCGAACTCATTTTTATGGTTGATTTTTCTTTGTTAAATGGCATTTAAATATATAAAATAAATATCAAAAATGTAAGTCTTTGTTTTACTATGGTTGCAAATATCAAAAAATTTCTATATGTGACATGGCACCAGAGTTAAGTTAGGGTTTTTCAAAATGCTGACACGCCGAGCTCAAAAGGTTCACCATCACTGTATCTTGATCTATAGGTTCAGTGCAATCCCAATCAAAATCCCAGCAAGTTATTTGGTGGATACTCACAAGCTGAGTCTAAAGTTTATATGGAGAAGATAAAGATCCAGAATAGCCAAAACAGCACTGAAGGAGAAGAACAAAGTAGGAGAACTGATACTACCTGACTTCAAGATTTACTATAAAGATACAGTAGTCAAGGCAGTGTGGTGTTGGCAAAGGAATAGACAAACAGATCAGTGGAACAGAACAGACACCCCAGAGACAGCCTACATGTATACTGTCAACTGATCTTTACAAAGGAGCACAATGACACAAAGACAGTCTTTTCAACAAATGGTCCTGGGAACTGGACATCAATGTACAAAAAAATGAACCTACATGCAGATTTTACACAAAAATTAGCCTTCTGAAAAATAACTAAAAATAGATCACAGACCTAAATGCAAAGCCTAGAAGATAACACAGGAGAAAACATAGATGACCTTGTATATGGTGATGCCTTTTAAACTACAACGCCCAAGGCATGATCTATGAAAAAAAATTGATAAGTTGAACTTCATTAAAATTAAACACTTCTGCTCCGTGAAAGACAATGTAAAAAGAATGAGAAAAAAATATTTGCAAAAGACACATCTGATAAAGGACTGTTATTCAAAATATAGAAAACACTTAAAACTCAACAAAAAGAAAAAAAAACTAATGTGATTTTAAAGAGGGCCAAACCCCTTAACAGACTTCTCACCAAAAAAAAAAGGTATACAGTTGGCAAATACTACATGACAAAATGCTTCACATTGTGTCATCAGAGAAAAGCAAAGTAAAACAATGAGATACCAGTTCATGCCTATTAGAATGGCCGAAATCCAGAAAATCGACACCACCAAATTTTGGCAGGGATGTGGAGCAACAAGAACTCTCATTCACAGCTGGTGAGAATGAAAAATGGTACAGCCACTTTGTGGAAGACAGTTTGGTAGTTTCTTACAAAACCAAACATACTCTTACCATACAATCAGCAACTGTATTCCTTGGTGTTCACACAAAGGAGTTGAAAACTTATGTCTACACGAAAACCTGCACACGTGTTTAGAGCACAGCTTTACTCCTAATTGGCAAATCTTGAAGCAAGCAAGATGTCCTTCAGTAGAATGGATAAACAAACTGTCGCACATCCAGACAGTGAAAGATTCAGCACTAAAAGTAAATGAACTATCAAAGCACAAAAGGATATAGAAGGACATTAAATGCATGTCACAAGTAAAAGAAGTCAATCTAAAAGAGGCTACATACTGTATGATTCCATCTATATGATGTTCTAGAAAAGCCAAAACTATGGAACAGTAAAAAGTGGTTGCCAGGGGTTAGTTGGGTAGGAGGGATGAATAGCGGGAACACAGAGCATTGTTAGGGCTATGAAACTACTCTGTACGATACTATAATGCTGAATACATGTCATTATACATTTGTCCAAGCCCACAGAATGTATTGTATCGAGTGAAACCGAATATATAAACTATGGACTCTATGTGAAGAGGATGCATCAATGGAGGTTCATCAATTGTAACAAATGTACCACTCTGTGGGGGAGGTTGATAATGTGGGAGGCTTGACTGTGTTAGGGCAGGGTGTGTACAGGAACTCTCTGTACCTTCCTCTTAATCTTGCTGTGAACCTAAACCCTAGTCTGTAAATTCCTTAAGGACAACACGCTGTATCTTATCATCATTGTTTATCCTAGTGCCTAGCACAGAGAACCCAACAAATGTTCCCACATAGCTTTCAAAAGTGAAGCAATTTATCATCCTCCCCCTAACCCAACATATATTAGACACCACAATTCTGATTAGAAGGAAAAAAATTGAGTGTTTCTAATGTGCCAAACAGAGCCAAGCACTTCCACACACAGCAACTCAGTTAGTGCTTCCCAAAACCAAGGAACTATTTATTCTCTTCCTCATTCAACAAATAAGATTCAAAGACTCTGAGACAGACAGTTGGTAACAGATATATTAAAGAGTATATTTGCAAACATGTATAATTAAGGGAATAAAACAGACAAATAAAACAAAACAATAAAACAAAACACAAATTATTTCATAAATATAGGACATAAACACAATTACTCAACAAAACCTTAGCTTAGACTCTATGTCAGATTTCTCAAAGCTACTTCTTGTCTACTTTTAAAGATTTATATGGCTAGGTAAGCAAATTTTGAAAAATTTAAAATAAAAACTCCTGTTTGTCCCAAGAGCTACACCTCATAAAATGTTACTTCCTTTAGAATGAAACTAAGAGTAATACTTTGCAAAAATACATAACTAAGGAGTACTTTCATAATAGATACAAATCTGATTAACATGCTAATCACAACAATTAAAGGTATCTTTAAATATACCTCATTGAACAGGGTTTACACTAAATATGAACAATATCATGAGAAAAGAAATGGAATGATTACCTGTAAACATCTCACTTGAGAGTTGACATATTTATGATATGCCATGAAATCCTTCTTATTAAAGTTAAGTTCAAGAAAATTCAAAGCATGTTCTTCGAGATAATCAGCCAGGTCCAACTGCAAGCAACAGTATCTTGCAGTCGTCATGGACAAACTCACTGACCTAACAGTTACGCCGGAACACAACACATGGCCCGGCTGTGGTTAAATACTTTAAACCCGCCATGTCTGTAAGTACTAATGAAACACAAGCTCTCTTCCACCAAATAGTCCTATAAGAACTCTGAGATTCTGTTTCTGAATTACCCAAAAACAGATCTTGGAAAAATGAAGACCCCAGAAAATATTCTCCTGACAATAGGATTTATTATCCAGTTATTGTGGATTTAAATCTTTTCCAACACTATGCTCCATTAGGACCCTTTTATTGACCTTTAAATTTTTTAAACATTTTACTGGAAATTTTTTAGTGACTTGTGTGTTTTTTTTAAAGAAGGATCAAAACACATTTTGCATATCTAAATTATAGTGGTCACTAGCAACTCAAAATTACAGAGAGCGGGAGGATGATATCTAAATTATAGGCCTGCAACCTGGAGAATAATCCGAACCTATAACCTCACTCCTTCACACATGTCTTCCCTGAGGAACTTTCCGCTCTGAGAACTCCATAAGGCAAAATGAACAGATCAAATTTTCTGTCAAATCCAAGGGCAAGAGCTACCACAGATGTCATGGTACAATTATTTGGAAGCAAGCTGGGCAAGCACCATGAACCAGGTGGGGCCAGACTTGCAGAGTGCAAGACAGAGTAGAAAAGATCACTAATGACGTCTGCATCGCCAAATCCAATAGTCACTTCCCAATGGTATACCTATTTGACATGATAAACAGCATTTGATATGTTGGCTCACTCTCTCCTTCTTCAAACAGTCTTCACTTAGTGTTAAGGATTAAATGTTTGCCTCCCCAAAGACCTTATGTTGAAATCCTACCCCCAATGTGATGGGATATAGAGGTGGGTCTCTTGGAAAGCACTTACTTAGGTCATGAAGGAGTAGCCCTCATGATGGAACTAGTGCCCTTAGAAAAGAGAGCCCGGGAGCTGTCTCACTCTTTCTGACCTGTGAGGACACAGCAGGGAGTCGGTAGTCGGCAAGCCAGAAGAGGGCCTTCACCAGAACCCAACCATGCTGGCACCCTGATCTCAGACTTCTAGACTCTAGAACTGTGAGGAATGGATTTTTGCTGTTTATAAGCCACCCAGTCTATGATATTGTTATAGCAGCCCGTGCTGGCTCAGACAGCTTCTGGGCCATCAATCTCTCTTAGCTTATCCCACTGGGCGTCACTTACCTCAATGGACATCACCGCTCAGTCTCCTTTGCTGTTCCTTCTCTTCTTTTCAACTTCTAAACATTGGAGGGCCCCAGAACACAGTCCTAGAATCCTCTCTATCTACACTCATCCCCTAATTGACTGCAACCAGTCTCATGGCTTCAAATACTATATGCTGACAATTTCTAATCATGTCTCTAGTCAGGAAAGTCTGAACTCTAAACTCATAGATGACTTCCACCTTGACATTTCCACTAACATTTCAACTTGCAACGTCCACACACAAACTTAATCCCACCCTCACGTGCTCCTCGCACAGAACTCCCCAACTCTGTAATAACTGTGCTTCTTCAGTTGCTCAGGCTGTGGTTACTCCTGGCTCTGACTTGTTCTATCCTATCCACCCCACAACACATTCATATTCTCTCTCTCTCTCTCTCTCTCTCTCTCTCTCTCTCTCTCTCTCTCTCTCTCTCCCTATCAGCAAACCCTGTCAACTCTATCTTTGTATATATCCAAAATCCAGCCACTGTATTTTTTAAGCCAAATCCACAACCACCACCCAGATCTATGCCACCATTATTTCTTTCCTGGATTACTGCTACAACCTTCTCATAGACTTTGCAGCCAGAATGATCCATTAAGATCACAGGTCATGGCTGAATTACTCTGCTGCTCAAAACTCTCTGATGAGAAAAAGTCAAAGTCTTCACCATGGCCTACAGGGTCCTATTGGCCACAGCCCTGACCTCTTCTACTCTTCCCCTCAGCACTCAATCCTGGTGGTCTGAATGGTGTGCCCCCTAGCACCATGGTCGGCAAACTCATTAGTCAACAGAGCCAAATATCAACAGTACAATGACTGAAATTTCTTCTGAGAGCCAAATTTTTTAAACTTAAACTATATAGGTAGGTACCTTGTTATTAACTTAATTAGGGTACTCCTAAGCTGGCTTTCGCTAAAAACATCCTCAATCTGAGGGGTCGACCTCAGCGAACGTACCCCCACTTCTTCTAATGCCACTTCTTCAAAATAGACTCGCCCAGGCCGAAAACCGACTTCTGCGCATGGGCCATGAAGTTTCAATCGCACTGTACGTGCTTACCCGCACGTGGTATTTTGTGGAAGAGCCACACTCAAGGGGCCAAAGAGCCGCATGTGGCTCACAAGCCGCGGTTTGTCGACCACTGCCCTAGCACATCAAGCATGTTCCGACCTAAGGACATTTGCACTTATTATTTCCTCTGCTCAGAACACTCTTCCCCTAGTTATATCTGAGGCCTGGCTCTTCCCTTCATTCAGGCCTCTGCTCAGATGTCACTTAGTCAAGGCAATCCCTACCTCCCCACACATACCACATAAAATAATATATCTTGTGCAGCCAACCAGTGTCTTTCCCTAGCCCATTTACCTAGCCTTCTTTTTCTCCAGAGCACTTATTTCCTTGGTCAGCTAAATACTTACATGTTTACTGTCTATCCCCCCTCCCTCTAGCAGAACTTCAGGCACAGGAGAGCAGGGACTCTTTTCCTTTCACTGTTATATCTCAAACACCTAGCATTACTATATGGTATTTCTTGAACTAGGCTTCCCAAAAGTTAACTAGCATCTCAGCCGTGCCTCCCGCTTTCCCATTAAGAAGCCTCACCCAGCTTCCTTCTAAAGCTGCCTAATGAGAGGGGAAATACAACTAAGGGGCACTATAGTATCAAATGGAAAAATGTAGTGGGTTAGAATTATTTCAAAAATTAGGCCAAGAGTAAGGGACTTCAAGAGTCAACCTAGCAGAGATATGTGAACTAGAACCCCCACTAACCACAAAAAACTGGGGAGAGAAGGGGTGAGGGAGCACTAGAAATTTTCATGGGCTTCAACAGGGTCCCAGGGAGAGAGCTCCAGGTGGGAGAATATATGATCTTTCCAAAACAAAATAAGATTGCTGGCAAGGTAATCTCGTGCTTACCTTTGTGACTTACTTGAATTTCTCTGTGTCAGGAAGTACCTTCTTACTAGTATTTCTAACCTAAATAATCTTGACTGCAGCTTCAGCCTATCTCCTTCTTCTCCAAAGCTCTACAGCCTCCGTCCAGATAGTTCTTGTCAACTAATAAGGACTCCAAACACCCTCCCCCTCCTCCTCATGCAGTTGAAATATCTCAATAATTAACTCGGCTCATATAGTTTGAATCCATCTTCAGTGTTTAATATGACCCCAGTCACAGTATTCCCATCGCCAAGAATGCTGTGCGAATTAAATTATGGTTCATTAGTTAACCGCAGGCTAAGTAGCTGAGTAGGAGCTCACAGCCCTGAAGTTGACCAGGACACTGACCCTTGATGTAACCCAGGTGAAGTTTCTAAACAAAACAAACTGGAATTTCAATGACTTTCCAAATACAGAGATCCGCAGGCAATTAGCTGGCTTGATTCTTGTTGATATGTACAAGTCTAAGGAAAACGATTAATTATAAGGAACATTCCAAAGTGCAGGAATCATGATTCAAAGCCATAACTCAGTTTGTGATTAAAGGAAGACTGTTCAGAAAGAACAAAAATCAGCCATGCCTTTCCCTCCCCAGTGAAGGAAAAGCTGAGCAGTCACAGTGCCTACAATAGAGGCATTTGGTTTGCAGGCAACCGTAGAAAAGGAAGAAGACATATTTTAGCGTGTATCTGACTCCCTCTCTCCCTCCCTTCCTGTCTTATGATCCTCAGTAACTGAACAGAAAATTTCAAATAAGTGAAGTCCTTATGGTTTTGTCTTCTGCGATTCTTAAAACAAACCAACCAACTAAAAATGCTTCAACAGTACATCACACAATATACCAAGAAAAATTTTCAAAAGGGTCAGAATATGTAAAAGAATATGCTGCTTCGGTAGCCGTAATTCATTTTGAGTGCTTACTATAAATTCTGCCTGCTTTGTTACATACACAGATTTCATTTGGGTTATTGCATGTGGCAGTTGTTTTTTAAGAACTCCTCTGTAAACCCAGCCTGAATTTTCTCCTGTCAGTTACATGAGATCAAATTATGTTTGGAAAAAATGGAACTTTGCTAGTAACAATTATTTCTAAGCAATGAAATGTAACAGATATTAACTTACAGTTTTCTTCCTATTATCACTATGATCATGTTAAATGAGATTTATAGTTGTTCAATAAAACAACAACTATTATGTCGCCTTAGAAGCAGCAATTCATCAACTAATGTGGGGCAAACAATGTATGCCAGGTGAGCAGAAAGGAATAAATATCCTGCTCATTTCGAAACCAGTTTTTCTTCCAACAGCGGAAGATAGGGTAATTTGAGATTTTGAAAGAGGAGAGTGTATAATAAAACAGTAACTTATTTAGATGTTAACTCTCACCACAACCTGGGATTGACTTGTCAAAAAATCATAAGCTCTAGGTGATAAGCTCTTGGTGATTTTTGTCATTTTATCTAGTATTTCAATTACCTCAACACAATAAACTACTGAGATTTAAAACCAGACACAGCCGAAACCGGTTTGGCTCAGTGGATACAGCATCGGCCTGCGGACTGAAGGGTCCCGGGTTTGATTCCGGTCAAGGGTATGTTCCTGGGTTGCGGGCATATCCCCAGTGGGAGATGTGCAGGAGGCAGCTGATCGATGTTTCTCTCTCATCGATGTTTCTAACTCTCTATCTCTCTCCCTTCCTCTCTGTAAAAAATCAATAAAATATATTTTAAAAAAATAAAAAATAAAAAAATAAAACCAGACACAAATGGAATTAATCTGGAAATAACTCTCTGTGCAATCATTCTGAGTTAATAATTCTTAATTTAAGAATTGTTCTACATGGCCCTGGCCTGTGTGCTCAGTGGTTAGAGTGTCAGCCTGTCACAGAGGAGTCTCACATTTAATTCCCAGTCAAGGGTACGTAGCCCTTTGATCCCTGGCCTCCGGGATCAAAGTGTATAACAGGTACTCATCTGGTTAACTCTTACAATAATATTCAAAGCAGCACCGACACTGCCTCAACTGACCTATCAGGAAAGAAGCAAAATATACAAGGAAGACACAAGATATACAAGGACCATTAGCAAAAGACAGAACAGACAGAAAAAAAATAAGACCTTAAAGGTTTCAGTTATTGGTATGATAAAATATACTTAATATGTTTATGGAAATAAAAGAACAAATTTAAATTCTGTAAGGAACACTAGCAATAACAAAATGATCATGAAAAGAAGAAAAAAATAGAAATTGTGTACGTTAAAATATAATGATTTTATTAAAATATCCAATCTCCCTGAACAGCAGATAAGGAAGCTGAAGAGAAAGTGTGCACTAGAAGATGGATGCAAAGAAATTATACAAAAGGTAGGGTAGACAAAAAGATGAAAATAGAAAAAAATTAAGAAACATGGTGGAGAGAACCAAGATGGCAGCATAGGTAAACACCTGTACTTGCTGCCTCCCACAACCACATCAAAATTACAACTAAAATACAGAACAACTATCATCCAGAACCCCAGGAGAGCTGGCTGAATGGAAGTCCTACAACTAGAGAAGTAAAGAAGAAAGCACACTGAGACTGGTAGGAGGTGCGGAGGCGCAGAACGGGCTGGTCTGGCACCCAAGTGTGCTGCTTTTTCATTTGGGAGGGAGATCGCCTCTGCAGAGGCCACCCAGAGGAGCAAGGGGTCCCAGCCCCACACCAGACCCCCAGCCCAGGAATCCAGAGCTGGGGAAAGAAGTCTCTATGGGTCGTAAGAATTACGAACTCTACAAACCAACGCAGATTGGAGCTGAGTGACTGGCTGCTGGAGACCCAGCTGCTCTTAAAAGGCTGCTCTTTTAAGCTCCTCTTAAAAGGCTGGCACCACAAAGTGAATTTACAAGCTCCCACTTCCTCTGAGCTCCAGTGCCAGGCGAGGCTCTGGGGGACCCAGACACATACAGGGAGAAACTAGACTGTCTGGCATCAGGGCAGGAACCCAGGGTGGCTTTCTTCCAGACAGAGGTGCTCGAAGAGGTCATTGTTCCCATGCTGGGACCTCCCCAGTGCAGGGCTGACTGGCAGCCATTGCTGTTTGCTCTGCCCTGGTGTTCGTTGAGACCCCGCTCCACCCAACTTACAACCCCACCCAAGCTATGTGCAGTGGCTTTTGCATAGGAATGGTCTGCCTTTTCTCAGACTAAAAATCTGTCAAACAAGCTGCAGCTGGGTTAGGGAGCCCCAAACCTATCAATAAAAGGCCCAAACCTGGCACCAGCACCAACCTGCCTTGCTTCACAGGTGGGCTTTGTCTGGGCACTTCTAAACCCAATACAAAGAGGAGGAATCTGCAGCTCTCTCTGTAGCTCCTGCTGGATGGCCCCAAGCAGTGGCTGACTTTGTACCTCTTTGGAGATCCAAGAGCCAGTGTACCCAGTGGTCAGTGTGAGACCATACCAGATTACAACTCTTCACAACCATAAATGACACACTCAAGGGGAAGACTCAGTGAGCACCAAAGTCCCACTGAAGCAAGTCCTGCTCCATAAGGGTGTCTCCTGCACAGCAGCTCTCCCTCTAAAGTTGCAGCTTGTCCCCACAGCCAATTGGCCTGGAAGTCAATTCCTCCCAGTAACACCAACAGCAATCAAGGCACAACTACAACAAAACTGTGCACAGAGCCCACAAAGGGATGCACCAAGAGTGTCCACCTCTGGTAATTGGGGAGGCTGAGCCACTGGGCCCTATAGGACACCTACTACACAAGGCCACTCTATTAACTCAAGGAGACTTAGCAGCTACCCAATACATAGATACAAACAGAGGGAAGCAGCCAAAATTTGGCAACAAAGAAAAATGTCACAAATGAAAGAAATTGAAGAAAGCAAACTACTGGATATAGAGTTCAAAACCACAGTTATAAGGTTACTCAAGAATATTCTAGAAACCTCTAAGGAACTTAGTGAGACTTTCAAAAATCTTAGTGAGAATGCCAAAAAAAAAAAAAAAAAAGGAAAAGGACCAGTCAGAAATTAAGCATACACTGACTGAAATAAAGAATAATATACAGGGTTTCAACAGTAGACTAGAGGATCCTGAGACTCAAATCAATGATTTGAAATATGAGGAAGCAAAAAACACCCAACCAGAAGAGCAAAAAGAAATAAGAATCCAAAAATATAAAGATAGTATAAGGAACCTTTGGGACAACTTCAAGTATACCAACCTCTGAATTATAGGGGTACCAGAAGAAGAGAGAGAGCAAGATACTAAAAACCTATTTGAAGAAATAATAACAGAAAACTTCCCTTACTTGGTGAAAGAAATAGACTTACAAGTCCAGGAAGCATAGAGAACCCCAAACAAAAGGAACCCAAAGAGGACCACACCAAGACACATCATAATTAAAATACCAAGGGTAAAAGACAAAGACAGAATCTTAAAAGCAGCAAGAGAAAAAACATTTAGTTACCTACAAGGGAATGCCCATACGACTGTCAGCTGATTTCTCAACAGAAACAATGCAGGCCAGAAGGGCATGGCAAGAAATATTCAAAGTGATGAATAGCAAGAACTTACAACCAAGATTGCTCTACTATCATTTAGAATTGAAGGTCAGATAAAGAGTTTCACAGACAAGAAAAAGCTAAGAGAGTTCATCACCACCAAGCCAGTATTATATGAAATGATGAGGGGTATTCTTTAAGAAAAGAAAGAGCCCTAACCGGTTTGGCTCAGTGGATGGAGTGTCAGCCTGCGGACTCAAGGGTCCCAGGTTCGATTCCGGTCAAGGGCATGTACCTTGGTTGCGGGCACATCCCCAGTAGGGGGTGTGCAGGAGGCAGCTGATTGATGTTTCTCTCTCATCGATGTTTCTAACTCTCTATCCCTCTCCCTTCCTCTCTGTAAAAAAATCAATAAAATATGTTTAAAAAAAAAAAGAAGAGAAAGAAAGAAGGTAAAGATAAAAAATATGAACAACAAAGTGACAACACATACATATATATCAAGTGAATCTAAAAATCAAATGAATAAAAAATCTGATGAGCAGAATAAACTGGTGAATGGAATAGAATCAGGGGAATGGAAATGGAACAGACTGATGATCTCAGAGGGAAGAAAGTGTGTGGGGGGCGGGACGGGGGCGCGGGTGCAGGAAGAGATTAGACAAAGATCATATATGCATGTATGCATTACCTATGGACACAGACAATAGGGTGACGTCAGCCTGGAGTGGGTTGGAAACTGGGTGGAGGAGAGCTATGGGTGAAAAACGAGGGACATCTGTAACAATCTCAACAATAAAGATTAATTTAAAAAAAAAGAAACATGGTGGATAAGGTCTCAAGGAAGTCTGCCTGGACTGCTAAAAAGAGAAGAAAGAGCCGAAACCGGTTTGGCTCAGTGGATAGAGCGTCGGCCTGCGGACTGAAGGGTCCCAGGTTTGATTCCGGTCAAGGGCATGTACCTGGGTTGCGGGCACATCCCCAGTGGGGAATGTGCAAGAGGCGGCTGATCGATGTTTCTCTCTCATCGATGTTTCTGACTTTCTATCTCTCTCCCTTCCTCTCTGTAAAAAATCAATAAAATATATTTAAAAAAAAAAAAAGAGAGAGAGAGAAGAAAGAACAGGAAAGAGGGTAAGATAACAAAAATGTTCAGAACTGATAATAGTCAATAACCCACAATAACCTCAATAAGCCCAAAAGAATTCAATCAGAATAAATATATTTAAAAACATTATAGTGAAACCACAGGACACCCAAAGCAAAGAGAATCTTATGAGGAGTCAGAGGGAAAAAGAACTAATAATCTTTCAAAGGAATAACAATTGTCTGACAAGTGATTTTCAGCAACAATTAAAGCCAAAGAGAATGGATTATATTGTCAGTATGCTGCTATAAAATACCTGTCCATCCAGCATTATGCACACAGCAGAAATACTTTTCAATCCTACGAAAGAATGAAGACATTTGAGACAAAGAAAAAATGAGTTTATCCACAATAGTCCCCCACTATAGGAAATTCCGAAGGATATGCTTCACGAAAAGAAAGTAATCCCGGAAGGAAAATATAAGATGTAAGAATGACTTACAAGAAAATAAAGTGGCCTGGCCAGTTTAGCTCAGTGGCTAGAGCGTCAGCCTGTGGACCGAAAGGTCCCAGGTTTGATTCTGGTCAGGGCCACATGCCCAGGTTGCGGGCTCGATCCTCAGTGATGGGTGTGCAGGAGGCAGCCGACCAGTGATTCTCTCATCACTGATGTTTCTATCGCTTCCTCTCCCTCTCTGAAATCAATAAAAATATATTAAAAAAAAAAGAAAGAAAATAAAGGGGTAAGTATAAGAAAAAATATAAATGAACACTGGCATGGCTTTATGAAGCTGGCAGAGTTTCCCTGGTGTGGTCGGGGGGGAGACAATATTCCACTCTAATAAAAAAAAAAATCCCATGACACTATCGATGTAATTATACATGGATAAAGCTCTTCCTCCTAGTCTACCAAATACCTGAATTACTAAAAATATAATTGCCTTATTTGCATTTAACTCAATGAATCTTGTGCTAGCACTTCTAGTGGCTATTTCTTGCTAGTTTATCTTTTACTGTGACATCCAGTTGGCTGCACTCTACCTTGCAAAGTAACAGATTCATCCATTGATGGCAACTCATAATTTTTCTATTTACAAATCCACCAGCTAAGAATGTAAAGTGATTTTTAAAAGAGAATTTGGCTAATAAATCTATCACATCATCCAAGAGTGACTAACCCACCTGGGTTTATCTTGATTGACTCACAGCTCTACCAGCGTCACTCAGCTACACAGAGCAATAAACCATCTCCCTGCAAGCTGTGATGATTAATCACCACCCTTCAGTTAAAGTCAATATCCCACTCACATCATGTTGACAACAAGAAAAATCTGGTAAGAAGAAATGGCTTTGCTTTATCTAGGCTGAGGATATATAAATTACAATCAGATTATGTAGATAAAATACATGAGCTAAATTTGTCCGTGGTAACTACACTTGTCACAGCACTTTTTAATGCCTCTAAAAAAGGATTTATGTAGGTGCTAGAGAGAGCGAACAGTTGAAGAAATGCTGTACGACAACTTCTGAAGGGCTCATTTGTAACTCATTCCAATTATTTCTTTTTCACTGTAGAAATCATTAGCTAGAATCTTTCCATTTCCCTGGCCCAGAGTATGTTTATTAAAAACCACTTACAAAAGTTGGACTATCCTTAAGGCATAAGCCATATCCTTAAGGCATGGACCATCCTTAAGGCAAACTACACTATTTCTTTCAGTCCACTGATGTCTTAACCGCAAAAGTGGGGCTCCGATGGTCCAAAGGAGCCCCGGCCACTGTCCAAAACAGCTGAGCTCCCCAGGAGAAGGGTACAAAGAGTCCTTGAGGAATCCAGGAGACCACCATTATGAGTGTTTTCGTAAGACATAAAAGACAATGCAGCAGAAAAGAGTATGATGAACAGAATCGTTGATGCTGAAAGTAAAATCAATTAAATGAAGGAAAGAAGAATACGGGAACCCAAACATTTTGTCCTGAGATCCTACATGTCCTGAACAACAAGCCAAAAAGAACCTCATATGCATGGCCAGTGTGACTCAATGGTTGAGTCTTGACCCAGGAGATCTTGGTTAGATTCCTGGTCAGGGAACACGCCCAGGGTTGTAGGCGATCCCCAGTAGCAGGTGTGCAGGAGGCAGCAGATCGTGATTCTCTCTCATCAATGATGTTTCTATCTCTCTTCCTCTACCTTCCTCTCTGAAATCAATAAAAATATTTTTTAAAAACAGCCTCATGTTTCACAGACTCAGGGGCTTTAGCTACATATACATAAACCCACTGGTAATTAGTGAGTAGACTGGAACTGCTTTGATGCTCCTGTTCTCAGTTTAATGGTCTGTTGAGTTTATAGCTGGTAACTGTCTCCATAAGGGGCTGTCAACATATCAAAATGATATTTACTGAACCTCACAGAGTAGAAAGTGAGTCTGGGGTTATTTTTTCCCCATGGTTAATTATAAAGCCCTGAGATGGGGATTTTAATTACTTGCCAGGTAAACGTGCTATATAACCTAACCTCAGAAAAAGAGAGACAGCACTGACATGACAGGATGGAAAGCTGCCTAGAGTTTCTGAAATTTGAGGGATGTTCCCAAGTTTGTCCATGTCCAGTGGCTAAAGTGGGAAAATGTAGAGTGCTCTGCCCACCTTCGGAGAAATAAACTAAATATAACACTGAATTCTGTTCTCAAACAAAACTGAAGCCAATTCACCCAAAACAATTACCCTCATAGGAACCATTCACACCACCTCCCTGCAAGAAGCGGAACTGCACAGCTTAGAAATCATTAAGATGGGAGGGGTGGGGTGCAGGACGGAGGGGGTCCATGGGAGAAAATTTTCAACTATAAAGATAAATTTTTAAAAAAGAAAATGAATTTTAAGTGCAGTGAGTTTGATACAACTATTCTCATTTCAACATCACGGGTAATCGAGAAAAACAGCAAATATGAACGTTGACTAAACAAAGGATGAGACCCACCCATCCTGCCCAAGGAACTCTGTCTGGTGTGTGGTGCTAAGACGGCCATGGTTCGCTTGAGTGAACCGAAGTCTCAGGATAACGTGTAATGGGAAGGCCACAGTTTCCTTATGTAAGCGTCTAAGTTAAAATATCTTCATGAGACTATCTTTATAAAATTAAAGCAGGTCATTCTGAGAAGTTCGATGTAGAAGAGGAAGGCTGCCTTTCACTTTTTACATTATACACTTAGTTTTCATTTTTATTACTTTTGTCATCTTTTAAAGTAATGAAAAATTCAGTTGAACCAACTGAGATTATTACATAGATTCAAATATGCGTGTGTCAGAACATCTAGTAAAAATCTAATGTGGAATTACTGTCTGTTCGTTAGGTTTTATTCTTAATTCCTAACTCATTAACCTTCAACAGAAAATATAAGGACAAGTCCTTAAATGAAAGGCCAATCATATAGGTCTAATCAAAATATAGTTAACATTGAACAGTTTTACCAGTTTCCACTTCCTCAGCTGCAAATTAACTTCATCTCCTAACCCATTTACTTACGGTGAAAGTAAAGCCACAAACATTAACAGCAACAAGCCTGCAGTTGCATTATTGTTACCGTATGACAAAGGCATAATGCTGACCCTTCAGGCAATTATACAAACCACGTAAGATAACCTCCTTCAGAATGAACAAAAGCTGCCCACTCCAGCCTTCAGGGACACTAATGTGGGTTAAGACATTGCTTCTCCTGGTGAACTCTGTTAAACTCTGTTCAGCTCACCTATTAGTGCTCATTAAGTTGCAGTTTCCTATTGGAATCAATCGCAATGATGGAAACATATGAGATCGTTTATTAGAGGCTTATTTTTCTATGATCAGTGTATTTATTCCTTTTAAGATATATTAAAAAAAAACAGTTACAACATTAAACTTTTGATTTCATGGGTGATCTGAGGTTAAAGTATTTACATTAAAAAAAAAGAAAGAACAAATACTGTCCCTAATGATTACTTCATCTCTGGGATTTACATCTCAAGCACTCTGGTGTAAACTGTGAGTCTATTATCCTAGCCTGGCTATAACCAGAGCGCTTTGAAAAGGGAAAAGCCTTTTACCTAACAATGCATAAGAATCAGACCCAGACCTGGCTGGTGTTGCTTAATGGTTAGAGTGTCGGCCTACACACTGAAAGGTCGCTGGTTGGATTCCCAGTCAAGGGCAGGTACCTGGGTTGCAGGTTTGGCCCCCAGCCCCAGTCGGGGGATGTTTACCAACACAGAGAGGTAAAGTGTCATGATGCACTGTGACGGTTCATTGTATGTGCCAACTGAACGGGGGCCCAGGGCGTTTGTCAAACATGTGTCTGTGTGAGGTCCTGGACTTCGACATAGGAATTTTGAGGGGATACAAATCAGCTCATAGCAGAATGTAAGGATCCTTCTATGGATAAATACTGTTTTGTAAAATGTTTGTGTTGTGAGCATATGTGTGTGTGTGTGCTGAGTCATAGTAAAAAAAAAAAAGTCTACAAGTCAATCTACCAGATTGACTACCATTTCATGTTTACATCTGATGATCCAACCCCCACATCAACAGAGTTAACTGGAAATTACTTTTTTTTTTAATTTCCTGTTAACCACTAAAAAGTTCTTCCTTATATTGCCTGCAAATTTGACACCCAGTAACTTCTACCTATTAGTCTTTGATGTCAAACAAAACTTTTACTTTTCCTTTGAAAAGAAAAAAAAAAAACAGTTACTATGCCCTCCCCTAATGTTATCCATTTTCACATTATTAAACATCTATATTCTAATGATTATGACATAGTTATATGTATTTGTATGTGGAATATTTGTTGTCTTGGGAACATTTGAAGACTGGCTCTCTGGAAGGGAGTAAGTCTCATATATGATCCTAAAACCCTCCCACTCGTTCCTTGAAAACTACAGCTCTAAAAGATATCATTCCTAATGCTAAGAATATACAATTTTTAAATCTTCATCCTAATATATAGCCATTTAGCAGAGTACTGCCAATTCTTATGAATAAAGATGTTGCTGTTCCAAAACAGTTAACCATATCAAAATCAAAGATGAGAAACTGATGCAAAGAAACAGCTATTATGAGAATTTGGAAATGAGAAATTCCACAGCCCCCTTACTGCAACTGTGCTGAGCTGGTGAGCTGCTGCTGATGGAGCCAGGCAGTCTCAGAGCAGGGCTGCCGCACACACAATTGGGAAGTTTAAACCAACAAGAGTTTATGAGCATAGTCAGGAGCCCCCATCGCTAGCAACCAAATAAAAATGTACATTATAAGCAGCATCAGATTTTAATGGCCACGCTAATGCTATCCATAGAGGAGAATATAAAAGACAGAGTCAGATCCTTATACCGGAAAAGAACCGGTATAAGAAAAATACTCAAGGACCTGCGTATATCAAAAGTACATCAAATATTCGGTTTCAAGTTCTATTAAATTAACATGAAAAAGCATGAAGGGCCATGTTGAAAATAAGGTAACAGGTAAAATGCATCTCTGGATGAAAAAGACATTTGGTTTTGGTATAAATTCCTAAGGCTCAACAAGTAAGTCACAGAAAGCGGTACTGGCTTAACCACACTGGGAGAAAATCCAAAAGATTAGTGTAACATTACAAAAATATGCACCATTCTCAAAAAAGAGTTTTTTTATGAGACTTACAATGATTATAGAACAGGTAAGAATTCGTTCAACATAACTGTATACTGGTCCTTTGACAGGTAGGTCTGAGCATCAAATTCTGGGAATTTTAGCAAGTTCATGGGGACAGAGCAGCTTCCTGTCAGAAAGATCTGGCCAGTCTCAATGACGGACCTACTCTGCCTGGAGAAGTTTCTCAACCTCTTTTCTTCATTATTATCCCCTGAAAAAGCCCTTTCAGACATTTTTTTTTCAAATCACCCCCTCGTGTATTTCAAAATCACAGGTACAGTATATATCTCTTTATGTATTATATGTGTATCTGTACTTTGCACAATTAAAAAATTTGATTTTTTCACCCACTTAAAAATGCCTAAATTCCCAGGACATCCAATGGCCAAGTTCTCAGGTTTTAAGCTGACACTCTGGCTCAGTCATGAATTTTGTGGCTTGAGGGAGCTAAATAACATTTACTTTTTATTAGCAGAGCTTTAACACAATGACTCTGTTAAATGTGTATTGAGCCATAATATGACATATCGATCCAAGAATATCTAGTCCATCTTTCCTTGAGTAAATACATAGCCTAGATGCTGAGGGAACTGCGGTGGCCAAAACTATAAACGTTCTTATATTCGTGCTCTTACATTTTAGGTAGGGGGAGAGGAACAGTCAGTTGGCAAATACACTGAATGTCAGACAATGGTAAATGCTAAAAGAATAAATCTGCCAGGGCGGGCCAGATTATACCTATACACTAGGAGGAAGATGACATTATACAGAGACTTAAAGGAAGTGAGAGTAAATAGTGCAATTATCTGGGAGAAGGGTGTTCCAGGCAAAAAGTACAGCCTGTACAAAGGCCCTGGGGTGTAAATGAACTCGGCATGTCTTCAGAATGGTGAAGAAGCTGAACCCACTGAAGCAGAGTCAGAAAGATGAATCTTACAAGACAAATCAGAGGGGAGGCTGGAGGCAGAGTACCCATGGTGGGTTCCTTTGATAATGTGCACAGAAAAACATGTTTACACTATGTGTCTCATTTAATCGAGAGATGGCTTTGGGAAATATGGACATTTAAAAATATCAATTCTTCCAATCCGTGAACCTGAGATATCTTTCATTTGTGTCTTCTTCAATTTCTTTCATCAAAGTCTCATAGTATTCAATGTACAGCGCACCTCCTTGGTTAAATTTATTCTTAAGTATTTTATTGTTTTTGATGCTATTGTGAACGGGATTGTTTTTATTTATTTCTTTTTCAGATGTTTTGCTATTGTATAGACACATATCTGATTTCTGTATGTTGAATTTGTATATTGCAACTTTACTGCATGTGTTGATTAGTTCTGGCAGATTTTTGGTGAAGTCTTTAAGATTTTCTCTACACAAGATCATGTAATCTACAAAGACAATGTAACTCCTTCCTTTCCTACTTGGATGTTTTTTACTTCTTTTTCTTGCCTGATTGCTCTGGTTAGGATTTCCAGTACTAGGCTGAATAGGAGTGGTGAGAGTAAGTACCCTTGTCTTGTTCTGGATCTTAGAGGAAAAGCTTTCAGTTTTTTACCATTGAGTATGATGTTGGCTATGGGTTTGTGATGTGGCCTTTAATAA
The DNA here is from genome assembly GCF_964212035.1 of Myotis nattereri. Lineage (NCBI taxonomy): Eukaryota > Metazoa > Chordata > Mammalia > Chiroptera > Vespertilionidae > Myotis > Myotis nattereri. The sequence continues at coordinate 156,013,891 of NC_138075.1, forward strand.
GGTGAGGTAGGTTCCTTCTATACCCAATTTGTTGGGCATTATTTTTTACCATGAAAGAATGTTATATTTTGTCAAATGCTTTTTCTGAATCTATTGAGATGAGCATATGATTTTTACCTTTGGGTCTATTAATGTGGCATATCACATTTGTTGACTTTTCTATATCGAACCATCCAAGAAACTATGTGCCACAGAATCTTGAGGCAAAGAAATCAACATGTGAATAAAAAACGTAAGTCTGCTTATAAAGATCTTGCTAAACCCAAATCATCAAGGTCACCCACAGTAGTTCTAGGGTAAGAATGCAGAGCTAGGAACTGTACAAAATCTAGCAGCCAATATTTCTACTGTGTCTGCAAAAGCATTATTTTTTTCTCATTCAGGTGAGATAAACACAAAGTATAAAACTGAAGGGCTGTTACACAACGCTGTCAACAAGGCCTTGGAGAGAACTCAAATCTGTTCTGTATTTGACCTTGACTTATGAAAAACATTCTTCATGAAGGGAAACTTGTTTCTGGGTATCTTAAGAAATCCCAAGAGTCACAAGTATTTGGTTATAATATGCCCTGAAGTTTTGGTTTTGTTCAATGTTGTTGTTTTATTTTTTGTAATATATAAACTACAGGAATTAAACTAGGTGCTGAGAGAGAAAGAGACAGAAATCAAAGCTTGACAACTCCAAGTTGGCAAGATGAATTGCCCTCATTACTTTAATATGCTGTCATACATGCCAGGCAATTTAAATTCACTGAACTTGTTTTCCTTTCCTATCAAACTAGATGCCTAAGTGTGCAGCTGCTGACTCTTAACAATTAATTAATGACTTATTTTTTTCTTTAGTTCTTCCTCAAAAGACTTCAAATAGTTTTTGTAAGTATTCTGGAACATCTTGCCCTGTGGTATCAGTGAAACAGACTGATGAGCCAGAGAGCTGCAGCCACTTCTTCCTCAGTTCAGACAATAAGATATCAAGATTCTGGAAATGAGAACGGCCTTATCATTAAAGTCAGCAACTCCCATTGCCAGCATAGCAGACCTGCCAAGCACCTAGTTCATCTGTTAATCATCATCAACAACAAAAACTAAATAAATTGTCTAAAAGATATTCATATTCAAAATTTCACTGAATGCTCGTCTCAATAACTGATTTCCCTGAGGACTCAGCATGTGTACTTTTTAATTAATAATATGACAAGTTCTATTACAGGATTACTCATATATAAAACAAATTAACAATCTTCCTGGGAGGGAAGAGAAGGGAAGCTCTCATTTAAATAACAGCATGTGTATCTCTCATTTTAAGAAAAGGGAGTTACCCAAAGTTTCACTGAAGCATTTGTGAGCGTCATAATAGTGATGAGGGTAAAACAATGTCAGGGATAAAATGTCCAATCTAAAGGTGCACAATGGAGGAGTTATTTAAGAAATCTTGACATTAACTGGTGCATAGTATATGATCTTTTTTCCCTCTGAGTTCTCTGTTGAACATGAGAATCTGTTATTTCTTAGGGTAATCACAATATTCTACTTTCAAAACTTTGTGACCTGACTTGTCCATTTCCAGAGATGTGACGCTACTACTCAGGGTAGGACTTGATGACTTATCTGGATATTTGTAACACTTGGGACTGTATTTTGGACAATTAATACAGAAGTTATTACATTTGCAAGGCATTTTTAAATGCAAACTGAATTCAATATCATAATGATTTCAACTCCATAATTAATAATGAATTCTAGGCAACCCCAGTCAAAATTCCAGGGGGTATTTCAGGAAATTTGACAAACCTGGCCTCTAAATTTCTGTGGAATGTCAAAGGATCATGACTAGCTAGGACTAGTACCACCCAAACTTTTTCATACTATGGCTCACATGGAAAATGACCACATTTGGGCTCACACTGTACTACATACAGGAGGAAGCTTCCAGGTGAAGCCGTCAGCCCTGAGCACTAACTGCCTTCTATCCCCCTCAGCAGTCCCCAAAGCTGACCAGATCATCAGAAGGCCTGGCAAGCCTGTAACCCAGTGTGACACATCACTAAGAATATGCTGCCGGACAAATGTGACGGGGGAAAGACAGGAGCCTGAGATGAAGGACTTCATATATAAAGCAGCAGTACTTAAAACACATGATCGTGAAGGGACACGGAAAATAGACCACTGGAACAGAAGAGGCAGCCTGAAGCCACCCCAGGCACAGAGCAAAACTAGGTATGACAGAGAAGGCACTGCCTATCACTGGGGAAAGGAAGAAATACTCAATGTATAGTCACTAGAAAACTGGTTATTACCACAAAGATGACAGAACAACCTCCCACCCTACACAGGCATCAATTCCAGATGGATTAAAGACCTTACTACTTTAGAAATTCTAGAAGAAATATACCAGAACAATTTAGAATAAAGATACTTGCCGAAACCGGTTTGGCTCAGTGGATAGAGCGTCGGCCTGCGGACTGAAAGGTCCCAGGTTCGATTCTGGGCAAGGGCATGTACCTGGGTTGCGGGCATATCCCCAGTAGGATATGTGCAGGAGGCAGCTGATCGATGTTTCTCTCTCATCGATGTTTCTAGCTATCTCTCTCCCTTCCTCTCTGTAAAAAAATCAATAAAATATATTTTTAAAAAAAATAAAATAAAATAAAAAATAAAAAATAAATAAAAAAAAAAGATACTGAATGCATGAACAACAAAGAAAAGAACTGATAAGCAGACTATGTTAAAATGGCGGAGAGGAAAATGCTCTACAGAAACCCTAATGGCCAATGGCCAATAAACATATAAAGAGAAAAAAAAAAAAAATATATATATATATATATATATATATATATATGCACTAATCAGGGAAAAACATAAAAAGTACAAAAAGATAGCATTTCACATCTATCTCAGGGGCAAAGGTTCAGTGTTGACAAGGACACATGCTACTGGTTACAGTGTAACAACAGCCTTCCCCCAATTTACCGGGTAGTTACATTCCTGAAAAATTCAGACTATTTTACAACTACACAAACTATACAAAAATGACTTATAGTTGAAATTCGTTTCAGGCTCTATTAATTACATACAGATGTCTCACCTTCATGTCTAGCAGGACATTCCAAGATCATGGGTACAAGTCTTCATTGTACGTGACTGTCCTGCGCGCTGCAGGACATGTGGCATCCTTGCTCCCACCCATGAAATGCTGGAAGCACTTCCCCATCAATAATGCCCACTAATTGCCAAATGCTCCCAAGCTGCCAACAGGCACCCTTCAGAAGCACTGAGAACTCTTGTTCAACAGCTTTGCCTCTGAATTCGTATCTGTGACTAGTTCAGGCAGCTACACTTTGGAAGACCCAGAATGCTTCTGACATCCCATGTAAATATGATTAGTAGTGTGGATACCAATGATAACCAAATGCATTATTGCAAAATAAATATTTCTCTAAATCATACAGACTATCGAGTTTACCCTTTAATTTTCTAAGCAAGGCATGGTAATTTAATTGTATGATACTAATTAGCCTCAATTTTGAATCGTGCACTTAAATCTCTACCAAGTGCACTGAAAAATAAAAATTTCAAATCTCTGGTTCTTCAGAATCACTTGAAGTCAAGCTTTGGCTTCCTGATGCCAAAGCAATCTCTCTTTCTCTTCCAATTTTGCCCTTAAAATCAACTCAAATTCACTTTTTTTGTGAATTTGATAGGAGGTGGGAGGTAGAAGCTGGGGGCATTCTAATTTCTCCATGCAATTCTTTGGGTAATATTTCAGGAAATCAACATTACAAAGAAGACAGGCTTAGAGATGCCACTATGCCCTGGTAACTACCATGAAAAGAAGCATCATTTCCCTGCAATCTTTCTATCAAGGAGTTTTGCCAACCAGTGCTCTTCTTCACCTCTCATTTATCTGCAGCTGCCAGGGAGAAACCAGGTTGCCTTGCAAAGAACTGTACTTCTGCCTCTCTTACATCAATAAAATAAGTTTTAAGGATTGCTTCTTAATTTTCTTCCTATTGTAATATTGACCTTTTTAGGGTACACAGTTCTCTGAGTGTTAACACAGATATAGAGTCACGTTACTACCACCACAATCAGGATACAGAACAATTACATCATCCCCTAAAAGTCCGTTCCTTTACCCCTTTATAGGCACAACTTCCCTGGACCCCTGGCATATAGTCATGTTCTCCATCATTACAGTTTTATTTTATAAATAACATTACATAAATGCAACCGAACAGTACATAACTTTTGAGACTAGTATTTTTTCACCAAGCCTCTGAAGGTCTTCCAGATGACTGTATGTGTCATTTTACAGTCTATTCTATTCTATCTCTGAACAACATTCCATTATGTGGATGGAGCAGTTTGTTTATCCACTCACTTCTTGAAAGACACCTGAGCTGTTTCCAGTTTGGAGCAATTGTGAGCTATTAACATTTGTACACAGATTTAATGTGAACATAGTTTTCATTTCTCTAGGAATTTGATTGCTAGGTCAAAGGAAGTATTTTTTTAAATTTATAAGAAATTGCCATACTGTTTTCCACAACGGCTTTCCCATTTTGCATTCCCACCAGCAATGTATGAGAGTTCCAGTTGCTCCACATCCTTGACAATACTTTGTATTGAAAGTATTTTTTATTTTATTTTAGTAATTCTAAATGAATGTAGGACTACCTCACTGTGGCTTTAATTTGCATTTCTCTAATGGCTAATTTGATACTGAACAGCTTCTCAGATGCTTACCTGCCATCTAATGGCCCATTTTCTAATTTGTTTTCTCCCTGTTGAATTTTGAGAGTCTTTCTGATTCTGGATACAAGTTCTTTGTCAGAAATGTAATTTTAAATATTTTGTAAAAGTCTGTAGCTTGTCTTTTTATTCTTTTAACAGTGTCATTCTCACAATAAGTTTTTTACTTTGTTCAGTCTGTTTTTGGTTTTATGTCTACAAACTGCAGGTCATGAATATTTTCTCTGGGTTCTCTTCTAAAAGTTTTATACTTGCACTGTTTACATTTAGGCTTTTGTTTTGAGTCAATTCTTGTATAATTCTGTGTGTGGTTTACACTAAAATTTACATTTCAATTCAATGTACATGGCTCTTCTATTGGAGGATTCGGAACAAAATAATTTCCACTTTGATAAAGTAAATGCTGAAGTCCTAATTGTCGCAGGCAGAACTCACATTCTCAGGTTGTCCCTTCTTTTAAACTTAAAAGACAAAAGCATTTGTATCTAAACAAAAACATCTCATTGATAAGAACAAGGTAACTACAAGGAGCTCACACTTGCTGCCCTCAAAGCTCCTATCCATTTTCTCCAAACAAGAAAACAGGGCTGCCTTCTCTCATGATTTGAACCCAGCTTAACTATGTCTACAGTCGTGTACATTTACCGTGAAAGATCTAAATGGTCAGAGGCCTTGGAAAACTTGACAGCTTGCCTCATCGTTCATTTCTCCCCACACTCACCCTTCTCCTGAATGTACATTAGGCTCACAGGCATCTACCCTTCACCCGTATTATTCCCGGTGAAGGCACAGGCACAGAGGGCTGCTTGTCTCTGCTCCACAATAACTGGGGCCCTGCTGGGAGACTCTAAGGCTGGGGCTGACTTCATGGCAAGCTGGGGCTGGAGTCATCCGAAGGTTCATTCATTCTCATTCCAGTGCTCAACCAAGAAAAATGGAAGATTAGGAGTGCAGACCAGAGCACATAGATGTGGCCTCTACGTGTGGCCGGGCGTCCTCACAGCATAGGAGTCATACTTATTCCATGGTGGCATGAGGTCCCAAGGATTGGTGTTTGCCTTTCATCAATCAGCCTTACAAGTCCCATGTTTTCCTTGTGGCTGTACTTTATTGGTCCAGATTCCAGGAAAGGGGTCACAGACACCCCTTCTTGGGAGGAATATCTAAGAAATCTAGAGTCACAATTTAGAATAGTGTAGCTACCAGCCTGTTAAGAGTATGAGAACCCCCTGAAGACGTGCCTCTCAAAGTTTCAGGGAAGTGACTCTCTATGGCTCCCAGGGCTGCACACAGCATCTAGAATCTCTTCTTTTTCTGCCTTAAGAAAGCTTTGTGAAGGCTTTTTAGCCAGGGGCACTCTCTCTGTTATCTCTCTTACAATTGTGCAGCAGCCTATTTCTCAAGATTCTGCTTTTGAACAACCTGAAAGATAAATCGATGCCTTCAGCTAACTTTATAACATTTCTCATTATTTTTAAAAAATAACTAGTCCAGCGATTTCCAAGACTGCTATTTGGAGACTCCCTTTGAAAGGTACACTCTCTCTTCAGCAGAACCCCACCATTAATTTGCATCGAATCACTTCTCATCTTATGATCAAACATTAATTAATCCCTTTTGTCCCACATGGAGAGAACATGTAAGCAAAGTACATCAGCACCCAGTGGCCTTACTGAACACACATCACACATCTTTACATCCATTAGTCACACAAACAAAGCCCAGGGTCACCCCAGGAGGTCCTTCACTCTGTAAATAGGACCAGTTAATTGCTAATCACCATAATTACTTAATCAAGAAAAACTGCAGCCTGAGGCTCAACCCCATGCTCCAATGGGCCAATAGCAATCAAGACTCAATTACAATAAGAGGGCCCACTTAACCCACCTGAGGAACATTCCTGGAGCACCAAGCTCAGATGACAAAGGAGACTGTGCCACTGGGTCCCACAGGACATTGACTACATGTGGCCAGTTACCAAGACTGGGAGTCATAGCAGATCTACCTAATATATAAAAAGAAAAACAAAGAGATAGAAAAAAGGGGGGAGGAAAAAAAAAACATGCCCTGAATAAAAAAATAGGAGAAATCTCTAGAAAAAAAACTAAATTAAATAGAGGTACACAATTTATCAGACAAAGAGTTAAAAAAATTATTAAACGGATGTTCAAAGATCTTAGAGAAAGTGACAACAGCATAAAAAGGACATAGAAACCATAACAAAGAATCAGTCAGAAATGAAGAATATAGAATCTAACATCAAGAATAATACACTGTTAGAAATAAACAATAGGTTGGATAAGCGGAGGACTGAATCAGCAATTTGGAAGACAAAGTAGCAGAAAACACCCAATCACACCAGCAAAAAGAAAATAGGATTTTAAAACAATTTGGATAGTTTAAGACACCGGTGAGAAAACATGAAGCTTGAAAACATCCACATCATAGGAGTAATCAGAAGGACAAAAGAGAGAGCAAGAGATTGAGAATCTATTTGAAGAAATAATGACAGAAAAATTCCTTTACCTGAAGGAAAAAAGAAACACAAGTCCAGGAAGCACAGACAGTCCCAAACAAGATAAACCCAAAGAGGCACACACCAAGACACATCATAAATAAAATGGCAAAAGTTATAGACAAAGAGAGAATCTTATAAGTAGCAAGAGAAAGACAGTTAGTTACCTACAAGGGAGCTCCCATAAGACTGTCTGCTGATTTCTCAACCAAAACATTTCAGGCCAGAAGGAATTTGAATGAAATACCCCAAGTGATGAAAAGAAAGAACTTACAAGCAAGACTACTTTACCCAACAAGGTTATGATTTAAAATTGAAGGAAAGCCGAAACCGGTTTGGCTCAGTGGATAGAACATCGGCCTGCGGACTGAAAGGTCCCAGGTTTGATTCCGGTCAAGGGCATGTACCTGGGTTGCGGGCACATCCCCAATGGGAGATGTGCAGGAGGCAGCTGATTGATGTTTCTCTCATCATCGATGTTTCTAGCTCTCTATCTCTCTCCCTTCCTCTCTGTAAAAAATCAATAAAATATATTTTAAAAAAAAAATTGAAGGAAAAATAAAGAGCTTCCCAGATAAGAAAAAGCTAAAGAAGTTACCACCAAACAATTATTACAAGAAATGTTAAAGGGTCTTCTTGAAGAAGAAGGAGGAGGAGTAAGAGGAGGAAGAAGACAAGGAGTAAAAAACAATAACAGAGGAACATACTTGAAAGAATAAAATGACAATAAAAATGTACCTATCAATAATCACTTTAAATGTAAATGGATTAAATGCTCCAATCAAAAGAAAGGATAACCCAATGGATAAGAAAGCAAGACCCACCTCAGAACAAATACACAAACAGACTTAAAGTAAATGGAATAGAAAAAAAAAATATTTCATGCAAATGGAAATTTAAAGTACTGTGATAGCAATACTTATATTTCACAAAATAGACTTTAAAACAAAGGCTATAATAAGGGACAAAGAAGGTCACTACATAATGATAAAGGGATCAATCCAACAAGGGGATGTAATCCTTGTAAACATTTATGTACCCAACATAAGAGCACCTAAATATAAAAAGCAAATCTTGATGGACATATCAGAGAGATTGCTAGTAAAAACAGTCATAATCGGGGGTTCTAACACATCATTGACATTAATGGATAGATCTTCCAGAGAGAAAATCAACAAGGAAACAGTGGCCTTAAATGACACAATAGATAAGATAAATTTAATTGATATCATCAGAGTATTGCACACCAGACTGGCAGAATATACATTCTTTTCAAGTGCACATGGAACATTCTCAAAGATAGATCATATGTTAGATGATAAATCAATCTCAATAAATTTAAGAAGATTGAAATCATATCAAACATCTCTGACCATAATGGCATGAAACTAGAAATCAATCATAAGAAAAAAACTGAAAAACATACGGACATGGAGGGTAAATAACCTGATGAAGGATAAAGAAACACAAGTCCAGGAAGCACAGACAGTCCCAAACAAGACAACACCCATTTATGATATATTGTTAAACAATATATGGGTTAACATTGAGTTCAAAGAAGAGATCAAAAGACACCTTGAAACAAACAAATAAAAACAAGAATACAACAACCTGAAATCTATGTGACACAGCAAAAGCAGTCATAAAAAGGAAATTCATAGCATTGCAGGCCTACCTCAAGAAACAAAATAAATCTCAAACAAACAAGTAAAACTTTAAACTTTAAAGGAACTAGGAAAAACCAACAAGCCCAAAGTAGAATAAAGGAAATAATAAAGATCAGAGCAGAAATAAATGACAAAGAAACTAAAGAAGCAATACAAAATATCAACAAAACCAAGAGTTGGTTCTTTGATGCGATAAACAAGATTGACAAATCTTTAACCAGGGTCATCAAAATAAATAACTAGATAAAAGAGAAGACCCAAATAAATAAAATCAGAAATGAAAGAGGAGAAGTAAAAACTGACACCAAAGACATACAAAGGGTCTTAAGAAAATATTATGAACAACTAACTATATATCAGCAAATTGGACAATCTGGACGAAATGGATAAATTCCTAGAAACATACAATTTCACAAAACTAAAATAAGGAAGAATCAGAAAATCACAGATTACAACTAGTGAAACTGAAGCACTATGAATCTATGGGACATAGTAAAAGCTCCCCAACAACAAAAGTTTTAATCTAGACAGAATGGCTTCACAGGAGAATTTTACCAAATATTCAAAAAAGAACTAACACTTATTCTCCTCATTCTACTCCAAAAAATTCAAGAGGAGGGAAGACTCCCAAGCTCATTTTGCACGGCTAGCATTATCCTAATTCCAAAACCAGATAAAGACACTTCAAAGAAAGAAAATTGCAGGCCAATATCCTTGATGGACATAGAAGCTAAAATCCTCAATAAAATGATCATGTGGGATTTATTCTGTTGATGCAAGATTGGTAAAATATCTGCAAATCTATAAGTGTGATACACTATATAGACACCATAAAAAAGAATTATTCAGAAATGAAGAATACAATAACATCAGAGCCAATTGGCCTGGGGGTCAATTCCTCCCAGTGACACCAAGAGCAATCAAGACTCAAGTACACCAGGATGGTGCACACAGCTCACACAGGGGCGCACCTAGAGTGCCCAGCTCAGGTGACTGGGGAGGCTAAGCCACCAGGCCCTATAGGACACCTACTACACAAGGCCATTCTACCAATTCCAGGAGACATAACAGCTCTGCCTAATACATAGAAGAAAACCCAGAGAAGCAGCCAAAATGCAGAGTCTGGAAGTGGGTTTGTTTTTCTTTGTTTTTTTTTTGTTGTTGTTTGTTTTTTAAATCCTCACCCGAGGATATTTTTCCATTGATTTTTAGAGAGAGTAGAAGGGAGAGGGAGAGACACAGAGAGAAACATTAACCTGAGAGAAATACATCACTTGGTTGCCTCCTGCAAGGCCCCGACCAGGGCTGAGGATCGAGCCTGAACTGAGGTACCTGCCCTTGACCAGAATCAAACCTGAAACCCTTCAGTCCGTAGGCTGATGCTCTAATTACTGAGCCAAACTGGCTAGGGCTGGAAATGGGTTAGTTTTTAAACAGGAAAATAATCTTCACTACCCATTTGGACAGGAAAACCAGAAGAAAACTGTGACCATCATGATCATCGAGAAAAAAAACCTTTAAATGTATGTTTCCAAAGTGAGTTGTTTAGAAGATCCCTGGGATTAAAATGTACTTAGAGGTCTGCTGTATCACATTCTGCACATCTCTGCCAAGAGGAACATGGCTAACTAGATGTTGTTTGAGTATCGAATACAGCCCTTGCCACTTCTAGAAACTTCTCCACAGTATCTAATATCCCCTTCAGTGCAGGAGAAAAAGATATGTCCTCTCCCCACCTTCTATTCCTCCCTCCCTCCCTCCCTCCCTCCCTCCTTCCCTCCCTCGTTTGTTTCCTTCCTTCCTTCCTTCCTTCCTTCCTTCCTTCCTTCCTTCCTTCCTTCCTCCCTTCCTTCCCTCCCCTCTTCTCTTTCTCTCTTTCTCATCTTTCTTTAAGACTTTCTTTGACAGTGTGAAGCCCTAAGGCTGGGGAAACACCTGAAGGAGCGAGATGAGGTGTGGAACAAATAATCTATATCATAAAAGGGCTGTGGTCGTGATCCTGTACCGGCAGAATGACCAAACAACCGGTCACCAGGAGATGCACAGAGCACCTCTCCCAGGCCGAGACTCATGGCTCCCACAGTGAGGCAAGGCGAGGCTCACGCAGAGCCAGCAGGGCCCGCACCTCACACAGGGTGGGTCTGGGGTCCCATCAGTGCGGCAGGTCTGGGTCTCACATGATTTCTCAAGCTGGGCCTCTAGTTAAATATAATCTGGGAAAATCACTGATCTAAATGACTCTTTATACTTCATGGCTTATTTGGGGAAACCTCATATTTAGAAATGTACTTTGTTTAGTGGTTCCGACAAAGGGGAGAGCAGAAACTTTTGGTGTATTATATTACTATTTTACCCACAGATCCTGAAAGCATATGGTTTACTTCAGGCCACAAAACTTTAATTGGTGACTATGGGATCAACATAATGACATATAATGAGAAAAAAAACAAGTATATTTCACAGCTGGCCCTGGTACCCACTGTCACATACACCTGGCAAGGATAACTAGGATCAGACATTCATCTAAAAAGCTCAGGGGGCTCCCCTCTTCCCCCTTCCCCCCACCCTCCACAATAACAAAATCAAACCACAGCCAGAAACCTGACCCTTAAGACACACAATAAGTCTTGCACTGTGCTGCCTCACATTTTCAAAGTAGCTGCGTTTTTCATTAGGTCCCTCTCACAGCTAATAAAACTTCTGTTTGGAATTACTTTCCTGCTTTTACTGTACCAAAATGAAATCGTAGAGTAACGCGGAAGCACCGCTGAAATCCCATAACTAGGACTAGACCAGCATCTTCCTAAGGGTTCCCAGTCATTCGCAGGCCATAAAATGGAGCTGCTAATGAAAAGCATGCCCGTAACCAATAATGACTTTAAAGTATTATTCTATCAGGGGTAGGATAAGAGGATTTCCAGGGCTCTTCATAAATGCAATTACACCGATTCAACTTAGCTTAAAAGGTGCTGTCCTCTTCTCTCCCCATTTTCCATCGTCTGAAATTGTAACTCAAGGGCTTCTGGGTCGCCTTGTGGAGTTCAGATCGATCTGTTCACCACCCTCCTGGGCCCTGCACCACATCACAGACACTCTGTGAAATGCCAGGAGTACAAGAAGCAAAACCTAGAACCTGCTGTCAGGAAGATTACCAGGGAAATAAACACACAGATAAAAAACTGGACTAGAATGGGTGTTCCTCTAACCAGACCAAAGTGATTCATTCACCGAGTTACTTTACTATGTTCAAAAGTAAAGAAAAAGAGAATCTATTTGGGGGTTTAGGCAAAGTTTAGGAGGAAGTGATTCTTACCTGGAGTCATCAAATTCATAGAGACAGAAAGCAGGGTGGTGGCTGCAGGGTTGGGGAGAATGAGGAATTAGTGTTTATGGGCACAGAACTCCAGTGTGGGAAGGTGATACATGGCGGTTGTTAATGCCAATGAACTGTGCACTTAAAAATGAGTAAAATGCTAAATTTTATGTTATGTATGTTTTACATTTTTTTTTAAGTCAGTAAATAAAACCGAGACCCAACTTGCAATCCAACTATGTCACACTGCCTTAAGGGGCACAGAACATACGCACAGCTGAGATAAAATCTTGAGAACGTCATTACTGGTGACTCCAACTGCCACCAGCTTTTGGAGTAAGCACACACTCCCTGGGTGCTGTGAAGAATCAGCAGCCCACCACAATCAGAAATTCAAATATGTCTCTTCTGTGTCTCAAAACAGTAACAGTCATGAAAGCATATTCAGGAATAAACACGCATACATATACACACACTGTACAGAACATTTCACATTAACTTGGAAAAGGAATCCAACCAGCTCTATGGTGCAGAACTTTTGCTTGTAAATGAGCTAAAATCTGATCCAAATTGGAAATGACACTTTTTTTGTATATCATGCAAAAGACACTACCTTTTTTGTACGATATAAAGCATCAAAGGATTAAACCTAAAAGCAACTAGCAGGTGATTCTACGCCGTAATCCTCTAACCCGATTGCTTGAGTCACTCCATCTGTACTCAAAACATTCTTGGTTATAATGCCTTATGGTGTGGTGCCAAACCAAGGCTTTTCCAATAGACTGACTCTCAGTCACTAACAAGAAAATACATAAAAGGGAGGACACACACTTCTTAAAGAGTTTCACCTGCTAGTAAAAAATATCAAGCAAACATTTATGTACAAAGTGAAGTACTTTATAATGCAACCCATTTTAGCCCACTCAGCTCCAACAGCTATAAAAAATCCTAAATCACTTATAAATGAAATACTGCCTCAAAATCATAAAACAGTGTAAAATACATTCATGGAGTCATAAAAGCCTGCATATAATTATGTTCTGCTTTTCTCCTCACTAATTTCTTTATACTACAATTGGCTAGAATTCTATTTGAATACAATACTAATTCTTGGCTCCTTACAAGAGTTTTACAAACTAGGAAAAGCACTAGCCTGGACGAGCTAGTGGTCATAGTGGAAGGGCCATATCCCCACACTTCAGAGCTACTTTGGGGACTGTTATAATTTATTTTGCCTTGTGTTATATTAGCAAATTAAAATGGTGGTGTCATGAAGGCAGGAAGGGGAGGGTGAGCTGAAAACTTGACGTCAAGAACTGCCAGGAGGGTAAGGATCAGGGAACTGGAAAAGTTAAGTGAGGAAAAGGAGGAAGCAACCAAATGACAAAGGCAGTAGATTTATGAGAAGGTTCACAGAAAAGTCCACTAGATTTGGCAGTAAGAGAGTTGCTGGTGACCTGCAAGTGCAATTTTAGCAAATGATGAACAGAAGCTTGAGCTCTTAGGATAAAGTGGGTAAAGAGGAAATGGAAACAGAGGCGGTTAGATAAGAAAAATTCAAGGAACCGAGACAGACAACACTATTACATCCAACTATTTACAGTATTAATTTCTAGAGTATTTCCATTTCCGGTATCTAATTGGATTTAACCCAATGAAAAAGATAAAACAGTCCATTTTTTTCCATTGATAACATGTGCCATGATTTCACAGGTACATTGACATAATATGAGCACTGGTTTAGCGATTAAGCTTTTCTGTTTCTCATTAAAATTCTAGTTTATAGCAAAGCTTGTAAATATGCAAATAGACATGTTTACTCAAGTGCCCTTCCAATTGTATGGATATCTGTTTACAGCTGCCTTGCAGAGTAGGCTCTTCCCTTCCTTGAGAAGGAGTTTCTCTGCCAGGGCATCACTTTATTCTATTTCAAGGCCCAGCCTCCAGGCCCTCAGAGCCCCACTGCCCCTTCAGCCCTGCGTTGGGTCCCTGTGTGTACCTGTCCTGAGGAAAACTCGTGGACAAAAGATGGCAGGTTTCAGCCAAGGATCACAATCACTCCTGTCTTCAATTCAAGTCCCATCTTGCAAAACTTTCTGGAATACAAACTCTTGCCAGCCTGGACCGCCAACATCTCACAGATTTCAGACCACGGCAAACTCCAATGCACTGTCCATTGACTCAAGAGTTTTCCACTGAAGTTTTTCATACTTTCATGATTCCTTACGCACGCTAACCCGAGTCCTCCACACACACACTGTCCTAAACCAATTTCGCCCATTGCCTCCCAAGGTCAGCAATGACAACAGCTCATAAACAATAATGGTAATGAAAATAAAGTATATCAAAAAATTTTAAAACCTGGCTTATCCTGCTCAGGGCTAACCAGGGAGGAAATCTACCAAGTGGGAAAAATACTTCATCACAAAGATGGCATTTATTCCAAGAGAATCATTTTTGCAGTACTTCCAAAATAATTGAGGTGTGCAGGAACTTGAATGGAATTACTAATTTTTAAATGTTAACATCTAACTTTCTGCTCTATTTGACTGCCCAACTGACCCATCCTGCCTGAAACCCTTTTACAGGTCTTCTTCACCAATTATTTTTACCCTCAGGCAGACAAGCAACAGGATATTCAAGGAATTGTTTGATTTATGCTGTTCAAGTGTAGGGACATTTGCATAATTTTAAATTTTCTGTAAAGATTGAATTGACTTTTTCCTTCATACTTATTCAAATCAATTCCACGCAAAGGAGTTTGATCTTTTGTTAAATCTCTTCAGGATAAATAAAGAAATTACCATGTTCTTAACTTCATAAAAATGTTTAAGAGTTCAGTGAGACCCTTATTTTCTCCTATTCCAAAGCAACCACAATTTGAGTTTGGTATAAAATTTTTTCCAATCAAAAATTTTACTTTTTGATAGGCACAAAGGGTAGGATCCTCCCTATAGCTCTAAAACCTGCTTTAATTTCAAGTTGTTGAGCTCATTTTCCTTACCCCTTTTCTCTTTTTCTCCACCAATTAGACCAAATCCGTACCAGATATCAGAGATTTTACAGAAACTGATGTTGGTTAGGGAATTGCATGCCAAGGGACCCAAGTTGCCCTTAAGCAGGAAAACTTCATCATTCAGAATGAGCACTGAATAATTCTCCAATTTACATTAACGTAAAAGGCTTCATGGTGGCTGTTTGCAGCCAGAAATGAGCCTTTCAGGTGAACTCTCTGTACTTGCAGAGATCCTTTCATAATTATGTCTGGGTTCGCTTCCCCCCTTCCCCATAGCAGGGCCTCAACGTACAAGTGCTCGGCATTGACTCAGAAAGGCCCAGTGGCGTGATGAGTAGTGTGCCTAAGGTAAGGCTCCCATTACTCAGGAGACTTGGATATTAACAATAATAGCAGTTATGTCCTGTTAATTTACCACATATCCAGACAGGATATGGAGTTTACAGGTTAAAGCAGTGGTTCTCAACCTTCTGGCCCTTTAAATTCAGTTCCTCATGTTGTGACCCAACCATAAAATTATTTTCGTTGCTACTTCATAACTGTAATGTTGCTACTGTTATGAATCGTAATGTAAATATCTGATATGCAGGATGGTCTTAGGCGGCCCCTGTGAAAGGGTCGTTCGACCACCAAAGGGGTCGCGACCCACAGGTTGAGAACCGCCGGGTTAAAGTAAAGTGAGCTCCTTACAGATGCAGGAGAGCTGGTATGAGGCGTAGTGCAGGCCCCAAAGTTATTTAAAACTAATAATAAAAATAATATTTTTACAAAGTGATGGAACAGAACCACAAGGATTCTTTGACAATTGTTCTAGGAGAAAATCAAAACTCATGCAGATAACTGGGGGCCCTCCACGTTTCAAAGCCTGTATGATGAAATAAACTCATCTTCTTCAAAGCTAACTTCTAAGCATGGGAGGCATCTCCATGCTTTCCACTCCTACAAGTTCTCTAAAGAAAAACCAAGTAAAATAGTAACCCCATAATCAATTCGCTCTGGGATTTAGAAACTCATCCCAAGACAATGAATGGACTTCAGGGCTCACTGGTACCCTAGCTCCCTCCATCATCAGAGCTAAGATGTTCCCACTGTGTATACTATAAGTTAGTGCTAACATGAGTGGACATTTGAAAATACAAAGCATAGATGTTCAACAGCTCTTCAGTAACACAAAGCTACTTTCATCACAACACTTCAACTCAAACCTACTATTTAAATCTAATATTCATTCTAGGTCCAACAAGAACAGAAAAAAATGCAAATTCTCATAATGAAAACAGCATTTGTGTGTGTAGGGTTTTTTTTTTGGGGGGGTGCTGATATTTTAGCTTTTATTCACTGAAATTTTGGGTGAAGTAGATAATATACTGCATTTTACAGCTACTAGAAAAGTATTTTTAAAATAAATTTTCAGTTCTACTTTTTAAACACCAACAAACACAAAATCTTCCCTTTACCACGGCTTCTCAATTATTCTATATAAGTATGTGCAGAATTGTCCTTTAGAGACACATTGAAATATTTACAGATGAAATTATATGAGATGTCTAGGATCTGCTACAAAACAATACAGGCCAAGAAAATGGGTCAGAACATTGATTAATTACGGCCTCCCTTGAATTGATCATGATTGAAGTTGGGTAATAAGCAGATAAAGGTTCTCTCTATATCCTATCTACTTTTGGGATATAATTGAATTTCCTCTAATAAGAGAGTTTTAGAAGCAGAATGGGATGGGCATTTTAAAAAGGGGAGCTGCCAACTATAGCAAATAACTACTAGAGCTCCAGGATAGAGGTGAGAAGTGGAAGAGTTTGGGCATTAATTCTGTTTTTGTTCTCAAACCTATCTTCTTAAAAAGCTCACTGCCTCATTAAATGGACTCACCCCGTGTTCACTGTGGAGGTGCCAAGGTCTCCAAGTGAAAGAACTTCAACCAACTAACAAACTGGTACTAACCTAAAGGGAACTGCCATAGACATCAGTTTATGACAAGGCCGCTGTGATATCTGGTGTTTAGACCACGTGTATCAGACGACTACCAATATGTCAGGCACATGTATGTGCCTGAGCAAGTTTCATTTGTCTATAGAATGGAATGGGGAAACCAGACTCTCCTTCGATAGTGTCCTGAAATGGGAGTAGGAGACTACAAGATTAACTTGTCATATAGAAATGAGCCCCTAATCAGTGGTTCTCAACCTTCCTAATGCCACGACCCTTTAATCCAATTCCTCATGTTGTGGTGACCCCCAATTTCATCGTTACAAATTGAATATAATTAAAGCATAGTGATTAATCACAAAAACAATATGTAATTATATATGTGTTTTCCGATGATCTTAAGTGACCCCTGTGAAAGGGTCGTTCGACCCCCAAAGGGGTCGTGACCCACAGGTTGAGAACCACTGCCTAGATCAAAAAAATATGTTTATTTATATAACTCCAATTTTTAAAAAGTAATCACTAATGTCCCTATTTCCTTTGTTTTATCCATAACTATCATGAAACAATTGCTTAAAAGACCCAAAACATAAGTTACTGTGACACAAATTAAAAACAAAAACAATAGTACTAACAATAAAATGCCTTGTGAAGAATTGTATTAGCCTTTTTCGAGGGGGAAAAGAGACATATACATCAGGAGTCAGAAGGGTAAAAAACAAAACATTGTGCCAGGAACTTTTCTCTACAAGAAAACCAATATCGATTTAGGTAGAATGAGTTCATAAATCTAACTCAGAAACATACCATTAAGGTCATGGGGACTTTCAGGTGAAGGGGGCAGAAAATAGGACTCTATAACCACAACTTCTACAATTCTTGGCAGGTTTGTTGGGTAATGTATCCTGAGAGGTCAGTGAGGTGAGAGGAGAAAATATGCATCCTTTAGATTATTCTCATCCACTGACCCAAATATCCACCAATTCATGATTATTCATATGCTTTTGATGTGTGTTTCAATTTGACTAAATTAGTCAAGGGCTCCTTCAAGCCTGTTGGTGTAAGCCCTTGTAGTGTTTGTGTGTACACTGATCTGCCTGCACAAACACTACGTTTTACCTCCCTAATACGCATGTCTTGGGAATTTTTGCATTTCATGGATCAGGCACAAGAGTTCAATATGTGAATGTGCCATCGTGAAAGAAAAGAGAGAACAAAGAAAGTTTTCATTGCAGTGTTGTATCTGTACTTCATAATTAATTTTAGGAGATATGATACATAAGGGCAATTTTTAAAAGTTGTGAAGTGATGTCAGGCAATTCGTAGAAAAATGGGATCCACAGAGAAAGTGAAGGAACAGAGGAGAAGGCTGGACAGACAGGTGGAGCCACGAGACTGAGAGGGGACAGAACTGCCAAGGTGAGAACTGAAAGCTGAGACTCCCTCCCATGAAAACTGGTAAACTCACAAAAGACAAATTCCAGATTCCAGAGCTTGCAGATTCAAAAGACATTTCTAAAAGTCATCCCCTTTAAGACCACTCTAAATAGATAATCATCTCCTATAAAAATAAGAAAAATGTAACATAAATTAGTAATTCCAAAAATTTTTTTGCCATCCTTTATTCCAGGGCCAAGTATGCAACTACAAAGCAGTCTAAGTACCAACAAGGAACCAAAGGCATGGAAGTGTCTGGGCTTCCCTCTCTCCCCACACTCATCAGATTTACCATCTAAACATGGGGTTCGATCATTTGCATAAATGGCATACATCCTTCATCAGTGTCTCAAGGGAACACATAATAACTAGGACATAAATCTTGTGGGAGTGGAGAAGTCATTTATGTAGCTCACCATACTTCTAGTGCCAAGAAATGGCCCTGATACTGTTTAATACGGAATGAATCTCCACTGCACTAAACTCCTACCATGTTCAAGTCAAAAATAAAGGCACTGAACACCTGACCTTGGTTGTCTTCGCATCCCCAGCTTCCCTCATTGCGCCCGACTTCAAGATTACAGTCCAAAATGGCAGGAGCCGCTGGCCTAATTTTGAGCCTAACACTTGCCTACACACACCATAGAAAACACATCCTACACCTTTTGCTTTTATCCCTTTGTGCAAAGTAACTGAATAAAAATTTTTTAATCAACAGCCTTAGGTATAGTCTGTTTTATTTTCTTTCTAGACACCCATGGGGTCTTTCTGTCCCCAGCATTCTAAAGTTGTACAATGCTGTGTCTTGGTGAGGGGCTCTTTTGGTCCCGTATTTTCATCTTAAACAGTTAAAAACATTTACCTTCAGAAAGGGGTATTTTACAAATGTGAGCACAACACTGCTTATTTTTAAAACAAGCCTTTTAGACTA
Source organism: Myotis nattereri (assembly GCF_964212035.1). NCBI lineage: Eukaryota > Metazoa > Chordata > Mammalia > Chiroptera > Vespertilionidae > Myotis > Myotis nattereri. The sequence continues at coordinate 156,033,466 of NC_138075.1, forward strand.
TTTGTCTTTTGAAAATATTGCATGCATATTAACTTATAAACTCGTGGGTTGTTTTTTTAAAAAAATTACCCGAGGCCCAATATGATATGCTTACACACACAAAAACCCAGAAGCAATAAATGACTTTCTATGTACTGTTTTCCATATGTGCTGCAACTCAAAGCACAGTGAAAAGTGTGGCTGGTGAATCCCAACTATTAGAAGGCAATCCTATGGGGGCCATTAATCTCTTTGAAAGTTAATAGAGGGGAAAGTATCTATCCTATTAAATCAATAGCAAACACTGCAAGTTAGAAATCTAAGGTACGCTATCGACTATAGAAAATATGAAAAAAAAACAAAAACCACATCATTTGTTTGGTTTTATATTTCAAGCATTTTTACATTTTCCTTGGTATGTTTCCCAAGATGAAAGAGCTATTCTAAAAAGGTTTTTCTTTGCTGAGGTAAGGTAGACACTGCTAAGTGTTCCCAAGGACCTGTTCCCCGCCCACCCCACCCCCCCGGCCCCCCTTCTTTCTTTGAGTAAAAGAAGCCTCTGCACCCTGGGAGTTTTGGATGAAGTTGGGACATGTTGCTACAGTATTTTCTTTCCCCCAGCTCCACCCTCCCAGCCCCCCCCCCCCCACCCCCCTTCGCCCTGGCAAGGAATGGCCAGGTGCTAAGCTCTGAGTGATGGAAGGTGAGCAGCTGGCCCTGCACTCACTCTCTCTCTTTCCCTCTTTCTTGCTGGGCATGAAAAGGAAAATCAAGGTTGTCCCATGGTGTGGAAAACGCCCAAAGGCACAGAGCAAAATGGAGAGGACCCAGTGCACCTACAGGACCTAACAGAATAGAGGTGCCACCATTCCTGAACCACAAATATCTGGCCTGTTGCAGGAATGAGCAATAAACTTCTGATTTCATGTCAGCCGTAATCTCTTAGGGGTTTTTTTGTAATAGTAGCTTACATTGGATCCTAATACATAAACCACGCAATCAAGGCCCTCCGATGAGCTATAAGCTACAAACCCTCAGGAAAGAAAATATTGAAACAGAGAAATAGAAAGAGGGTCCAGGAAGAAAGAAGAAAGGGTACCATGAAATTTAGAAATAAAAACTCAAAAAATGACCAAATATCTTTGTTTCTAAAAACCACTTAAAAATCCTTATAACAATTTAACACACAATATTTCTAGGTAGTCAGAGGAGATCTATACTCTAAATGTAAGATTTCTTTTGATTGGAGAAAGATGAGTTGAATTGGGAAACTGAGCAGACAGCCATTTCAAAAAAATTAATGTAATATGAACACACTATACTTAAATATTTGTTAAAGGACTGCTGCCAGCTATGTTAGTAGAATTTGTAACTGACATTTATTTCCTGTTTGGTTATTTATGTGAACATCCTCCCTACAGAAATGCTTCGTAGAAATCCAGCCCAGAAGGGCACATCCATAAATACATATGCTTAACTGAAAGAACCATTAACCAGGCGTATAAATCTAAAGCTCTGTGTACATTAGGGATCTAAAATTAATTTTGATGGGCTGACAAATTATGCATTAGATGTACAGATGAAGGATGTAAAAGGAATGTTGCTTTCTTCATTTCACAAAACAAATCTGTGATTAAATATTACTCCAGAAAGAGAACCAAGATGGCGGCATAGGTTAACGCCGGAGTTTGCTGCTTTGAACAACTACTTCAAAAGTGAAACTAAAAGACGGAACGGACATCACCCAAAACCACTGAAACGCTGGCTGAGTGGAAGTCCTACAACTAGGAGGAAAGAGAAACGCATACGGACACTCAGAGGAGGCGCAGTGCTGAAGTCAAATTCTGAGGTGCGGAGTGCGCGGAGCGGGCTGGCGGAGGAGGGCGCGGTTGGCGTTTTCAATCGGGAGGGAGTCGCAGACTCTGAGCTCCAGATCCGGGCGAGTCTTTAGGGACCCAGACGCAAACGGGAGAAGCGGGACTGTCTGGCTTCGGTCAGAGCGAGTGCAGCTTTCTCTCCGAGCTTTGCAGCGGGTGCTGAGACTCAGAGAGGCAGAGCCCCTGGGGACAGGACTGAGAGCTGCCATAACTGCTCTCTCCCGCCCACCCTGTTGATCCTGTGCGACCCGCCCCGCCCAAGCCCTGCACAGAGGCATTTGCCGGATAGCCTCAGGCAAAGGCTAGATTAGCACTCCCTAGAGGACAGAAGTTCTCTCACTGCAGACACAGCTGATTCTCATAGCCACTTGGCCTGGAGGTCAAACCCTCCCTGGAATTAGCTACAACAATCAAGATTTAACTATAAGACCACGAACAAAGACCACTAGGGGGTGCACCAAGGAAGCATAACAAAATGCGGAGACAAAGAAACAGGACAAAATTGTCAATGGAAGATCTAGAGTTCAGAACCACACTTTTAAGGTCTCTCAAGAACTGTTTAGAAGCCGCCGATAAACTTAATGAGATCTACAAGAAAACTAATGAGACCCTCGATGTTATATTGGGGAACCAACTAGAAATTAAGCATACACTGACTGAAATAAAGAATATTATACAGACTCCCGACAGCAGACCAGAGGAGCGCAAGAATCAAGTCAATGATTTGAAATGCGAGGAAGCAAAAAACACCCAACCGGAAAAGCAAAATGAAAAAAGAATCCAAAAATGCGAGGATAGTGTAAGGAGCCTCTGGGACAGCTTCAGGCGTACCAACATCAGAATTATAGGGGTGCCAGAAGATGAGAGAGAGCAAGATATTGAAAACCTATTTGAAGAAATAATGACAGAAAACTTCCCTCACCTGGTGAAAGAAATGGACTTACAGGTCCAAGAAGCGCGGAGAACCCCAAACAAAAGGAATCCAAAGAGGACCACACCAAGACACATCATAATTAAAATGCCAAGAGCAAAAGATAAAGAGAGAATCTTAAAAACAGCAAGAGAAAGAAACTCAGTTACCTACAAGGGAATACCCATACGACTGTCAGCTGATTTCTCAACAGAAACTTTGCAGGCCAGAAGGGAGTGGCAAGAAATATTCAAAGTGATGAATACCAAGAACCTACAACCAAGATTACTTTATCCAGCAAAGCTATCATTCAGAACTGAAGGTCAGATAAAGAGCTTCACAGATAAGGAAAAGCTAAAGGAGTTCATCACCACCAAACCAGGATTATATGAAATGCTGAAAGGTATCCTTTAAGAAGAGGAAGAGGAAGAAAAAGGTAAAGATACAAATTATGAACAACAAATATGCATCTATCAACAAGTGAATCTAAGAATCAAGTGAATAAATAAACCGATGAACAGAATGAACTGGTGATTATAATAGAATCAGGGACATAGAAAGGGAATGGACTGACTATTCTTGCGGGGGAAAGGGGTGTGGGAGATGCGGGAAGAGACTGGACAAAAATCGTGCACCTATGGATGAGGACAGTGGGTGGGGAGTGAGGGAGGAGGGTGAGGTGGGAACTGGGAGGAGGGGAGTTATGGGGGGAAAAAAGAGGAACAAATGTAATAATCTGAACAATAAAGATTTAATTAAAAAAAAAATAAAATAAAATATAAATAAAAAAAAAAAAAAAAAAATATTACTCCAATTAACACTAAATAAGGCCTACCATTCATCCCTTGATTGCTATAGGACAATAAAATATTCAAACCAGAGAGTAAGCCTTAAATAGATTTTATTTTCTTTGTTGATTATTGAAGAGTTTGTTGTGTTCATGTTTAAACTGACCATATAACACTATGACCCCCAGAGTTAAATCCCAGAAATCAGCTGCAGGTTTGGTTCTAGTTAGGGCTGGAAATTGTTTTGGTTTTGACGATCTCAAAAGATATTCATCAGATCTTTTTCTAAGAAATAAGCTGAACAGATGCTAATGACTTGACATAACTGCCTAGTGTAAAAAAATAATAATAATTACAAATTATTTTGATGGCTATAACTTGTTTTCCTAATCCACAACGGGCTTTGGGGAGTTATTAGTCACCATTGTGTAAATATGCCATTATGAGCTTTTTAAAACTTTTTCATTGTTTAATCAACTATGCCTAACATCTCTGTCAATTGGTAAGAGATAGTCAGAAAAATAATTATGAAAACCCTTAAAATTATATTTCCATAGTGCTTCCCTCTGATAAAAACCTCTTTAGAAATATAAAGTTGGTTACTGTAATTTCTCACGGCACAGCCTAAGAACACTTAAAAATAAAAACAGTTGGGCCTCATCTACACTAATAAAAGAGAAACATGGTAATTGGCGTATGACCGCTACCCTTCCCATTGGCTAATCCCCCTGTCACTCACAGAGTAGGGCCGAGATATGCAAATTAACTGGCAGCCAAGATGGCGGTCGGCAGCCAGGCAGCTGAGGCGAACAGGGAGGCTTGCTTGCTTCAGTGACGGAGAACTCCAACGTTCCCCGCCTGACTTGCCGGCCTCTCAGCTGCAACTCTAAGCAACTATGTTGTGAATAAAGAAGCTAAAAATACCCCAGCCAGCCGGACCACAACATTGTATCAAATACAGATGGTAAACAAAGGCCAGAAACCTGTTTTCAGCAGCTAAGGCCTCAGAGCTAAAGCTGGCCCAGAATAAAAAAAAAGAAAGAAAGAAAAAAAGGAGTGGTTGGGAGCTTCAGTCCCAGCCTGAAAACAGCCCTCAGCCCCTCAGCCAGACTAGCCAGGCACCCCAGTGGGGACCCCCACCCTGAAGGGTGTGTGACCAGCTGCAAACAGCCATCATCCCCTCATCCAGGCTGGCCAGGCACCCCAGTGGGGACCCCCACCCTGATCCAGGACACCCTTCAGGGCAAACCAGCCAGCCCCACCCATGCACCAGGCCTCTATCCTATATAGTAAAAGGGTAATATGCCTCCCAGCACGGGGATCAGCGTGACAGGGGGCAGCGCCCAAACCCCCTGATCACCCTGCGGCTCTATGTGTGACAGGGGGCGGGGCCCCAACCCCCCCTACCCCCCACGGGCCCTGCTCTGTGTGTGACGGGGTAGAGCCATAACCTCCCCATTGGCCCTGCCCTGAGTGTGAGTGTGGCAGCTCCCCAACCCCCTGATCGGCCCTGCCCTGAGTGTGACAGGGGCGGTGCCCCAACTCCCCTATCAGCCCTACTCCGTGAGTGACAGGGGGGAGCTCCTCAACCCCCTGATGGGCCCTGCTCTGTGAGTGACAGGGGGTGGCGCCGCAACCTCCCCATCGACCCTGCCTTGAGTGTGACAGGGGGTGGTGCCCCAACCCCCCAATCGGCCCTATCTTGAGTGTGACTGAGGGTGGCATCGCAACCTCCCAATCCGCCCTGCTCTGTGCATGACAGGGGCGGCACCCCAACTCCCCAATCAGCCCTGCTCTGAGCCCAACCAGGGGCTGCACCTAGGGATTGGGCCTGCCCTCTGCCACCCGGCAGCAGGCCTAAGCCAGCAGGTCGTTATCTCCCGAGGGGTCCCCGACTGCGAGAGGGCACAGGCCGGGCTGAGGGACCCCCCCTCCCCCCGAGTGCACAAATTTTTGTGCACCGGGCCTCTAGTTTTGTATAATCATTCAATCTTCAATACTTTTGTTACAAGATTGGTGCTAACCTTTGGAAAGTAGGCAACATTTTTAAATGCTTGACATAAATTTCTTTCAAAGGAAAGGCATCTTGTACAATCTACAAGCTATTTTGGCCGTTCTGCCTGTTAGCTCCATGGTACATTCAAGTTCTCATGCGTGGCAGTACAGAATAGCTTGTTATTTCTCTAGCATCTCTAAGCATGTGAAGTGATAAGCAACATGATAAAGATGAGATACCCACAAAGATCTCCGAAGTGAAGTGAAGTGAAGTGAAGTGAAGTGAAGTGAAGTGAAGTGGAAAAAGCACTAGATGGCCATGAAAAGAAATGGAGGAAAGTTAAATGCATTTTACTAAGTGAGAGAAGCCAGTTTGTAAAGGCAGCATACTGTATGATTCCAACTACGTGACACTATGGAAAAGGCAAAACTTTGGAGACAATAAACAGAACTTTGGAGACAATAAACAGAACTTTGGAGACAATAAACAGATCAGTGGTTCCCATCTATCTTAGGTGATTATGTGTCGATGCAGGTTCATCGCTGTAACAAATGTACCACTCTGGGAAGGAATGTCGATAGTGGGGTAAGCTATGCATGTGTGCGGGCAGGGAGTATATGGGAAGTCTCTGTGCTTTCCTCTCACTTTTGCTTTGAATCTAAAACTGCTCTAAAAATAAAATATTTTTAAAAGCAGTGGACACTTGAGATACCTGGTCCAGGGTGCTCACTAGCCCATTCCCTACCTTCCTGATCGCCCCTCCCATTCCATCTCTAAATCACCTGCATGAAATCAACAGAATCACAGACCTCTTCCCTAACACATCATCTAAAACAGTGGTTCTCAACCTTCTGGCCCTTTAAATACAGTCCCTCATGTTGTGACCCAACCATAAAATTATTTTCATTGCTACTTCATAACTGTAATGTTGCTACTGTTATGAATCGTAATGTAAATATCTGATATGCAGGATGGTCTTAGGTGACCCCTGTGAAAGGGTCGTTTGACCGCCAAAGAAGTTGTGACCCACAGGTTGAGAACCGCTGATCTAAAACACGATGACACTGGTCTATAAGTGCTGTTGCTACTCAATTTCCAAATGTTACGGGATGGCAAGTGTGATGGAAACCCCTACCCCCTTAACTGACCATAGAACACTATGACCCCCAGAGTTAAATCTCAGAAATCAGCTGCAGGTTTGGTTCCAGGCCCATCACCCAGGGTCCAAAAAAGGTAGAACAACTCGCTGGCCCCACAGAGTGCTGCTGGGAATGTCATGACTTTTGGTCTCTTCCTCTTTTATTCGCCTTCTGCTTTCCTCAGACCCTCAAGCTGATGCACTGATTCCCACCCCCTGCCAGTCGTCCATCTGGAACAGCTGTATCCCAAGGACTGCTGCCGCCAAAGCAGACATCACACAGTTTCTAGGATGCCCCTGTGTGGAAGTCACTTCGCAAGGAGGTAAAAAGACTGTATCACCAGCTCAGAAGCCACCCAGCCCCGGGACCCAGGGAGCCACAGGTAACCCCTGGGACACACGCACCTGCTCGGGTCCAAACTTGTTTCATTCAGGTCATCTGTTCAAGGTTCCAGAGGCATCACGTGGCCCCATTTCACAGCTTCCTCTTCCTGCCTCAGTCTACCTTGTTGGGGAGGTCAGGTCATACCCTGATCCATAATGCTAAATTTTCCAACCCAGTGCTCAATCCTGCTATAGGGCCCATCCCACTGATGGGGTCTTGCTTTGTTCTGGCCAGTCCCGTAGAGCCCCCATGCCTGGGACATGGGCCCTGGACTTCCCATCTGGTTACACCCACCACCAGACAGGACATCAATACGTCATCTTAGAAAATCTATCTTAACAGACAGCTAAACTATACAGAATTTTTCTCAACTTTGGACCTACTCAGCTACACTCCTGGTCAGGCGGATTCTCAGCCATGACCATTATCCCATCATGGGTCCCCACCACAGGCTCTATCTCGGCACTGTCCTGGTTCCTCACCGAGTACATGCCCATCCCACGTGTCCATCAGCTGACCAACATAGCACAGTTCATCTCGAAATACAAAAATCATTAAAATCGATTATTTGTGTACCAGGTCAGTACCTCGAGGCTGTGTTGGCTTAGGGTTTTACCATGTTTAAAGAGCTAGAATAAGAACTATTTGATACTCGAAGTCTGGGTATAGAAGAGTTCTACCATAGATACAGTAATAGTTCACTGCACCGGCCAATGTGGCTCAGTTGGTTGAGTATCATCCCATGCACCAGGAGGTTGCCAGTTCCATTCCCGGTCAGGGCACATGCCAGGGTTTCCGGATAGATCCCCGGTACAGGATGTGCAGGAGGCAGCCAATCAATGTTTCTCTTTCACAATGCTGTTTCTCTCTCTCCCTCCCTTCCTCCTTTCACTAAAATCAATAAAAACATATTTTTTAAAAAGAAATGCTTTGAATTTAAAAATATATACAAAATAAAATAAAAATAATAGTTCATTAATACATTCGACTCATAGAGCACCTGCCTGTCAGAGTCCCAGTTCTCTACAGTCCCTCCGAGCTTAACCCTTTCTGTTGCCACCGGCTTAGTAGATAGAAAATAAATGTGAAAGCTTTTTGAGGATTGAGAATGGTATAAATCAATTATTCAGCGCTCTCCTATCAGAGCTGACACCTCACTGTGTAATAACCCCACACCCTCCTGACCTACTGACAGGATCATTTGCTCCTACAGGAAAAGGCATTAGATTGCTCTTGCGTTGCTATCAACTCTTCCCAGTTGCGCCACCCCCTCCCTTGCAGTTGGGCTGTCAGCGATCATTTATCTGTGAAACAAGTGTGTATGACTAACAGCCCCCTCCCCTGCGCTAACCGCCGCTTCCGGCAAAGCCTCAGAATCCAAGCCTGGTTGTTGTGCATCAGTGCGGTCAGACTTAAAAGGATCTTGAGTAAATAATACACATGCACTACGACCAATTAGTCTTCGCTTGCCGTTATTTTTTTAATTAGCTCAGAGGCTTTGTTCTTCACCACTTAACAACTACTGAGCTTAACTAAATGCAAGACATGATTGCAACTATATAACATCCCGCAAAAAAAAGGCAAAACTATGGAGACAGTGAACAGATCAGTGGGTCCAGGGGGTGGGGGGGAGGGAAGGGTGAAAGGTGAAGCAGAGAGTTTTTAGGGAGGGAAACTACACTGTATGGAACCGTAATGGTGGGGTACACGTCCAAACCCACAGAATGCGCACCACCAAGAGCGAGGCCTCATGTAAACTGTGGACTCTGGGTGATGAGGACCTGTCAATGTAGGATCCTAAGTTGTAACAAATGCACTGTCTGTGGGGCATGCTGATAGTGTGGGAGGCTGTGCATGCGCAGAGGCAGAGGTATATGGGAAACCTCTGCCCCTTCCCCTCACTCTTGCTCTGAGCCTAAAACTGCTCTAAAACAAAATGAAAGTATTTGCCCTGGCCGGTGCGACTCAGTTGGTTGGAGCATCCTTCTATATACTGAAGGGTTGAGGGTTCTATTCCCGGTCAGGGCACGTACCTAGGTTGCAGGTTCGGTCCCAGTATACAGAAGGCAACCAACCGATCAATGTTTCTCTCTCACCCACCCCTTTTGATGTTTCTTTTTCTACCCACCCCTTTTCTCCTTTCTCTCTCTCTCTCTCTAAAATCAATAAAAATATACTTGGGTGAGGAGAGAGAGGAAGGAAGGAAGAAAGGAAGGAAGGAAGGAAGGAAGGAAGAGAGGGAGGGAGGGAGGAAGGAAGGAAGGAAGGAAGGAAGGAAGGAAGGAAGGAAGGAAGGAAGGAAGTTTAAAAAATAATAAATAAGTAAAATTAAAAAGTGAGTAAAAACCATTCTTAGCCAGAAAAAAAATTAAGGAAGAAAAAAACAGCATTTCTCCATTTCCTCCTACATCTTAAACATTGCTCTGAAGAGTTGGTACGGATCACATTTAATACATAAAACAGTCCTATCAGGCAGCTGTCATTATCCCAAGCCACAGGTGGGAATACCAAAGGTCACACACAAAGTTTAAAAATGAGGTACCTAATCCAAGTTCACACATGTAATTAAATTGTATTAGGATCGAAAATACATATTTCTGATTAGACATGTTCACAAAGCCTTAGTTTTTTAATCAATGGGTGTGATTATGTATCCATAAACAATGATAACACAAGGCAAAAATAACTACTACAAAAAGGTATAAGCTAGTGGTTCTCAACCTTGGCTGCACATTAGAATCACCTGGGAATCCTTTTCAAATCCCGATTTCTGGGCCTCATCCTCCGGAAATTCTGTTTCTTTGTTACTAATGTTGTGGCCCCACCCCATAACAAAGAAACAGAATTTCCAGAGGATGAGGCCCAGAAATCAGGATTTTAAAAAGATTCCCAGGTGATTCTGATGTGCAGCCAAGGTTGCGCACCACTGGTATAAGCAAAATTCTCTGAGATCAGCGTGGGGGGGTGGGGGTGGGGGTGGGGGGGCGTGGCGGGGCGGCCTTCCAGCTGAGCCAGCCTCTGCTGCACCTCTGAGTTGCATTTCTGGGCTTTCAGTCCTAGATGCAGGCACTTGCTCACTCACACCTCCCTTGTCCCCGCCTAGGGAGCAAGCACCAGTAGGCCTCTTACAGTTAAAAAAAAAAAGAGAAGAATGAGGGAAAGCAATGCTGAGCTTTCCTCCCCCTTGCAGTGCTCTACAGGCTCCAGAGAGCTTTTGCATCTGCCATCAAAGTTGGTGCTGACAATACCGCAGAGAGAGAGCAAGGTCAGGTAATAATTAGCCATTTTAAAGATGCGGAGAGTGTGAAATGCAGAGAGGTTAAGTGACTTTTTCCCAAGGTCACACCAAGCGAGAGGTACAGATGAGCTACTAGCCAAGCCACCTGACACAGGTCAATGCCCTCCACTCCTTGTTAGGGCCTGAAGAGCACTCTTACCACACAGGAGCCAGCTGTGGATGCTCTAATTTATTTTACTTAAATACCAGCAGAATACGGAGCAGAGGGACCTTTCCATTTAGCCGCCAGCAGATCCCCACAGAAGTTAGGGGTCAGGCTTCCATTACCAATCACATCAGCCTCCAGCTCTTGTAAATTTTCACCCTTGAAAAATGCTTAGCATAAAAAAGATAAATTTCAAAATACACCAAAAAAGTGCTATCTCAGAGCAGTTCCCACCTGGACAAGAAAAAGGTATTATCCATTCCAGAGATTAGAATTTCAAATTAACTTCTGATACTTCTTAGCAAGACAAGAGTGAGATGAGATCTTCAAGAGTGAACAGCCAAAGTAGATATGACCGACAAATAAGAAAGTACATTAGCAGCTGCCACATAAAACGTCCATTTCCAAAAAATAGGTCTTCATCTGAGTGCCATGGGCCAAAAGCTGATTGCATTACAAATGTGCTTCATATAAATGCTTAGTAACAATTATTTAGGGTGTCCCCAAAAATGTATACATACACTTTGAGTAATTATAAAGGCAGTGTTTATTAAAATACATTTCATTTTCAAAATTGAGCTATCAGCTGTTAAAGTGTATACACATCTTTTTGGAACACCCTATATGTATAATCCCACCAAAAGAAATCAGACACATAGTAAAACCTCAATAAATAATCCTTCATAGATTGACATAACATTTTTTTCCATCTCTTTGGCAACAGTAGTGTTGTTTAAGGACCAAACCAGCTGCTGGTATCTATGAGTGGGTTCTACTCCATCTTCCCCAAATCTCCCTTCTTCTGGATCTAGGTTTCCTGTCAGCAAGAACCTGGAGGAAGCCGTAACTGGTTCGGCTCAGTGGATAGAGCGTCGGCCTGTGGACTGAAAGGTCCCGGGTTCGATTCCGGTCTAAGGCATGTACCTTGGTTGCGGACACATCCCCAGTAGGCGGTGTGCAGGAGGCAGCTGATCGATTTCTCTCTCATTGATGTTTCTGATTCTCTATCCCTCTCCTTTCCTCTCTGTAAAAAATCAATAAAATATATATTTTTAAAAAACCTGGAGGAAGACTCGCACATTTATTACCAAGGAAATCCAATAACTAAATATAAACTTTGTAAAAGCCCAATCGTGATAAATCCTGTCAAAGCCTGAGAACGTCTAAACACCTACATTGTAAGAAACACTGTCTTACTGAGTGAACAAGAAGGGCTGTGGGAAAGCACCACCCTTAAAAATCCAGTCAGGGAGAGCGAGGGACCAGAAATGGGTTCAGGGCAGGTCACAGCTCATCCCATCCTGACTCCAGGATGGACAGGGAGCATATTCAAAATATTTACAGACCCACAGGCTCAGGTAACCATGGCTCTGGCCAAATGTACACCTTCCAGATTGTCACGGCCAAATATTTGCCCAGGAAAGGAAGGATTCATCAGGTTTTCAGAACGGCCTTTCATGTAACATAGCTGTCTACACCACCATTCTTCAAATTTTCCTGCTCACGTACCCCCTTCAAACAATTCTGAAAATCTGTTTCTTCCTCACGCGTTTTCAAATTGGCATTCTAAAAGTTTTCATTTGTTCAAATAGTTGCAAAGGATGTCACACTTTTATGGACTGTACATATGACATTTTGAATGAAACTGCTATATCGCTCCCATAAATACATTCAATAGAATGATCTGATCTCTTCCACCATGCATTTTTATTATTTCTTTAATTTATTTTTTGTTAAAAGTATTACACATACCCCTCTTTTTCCCCCACTGACTCCCTTCACTCCACTCCCTTCTCCTCCCTAGGCCTATTGTTTATCCATAGGCTATGCGTATCTGCATAAAAGTTTACTGGTTAAACTCTTCCCACTTCCCCCACCTTCCCTCTGAAATACATCAGTCTATTGTGTGCTTCAATGTCTCTGGATCTTTTTTGTTCATCAGTTTATTTTGTTCATCAGATTCCACATATAAGTGAGATCATGTGATACTTGTTTTTTCTCTGACTGACTTATTCACTTAGCATAATACTCTCCAGGTTCTTCTGTGCTGTCTCAAAGGGTAAGAGATGCTTCTTTTTTCCAGCTGCATAATATTCAATTGTATAAATGTACCACAGTTTCTTAATCCATTCATCTACTGATGGGCACTTGGGCTGTATTTTTAAATAGGCATAAACAGGAACTACTTTAGAGTCAGTTGGTGTACTGTTCTTTTTTCTCCTTGAAATCAGAGGTCCATCCCACACCCCTCAGACTTGTATCCTAAGGTTAGCACCTTTCTATTTCCAACAGTCTTTTATTGCTCATTCATACTACTTATCTGTAGCAACAAGTCATAATGTTATGTTTGGAAGATGACCACATTGTACGGTATATAAATGTCAAATCACTATGGTGTACACCTCAAATTGATATAATATTGTACAACACCTTACATGCAAATAAAAATATAATATCTAGTCAAACTTTTAAAAATGTCTCTGACTATTAAATAAAAATGTTCTTTTGGCTTAGATTATTAAAATCATTTTTAGTCCTGACCAAAATAGCTAAAATAACATGATATCGGCGCCCTCTTAGTGCAGCAGGCAGCGCATCAGTCTCATAAAATAACATGATATGGTCTGTGGAATAAACATAAAAGGTACAGTAGTCCCCCTACCTGAGGAGGGTGGTCCTGAGAACACCACACACAGTACTGAACCCTATATATACTTATACTATGGTTTTTTCCTATGTATACATTCCTACGATACAGTTTAATTTATAAATCAAGCATAGTAGGAGATTAACAATAATAACTGATAGTAAAACAGAACTGTAACAATATACCGTAATAAAAGTTCTGTGAAATGCTGTCTGTCTCCCTCTGTTTCTCTCTCGCTGATAACCGACCAGATCACTGAGACACCTACTGAGTGACTAACAGGCAGGGAGTGTCTTCAGCATGGAGACGCTGGGAGCAGGGGTGATTCAAGCGAGACAGCGGGAGGCGGGGGACAGATTTCATCACAACACTCAGAGCAGTGTACCATTTAAAATTTACACATTGTTTATTTCTGCAATTTTCCATCTAATATTTGCGGGCCCTGGTTGGCTGTGGATAACTGAAACCACAGAAAGTGAGGCTGGCTAAGGGAGGACCACAGTAAATGGTGGTTTCGTAACGTTATGTTTGGAAGGTTGGTGTGATGCCTCCAGTCAATGAGGCTTCACTTCGGACACAGCTATCCGTGTGCACCACAGTGACATTCTTCTCTCAAGTGGAGAAGGAGGCCGGGGTGGGTGCGGCAGGAAAGGACACCCCTGGTCGGTTTCAGGGCGGATCTGGAAACTAACTCCTTAAACAGACCCGGCCACTAACCCTTGGAAAGATGTCCAGTTCGAGGGAACATGAGAAATCCACTGTGGGAGACCTTGAACAGGCCCACCCATTACAGGGACCGGCAAGAATATAAACGTAGGTGCACATAGCACAGGTGGAAATATTTTAAAGTCATTTATCAAGTGAACAGGTTGTGGAGTAAAGTATGGCCTGTCCTCCCATGTTATACTGACAAATGTAGCGTCATCATGACAGAATCAAAGAGTTTATAAAGGACTCTCTAGTTTATATATGACTGCAAGTTGGCAAAACGCCAAAGATGACTAAATTTAATGTGTCTGGGTATTTTGTTGATGGGCTAGCAATGTTTGGATAAGTAATAAAATAAAGACTTACATACATTTTTATACCTTTATTCCATAACATTTCTTTTCCTTGCCCTCATTTCAGAGAAATTATTAACTATCTAGTTTTAAGGAATTCAAAATTTTCACATAATGTGTATTCTATTCACAGAAATCATCTAAGGGATTAAAACAAAATATAATTATAGCCAGTCTATATAATTTTAATATTTTTAATCAAAAAAATGTAAAGTGCAAAAATCAAACTTGAATTTTTTGTCTTCAAAAAAGCTACTTTTCATTTAAATGTTCTAAATTATCTACTAAAATTAATAAGAAAATTACAAATTATAACTAGTAAATATCAAATTTTTAATCTAAAAATGTTTAAATAAAATTAAACACTTCATTTAGTTTTTGATATGTTAATTTTACTACGTGTGTTTATAATAATAAAACTACTCACAGTTCTAGCGTTTAACATCTATCTGTCCAGGGCCAATGCAAAAATCAATGTCACACTTCCTGTGTGACGTCCTGTCTAAAGCTATGTATTATGTGTGAGACTGAATTTATATTGTAAAATGTTTTAATTTTGTAAAACAAAGTAAGTTGTGTTTAATATTGTAAACTATTCCTCAGCCACTATAAATAACTGTTGAAAATTCTGCAGAGAACAGGAGCACAGCCCTAGAAGGTCCGTATGACTTTAGAAAGAAGGCATGACCCTGGACAGTCAACATGGCCTTGAGAGAAGGCTCAGCCCTGGATGGGGCGCAGCCCTGGAGCAGAGGCATGGCCTGAAGGAAAGCCTGGGCCTGGAAGGTCAGCCTGGCCCTGAAACCTGGAGCCACGTTGGGAGTCTGAATAAGAAGCAGCAGGAAGTCAGAGGCTTGTTCAAGAGCCCAGAGCAGGAAGAGAATTGGGAGAAGCTCACCAGCACAACAGGCTAGAGGACGGTCAGAGGCAGGATGGAGAGCAGACAGACAGCATCAAGGGCTCCTGACTCAGGGTGGGGAACAAGGGAGGTCCATGGGGCAGGGGCAGGGCTGGAAGCAGCAGAGGTCCCAGGGGGCCAGCTGTGCCAAGGCAGACCAGTCTGTGCAAAAGTGAGTCCAGGCTTCTCTCGCAGGCTCTACCCCTGGTACACTAATCATCCATTCCGGGTATTAAAGGAACCGGGATGGATGGGAGCTTACCCTGGTGTATGGAAGCCTTCCTTTGAGCCAGTGGTTCTCAACCCTCTGGCCCTTTAAATTCAGTTCCTCATGTTGTGTCCCAACCATAAAATTATTTCCGTTGCTACTTCATAACTGTAATGTTGCTACTGTTATGAATCGTAATGTGAATATCTGATATGCAGGATGGTCTTAGGCGACCCCTGTGAAAGGGTTGTTCAACCACCAAAGGGGTCGTGACCCACAGGTTGAGAACCGCAGCTTTGAGCCGAGTCGGGGCAGCCCAGGCCAGGATCTCTAGCCGCCGGGAAGGTGGGGGCCGAAGGGAGGAGGGCAGACAGGTGATACTAGGGCTCTGACAGTTAAGAAGATGAAGAATTAACAGAGTTAGACAAGAGGCCAAGAACCCACAGAACTGACTAACCCCCACATGTCACACAGAACTAAACACACGCTTGATTTAAAGTACACATGCTGCTGGATTAAGAAGCAAGAGAAAATAAATTCATTTATGACTAACACCAAAAAGGAAAATCTTCTAGTGCCGCTTTGTGCTCACAGTTTTCATGTAGTGCAAAACACCCAAATAGCATCTGATACAATTTACATAACTTTACATAATCTCATGATTACCATTTGTCAAGGAAGTTGCAGCCCAAATCTCTTCCATTTATTTGCCTCCAAAACTGACAAAACATTCTGGACAAGAAGCTTTCCACCCTCCTCCTAAAAATCGCAAGGAGTCAATTCTACAAATTTCCTTAATAGTATGTTTCCAATACTTCAAGTCTGAACATTCTGAAGTCATATTGACACACGAAATCAATAAACAAATGTTTACTGACCCCTGGTATTTTCAAAGCATTGATTTCAAAACTGATGGGAAAATTCTACCCTTAGCTTAAAATCTACTTCAAGCTATCTGGCCTGGAGACAAGTTATTTACCCTTCCCAAGGCACATTTTTTTAAAAATGAAATACAAGAACAATGCCAGCCAATTTATATGGCTTTTCTAGGGTTCAATTTAGTTACTTGGTGCACAGTAGGCACACAATAAAATGATTTGGCGGGTGAGAAAAACTGTTTTTAATTGGAGATCCAGGATACAAACATGCTAAAATTCATGATTCATTCATACACTGGGCAAGAAAATGATAAAGGGATATGAAATCTCATAAGTTTCAAAAAATGCAAATGCCAATCAGGGATTCATAGGAGAAAAGATTATAATTTTTACTCATAAACAAATAGTTGTACATCACCACCTGTACAAAGGTTTCTGATTTATATGAGGACCATTTAGTCTGCCATCACTTGTTTGGTCTTTGTGTTCTTTCTTTCCACAAACTAAAAAAAATCCTCACATTTTCTTAGGGTTCTATTCATAAGAAATCTATTTCAGAGCCCTTTCATAAGTTTCATTCATGGCTCTTTGAGTTCTTACATTCAGAACATTTTTGAGCTGAAGAAAACCTTAACAATATCTGGTCCAACTGATGTTGTAAGACAGAGCCTCGGAAACTTGAGGTCACACTCTCAGAGGCTGTACGAGGCCCTGTGTGGCTCTCCTGTTTCTAGGTGTCAGCTCAGACGCCCATGGGGCCCGAGCAGATGAGAAGCCCACGCAGGGAACAGAAGGTCTGGAGAGCAAACCAACGGCCACCTGCAGTGGCAGGCGCTCCAGTAAGGGATGCCCTGTGGAATGCAGGTCCAACAGGTCCGCATCATCTAAGTTTTCAAGAGATGACCACAAACCAGATTTTTAAAGGAAGTGATTTATAAATGGTAAATACCAAAATTATTTCAAAATACTACTTAGATCAACACACACACACACACACACACACAAAGTCTCATGCAAACACAAACACACACATATCCTCATCTATGTATACAAATGCACACACATACAAACACACTCATGCATGTATGCCAACACATGCATGCTCACACATGCTCATGAACACATAAACACATATTTGGTCATCACACATAAAACACACCCACACATTGGCAAACCAAGTCCCCTCTGGTCTACACCATGATGAATCTGTACACAGGCTCTCCACCTGACCAGATAGGATGCAAAACCATGTGTTTTGTTTTTAAAAGGCCATCAAGTGCCTAGAGAGAAAGGATTACTCTTTTCCTACCTGAATATTCCTTCTTTCACACAACATTGTCAAAAATGGCTTTTTCACAATAGGATACTAACTTGCTTTTTAAAATATATACCTATGACTTTTAGTTTACTTACTGTCATACTTATCAAATACATCCTACCTTTTCTTATAACAATATGTTTTTTCTCTTTATATTAACGATCTAATGATTAATGAGTTTAATCCCTGTGCCTCTCTCAACTTTGCTTAAAATTAATTTTGCTCTTTAAGATTTTAGCATATATACTTAATTTTCTTATTTTTTTTATTGTTTTATTGCTTTATTACAAAGGGTATTACATATGTGTCCTTTTTTTTTCCCCCGCCCTTGACAATCCCCTGGCCTCCCCTACCCCCCAGTGTCTTATGTCCATTGGTTATGCTTATATGCATGCATACAAATCCTTCGGTTGATCTCTTACCCGCCTCCCTCCTGCCCCCGAACCCTCCCCGGCCTTCCCGCTGCAGTTTGACAATCAGTTTGAGGCAGCTCTGCCTCTGTATCTATTATTGTTCATAAGTTTATAATGGTCTTTATTATCCATGAATGAGTGAGATCATGTGGTATTTTTCCTTCATTGACTGGCTTATTTCACTTAGCATAATGCTCTCCAGTTCCATCCATGCCATTGCAAATGGTAAGAAGGAACTCTTACCTTAATTTTCTTATTAATACACAAATGAAACCATATATTTGTGACTGAGTAAGTTTCATTAGTATTACTAATATGTCACTTAAATGATAAAATACGAATGGCAAGCTCTGATAATTTTGCATAACAATCAAATTGTACTTCTCAGTCCTCTGTTAGACAATGGTTATGGATTGGTAAGGATTTACCATCTGATCACTTTACAGTCCTGTGCACCCCTACCAGCATCTCTTACTTTGCAATCAACTACAGTAAAAACAGCAGTCCCTAAAACAGCCCTCGGTCCAGGCTTCAGAACCTGGCAGAATCTACCCTCATAACATAAGGCCATATTCACACTTTCTCCTAATGCTTCATGAATAAACATCCCTTTATTCAAATAAGTTATATAATAACTAACTCCAGTAATTTTGATTCAAGTTTGAATGGTAAATAGAGTCATTCTGGCAAGACTGCAGAGTTTGCAATTCAAATTATAGGAATTTTCATAATGGGGAAAATACAAACTAGTGATATGATTCCTACGGCACCTAATGCCAATACTTTTCCTGCAATAGTAGAAAGCATACATAAATACTTCTCAGTGTAGAAGTGGAGAAGTGTTCTGTGGATGGACATCATCACATGCATTTACCTGCAATTTAATAGTATTCCTTTCAGGGCCTCAGGGGGTACCTACCTGCTAGAACTCCAGAGCTACCCCACACCAGACATCAAAAGGTATTGCTGCTCCTTCTCAATAAATAGCAGTGCAACGATCACTGGATTAAATGACTTCCCTACATTATCACTGTAAACAATAATTATTTGTCAGCTGCCCTATGTGAGCTTTGCATGTGCTTATGAATAAATCAAGCCTTATTGATTTACTAAGCCAAAACGTTTTACATCTTGCAGCTCTAATAAGAGCTAATCCTCCACTGCACTTAGTGGTGTACTTTAATGTAGCAGTTTCTTAACACTTTTAATAGGAAAGATTAATACTGATTAGCTCAGGAGCAGGAACACTGCTCTTTGAATGGCCAATTGGCCACGAAACCCAGGTCTCTTTAAACACGTCCTTGTTAGTGGCATTCTGTCTGCTGCTGTGCTGTTTCCTTCCTCATAACATCCTATCTAATAAAGAGGGAATATGCTAATTGACCCTCACATTGCCACAAAGATGGCGGCTCCAACAGCCAATAAGGAGGAAATATGCTAATTGACTGCCATGCCCTCAAAGATGGCAGCACTCAGTCCCCTCAGCCCTGCCGGGGCGGCAGGAGCATGGCAAGGCCAGGCCCACACTCAGGCGGGCCCGGCCACTCCACGTGCCTGCCTCCGGAGTTCCCCAGTCTCCTCAGCCCCCGAGTCACCCAGGGTCTCCTGAGGCTCAGGTAACCAGGGCCGGCCAAGGCTTGCACTGCTGGCAATGGCAGCAGCAGAGGTGTGATGGGGCGTCACCTTCCCCTGATCGCCGGGTTGCCTCCTGCTCCTGAGGGGTCCTGGACTGTGAGAGGGGGCAGGCTGGGCTGAGGGACCCCCCTCCAGTGCATGAATTTTCATGCACCGGGCCTCTAGTTTAAAATAATAATGATGGCTCATGTTAATTCAAAGGCTAAGTTCAGTTCAAGGAGTAAGGCAGGAAAATATGGGACTGTAAGGAAGGTTACATGTTTGGTAAAACTATCATCAAAAATAATAAAACAAGTCTCTTTCAATGCAATGATTTCAGAAGGGTAAGACAACTTTGAACAATCCCAAACATCTTGAAAGATCTCAAGTGTTGCAACCTCAGTCTGACCATGCAAGGCAACCCCCTCCCTCTGTCCCAAATCACCCCAAGTTCCCATCGTTTTTCCTGGTCCAACCATATTTTGAAGCTGTCCTCCATATACTGAATGACTCAATTCTACTTGTGCTGATCTTTCTCAGTCTACAATCATCAGTGAGCAAAAAGCTATCCATTGCCAGCGATCATGGACCCAGGCACTCACAGTAATTTCCCAACCTAGTTTGGCCCTCAATCCATTGAAACTTCATCATCTCCAACAGTAACCTAGGAGCTGTACTTCCGTGCTTTGTATCGATGCCTGGGCTAGATTTCCATAGACCCTGATTCCAAAACAAATTCCATTGCTCGTGCATACAGTAGGAAAAGTAGCACCTTCTCCCTCCTCCTTTCTTTGACAAGGATCACAAACCAGGGCATGTCAGACTAGAAAGCTCTTGAGAGATTATATTTATACTTTAACTTCATTTTAAAGATACGAAAATTAAGAGGGGACTCACCCATGTAGCTAAGCTAATGGCATAAGCAAGATAAGCATCTCAGGTCCTGGCTCCAACGGCAATGTTCCTCTCTTCATACAACCCACTCTCCCACCCCAATTCCTGGGATCAGTAAGAAACCTATCACCATAGAACATTCCAAACAAGACTATTATGTGTCATGGACTGCTTGAACTCATGTTAATATTCTGAGATGCCTTTCAAGCTTAACCACCAGAAAGATCAACCAGGTACATTTGCGGAATTCACAATGATATTAGCTCTCTAAGACAGAAAACCACAGAAACAAGAATCCTTCAAAAATAGTCTACAATTCCCAGTGGAACAAGTGCCATCTAGCCACGAAGCAATAATTATCCTGTACTGCAGCAATCAATAAAACCTTTTGCCTCGTGAACCTGCTATTTCCTGACTTTGTTCTCTGCACTAAAGATTTCCAAGGCATATTGATTACCTACTAAATTTTTTTAAGTTCTTTAAAACGAGCAATAGAGAAATTCTCAAAATTAGCATAACTTGTTACCTTGTGAAAAGCCTTCCAATCTTCCAGTCACATTAGTGGTTTCCCTTTTTACAGGCTTTTCCCCATTTTTCATTTTGAATTTGTCATGTTAAGTGTGTCTATGTCTTGCCTAATAGCAGGAAGTCAGTAGGATACAAATTTGACAGTGTTTCTGAAACTGTGACTGCTGCCACATTTTTCATCCAAGTGAGAAAGAAGAATCAATTAATAAACTACGCCTCTTTCTCAAGCAACAGCATGGATGTTTACCGAGTGAACCCATTAGCTCTTTAGAGTCTTAAAATTCAGTGTCGTGGAACTTCTCTCTAAAACTATTCCCTAAATAATCTATAACGTGACGCCATCTCACATCCTTTCCAAGGACGTTTAGCTACTACATTGTCAAACTTTCAGAGTGAGTCACGCATGAATGAGGCCAGCAAGGACAGAGAAAGGCTGCAGCTAGGAGTGGGGCTTGCCCCTTGGTTCCCTCCTGCATTCCCCTCTCCCGGTGCCCCCAAGTGTGTATCAGCTCCCTGCAATTAATGCATGTCTGTCTGTACCCTCCTGAGAGTGTAGGGGCATGTCTACGTGGCCTTTGCGTGCAGAGCTGGGCAAATGAGAATTATTCGTCTAATTTTCTAACTACAACTGCTATTTTCCCAATACTCCATCCATACAATTCATCCATTGAGACTGGTTTACTCTATGATAGATTAGAAATCACAGGTAAGTTAAATTATTGCATGTCATATCTTCTCACCTTAGTGGCTGTTTGCATTCAAAGCCAAATGGAATATTATTCAGCCTTTAAAAAGGAAATCCTGTCACATGCTACCACATGGATGAACCTTAAGGACATTATGTTAAGTGAAATACACCAGTCACAAAAGGACAAGCACTGCATGATTCTGCTTATTTGAGGCATCTAAAGCCTTCAAACTCACACACAGAGTAGAATGGTGGTGACCTGAGGCTAGGAAAGGGGAAATGGGGAGTTACTGTTCAATGGGTATAAATCTTCAGTCATGCAGAATGAAAAAGTTCTAGAGATCTGCTGTACAGCATTCTGCTTATAGTTACCAATAATGTACCGTACACTTACAATTTTGTAAAAAGAGTAACAATAAATTAATTGTCCCATTAATGGTACAATTTAGGCTGAGCCTGGGACTAAGAGAAGCAAGCATTACCAAAGGCATTACAGATAGTGTTCAGCCAACTATTTGCTCTTGCAGAACTAGAACAGGTGTGAAAAGTAAAGGCTCATGCATTAACACCATTCTCCAGCACTCACCTGAGAAGTAACCCTCAACAGAGGTGAGAAATAAAGACTCACACTTCTGTATACAAAGACACAACCAATACGGAAAGGGGCAGGGTGGGGGGAAAGGAGTTTTCTATTTAGATAACCACACAATTCAAAGAACAGTTGCACCCACATGCGCACCAATTAACAAATGGTTAAACAAAATGTGGTCGATCCATATGATGGAATATGATTCAGCTATAAAAGGAATGAAGTCCTGATACGTGCTAAGCATGGATGAGCTTTGAATACAAAATGCTGAGTAAAAGAAGCTGAACACAAAAGGCCACACACTATACAATTCTGTATATGGGAAATGTCCAGAATAAACAAGTCTACAGAAACAGAAAGTAGATTAGGGCCAGGGCCTGGGTGGAGGGGTGAGTGAGAGTGACTGTAAATGGGTACAGGGCTTATTTAGGGGATGATGGAAATGCTTTGGGATTAGACAGTGATAATGGCTGCACACCCTGGTGACTATATTAAAAACCACTGAGCTTTATAGAGATGAATTGATAGTATGTGAATTATATCTCTTTTTTAAATCAATGGGAGGCACAGTTCCAAATATGATCAACACTCAGGGCACAGGAGTCCTTGACCACAGTTGCCTGAGGAAGTGGTAAGATAAGCTGCCAGCTGGAAGAGGAAGAGGT
The DNA here is from genome assembly GCF_964212035.1 of Myotis nattereri. Taxonomy (NCBI): domain Eukaryota; kingdom Metazoa; phylum Chordata; class Mammalia; order Chiroptera; family Vespertilionidae; genus Myotis; species Myotis nattereri. Next base: position 156,056,383 of record NC_138075.1, read on the forward strand.
GTAGGCACAGGAGAGAGCAGGTGCAAAGACCCAAAGCAAGAAGGGCCTTTCTCTCTTTCTCCTGAGACAACAAAAGGTCATGGTGTTAGCTATGGCCAAGGCAACAACTTTAATCCTGACATATATCCATTAACGCAAGTCAAACTCCTTGCATTTATTATGACCCCCCACTATTTATCAGGCTCTCGATTATGCATAAAAAGGGGGAGTAAGAAACCATTGACCATTCCCACCTATCAAAAAATAATATATCAGAACGTAAGAAGATAAAATTCAAATGCTCTGAATGGTGAAAGCAACTAAATATGGTGGACACAATGAACTCGGAATTCAGCTCTAAAACTTAAGATGTCACTTTGAAATAAAAATATCCATTCAAAGCTAAAAGTGGCAGACAAGTACTAAGAAGACATTACACTTGAGAAATAGCATCAGAAGTCTTCAAATATAACTGCTGCCGTCATCATATAATGAAACATCAAGGATAGGTTGTTCAAATATTGGCTGACTCAGTTTTTCACACTGACAGGATCATATGAGCTCCTTTAATGCATTTGTAATATGCTGCCCACTCTAAAGCAGGGTTTCTCAACTATTGGAGTTTGAATTCAATAATTCTTCGTTGGGGTGCTGTCCGCTACATTGTAGGATATTTTAGCAGCATCCTAGCTTCCTCCCACCAGATGCCAAGAGCTCCTTCCTCCTCCCCGTCTCACAGACAAAAATGCTTCCTGACGTTGCCATATGTCCCACCGGGGGTAAAATTGCCACTGTTTTATTGCGTGTCTACTCTTTGGTTTCTGCGTGCATCCACCCTGAGAGACTCCCCACAAGAAGAAAGATGAAAACTTAGAGAGAGCCTACAGATGCTCTACAGCACTGTTCAAAATGTGAAATCTCTAAAGCAAAAGAAATGCAACATAATCCATCAGCAATGGAAACCAAAACCTCAGTCTCAGCCTCCTCTCCTACCTCCAAAATCAGGCTCCAGACCTTTTGTCTCCTAAAGGCCATGATTGGCTCAGCTGTCAGGAACAGCTCTGACATCCAAGAATGCACCCAAGTTCCCTCTCACTCGGCACCCTCAAACTAATGAAACCCAGGAGGCAATCTTTAAAGTGCTAGACCTTCCCGCTAAATCCACTATGGAATCTCTGCAAGGTTATACCTGCAAACACCATGAATAAGGACAGCCTGTTAACCCAAAGGCTCTGAATCCTGGGCCAGCTGGGAGCTTACCATCCGGGGGCATCAGGGCCTTGTTGTTCTGCGTGCACCACCCCACGGGGTGCAGATCTGCTATCACCACGTCACACCAGAAGTCAGCCCGGCGGTCCTCCCCATAACCACAGTAGCGCAGAAGCAGCAGCTGCCCGCAGGTGGTGATCACAGTGGCCACCCAGTACGTGTCTGGGTTGTTCTTATTGGCCACTTCCAATTTCATCCCAGGCTGGAAGTTGCTCTGAATGCTGATTTCCACCTTAAGGAACCAAAAACACAGGAAACCTGTTATTATACTGGATACATACACCCAGAACATTACGAGAACTGTTAAAATCACAGCACTTAAATATGGTATTTCTGTTGCCGTTAGGACATCACTCTCTAAGAGCAATACAATGTGAGCCTGAATTTCCTAGCAGCCACATTAAAAAAAAAAGAAAAAGATAAAACAGATGAGATTTATTTTAATAATGTACGTTATTTAACCCAACATATCTCAAATGCCATCATTTCAAGATGTCATCAATATAAAATAGATTAATGAGAGATTTTTACACTTTTCTTTTCCAATGAAGCTTCCAAAACCGCGTGTGCCTTCTACACTTACAGCACATCCCAATTTGGACGACAGTCTTCCCAGGTGGCTGGTGGCCACTTCATGAGCTGTACAGCCGTGGATGGATTTTCATTTTTATTAATGAAGGATTATAGTCTATTAATATTTATCAGCTCTCCTCCCCAAAAGAAAGCTTCCCAGCCTTGTGGGCATTCCAATGCTACAGCATCTGATGTGTCTGAGTAGCAGCGGCTTAAGAGACGATGGAATTACGAATGGCTCATTCCTGGGGTCCTTGCTGCTTTTCCTTAATAGGCCTGGGGACACTCTGCTTCCTGAACTGTTGTGATTAAAAGGGAGGTGGGAGAACTGACTGGATTAAAGAGAACAGGAGCTACTCCACATGGAGAGGCACTGATAACTTATCCGTAAAGAAGAAAAGGAAAGTTGTCAGTATCTTTCTCCTGAACTGCCTCAGGCAACCTAATCAAGTCATCCCAGAATCATAAGAAGCTATGCAGGATCATACCCAAACCGGAAGTCAGGTGAGTTATAGCTCTGTTATGTTTTAATATTTACCTCTTGGTTTCACTGAATAACCACAACTACATTTATAATAAACTAGTAATTATAACATTACGAGTGTCAGTATAAAAGAGAATTAGGAATGTAATCTACTTTTATAAGGTCATGTGAATTTAATAAGGTCTTAAATTCCTTTTCAAAAGAACACTTCACCTCCAAAAAGGATAAAATGTTGCGTTAAAATAATGAATCGAAGTTCTGGCTTCCTAATTCAGCATGAGAGCCAAAGGCAAGAGCAGGTTGAGAAAATGCCCCAATTTGCTAATGACACTCAGGCTGAATCTTTGCTCTGGGTAGGCCAGTGAAAAAGATGTTTCTCAGAATTAAATGTTCTTTTCCAGTAAAACAACAACAATGCCAAAAAAATGTAGGTCCTGGAAATTGAGTATTTTCCTTGCTCACAATATATTGCTAAAATCATCTGTAGAAGCAAAAACCTGATAAAAGCTCAATTTTGTATTTCCTGGGACTTTTACTCTGCTGAGCAAGCTATTTGCATTGTTCAAAGGAATCACTGTTAAGAATGATTTTTTGGGGGGCTTGATCTAAATGTTTTCTGAATATTTATGATATTTTCTCTATTTGACTAATCTGCCCACAGAAGACTATAAAACTTTTATGTGTCCTTTCAAAATAAAAACATCAATGCGGCCCTGGCCAGTGTGGTTCCGTTGGTTGAGCATCATCCCATGCACCAAAAGGTCGCCAGTTAGGTCTTAGGTCGCCAGTTCAGCCCCGGGTCAGGGCACATGCCTGGGCTGTGGGCTTGAGCCCCAGTAGGGGGCATGCAGGAGGCAGCCAATTGATATTTCTCTCCCTCTATCCCTCTCCCTTGCTCTCTAAAAATCAATAAAAGATTTTTTTTTAATTTAAATTCTTTATTGTTTAAAGTATTACATAAGTCTCCTTTTCCCCCCATTGACCTCTCCCTGGACGACACCCCCAGCCCCCTGTCTGTGTCCATTGGTTATGCTCATATGTATGCATACAAGTCCTTTAGTTTATCTCTTACTCCCTCCCCTTCCCCCCAGCCCTACCCCCCCACCCCCACCCTGGCCACCTCGCCCACCCCCCCACCACCACCTCCCCTCATAGGTTGGACAGTCTGTTCGATGTTTCTATGACTCTGGTTCGATTTTTGTTCATCAGCTTATGTTGTTCATTATATTCCACAAACGAGTGTGATCATGTGATATTATCTTTCTCTGACTGGCTTAATTAAAAAGGTACAGACAAGGTTAAGATCACACATCATTTCTCACCCACCCTGAGCCCAGCCCTGTGTTAGATAAGATAAGCCACAAGAGCCAGGCCAACCCTACCTGCAGCTAAGCAAACAAACTTCCCCATTTCTTCTGTATTTCTAAGAAACCTTGACTGGATTTCCCTTCTTTCCTCATTCCCTTTCTTCCAATCGGTTTGGCATCTTCCTGCAGGTTCCCCTCCCACCCTCCAATGCAGGCCAGAAAGAGAAGGGAGGATACGTACGTGTTTGAACGATGTGTGAGGAGCTGCACTGGCACCCGTTTCTTCCAAGTACTCGCCCCAGTTAAAGCCAATTTCCTCCAAGCTTGAACCTTCTTCTATTGAAAGACGAAAACCAAACAAACAAACAAAAAAAACACAAAAATATCAATAGTAGAGTGAAGAATGGAAAGGTACTGGCCCCCAATGAAGACTAGAAAATCCCTAATTCAGTGGTTTTGGGACATACTATCAAATTATTTTCAAAGCTTCAGTTTGCTGACTTTATAAACTAAGGACACCCGGAAGAAATTCTGCTGGGATACCCTGACAAAATCGAGGATAACATTAAGTGCTCTTAGGCGAATGAAACGAGCTTTGTTTCACGGCATACTTGTTTCATATTAGTGCATCATCCTGGCCACTGTGGACACTCCATTCTTTGGGGAGATTGGAGGACAAGGTGAAGAAAACCATGGGGTGCTAAGTAAGTACTACGATGCACTTACAGTACTGGCACCCTTGTCCCCCGCTACATACGACAGCCGGGGATTATGGAATAATAGCATCGACTGGTAGTGCCATACGGGACTTCAGAAAGCACTGATGTCATTTCAAGGGGAAAACAACTGAGCCCAGAAGGATTGTCCAAGTGTGAGGCCCCTGGATAAGTTAGGGACAGAACAGACCAGCTGTGAGACCCAGCTCAGGGTCCGCTGTCCTGCCAGCTGCTGTGGCAGGGCTTTCAGGGCCGGGTGCGCCAGTAGAACCAATAGGACATGGATTTCCCATTACAAGGACCAAGGAGAAATACAATCAAATGCACATGACTCTTAAAGCGATCCCTATTTTGGCTCTGAAGGAAATCAAGTAATTCTCCAAACATTCAAGACTCTATATGTAAGATATTATCTGTATAGCTGAAAAACACCAGATCATTCATTTTAAAGTACGTATAGGCCCTGGACGGGTATCTCAGTTGGTTAGGGCAGTGGTCGGCAAACTGCGGCTCACGAGCCACATGCGGCTCTTTGGCCCCGTGAGTGTGGCTCTTCCACAAAATACCAACTTCTGCGCATGGGCCACGAAGTTTCAATCGCATTGTACATGCGCGCCCACACGTGGTATTTTGTGGAAGAGCCACGCTCACGGGGCCAAAGAGCTGCATGTGGCTCGTGAGCCACAGTTTGCCGACCACTGGGTTAGGGTGTCATCCTAATACGCCAAGATTGCAGGCTCAATCCCTGGTCAGGGCTCATGCAAGAAATCAACCAATGAATGCATAAATAAGTGGAATGACAAATGGATGTTTCTCTCTCTCTCTCTCTCTCTCTCTCTCTCTCAACTCATTCAAAAATTTTTAAAGTGAAATACAGATCCATAAATGTCATGTCACAATTTCAAATGGAAAGAACTAATCAGCTGTCACCATTACTTTAAGTGATTTGTAAGACAATCCTAAGGAAAGAACAACAGCAGTCAGGGCTGTCCATACATGCAGCTAAGTAAGAGCTTCAAACGTTTAGATTCTCTCTTCTTGCAATAATGTTCAACCGTGTATCTTCTACTAGCAGGAGGCTACCTCACTGGACCAAGAACAAATACAGGCAGGTGGGCCAGAAGGATGCGGCAAAGGGAGAGTCTAAGAAGTAAAGCCTTGTTCTTGAGGCTATCTATCACTACTTGTTCCTACTAAAGACTTTTAAATTAAAAGTTGGAAGAAAAGTAATTTTCTTGTGATACAGTGCATAATCTCAGAAAATGATAAAAGGGGTTACCTTCAATTTTGTCTACTGAATCAAAGTTCCTTAAAACTATTTTCTCAAATTTCACTCCCATCAAGTGGTTTATAATCAAATGTCCAAGAAAATAAAAAGCCATCTGAAAAGAAAACCCTCCCCTTGTATCTCTCCCAAAAGTCTGCTTCACCCAGGGACTTGCTGTCTTTTTATCAGGAGTGTGTTCCCTGAAAAAGCCAGAAGGTCCTGCAGCCACCAGCTAACAAGGACACCAGGTGGTTTCCGGCTACTTCGACACAGTAAGGCAAACCCAAAGGGAAAGCAGTCACATTCAGAAAACACATGTGGGTGTCACCCAACAGCTCTGCCCGCAATTATTTTGCCACAGGCAGCATTGGACATTGATTATCAGGATTGCTTTTGACCCACTAGCCAGAGCATCACAGCAGCACGATGTATCTGTCCAGGTGGTCTGGTGCTGTACCTGATGATAGCTAACTTGTCCTACTTTATTCTTTGCACCCTGTCCAGCCTCAGCTCAACCTTCCAGCTCCACAAAGTGACTACACATAAGAGCCATGCCGTACTGGGACATCAGCTCTCTGCTGACTGCTTCACATCTCAAGAATCCTGACAGGTGGACGCTACAGCCTCATTGCACAGAAAGGATGGCGGAGGCCCTGACGGGGCCCAGAAAGGCTGGAGCCACCACTATCACACAGCTGTCCAGCCAAGGAGGCATGAGTCCAAGGCAGGCTATCTGATTTCGAGGATGGAACTCTTACAAGGCACCTTCCTGTGTCATTCTTCTGTCCATATCACAAATTAGACACCTCCATTCACCACCACCACCCACTTCTCCACGTGGAGACTCTAAGGCTGACTTCTCTCTGTCTTTCTGCACTGATGAGCCTTTGAACATTCCAGAGCCAAATCAGACAACAGAAAGACACAGGGCTAGAGGCAGCAGCCACCTTCGGAGAGGCGAACCATATGGGCACAGCCCCTGAGACCTGCTTGTAAAGAAGGAGAGAACCAGGGCGCAGCCATGGGCATAAAACTCGGTCCTGGGCAAGAGCATTCTCTCTTTTGTTGTCTAAGAGACGCTTTTTGACATATTGAGGTATTAGCATGAAAGGGTTGTCAGGTCGAAAAGTTTGAGACATTTTTTCTGTGAACAACTTGGTCGAGCACCAGATGGGAGATGTTCGAGAACCAAGGTTTGACTGTAGATGCTTTCGTGTTCACCCAGATATTCATTCATTCATTCAAGTTAACCAAGAGAGGAAGAGGTACCATCGTGACTCCCAAGTGTGCGTCATTAATAACAGGGCTGAAGAAAGGTGTCACTCTCTGCTGTCTAAAAAAAAAATACTTTTTACCCTGTTTGAGGAAAGCATCTAGGAGGTGGTTTGGAAAAGAGGGTTTAAGGAGTGACATAACCATTCTGCCTCTAGAGTCTAGACCAGCCGTGGGCAAACTACAGCCCGCGGGCCGGATCCGGCCCGTTTGAAATGAATAAAACTAAAAAAAAAAAAGACCGTACCCTTTTATGTAATGATGTTTACTTTGAATTTATATTAGTTCACACAAACACTCCATCCATGCTTTTGTTCCGGCCCTCCGGTCCAGTTCAAGAACCCATTGTGGCCCTCGAGTCAAAAAGTTTGCCCACCCCTGGTCTAGACTTTCCCAGCCAGCTATCCTGCGCTAGATCCTGAGCTGCAGCCACCAGCCAGGTTTCCAGCCTCCAGTCACCCCTGCGATCCACTGCCTAGATTGGCACATGCCAATGACTTTGTCTATCCTGTTGCTGCTATTTCTCCTGATTAATAAAGGCAGTAATCTCAGTTCAGTCCTCAGTGGGCTTTTCCAACAAGTGCAACTGAGTTTTACTTCAGTCCCTAGTTTACTTGTGCCCCTAAATGTGTAGACAAATCGTAACTGCTTAATGTATAACTCATATCCTTATTGCTCCTACATCCCAAAACTCTGGGCATAAAGAGGCCAGCATCAGGTGATTTTTAAAGTATGGTAAATAAAGTATAAAATTATGCATGCAAAAAGAACTTTAATAAGCACCCCAAAAGTCAGACCTATAATGGAATTAAAAATATTTTTAAAAACCTTTATGCCCAGCACTGGTAACTTTAAGTGTGTTGTTTTAACAATAAAATCTGATACAAAATGCAGGGCTCCTCACAATACAGCCTTTTCAAATCTGTCATTTAGTAACACTTCCTCCCGGGCATGTGCCTAAGAGGCTGACTCTCTAAAGACATTTCAATGAGCAATAGATAAACATACACGATGTTTATGAGTGGAGGTCTCATAAACCCAGAGCAAATATTTACCGCTGATTCATGAACCTCTTAAACCCATAAACATTTTATCAAGGAAACTGACAATCTCCCTCCGTGGCAAATGATCTAGTTGGAGGCATTGCCCCATGATGTAATGAAAACAGACTATGAAAAGCTACTAAGAAAATGTCACGATGTAAATGAAAACAGCCTCGTTCATTAGTGGCACTCCGGCTTTAGAAAACAGAAACCTATTTATGTGACCAGAATATTTCATAATAAACAGAAAAAGAATACCTTACTAAAAGTCGGACTGCAAGCTGCTTTACCGTGAAAAACGGAATGAGCGAACGGCTCACACACCTTTAAGTAATCAAACCTTGGGCTGTACAATTTTACAATACGAAATAAGGCTAACTTTGCAAAGCTGGATATGAAAGCCCATAACCACTACCTCGTAAAAAAACAACACAAAATGGAGAATTGGCACGTTTGAAATGAACAGAATCTTACAGAGCACCTTCTTGTGTGCTAGGTATTTTTTTTTAAGGTGGAAAGAGAAAGAAAGACATTACATCTTTGTTATTTTAGCTGCTGATAGTCCATTCAGACCATCAGAACATATAGAAAAGAGGTGCATTGTGAATATATTAAGCAGACACTGCATTCGAATGAAAGTCAGATAGGACTGTCCAACGCAATCCTAGACCGGAGTTCTCAGCTACAGGACTAAACCAGGGAGGAGGGGACCGTCACCTAAACACAGAGGGCCTCTGCTATCTCAGCTACCCAGACTTCCAGAGAGACTTTCCAGAAAAAAGAAAACATGTAAAACTGACCCAATCTCCCCTCTTAGGGGAGGCAACGACTATTTTAAAGAGAGTTGTTATTTTTTTTAAAGGGAATACAATGGAGTCACATGAAACTAGTTCCTCTCCAGCATGGAGAGTCAGAGATCTGAATTTCTCTCTTAAGAATGTCGATTCATTTCCTCCCTGAATGCAAGAGCCTATGGGACTCCAGTTGATATAACCTAACACCCTCCCCCCCGCAAAAAAAAAAAAAAATCAAGCCCACATTTCCAGAGTAATGCTTTGACTCAGACTTGCCCAATGTAAATGCACACCACCACTTTATCTGTGGACTTATCAGGAAACTACATTCAGGCATCCTGGAAAAATTATGCCTGGGAACCTATTTATCACTATGTCAGCAAGTGTTCTGTTTGTTTTTATCACAGCCATTGGAGAAGCCTAGAGTTCCAGAAATCCAGTTCTAGTCCTCATCCTTCTGTGTGTTTCTGTCCATTCTGTCCTCATCCCCGCTTATCCCAGTGGTGTCCCAGAAGGGGGAGTCATTTTACATTAAGCTATTTCAGCCCTGGGACTCAAGCGTCAGTTATTGACCCCAACTATCTGAGCTTTCCTTAGGAAAAGAGGCAAAACTATACATGAGTAAACTGCCAATGAAACTCAGAGTCCTGTGTTAAGCTGATGGTTTTCATTTCAGAGGAACGGAGCATCAGTGCAAGGATCGCAGCAGCTTGGCGTGGGGACAGAGCAACCGAAGACACAGGATCAAAACACGGGAAGCAACCAGGTTGGACTCCCATCCTTTGGCCCCGTAATTTGGTCCAAGAAGAGCTGTAGGGACTTACATGTCAGGGAGTTGCAGTCGGGTGTCATATAACACATGGGGAGAGGGGATGGGAGACAACTGGTGGAGAGGACAAGAAAGAATCTGAGCCGTGGCAGATCTGGCTCAGATGATTTGAGTGTTGTCCCATGCACCAAAAGGTTGCCAGTTTGATTCCTGGTCAGGGCACATGCCTAGGTTGTGGGTTCAATCCCTGGTCAGGGTGGTGCAGGAGGCAACTGATCGATGTTTCTCTCTCCCATTGATGTTTCCCTCTCTCTCTCCCTCCCCCACACCCTTCCTCTTTCTCTAAGATCAATAAAAACATGTGTGTTTTTTTAAAGAAAGAATCTGAGTTGTTGCTGTGTCCCATAAAGTGCGTGTGTGTACGTGTGTGTGTGTGCGCGCGCGCGCACGCATGCGCACACACTTATGTATCCAGGCTGAAGGGCAGGCACAGCTCAATATTTCAGAGTACAAGGTTCCAAGCCCTCAGGATGAAATCTCAGGCTTGAACACAACAGCCAAGTGATTCTGCCTAGTTGTCTAACTTCATCTGCTACTTCACTGGGTTGTGGAAGACTTAATGCAACATGCATGAAGCACTTAAGAGAGTGCTGCCATGAGCACAGGGTCACGTACTTGTTCTATCTCATTTGAGAGTCAACTGACAGGCAGGTGAAGAGAGCTCAGTTTGCTTTCTGCTCATCTGACATGGAAATCTCATCTGAAACACTTCCAGGAAAAAGACCAAGACATCATCCAGCCCTAAGCATGTCACAGTTGGTCCCAGAACCAACATCCACACAACTGATGGCAGACAGCAAGATATTTTTATGTAGTAACAGGTGAAAAGGGAAAATAAATTACTTGGGAAAATAAATTACTTGACAGCTTCTACTTGGGTATGTTCTTAAGAGTCTAAATGTTCAAAACTAGATCCGAGTTTCTAAAAGTTAGCCTCTGCTCTCTACAAAGGTTTAGATCCTGCTTTAAATTGGTTTTCTCTTAAAAAAAAAAAAAAACAACAATGGTTTCTTCTTTAGGAAAGTCTGTCTTTTGGGCACCATCTAAAAGTCTCCTCACCACACCAGTATAAATGGAAATTTCAAGGAGAAAGGACAGATTAGCCATATTAGGAGGGGAAGAGGGAGTCAGAGCCAATATCTGGAAAATGTGAAGATCATTTAGAGCTATTTAGGACTATTAGTTCTAGTGAAGATCTTAACCTCGTAGATGATTCAGGCCCCCCACCACACAAGAGCAAGGAACTAACCAAGAAGTGGGCATTTGGTGTGGCACAGCCCAGCCAATGACAGGATTCTGGTGCTCACACCTCCCCATTAATGGGATCACCCACAAGAAAATTCAGTACGAATAATTTTCCTGACACTGTATTTTTAATAAGCTTCAGAATCTACTGCAGGTGCCTAAAAATGAAAAGTCAACACACAGTTGCCATTTAGACAGTTTTGAAAACATACCAGTAAAAATGATGCAGTCATAGGTGTCAGATGTGTGTACAACAAAAATATGGTGAAAATCAGGGACTCTAAAGTGGAAAAATAACCTCACTCAGCAAGCATAACAAAGACTTTTTGAAAGGCATGTTTGTACTTAAATAAAAGTAGAATAACTAGGGTGAACATTCAGTCTATGGGACTGTGCTCTCTCAGAAAAAGAATTTACATGTTTCCACTGGGAGAAAAAGATTTGACTCTGCTTTTAGGCTTTTTCCCGCTCCTGCTTTATGTAGAAAGAAACCGAAAGGTGAAGAATGAGCTAATTTTGAAACAGATACTAACATCTTTCAGGCAATTATTTTAGGGGTTTCCAGATTTTCTCCAGATAAAGATATAATTTGAGAAACATAATCTAGTAAATTCAATGGGACCTGTCTCTTCTGAACTAGAGCATTTAATCACTTATTCAAGACCCTGCTGCTCTGCTTCCCATTAACATCACACAGCCTGTAATTACATCATTGACTGGTCTCACCAAAATGTGAAAACAAATTTCATACCTTCTTGGGGCAATGGTCAAATCTCCCACTGAATTAATGATCAACATTTTTGCCCATGAATTCACCATAGCATTGACTATGATTCTGAGAGCTAAGTTGTCCTTATCTATTTTGCTGTTATGCAATACCAGAGGCTTGGTGCACAGAATTTGTGGACGGGGTGGGGAGGCCTCAGCCCAGCCTGCACCCTCTCCAATCCGGGACCCCTTGGGGGATGTCCGACTGCCGGTTTAGGCCCGATCCCCACGATCGGGCCTTAACCGGCAGTCGGACATCCCTCTCACAAGCCTGGACTGCTGGCTCCTATTGCTCACCTGCCTGCCTGCCTGGTCGCACCTAACTGCCCTTCTCTGCCCTTCTCTCAGCCTGATCACCTCTCACTGCCTCTGCATACTGGCATGATCAACCCTAACTGCCCCCCCTGCTGGCCTGGTCACTCCTAACTGCCCACCGCCCGCCAGCGTGGTCACCCCTTACTGCCCCCCCTGCTGGTCTGGTTGCCCCAAACTACCCCCCTCTGCTGGCCTAATTGACCCCAACTGCACGCCCCCCTGCTGGCCTGGTCGCCCCTAACTGCCACCCCGCCAGCCTGGTCACCCCCAACTGCACCGCCTCCCAGCAGGCCTGGTTGCCCCTAACTGCCCTCCCCCCCGCCGCCGGCCTGGTCATCTCTTACTGCCCCTACTGCTAGCCTAGTCGCCCCCAACTGCCCCCCTCTGCTGGCCTGGTCACCCCTCATGGCGGCCTGGTCACCCCACACAGCCTGCTTGTTCAGTCATTTGGTTGTCCCTCACTAACCCCACTGCCATCCTGGTCATAAGCAGCCATCTTGTGAGGGCCTGAGGGTTAATTTGCATATTACCTCTTTATTATATAGGATTAAAATCCTTTTAAAAAAAATTAATAAACTCTTTATTATGCCAGTAGTTAGAAAAAGATGCATTTACAAAGTCATTGGGTAAATATCAAAATTCAACCAAAGGCTGGTTTCATTTTGTTTGTTTTGTGATTTCTTTACTACAAATTCACATCACCTAAAATTCTTTCACATTATGCACTATTCTGAAAGCTGTGCTGGAAGTTTTGAGAGGGTCTTGGGAAGCAGCATCTAGTGCTTGGGCACATCCTGCTGTCCTCTCTTTCTGGGCACATGCCGGAGAATTCAATTTCCACACCTCCCTAGACTGGTTCTGTCAAGAAGTTCTGAGCATGGGGGTAAGGGGGTGGGCGGGTGTAAAGGTGAAGGGATTAAGAACTACAAAGTGGTAGTTATGAAATAGTCACGGGGATATAAACTATAGCATTAGAAATACAGTCCATAATACTTAAGTATGTATGGTGCCAGGTGGGTAAAAATATTGGGGGGAATACTTTGTAAAGCATATGAATGTTGAACAGATATGCTGTACACCTGAAACTACTGCAAAATAATATTGAATGTGAAATGTGATTGAAAAATAAAAATTAAAAAAGAGGTTCTGAGCAAACCTGTCTCTTCTGAGCTAGAGCATTTAATCACTGGCTCAAGACCCTGCAGCTCTGCTTCCCGTTAGGACCAAGCCCGAAGCAACAGAGGAGATGGCACTGCCAGGCGCTGTGCAGAGACTCCGTGCAACAGAGCACCATCAACTGTCTGAACTACAGACTGTGAGTAATTGTGAACATTTATTTGCTAGGCCATTGAGATTTTGAAGTGATTTGGCACCTCACTATCACCCTAGCCTGCCTGTCTCGTATATAGCTAATATTAATTTTGAAGCAAATTTTGCCTGACTTTCAAGCTGCTATATGCTTATAAATATGACAGCAAAGCCTAGGAACAGACCACATGTGAGATCGAGAAACCCTGCCCCACTGTTTCCTGAACATTTTCAGAAAGACACTTGTTAATACATCCAAAGGCCAAATGGCTTTAGAAAACAGAATCTTACCTGAATCAAAATCTCCATTACCATTGGCTGAGCTGGGATGTTTGTCCAAGGGAGAAGCTGAGGGGTCTGGCATATTGGTAGCTGGCAAACTGCTCTCCATTGCTAGGGAAGAAGGATCTTCTCTTAATTCATCCTGCAGAAAGAATTACCTAAGGGCAACTGACAAAGAAAAAAAGAGTCAGATTCACGTATTTTTAAACTTTCCAAAACTAACAGCATGTTGTCAGAGCTGCTACTATTTCATTATAACGTGCAGGATACAATGTAGTAATTATACAAGGTACCAAGAGTCAAGACTAATGGGGACACGTCTGCACAAGGTCAACAACAAAGGTCACAGCTGAGCAAAACCATCAATTTTCTACAAGTTCTTATCACCTCACCACTAAAATGGGCACATTTTTCATCAACAAACAGAATCTACGTTTCAACCCCCAGTCAACCCTGGAAATGTTGGCAAGACACTTCTCCACCCAACTGCTTCCTCCTCCCTCACTCAATGCTATGAAGTGCCAAGCCCGCCTCAGCCTCAGCACACACACACACACACACACACACACACACACACGCACGCACACACGCACGCACGCGCACACAAGAGGTCTGGTGTCTCCCAGGCAATGGTTACCAAAGCCAGTTAAAGTGTCAACGCTTGTGCATGTGAGCTTTGTGACCAATTGGAATTTTCCTATAACAGTATGACTATTCCACACTTGCCTGGGAGCTCTGACAGGACTGGCAGTAAAACAGGTGAAAATACGGTCGGTACGCACAGAATCCTATAATCTAACTCACTTATGTCACATCCCATAAAACACCAGGTGCAGTCGTTACTAAGGGTCGGCCATTCACGGCGCTGGTGGTTAGACAGAGCCAGATGCGGGGTTTCTAATCTTTCACTTTCTCAGTGCTCACTGTTATGTCACATGTAGACAAAAGCTGAAATCGGCAAAGGGACAAAAACAGACGAAGGAAAAGAATAGTGCACCGATAGCTACATAAACAGGATATTTTGTCACACACATACTGGTAAAGTATCTTTTAAGAATACCATGCCCGATACACCTGATAAGCGGTTAATTTCCAAAATATATAAAGAACTTATATAACTCAACAAAAGGAAGACATACAATCCAATAAAAAAAAAGGGGGGGGGCGGGCTGAGGACATAGGCACTTCTCCAAAGAGGACATACCAATGGCCAATAGACATATGAAAAAACGCTCAATGTCAGTAATCATCAAAAAATGCAAATTAAAATTACAATGAGATATCACCTCACACTTGTCCAACTGACTATCACCAATAAGTCAACAAACAAGTGCTGGCAAGGATGTGGAGAAAAGGGAACCCTTGTACACTGCTGGTGGGAATGCAGACTGGTGCAGCCATTATGGAAAACAGCATGGAGTTTCCCCCAAAAATGAAAAATGAAACTGTCATTTGATCCAGTGATCCCACTTCTGGAAATATACCCTAACAACCTTGGAACACCAATCACAAAGAATATATGCACTCCTATATTCATAGCAGTATTATTTACAATAGCTAAGATTTGGAAACAGCCCAAGTGCCCATCAGTAGATGAATGGATAAAAAAGCTGTGGAATATATTGTGTGAATACATTCACACAGTGGAATACTATGCAGCCATAAAAAGATGGATCTCTTACCCTTTGAGACAGCATGGAAGACCTGGAGATTATTATGCTAAGTGAAATAAGCCAGTCAGAGAAAGACATGTATCACATGACCTTACATCTGCAATACTGTCAACAATAAAAATATATCTATATCTGTAAAAGGCCAAGTGATTGACCATACGTCCGTCTGATCATCCGACTGACCGACTAGCTGGTACATATGACACGCACTGGCAATTTAAAAATAAACATTGACTAGTGCATGTGAGCTACATATAAAGCTCTCGCTGGCACCAATCGCACACAATGCCAGAATGTATCTGAAGTCCAACTATTGGCACTTTGTTGTTGTCATATCATGTTGTTGTTGTTTATTTATTAATCAATTTATCAATCATTGTTTTTATCAATGTTGTTTTTATGTCATGTTTTTGTTATTTTTATATCATGCCTTTGTTGTTTTTATATCATGTTATTATTCTTTATTTATAAATCAATGTATATATTATTTTCATATACATTTTACTAATTTTCTTTCATCTCTGACACTTCTATTATAAAGAAATGGAGAATAGCGATATTAAAATATTTTGTATTTTAATTTTATAATACTATATTATATATACTATTTTGACATGTAATTTTTTGCAGTAATGTAATTACCACACAAATCTTTCTTCTAATTAATTTCCTTTCCATGTGCATGAATCCGTGCACTGGGCCACTAATATATATATATATATATATATATATATATATATATATATATACACATATATGTTTAAAATTTTTTTAAAAGGTAAAAGTAAATACACCATGTTGCACATTTTCTGCAAAAATCGACCATGCCCTTTTTAAAACACACACACACTCACACACACTGCACATTTTGGTGCTCTTTGGATTACTTCCCTGAAAAATATTTTGAGGTTTTGGCAAAATTAAAAGAATGATGTAAGCCAAAATAGAAACTGGGCTTGTCTTTTTTAATAATTCAAAGTTAGCTCATATCACTAGTGAATCATTCGATAACTTTCGTTTCTGAAACCCTCCCCCGCCCCCCTCCCGTCTACCCACTTAATGAACAGATGGGTTCTAAAACTATTTACAATGGAGGACAGTGGCAAACCCAGTGTTCGAATATTGTGGCTGGTTAATTTTACCCCACAGACATCAGTTTGCTAAAACAACCCACAGGATAATGGACAGAACTGCATGCTCCTAAGAGCATTTCTTCACCATTCCTATTACGATATAGACACACAAATTTATAGACAGCTCTGCTTTGGGCGATTTCCTCCCCAAGGGGCCGCACACAGTGGCAGGAGAGGCTGCCAGGCGACTGGAGAGTGTCCTGTCCCATGCTGGGATTTCGCCAGTTTGTCACTATGGCCCCTGGTACCTGAGGAGCATCGCCGATGCGCTCTGCAGAGAAACCACTTGATGATGAGCAAGTGGCCATCCAACCAAATACCCAACAACCCACAAGCATCCACTGAGAGAATGCTCACAGGGAGCACCGAGATGTCATTAACACCCACACCCCACCCAATGACACCAACTGTGATGGTGAGTTTCCGGATCACTCCATCACTAGGCAGGGATACCACATCCGCTGACCCCAGGGGCTAACAAGATGGCCTGGACAAAGAAGGAGATAGAGGGCGGCATGCTCAGGAAAACTCTGCCTTCCACCGCTGTCCACGGGGTTATGCAGAATCACCAAGAACTTGGAGGGGAGAAGGGCAGGTAACTGAAGAGAAAGAGTAGGAAGTGGAACACTCCACACAAACAAAATACCATAGACTGCCCTGATGGAGAGTAAGTACATCCTACTTGGAGAAAGCTCCAATACATCAGAAAATTGATAAAGTAGACAGTATGTTAGAAGGTGATAAGTGCTGGAGGGAAAACTAAAGATGGAGAGAAGGTACAGGTGAGCATGGGATTATGATCATTTAGATGGTGGCCAGGTAAGACCTGAGAGTAATATTTGAACAAAGACTTGAGGGAGAGTAGGGAGGTAGGAGAAACCCAGATGAGAGTGGACAGTTTGCCAAAACAAGGGCCTGACCCCGCATTTCACTCTGCAGGCAGGACTAGACACCGTGGGATTTCATTCCAGAAGTGAAATGATCAGATTTGTTCTAGAAATAGCACTCTGGCAGCTGCATGCCAGGCAGGTGACAGACAGGGGCAAAACCAAATGGAAACAGACTAAAAACAACATGCAGATGAAGGTCTAGACTGAGACAGTAAAAGAGAAAAGGAGGAAGTGAGGTCATTGTGCTTTTGAAAAGTAAAATCCACAGGACATGGTAGAAGCAACCCAAGAATCTCCCAATATTAACAAGATGCAATCTTTTTGTAGCATGCAGTCAGGTTCCCAGAATAAACTACTTCACTTGCCACAGTGAGCACTCAGCAGCTAATAGAAGCTATGCAGTCCCTATGGAAATAAACAATTCTGGATGAAAATATATTAAATATAAGAATGACAAACTACTTCACAGAAATTTACTTTTGATGGAATTGCAAGGGGAGGGAGACAAATCTTATGAGTGACAACTGATCTATAAGCTTTGCAAAATAAAAACAGGATTTTAAAAAGCAAATCCTTTTCCTAACTACAGTACCCTTAATTCCAAAAAAAGGGGCTATTTTTAAAAGGAAGCAAATTTCCTTTTGATTTTTAAAATATATGCAATTTCAAGTAATTTCAAGACTGAAGGTAAAAATATATATTCTTGAAAGCAGCACTTTTCCCAAAGACATGAAAAGAAGGCTGGGAGGGCTGGATTTTTAAAGGGTCATTTCCTGTTTTGTACAATACACTTCGTGACCTGGTGTAAAGTTAATTCTACCATAATTGACTCCTCTTGTCTCTAAAGTTGTTGAACCACAGAATTATGGGTCTAAACCGCCTTTCAAAAAGTTGTCTTGGCTCAGTGGCAAGAACAGTGTACTTGGGAGAATAAGGAGTAACAAGGCCACTAGCTGTGTGACTTAAGCAAATTACTTAACCTCTCTGTTCCTCAAACTTCTCATCAGTTAAATAAGAAGGCCTAATTAGATGCAATCAATGGCCTTTTCAAATCTAAAATTCTATGAATCTACCAGGGTTTTTAGTATTAATTGCATATATTCTGCATTCAGATTATCTGTTTATCTGAACCAAATACAATAGGTACTGGCCGCCTATCATTTGAGTATTCAGAGAAGAAAACTAGTTTAGCATAGGCTAGACAAGCCTCGTTAAGAAGGAAATGGATAAGAAAGAACACTCATTTGATATTCTAAAGTGAATCAGAAGTTACTGGGGGCTTAATTTCTATTTTGAATTGTCTCTAGACTAACAAGGTCCAAAAGAATTTTCTATACCTGCACAGTCTAATTTGATAACCATTAGGGACACTTGGGCCCTTGGAATGTAGACAGTGTGAATGGGATCTCAATTTTAATTTTAATTAATTTTAATTTAAAAGCCCTATGTGGCCAGTGGCTGCCTATTGAACAGCACAGCTAGACCACTGCATAGGAAAACCAGAATTTACTATATTTGAATTTGGAGCACGTCCTAAATAACCATCAATTCTTGGCTCTCTTAAAAGATTTAATAACAGCAAGCTAATTAAAAAGAACATAGGAATTTTTAAACCTAAGAAATTTCACAGTTTCCCCATAATACCCTACAAATCTTTCATAACAAACTTCCTAAGTAGTAGGTTTTTATTGAATGTGTACTGCTTTCTTGTATCAATACTTCAAAGAGGAACTCTCAGAAAAATTAGATTATGTATGTCATATATGATAATTTCCTTTTTCATTCATCTGTAAAGTCAAGAAAATCATTCCACCTCAAAAATGTAATCATGCAGCCCAGCCGGTGTGGCTCAGTGGTTGAGCGTTGACCCATGAACCAGAACATCATAGTTCAATTCCCGATCAGGGTACATGCCTGTGATACAGGCTCAATCAATGGTAAGGGGCGTGCAATAGGCAGCCGATTAATGATTCTCTCTCATCATTGATGTTTCTATCACTCCTTCCTCTCTCTGAAAGCAATAAAAAACATTTTAAAAATGTAATCAGGCATTATATTTTTCTGTAAAAGCGGGGGGGGGGGGCACCTCCATGAATTTTATTAATGCCAAGTATCAATGGCTTATCTGACACTATTAAAGGGGAAAAGTTTGCTAAAATTTTTATGATTCAGCTCTCTCCATTTGCCTCTAACCAGACACTATAAAAAGGTAACCAGGGACTGTAAAATAAGACATCAATTTAAATGCACCAAATCAATCATTTTAAGTAGAACTCAGGGATAATATATAAAAAAAAAAAAAAAAAAAAAAGAAAACACCTGAATGAGTGTCAGAGTTAAACCTCACATTATTCGATACAAGGACAAATGACAAGGCACTGTCCCAGGCGGCTACAAAATCTATTTTGGCAAATGACGGGTCACATTTTCACTTTTTAAACAGTGTTTACTTGTTCCCTCTCCATAAAAGGTATATATACTCTCTGAAGAATTCTTAAGGAATAAAATTATAAAGGAACAAATTTAAATCACTAGAAATTCTAACACCCAGAGAAAATCACTTTTATGTCTATAGTAACTCCTCCTAATAGCTTCCCTGTGGGTTTTTTCGAGTTCATGTTGAATTTAGAATTTTAATTATTTTTTCATTTAACATTATATAGAAAGCATTTCCCTACATCATTAAAATTCTTTGAAAACATGACTTGAAATGGTTGGGTAATTTTTATTATAATATGAATAAGGTAATTTATTTGCCATTCTGCTACTGGTGGACTATTAAGTTGGTGTGTGTGTTTTTCATCATCATAAACAGTACTGTAGTGATAATCCTCAGCCATAAATTCTATTACATCTGGGATGTTTCCTTTGTGTAGAATCCCAGAAGTTAGAATATGGGGCCAAACGCAGGAACATGTTTAAGCCTCATAATACATATTGCTAAAATGCTACCCAGCCTGCTGTCCTCGCCGAGTGGGTGACCAGCAGTGGACAACATAATCTGTCTGAACCCAATCTCCTCCTGGACCATAAATAATGTTTATTTTCACCCTTTTCAATATGATATTTAAAAAATAATATCCTGCCCTGGCCAGTGTGGCTTAGCTGGTTGGAGCGTTGCCCTGTACACCCAAAGCTGGTGAGTTTAATTCCCGGTGCAGGTGGCAACCAATAGATGTTTCTCTCTCTCTTCCTCTCTCCCTTTCTCTCTCTAAAACCAATTTTTTAAAAGATTAATAATAATGAATTTTAGAACAACTGTATCATGCCACTGCAATACACAATCTTCATGTGATACTACCTCTGTTCACATCCTTATCACATTTTAACTCTATTGGTATTTTGTATAATTTTTAAGAGCTCTGCTATTTTACCTCATAGAACTATTAAAAGATATTTACCCCAGTTTGCCCTTCAGTGGTTCCTTTTCATATGTGGAATGTTAGTTGTTTTGCTTTTTTTTTTTTTTTAACTTAGTCTAAACTATCAATTTCTTTATTTCTTTTAAAACTTATATTCCTAAAATGTCCTCCTCCATCCTAGGATACCAGAAGTCTAACTTCCCCGGGGTTTCAAGTTTTACATTTAACACACAGGGGATTTATGCTCAAATATTTTGTGAGGTGCAACTCTGAGCTGATCCCCACTCCCACAGTCAATAATTCAGTCTTGTACTATTGGGTTTACATCCTGTCTATCATACACTTAAATTCTTACATATACAAGACTATGTCTCAATGCACCAAACTTTGATGGTAAGAAGAGAGTGAAATTGGAACTAGGACCAATGTTCACATATCCCTCTTAATTGGGCAATCATTAAACTTGAGGTCATTTAAGGTAGGTCTATAAAGGGATGACAATGGGTTTGCATGGCTTGAACAGAATATATCTGAAAGTGAACACAGGCAGCAATTACTATGCATCAGAAACTGTTAATGTCCCCCTCCCACCCCCAATATCCATTTTCTCCAGAGAAGAGCAACTGGTTAACTAAAATAAACACTACTCGACTGTCCTTGTGGTTGGATGTGGCTGCACCTCTACATTCTGTCCAGTGGGAAGTCTGCGAAATGAATGTGTTCAACTACAAGGTCACCCTTTAGTGGAAGGGACATACCTGTGCATTTACCCCCAGAGCCGCCACCGGGGATCACATAAGCCCCCCAAATATTGAAACAAAAGCAAAGGGAGTGTGTTTCTGCGGTCAGCTCCAGACTAGGACACATAAGAGAGAAATCAGCGTCTATCTTGTTTACAGTGTAAACTTTACACCATCCTACATAGGGTCCCTGATACACACCCAACCCCAAATCCCCAAAGATACACCCTAGCCCAGAAGGACTGTGCTCCTTTCTAATAAGCTTGTAATTATGATGCTTAAGATTGCTACTGTTCAACTCAGTTTTTATCCAGAAGACTACCAATAATGCCAAATGCTGTCTTTGGTTTGTTTAAAAAAAAAAAAAAGTCACAGTTCACATTAATGCTGACCAATGTGCTTAAACCTGGAGAGTGAAGGCCACAGGGAAATGAAAGAGACCCCCTTCTCTGTGGGGAGTCCAGACTGAGCTTAACCCAGCCCAGCCGTGGACAAACTACGGCCCGCGGGCCGGATCTGGCCCGTTTGAAATGAATAAAACTAAAAAAAAAAAAAAAAAGACCGTACCCTTTTATGTAATGATGTTTACTTTGAATTTATATTAGTTCACACAAACACTCCATCCATGCTTTTGTTCCGGCCCTCTGGTCCAGTTTAAGAACCCATCATGGCCCTTGAGTCAAAAAGTTTGCCCACCCCTGGCTTAACCCCTAAAGAACTGAGGGGGAAGCATGCCTATCATGTCATCAGCTATGTTGGCAGTTGCCCAGCTTTAAGGTACAGCAGGATTACCTGCAGGCCTTGTCAAAACTCAGCCTGCTGGGCTCTAGCCCCGAGTTCCTGAGTCAGTAGATCTGGGGTGATGCCTACTCTGGGGTAATCATTTTCATTTCTAACAAGTTTCCAGGTGATGTGGATGCTGCTGATCCAAGGACTGCACTCTGAGACCAACTGCTTTATGAAAAAGAGGTTTTTGTCTGGGTTGTTTAGAAAGATAAAAGTTGTTCTTCATCAAAAGAAGTCTATTATACTAAAAAGCACAGAATTTCTGCAAAATCGCTTAAGTGTGGAGAACGGTTGGTCTTTCTAGAAATAGTTTTGCATTAAATAGTATTTATTAAACAGCTGTACATTCTAGCCTTCCTTAGAGAATGCCAATTATCTCAATTCCATTGTTGTACCAAGTCAAACTTCACTTCGTACCCTCTGCCTAAAGCCAGGCCAGCGTGCTCGCCATGAAAGTAGGAGCTACAGTACAAGAGGGCTTCCTGATGTCTTCCGTGGTGGAGCCAAGCTCTCAGTGGCCCTACACCCTGTAGGAACTATTTTTTCTGAGCCTTGGTGTTCTCAAACATCAAGAGGATTACCTAATCTCTAGGAATTCGGCTCCTCATTCCTGGTGGATAATTTTTTCCTTTAGCTTCACTGAGATAAGAGACCAGCAGATGATTTTTTATATTTATCTGATTATAATTTTAAAAGCCAAATATTCTCTAAGGCTTGTAGAGACTCCACATACCCACCCCCCAAAAAAAAAAAAAAAAAAAAACCACACAACACAATCTCCTGCCCTTGTCCTCCTTCTCCATGTCCTGCTCCCCAGGCAATCAATTTCATCTACTTTAGCTGACTGTTTTGGCATTCATCTCCATATCTCTAAATAATACCTTACTTCTTAATTTTTCAGTTTGTGTCATTATGAGGTAATGCCCTACTAGTCACACCACCATCTCTCTCTCTCTCTCCTCTCCTCTCCTCTCCTCCCTCCCTCCCTCTCTTATATCCTTATCCCCCTAATGGATATGATTGCACGGTTATGTCACAGCAGAACCATACAGCATGCTGGAATTACTTTTCCTTTTCTCACACAACTTTTCCCTGGCGTTAATGATGGTCTCATTTTCCCCACATCTTTATTTTTCTACATAATTATCACCTACTCAAATCCAATTTTTCCATCAACTGCCTGACTCTCCTCTAGATAAACTGAGATATATAGGCATTTTATTAATGTCATCTTGAAGTAATTTCTACCAGGGCCTTCTGTTCTGCTCTAGTCTAGACTAAATGCCTCTGTGCCTGGTACGCAGATGCTATCCTGAGACCTCGCTTCACCTCTTTCTTTATAAGAGCTGCCCTTCCCTGTGTCCCAGGCCTGCCTAGATCTTGTTTTCTCCCTCCTTTTGATGGAGCACATTCCCCAATAGGTCCCTAAGAGAAGGTTTAGATGGAAAGCGTGTGAAACCTTATATGGTTAAAAAAGTCTTTAACCTACTCTCACATTTTAACTAATAGTTTAGGAAGGTTAAAAAATTCTAGCCCTAACCGGTTTGGCTCAGTGGATACAGCATCGGCCTGCAGACTAAAGGGGGTCCCAGGTTCGATTCTGGTCAGGGGCATGTACCTTGGTTGCAGGCACACCCCCAGTAGGGGGTGTGCAGGAGGCAGTTGATCGATGTTTCCCTCTCATCAGTGTTCCTAACTCTCTATCCATCTCCCTTCCTCTCTGTAAAAAAATCAATAAAATATTTTTTTTTTAATTCTAAATTGGAAAAACATCCTCTCTCAGAATTTTGACCGTTTTGCTCCACTGTCTTCTGGCTTCCCCTGTGGAGAAGTCTTTTGATATTCTGAAATGCCACAATGATGTGTCCAGTGGCCATCTTCTTGGGGCTTGGGAGCCCTGAGTGACTTCTTTCAAGATTCACATTCTTTTGACACTGAAAACTGTCCTTCAGTTCTAGGATATTTTCTTGAATCATTGCTAACATTTCCTCATCCCTGTTTTCTGTTGTTTCGTTCTAATAGTCACTCAATAGTTGGACTTCCTTAATCTCCTTAATTTTCCCTTTTGTTTTCTACCATTTTTTATTTTTATTTTTTTTAATATATTTTACTGATTTTTTACAGAGAGGAAGGGAGAGGGATAGAGAGTTAGAAACATCGATGAGAGAGAAACATCGATCAGCTGCCTCCTGCACACCCCCTACTGGGGATGTGCCTGCAACCCAGGTACATGCCCTTGACCGGAATCGAACCCGGGACTCTTCAGTCCCCAGGCCGACGCTCTATCCAGTGAGCCAAACCGGTGAGGGCTCTACCATTTTTTAAATCTACCATTTAGGACAGTGGTCAGCAAACTCATTAGTCAACAGATCCAAATATCAACAGTACGACGATTGAAATTTCTTTTGAGAGCCAAATTTTTTAAACTTAAACTATATAGGTAGGTACACTATTATTAACTTAATTAGGGTACTCCTAAGGCTTAGGAAGAGCCACACTCAAGGGGCCAAAGAGTCACATGTGGCTCGTGAGCCACAGTTTGCTGACCATGGACCTAGGCTATTGCTCAACTTCTTCTAACTCTTTCATAGAATTTTATAATTTAATTTCAAAAACCTCTTCCTAAGGACTTCAAAGATGGCAAAGTAGGTAAACACTGAGCTCCCTTCCTCCCACAACTACATCAAAATTATAGCTAAACTAGAGAACAACCACCACTCAGAACCACCTGAAATCTAGCTGAACAGAACTGCTGTAACTACGGAAATACAGAGGAGGCCGTCTAGAGACTAGTAGGAGCGGCAGAGATGGGAAACGGGGTGTCCCACACCCGCCTGTGGTGGTTAAGAGTCGGGAGAGATATATTGGTGCAGAGGTCCCCCGGAGGAACCAGAGGTCCCGGCCCCACACCAGGCTCCCAGCCAGGAGCACCAGATCCCAGAAGAGGATCCCTCAAAACAACTGGCTGTGAAAATCAGCAGGGACGCAGTCCAGGTGAGAATGAGGGCTGCTGGCATCCCAGGCATCCTCTTAAAGAGCCAAGGCACAAACTACTGGCTCACAAACACTTACTCTAAGCTCCAGAGAAGGGACAGTGGCTCAAAGAGTGACTGGGGCATACCGGGAGGAACTGAATTGTCTGGCTTCAGAGTGAGGGCTGGAGGGACAGCTCTCTCCCAGACATAAGCGCAAAATTGTTCCTTTGTTGTGCCCACCCCACCACAGCCAGGAAGTGCTGGTGGGCAGAAGTGCCAGGCCCAGAGGCCATAGTTCCTTTGTTGAGCCAGCCTCCCTCCCAAGTCTCCACACTGCTCACACCACCCTGAGACACTGCCCCACCCAACTTAGGAAGCAGCCAGATCCTCTTTCAGCAGCTATTCCGCACAAGCAGCCAGCCCCCATCTGCACTAGACTTTCCTAAAACCTCTCAAAGGTGTACAAATGCCAAACAAGCGATGTCTGGCCTTGGCATGGCCTATACCTCTTGCTAAGTAGCCCCATGCCTGGCACTAGTGTCAACTCAGTTGGCAGCATAGCCTATCCCAGGTGCCTCCAAAACTGGCACAGGCAGCTACCAACTGCATCCTCTTAAAGAGCCAAGGCACAAACTTTGTAGCTCTTACCAGATGGCCCCAGGACACAAAAAAGGAATAACTGACCTAGGTCTGCACCAGAGCCCCCTAAGAAACCCTATAATCAACACACCTGGTAGCTGACTTCAGATCACATCAGAGCACCACTCAACTAGCTCCACAAACAGCGCACTCAAAGGGTGGACTGGGAAGGCAGTAGAGCCCTACTGAAGCGAATCCCTCTCAGTGGGGTCAGGCCCACACAACAGCTGTCTGCTGTATCATGACCAATACTCACAGCCAGTCAGCCGGAGAGTCAATCCCAAAAGTCTGCCAACAGCAATCAAGGCTCAACTACAACAGGAATGCACATACATCCAAAGGATACCTTGGAGCACTGGCTCAGGCATCAGGGAGACAACAAAACTGGGCCCCACAGAACACCTACTACTCAAGGCCACCCTGTCCAGACTGGGAGACACTGCAGATCTACCTAATGCATAGAAACAAACACAGGGAGGCAGCCAAAATGAGGAGACAAAGAAACATGTCTTAAATGAAAGAGTAGGACAAAACGTCACCAAAAGAACTAAATGGCCCAACTAGTGTGGCTCAGTGGTTGAGTATCGACCTAGAAACCAGGAGCTCCTGGTTCAATTCCAGGCCAGGGCACATGCCCAGGTTGTGGGTCGATCCCCAGTAGGAGGCAACCTATTGATGATTCTCTCTCATCATTGATGGTTCTATCTCTCTCTCCCTCTCCCTTCCTCTCTGAAATCAATAAAAAAAAATTTTTTTTTAAAGAACTAAATGAAATGAAGGAAGCAAGCTACCAGATACAGAATTCAAGACACTGGTGATAAGGATACTCAATGAACTTAGGGAAAGACTAGATGAAATTAGTGAGAACTTACATAAAAAGATAGAAACCATTAAAAAGAACCAGTGAGAAATAAGAATACAAGAACTGGACTGAAGAATACATTAGATAACTCAACATTAGATGAAATCAACATCAGATTAGATGAAGCAGAGTATTGAATCTGTAACCTGAAATACAAAGTAATGAAAAACATCCAATCGGAGTAGCAAAAAGAAAAAAAGACATTTTAAAAAATGAGTTTAGTTTAAGGGACTTCTGGGACAACATTAAGTGTAACATTTCCATCAGAGTAATACAAGAAAGAGAAGTAAGAGAGCAAAGGATTGAAACCCTATTTGAAGAAATAATGACAGAAAACTTCCCTAACCTGATGAAGGAAATAGATATATAAGTCTAAGAAGCACAAAGACTCCCAATACATCATAATTAAAATGCCCAAAATTAATGACAAAGAAAGAATCTTAGCAGCAAGAGTAAAGCAGTTAGTTACCAAGAAGGAAGCTCCCATAAGACTGTCAGATAATTTCTCAACAGAAACTTTGTAGGCCAAAAGGGACTGGCACGAAATATTCAAGTGATGAAAAGCAAGGAAGTACAAACAAGATTATATACTCTACCCACCAAGGCTATCATTAAGAATTGAAAGACAGATAAAGAGCTCCCCCAACCAGAAAACGGTAAAGGAGTTGATCACCACTAAACTAATATTATAAGAAATGTTAAAGGGACTTTTTAATGTTGAAGAATAAAAAAGATCAAGACTATAAATAAGCCCTAGCTGGTTTTGGTTCCAGTCAAGAACACAGGCTCGGGTTGTGGGCTCGATCCCCAGGAATAGACGTGCAGGAGGCAGCCAATCAATGATTCTCTCCATCACTGCTGTTTTTATCTCTCTCCCTTTCCCTTCCTTTCTGAAATCAATAAAAATATATTTTTAAAAAAGACTATAACTAAAATAGCAATAACTACATGTCTATCAGTAATTTCTTTAAATGTAAATGGATTAAATGCTCCAAGACATAGAGTGGCTGAATAGACAAAAAACAAGATCCATACATATGCTTTCAGATAAAAAAAATAGATCAAAAGTAAGGGAATGGACAAGATGGTTTATGCAAATGCAAATAAAAAATAAGCTGGGGTACCAATAGTTATATCAGGCAAAATGAACTTTAAAACAAATGCTATAGCTAGAAACAAAAATGAGTATTTCACAATGATGAAGGGATTAATCCAATAATGGGATATAATCCTTGTACACACACACTCAACATAAGAGCACCTAAATATATAAAGCAAACATTAATAGCACTATTTACAATAGCCAAGATACAGAAATAACTTAAGTGTCCATCAGTAAAGGACTGGATAAAGAGCGTGTGGTACATACATAAAGTGGAATATTACTCAGCCATAAAAAAGAATAACTCTTATCATTTGCAATAGCATGAATGGACCTACAGGCTATTATGATAGGTAAATTAAGTCAGACAGAAAAAAAACAAATACCATGTAAAGTGATTTCACTTACATGTGGACTCTAAAGAATAAAATAAATGAACAAACAAAACAGAAACATACTCATTAATAGATGCAGAGAACTGATGTTTGCCAGACAGGAGGAGGGTATGGAAGCTGAGTGGAAAACGTAAAGGGATTAAGAAGTACAGATAAACAGTTAGAGAACAGTCATGGGGAGGTAAATAAAGCACTTGGAATATCGTCAATAATATGTACGGTGCCGGGTGGGTACTTAAAAGTGTCAGGGGGATCACTTCGTATGTAATTTAAATTTCTAACCACGATGTTGTACACCTGAAACTAATATAATATTGTCACTAGTGACAATTCTTTTTGAAAAGAATTTTCATTTTTTATTTATTTATTTATTTTTTATCTTTAATTTCTTTATTGGTTAAGGTATTACATATGTATCCTCAGCAAAATGTTCAATTTTTTAAAAAAGCTCTTTCTAATTCTCATAATATTCCCTTTCCTGCTCTATTCTATTCCAGTTACATGAATGCAAAATCTTCTATTATATGCTGGAGACAACTGACTTTTTCTTTTTTTACATTTTTTTTTCTCTCCCTGATAAGAAAAGTTATTTTTCTCTCTTTATAATTTTGGTCTCTACTTTTTATATTAGCTGCTTTCCTCATAAGTCTGATTTATCCTATTTAAGAGTGGGGAATTAAAAGGCTGATTGGCATCTCTGAGCACAGGGGTGGAGGCTGTTGATCTTGGAGGTCAGTGTACAAAGACCTGCTGGGTCAATCCCAGAGGAAGCCCCAATTTGAGTGTCTTTAAGTCTTTGCTCTAAGGTTGCTCAAAGTGAACGAAAAGGATTTTCCAATATTCCAACATATAAGGGCTGGAGGTATCTGCCTACTGTTCACTCAATCAGAATTGAGCATGCTAAAAAGACAGTCAGTTTCTTCCCTGAGATTAGGCAAGTGAGACTAAAAGAGAGAAAATCTCCCCCTTAAACCCAAAGCAATAAAGTTGTGTCCAGTTCCAACTTCAGCTTTCCACTTAGGAATCAATGAATACTCTTCCTCCCTTAAGCCAGTACTTACTAATATACCCTGTTTTCATCTTTAAACATAATCAATGTTAAACTCTCATTGTGCAACCGGAGTTTGAAACAAATTATCCAAACTCAGGAGAAAAAGCAAAACTTCAGATCATAATAAAAAGCTACCTTAGCATTAGAAATCATGCCTATCTCCCAAATGTTTACTGCTTAGAACAGGGGTGGGCAAACTTTTTGACTCGAGGGCCACAATGGGTTCTTAAACTGGACCGGAGGGCCGGAACAAAAGCATGGATGGAGTGTTTGTGTGAACTAATATAAATTCAAAGTAAACATCATTACATAAAAGGGTATGGTCTTTTTTTTTTTTTAGTTTTATTCATTTCAAACGGGCGGCCAGCGGGCCGTAGTTTGCCTATGGCTGGCTTAGAAGGTCTCACTCTAGTAAGCCTTAAGTATTAGTGATAAAAGAAATACTGCATTTATTTCAAAGTTACCCAATAGACCTTTCCAACTGATCTGCCTTAAAGGCACTTAAGGCGCATACTTTTACCAACTAGTAACAAACTTGCTACTCTGAAAGCGGGAAAGGTTTGCTGTTGTTCGTTGTTCTTTTAACATGACTCAAAAAAAAAAAAAAAAAAAAAAAAAAAAAAAAAAAAAAAGGAATATTCTCCCAACAGAAAATAAAATGTGATGATCGAAACTAAAAGCTTCTGAAATTCCAGACATGCTCTAGCTGCCCTTGGAAATCTAGCCTGTGTAAACCACGGAGAAAACTGCCTCATTTCACACTCCAGGAATTTCAAAATAATCACAGGACACATAATCTAAGCTAACACGGTTCACAATATTTCACTCAAAATGGAAAATCTCAGAGCATCCTGAAGGATGCACAACCACATTTTTTTACCAAAACCTGATCTTTGACAAATCATTTCTTCCTTCTTCCTAAAAAGCAGCATGCAAATGGCAGCCTCAGATCTCAAGAGAACCTGTAAGAACCAAATCTGTAAATGGCTTTGAAGATGACACTGCAGTGTTAACTGCCAGCCTCTGTTATCAAGGAGAGTTTCCCTCTATTTCTATTCACCCCGTCAGCCAGATCACTCTGCTAATGATGCCTGACAAGTCATCTCCTCCCCACTCTCACCAGTCAATCCTCAGCCTGTCTAAGAGACAGGCCCCATTCCCTCATCAAGAAGAGGAACTGATTCTTTGGGGCAACAAGTTCATGGAATTTTGCCATCATCCATATGCTCAGAGCTTGATTTACCTTGATTAGGACAGCAATTTACAGGCCATTTTTCAACCAAACTTCATTGGTTTTCACTCTAAATAGATCGAAATCTGACACAAATTGCCACCCCAGCATAAAAAAAAAAAAAAAAAAAAGCTAACTTTTTACAATCAGGTTCCTATCTCAGTACTGGGAAATAAGATATGCTGTGGATAATAACCAGTCAAGGAGTACATTCCAGGGCTGGTGGCAGCCTACTGTTCACACAATAACAAACTGTGTCTTCTAATTCATGGCTTTGACTGTCATCTCTTAACCTCCCAATCAAATGGCATGTATTTCTCCAGTACAGAAGGTGAGCTAAATAAGTCTTTCCAATGGGCATAGGGAAAAATAAGAGCTTTCCATGTTCCATGCCCAAAACAGAAAACCCAATCCACGTGTAGATTAGCTGTGCACCATCTTGGAAGTTCATTTATGTATTTACTATTTACCTACACATTATTTATGTATGTGTTAACTACTTATTTACTATAAAGTAGGATGAAGCCTTGAAATTCCCATCTGAATCCTTTTAGGTGTTTGGATAATGGACATACCCATAAAATTAGGCATAAGTCAAATTTTATCAATTCTATCATTTAACTGCATGAAAGAAATTTACTCTGGTGGAATCTGACAATCATGCAAAATCAATTAAAAGCACCCTAATTTACTATGGTTGGTAAAGAGCATGGGACATGTAACAAACCCAGCAGGGGGTGGCAGAAGACATGCATTTATATTATAATACTAGGGGCCCGGTGCACAAAATTCGTGCACTGGGTGTGTGTGTGGGGGGAGTGTTCCTCAGCCCAGCCTGCCCCCTCTCACATACTGGGAGCCCTCAGGCGTTAACCCCCATCACCCTCCAATCGCAGGATCGGCCCCTTGCCCAGGCCTGATGCCTCTGACAGAGGCGAAAGGTCTGGGCAGGGGACCCTCATTTCCCCCCATCACTGGTTCTGCCCCCAGCCCAGGCCTGATGCCTCGGCCAGAGGGGTAGACCCCCATCACCCTCCGATCGCCTGATCAGCCCCTTGCCCAGGCCTGACAACTCCGCCAAAGGTGTCAGGCTTGGACAGGGGACCCCCATCTCCCCCCAATCACTGGCTCTGACCCCCGCCCAGGCCTGAGGCCTCTGGCCCAGGAATCATGCCTGGGCAGGGGACCCCCATCTCCCTCTGATCGCTTGCTCCATACCCCGCCCAAGCCTGACGCCTCTGACCCAGGCTTCAGGCCTGGGCTAGGGGACCATCATATCCCCCCAATCCCCAGCTCCGCCCCCCACCCAGGCCTGATGCCTCTGGCCCAGGCATCAGGCTTGGGCAGGGGACCCCCAGCCCCCTGCCCAGGCCTGATGCCTCGGCCAGAGGAGTTGACCCTCATCACCCTCCGATCACCAATCACCGGATCAGCCCCTTGACCAGGCCTGAGGCCTCCAGCAGAGGTGTCAGGCCTGGGCAGGGGACCCCCAGCTCCCCGCGGTTGCAGGCTCCGCCCCTGCCCAGGCCTAACGCCTCTGGCCAAGACATTAGGCCTGGGCAGGGGACTCCCAGCTCCCCGCCATCTCCCGCTCTGCCCCTGCCCAGGCCTAACGCCTCTGGCCGAGGCGTCCGGCCTGGGCAGGGGACCCCCAGTTCCCTGCGGTTGCAGGCTCCGCCCCTGCCCAGGCCTAACGCCTCTAGCCGAGGCGTCCGGCCCGGGCAGCGGGGACCCACAGTGGCAGCGGGGGGAGTCGCGATCGCGCGGGCTCCGCCCCTACCCCTGCAGGATGCCTCTGGCTGAGGCGTCCGGCCCGGGCAGCGGGGACCCGCAGCTGCAGCGGCCCCGCGATCGTGGGCTCTGCTTTAGGCCCAGGCAAGGGACCCCTAGCTCCCGGGACTGCCAGCTTTGACCATGCCCAGCTCCCATCGCTGGCTCCACCCCTACTTCCTGCTATCACTGGCCAGGGCGGCAAAGGCACCGGATTCTCTGATCATGGCTGGGGGCAGGGCAAAGGCGGCCCAGGGGGCCCTGCCCCCCAGCTCTTAGCTTCCCCCTGGGTTTCCGATCACTGTCAGTGGCAGGGGGCTTCTTCCTGCTTTCCCTTTCACCTCCCTGCATTGTGCCTACATATGCAAATTAACCGCCATCTTTGTTGGCAGTTAACTGCCATCTTAGTTGGCAGTTAATTTGCATATAGCCCTGATTAGCCAATGAAAAGGGTAGCGTCGTACGCCAATTACCATTTTTCTCTTTTATTAGTGTAAATAACTAGCACTTACAGAATATGCTCTTGGCCTTTTAGCCACCACAAGCAACATTGCTCTCATCTGAAAACCACATGAACTTCGCTGGAAGCCTTGTGAAGTCTCACCTCCCACTCAAACATTGCTGGGGACCTGGGTTTTCACTGACTTTCTTTGTTAAAACTAAGTGTGTCTAGAAGGGAAGAATAATATGGCATCCACTCAAATGGTAGAGTTGAGAAAGGAAATATTCACATGGTCTGAGCTGAATCCCAACAGCTTTCATGAAGGAGGTGAGTTGGGCCCAAAATGCCTGGCTGGCTACTCAAAGACTTAATCGAATAAAGTACAGAGAGCCACTCTGGTTCATAGCAGCGGAGGAATGAAAAGGGGAAGAGGGTGCCCTGTACTTTACAGCTAGCTGGGAGGAAGAAGGCATATTTAAGTTAGTTTTAAAGACAATGAATGACAAGGGCCAAAACTCCAGGCTCCAAGCACCCCGTTAAGCCCTAGAGGCATTCTCCTGACTGCAAACAGAACATCAGCTGGGAGAACCATGACTGGTGTGTTTGATTCAGCATGTTTGAATAGTGCCATAGAGAATGGACCAGAGAAGAGACCAGCAGAGAAATACTGAAGTTGCTCCACATCCATCAGTTTTTATTTAAATGACAGCATCCCACTGCTGACATATCCTTCAGAGGAGCACACTCGGCAGGGATTGGCTACGCTAGTTGTGAGGCCCTGAATCATCTCAGAAACATCAGCTTCACAATGAAGCATCCCCAGCTGCAATCAGCCTAACTTTGTTTCTATTCAATTAGCACATGGTTATTACTGCTTCTCAGAACACTCTGGGCCTGACTTAGAGCCTCCTCTCGCCTCTCTATTCATCTAGAAAGCTCTCCCTTATGAAATGCCGGAATAAAGCACCAATCCCTTGTAGAATGTCACCTGCCATCAAATAAGTATCTGAAAAATCACCCACAAATAAACAAAAACCTGGGAGGGAAGTTTCTCAAGCACACATCTTTTACACTCAGAACTTTAAAATCCTCTTAATTGGACCAAGTGGAAAATTAAAGCTGTGAATTGCAAAGGAGATGAACCAAGACAAAATGTGCAAGGATGAGGGCTGCAGGGTTCAACGATACACATCAGGTTGACATGTTGGTGGAAATCTTAGCAAATCAACCTTTGGCCAAAGGAGCTACAAGGGATGCATCCTATAGCCTTCAACAACATACAGCTAGAAGTTAGAGTAGTGATTTTACATCTGTTGCTTGCTCATCTATATATATAAAAAGCCAGCAACCAGAACACCATAACAACCGGAACGACCCATCACTATGATGCCCACTGCGGCCAGCAAATGGGCTGGATTGGGGTGGGCGGGGGGGGGGGGGGGCAGCCGGCCAACCTCCTGCGGCCCTTCCCCCAGCTGGCCCCGCCTCAATCGCCTGCAGCCGCTCCCCCCAGCCGGCCCTGCTCCTGATCACCCCCCCACCCCAATAGGGGCAGGGCCGACCAGCCAATGTCCTGCAGCCCCTCCCCCTCACCACCCCAGATCAGGCCCCCCACCCCAATCAGAGGCAGGGCTGATGGCCCACTGCCCACAGCCCCTCCCCACGGCCAGCCCACCCCCAATCGGTCCTCCCACCCCAACTTAGGGAAGGGCCCACTGGCCAATTGCCCACGGCCCCTCCCCGCAGCCAGCTTCACCCCTGATCAGCCCCCCTCACACCAATCAGGGGTGGGGCTGACTGGCCAAACTCCCATGGCCCCTCCCCCAGCTTCTGACCCCTTAGTAGGCCCCCCACTCCATTCAGGGGCAGGGCTGGCCCGCCCACTGTCCACAGCCTCTCCCCATAGCTGGCCCAACCCTGATTGGGCCCCATCAGGGCAGGCTGGCCAGCCAACCTCCCGCTGGACCCCACCCATGCACGAATTCATGCACTGGGCCTCTAGTCCTGTATAATAAAAGGCTAATATGCAAACTGGCCAAACAGCGGAACAACCAGTCACTATGACACACACAGACCACCAGGGGTCAGGCGCTCAATGCAGGAGTTGCCCCCTGGTGGTCAGTGTGCTCCCACAGGGGAAGCACCACTCAGCCAGAAGCCAGACTCACAGCTGGAGAGTGCAGCGGCAGTGGCAGGAGCCTCTCCCGCCTTTGCAGCAGTGCTAAGGATGTCCGACTGCCCGGGCCTAAGCTATCAGTCAGACATCCCTAGAGGGCTCCTGGACTGCGAGAGAGCACAGGCCAGGCTGAGGACCCCCCTCCCCCCCCCCCAGTGCACAAATTTCATGCACCAGGCCTCTAGTTGACAAATAAGAGACTATGTATTACAGAAGAATAAGTATGATTAAAAGAAGGTGAAGTTTAACTAAGTGAAATAGTATCAACAATGATATTAATGCCGAGTCAGCGTGGCTCAGTGGTTGAGCGCCGACCATGAACTAGGAGGTCAGGCTTCGATTCCAGGTCAGGGCACACTCCCGGGTTGTAGGTTCAATCCCCAGTGTGGGGCATGCAGGAGGCAGCCAGATCAATGACTCTCTCTCATCATTGATGTTTCTATCTCTCTATCCCTCTCCATTCCTCTCTGAAACCAATAAAAAAATGTTTAAAAAAACACAATGATATTAATTAATAAATATCTGGAAAAGTAAACATTTGCCCTCAGGAGTTATCATGGTCCTCATGATCTCTGGCCTCCTGTTCACATGTTTACAGGTGAACTATTATCTCCAGATAAGTCTCTCCTTCCTCTCAGGTATCTTCACTCCAAGGTGCCGCTTTCCCACTTCTCTGCCCTCAGAGAGGCAAATCCAGTTTCTTCCCTACAGAAATGCATGCAAACCCTTCAGTAAGCCAACCTAAGTTTTGTGAGTATGCCTTTCCCTCCATCCCCCTTGACATTTCCTGTCCCTACCTCCACTCATTTTATGAACATTCTCCAAGCTCTCCGCAATGCTTGAGAAGCAATGCATCTCTTTCAGACAGAGCTCCAACCGGAGGCTGTTTGAGCATTCTTTTATGAATCTCTGTCTTTTTTAATTGAAGAACTGCAACCTACGCCACGCACCAAGAGGCGTCCATTTATATCAAATGACAGATCCCCTTTTCTGAAGCATGCCCGGTGAGTATTTTTGCTTAGTACATAGACAAAATGACTATTACTGAGTATATAACATTAAAAAGAGAAAACACCCAGAGGGAAACATCCTTTCCCATGTGGAGATGGGGAAGAAGAAAAATGGCTGCAAGTGCAAATGCTTCTCTGCAACTGTTAAGCATGTACCACCTTACACAAGTCAGAGAGACGTTTTTTCTCTCTAACAAAAAGGTAGCTTATTTGTCACAAAGCTGCATGTCTTTTACCTTTTAAAGCAGGTTTTGAGGAGACATTTGTACCCA
The DNA here is from genome assembly GCF_964212035.1 of Myotis nattereri. NCBI lineage: Eukaryota > Metazoa > Chordata > Mammalia > Chiroptera > Vespertilionidae > Myotis > Myotis nattereri. Next base: position 156,092,343 of record NC_138075.1, read on the forward strand.
GCAAGGATTCTATCCTGCCAGATTAACCACAGGAAAAATCGAAACGGGAGGTTGAAGACTGAAGGAAAGTGACTTAGCCAAGGTCAGAGGAAACGGAAGAGCCACCATCAGACTGTAGTTTATCTACCCCATACTTAGTGCACTTTCTAAAATAATGCCAAAGCCAATTTCTATAAAAAGTCAGTACTTCGATTTGACAAAACTTGACTTTTTCTGCTGTGCTTTAAAGAAAGTGAAATTAATTTTTCTTCATATAGACTGAAGATCTGCCTTGCCAGCATCAAGCTTAACAGGGGGAGGAGTCTACAACCAGCTGATGAGCCCAAAAGGGGCACAAGACAGACAGTGCTTAGTTAGGTCTCCCACTGAGGGCAGCTTCGAGGGTCTGTCTGCAGTTTTCTACAAGAGAATAAAATAATCTAATAAAAGGCCCAAATCTTAAGGTGAATCTAAAAGACTGTGCTCATCAGTGGCCAAAACTATTTAGAAAGGGAAATCCTAGCTCTCCTCCCCAGCTTTCTGTAGTATCTTTTTGTTTTTTCTACTCTCCACCTCTTCTACACTTGAGAACATTTAAAACTTATTCTCTGTTACATGTGGTTGCCTCTCTCTCGCAGAGGAGGGGGGAAAAGGTAACTGATTTATATGAAAACCAATTATTCTTTTTAATTAAGGTGAAATTTCAGAAATTCAACCTTTTTCAAAATTTTAATGGTCAATTTGCACGACAGTGAACAGCTTTCTATCCCAACACCGAATATTTCCACTTCTTCATTTAAAAACAGTGATTTAAGCTCCCTTTAAAAGTTCTGCTCTCCCATGGCCATCTGAACTAAATGCAAAAAGAAAGTGCTCTAGTCTTACTTAATTTCAAATTATCAAGAAAAAAGAAAACCTTTTTGTATGATCCAGTATAACCTCTCCAAAGACTCAATCTCCTTATCAATAAAATAAAGATAACGGCACTCAACTGCAAAGTATAAGTAAGAGAATGCAGTGATAGCAACAGGCACAGTGTCCACTACATAACCACTACACCGTAGCTATAGTTTCATGACAGTATACGGCTAGGAGTTACTCAGGCCCTCTAAAGTCTCATTATCCTCAATATCCTTTATCCTTATCTCATTATCCTTTTCAGGATAATGAAATGAAATTCAAAGCAATAAGAGTGACTAGCAAACAGTAGATATTTAAATAAACAATTATTTTTACTTTAACATTATTTGAAGTAAATAGGTAATTCCAAAATCCAATTAATTCCACAATCCTTTTACCCTTAATCCCTAGACCTACAGATCCAAGCATCCAGTTTTTAAATGAGCACCTATTTAAGTTATATTGAAAATGAAACTTTGTAGAAACTTGCATTTAGAATTTCAGACTCTTGTATTATACCTTAAAGTGCTGCCATTCACACTTCAGTTTTTACTGAAATGGAAAACAGCAGCAATTTGTCAAATAAAACTTCAGAGGAGGAAAAAAAACCACAGAATAAAAATCTGTTCCATCTTTCTGTGTCCCACCAGCTCCAAATCTCTCTTCCATAGTCACAACTGATGACATCATTTGCCCTACTTTGCAGATTTCACCAAATGCTTTAACAAGCACTGTATCTACCAAAATGCGTCATTTTTGTTTTTAATTAAATCAAAAAGAATGAAACCGAAAAGCACAATGGATTCTTTCTTTCATCACTGTCAAAGACATCTATCTTAGCACAAGAATGGAAACCTAAGTGACAAGAAAATAAAACTTTTTTATTAGTGAGTGTCACCTTATCAACACAAGGGATCCTAACTTCAACACAGCCAACACTTGTGTTAGCCAACAAGATCATTTTTCTTATGAACTGTCCCAGGACATTTCTAGTCTTACAAAGAGAGGAAATACTGCTTAGTGGCCCAACATAAAGAGGGGAAATGGAAAATGGAAGGTCAGCCCCGATTCTCTCACTCACTGGGTAACCAGGAGGCTGTAGTCATCCATCCACACTACAAATATTAGAGAATGAGGTTCACTTACTCACCCTGTTGGGGGCAGGTGGGGGGGGGTGTACAGAGGGCTGTACGGAAAGGTCCTTCTAGTCCTAGCCATGAATAGAGCAAACTCAATGAGGTATTCTTCATGGCTTGTATTCAAAGACATGCTGACCTAACCGGGTCCATGCCATTACTGGGGTTATTTGTGAAGTTCACATTTTGTATGTCTCAATCTTCTCTATGCCTCTCCTTTTACAGCGCAGGAAAGAAATGACCCCACGTGGAGCTTATGTCATTTAACAACAACAGCACTTCTGCATAGTGAACTACAACCCACTATTTCACAGATATCATCTCCAGCCACTGTCAACCAACATCATAGTGTTTTCACTATACTTTGCAGACAGGAGTCCAAAAGGTGAATCATTTGGCCATGCCTGCAGAGATGCTGAATCACAGAATTTTCCCCTAAGAGAAGCACAGAGATCTCTGAGTGAGATTCCAGTCCAATGCATTCCTTTTGTAGATAAGGAAGATGAGGCTCAGAAAGCTGACATATTGGTCCTATGTCACACAGCTACACAGAAACAACTCTGAAGCCAGAAGCCACGCCTGCTGATTCTGTCTTCTCTCCTCCTCTGTGAGAAATCTTCCTTACAAAATAGAGTTGTTAGATCCTGGATCACCACACTGAATGCACAGGTTGACTTTCTGGTTTATTGTGACAAGCATAATTTTCTTAATCTTTTTTAATTGGTAAAATGGGGACAGTTAAGTTGTGTGGACCCCCAGAAAGAAGATACCTACTAAGAATGGCTCCTGGTGGCTAAATGGACTTAAATTTTTAAAAAGAGAGCCCAGCAGCCATTTCTACACAGGAGCCCCTCACACAAACTGAAGTTCAGGGAGAAGCCTGCATTGAACTACCTGCCTACTGTTTCTGCCTTCCTAAGCCAAGCTTTATAAAGGAGGTCCTGGAATCCTATTTCAACCAGTAGGACTGATGCTTTTCCCATCCAATCTTAGCGGCACAGCTATATTCCCCATCAGCTTTGACATGGACCAATCAGAGCAGCTCTGTTCTGACCAATCAGGACAGTGCTTTTTGTACCAACCAAACTTTGAAGATTTGCAGCCCTTATTTGCATTAGGATGGACCAGGGACCTGGGGATTTTCTTTTTTCTTTGTAAGTCAACTCTCCTCTGGCCCTGGGAGTGCAAGTTCCCTTTCCACATAAGACTGTTTTCCTGCTGAGCTGAAATACCAAAGATGGCTTACTGACCTCAGCAAAGCAGACCAGATCAGCAAGGAGCAGGGCTGAGCAGAGCTGTCTAACCGGAGGGGCCTGGCCCAGGATTGCGTCCTACCCCTGATGTTTTCACAGCCAACTGTATCACAACTCAACTGTTTGGCACTGAATAAAGTTTCCTTCTTCACTGCACCTCAGATTGGGGATTCCTACTGTTACCAACGACATGACATCAGTTGACACTGACAGTTGCTACCAGAGTGATATAGATGTTAAGAACAGTTACAAAAAACACACACACAAAATGTGTCTTGAATTATGGATTCTAATTTCATTTTGGCACAAGGAACTCTTACAAATTCTTTATGATCACTACACTGCTAAGTGAACTCCAATTATTCCAAATATTGAAATACTAAGAAAGAGAGATGTCCAAACTTATACTACTATAACTAGAAGTAATTCAAATCCCACTGTAGACCATTTTTTGTTTAAATTACTGAAAAAAATAATTATTTCACTTTGATATCCTGACAAAAACGTTAAGGCTTAAGAACAGACCCTGCAGAGTCTGCATCTTCATGGCACATGCTTCTTAAATCCCAAAAGCACTGTATCAATGAAATGGAACCTTCATTCACTTACTGCTCAGAGAAGCATCACCAGCGTTTCTTTTCAGGTTGGGCAAGTCCTTTGGGGACACTAGCATATAGAGAAAGGTGGAAAATGCCACTGCTGCCAGAGTGGCAGAAATGGGATTTGATGAAATGGTTCCATACCCCCGGGGCAGCAAAGGAAGGTCTTGTGATAAAAGGGAATAGAGAGGATAGGCCAATCCTAAAATCATGAAGGCTTTTTCTACTTTCTTCAGGAACTTATGCTGACTTCTTTTTATTAAGTCAAGAATCATGAAGCTAGTTGTTTATAACTAAAACATTTAAAAATAATTCATCTATAATTTCTGCAAGAAAACATGAAGAGGAAAAGCTCTCTCACAAATGACCCATCATTATTGAAATTCATGTTCCAACAGAATAGCCTGTTTGAGGTTCATGGTGCAGGTATACTAATGAGAAATGAGAAATTCATCAGGTCTCATCCCAGCAGGTCTCTGCCGTCACTACTAGACCAACAGGCTTCAAAAACTGGGTGGTTGGTGGCACTCTTCTCTAGAGTGGGGGCCACTGAATCGCCCTGCCACTGGAAAGTACGTGGTTTACACTGGCCCAGGAAGTTCTGCGCACAGTGCAAACTTTGGTGGGGGACTAGGAGGGTCCCTGGTGTGGATGGGGGTGTACATGCCGGTGTCTCCTCATCTCTTTCAGGCAGGCAGCTTGGTCCCGGCACTAGCTAAGGTCATTTGAGACAGTATTTACGGAAGAGAGGAAGTAATGTGTGCAAATATAACGCTTAGCAGGGAAAAAGTGGTAGACCTCCTATCTCAAAGGATAGACTGGCCAACAATTCCTTCTGATCATCAAGGCTTCTTTCCTACCCCACCCCCTCCCCCACCCCACCACTTAATCTGCTCAATCTCTCCCCACCCCTGACTGCCTCCCCAAGAAATGAGGCCGAATTTAAGCCTGCTTTCTGCGTGTTCTCCGACCTGGTAAAACATGGGTCCATTTGCTCTGTGTAGTCACGCCAATTGATCCCCCGGGTCCCTCGACAATGGCGCAAGATCGGAGAGATGAGAGAAAGTGGAGGGCCGTGGCGATGGACCCGGATTCAGATAAGGTTTCCCTTCCTTGAATCCTGTTTCCCACCGGATCCGCCCCAAGAGCGCCGCTGGAGCCGACAAAACGTAGCGGAGAACAGCGGTCTCCGGGCCTGGGCCGGGAGCCCGAGACCCTCCAACGCACCCGCGGGGTGCAAGGAGGCAAAGCAGAGGACGCTCTGGGCGAGAAGACTGACTACTGCACCGAAAGGGGAACGAGTCTCCGAATGGCCAGTCCCCGGCGCCCTGCCTTTCCCGAATCCCACCCAACTCTGGAAACCCACAGATCTCGTAAATTCCGAAAGCGAAACTGCGAGCAGGTCTCTATAAGTTTGGGAACCGCCTCCCAGGCTTCTTGGCATCGCCTCTGCACTCCCCACGCCACAAATGCCACCAAAGACAGGCGACCCCTCCCGCAAGGCCACCCTCCATGTCCCCGAGCACCTCCCTCGGCTTTTTACTGTAAAGGTCCCCCAGCCCCAGGCCGCCTGTGTCCCGAGTCTCCCTGCCCGCCGCGGGGTACAGGGCGGTGGTCCGCCGGGCTCCTCCTGCTCCTCCCCCACAATAAAGGGAAACTTGGGCCCTTCGAAATCCTGTGGAATGTTCTTTGTAATCGGTCGTACATTCGCCCTTCCACGGCAAAGCTCGGTACAAAACCGCAGGTTTCGAGGCGCTGGGGGGAATCGTGCGCTTGTCAGCGGCGACGTCAGGAGGAGGAGGAGGGGAAGGGTTCCCGGCTGAAGCTGCAGTTTACAGGCACAGAGCCATTTCCACTTCATCGGAGCCCACGGGAGAGCTGTCCCCGAGAGGACGCCCCGGCAGCGCAGGCTGGAAGCCCTGGGGGCGCGCAGCGCGCTCGGCCCCGGGAGGCGGAAGGCGGCTTCGCCGAAGTGCCGCCCGTCGCTTATCCTGGCTTCCCACGTGAGAGGGGAAATCTGCCGCAGGGTCTCCAAACCTAGTGACGCTTAACCCTGACCCTCCCACACACACACACCGGACACCGCGAGAGACAGGACGCTCCACGCGGTGTCTAAGTGGAGAGGACGAGATGATCCTAGGATTCCCTCCCCCCACCCCCACCCCAGGCCCCTGAAAATGCCCAAAGACCACGTTACTGCATTAACTACAAACCTAGCCAACACTATGATTTAAAAGCGTCTCAGTGCACTTGGCAGATGTGACATCAGGCTCACCGGTCCAGAGAAGGGCACCTGGACATGCCATCGCCAGGCTCCGGGGACCGTGCGCGGCAGCCGCGTGGCCCGGGTCCCACGGGTCCCTCTCGCAGCCACTGCCGCGAAACCTCTGCTCGGCGGCTGCGTCCAGGCCACTGGCGACCCCTGTTGGGGACCTCTGTTTACAGCCAAGCGAGCTCGGGTTTGCTTGCTTTCCCTTGGGCTCCCCTTACAGGCTCCAACTTTGACCCCAAACTCCAGTTCCAGACCCTCCCCGGCCCCTGATGCCAGCCTTTCTCAGGCACCTGGCCACCTACTCAAACCGCAAGGCGACAGCCCCGCCCGCTAGCTGGGAGGACGCCTCTCTCCAATCGAGCCCTCCAGGAGCCGGACCTGGGCTTAGAGACACTTTCTTCAGAGAACCTTTTCCCCACCCCCCACCTTCCTTAGAGCGCAACACCAAAGCAACTCGTTGCCACGACCGCCTCGACCCTACACGCTTTATGGCGGAGGTTCCACTGCCCCGGCTTTTCTGCCGCTCCACGTTCACCCTCCCCACGCCGCGGGCGCGGACGCGGGCGCGGGTCCCTCACCTCCCCACCCCATCGCGGCGCGAAGCGTCGCAGGAGCCACTGCTAAGGGCAGCGCGCCCCCGTGCATGCACACACAAAACCCCACAGACTTCTGCAGCCTACTTGCACCCAATACCCTGGACCTTTGAGTAACTGCTCTTCAATAGCACCTTCTCGCTCCACCTACTCCGAAGCTTTACTGCACAAGATCCAGCATACAGAGAGAAAGCGAGCGCGAGAGCTCGTCTCATAAAAAGCCGAAATAAATCATTCCTTCTTCCCTCCTGTATTTTGCACCACGTGTCAGCAGTTTGTCACGTCAAATCATGGCAGGATCTGGTTCCAAGATGCACGCACACACACATTCGGGGCGGGTCTCTTTGACATCACCACCGAGCCCCCCACCCCCCACCTCCGCAACTGCACACACAGGTATGCGCGCAGACCCAGAAGCACACCGCCCTTGTGCTTGCAGGCCCCAGGCCCCGCCAGCGACGCCCCTTTCCCCTCTAGCAATGGACTAGACACGCAGACTTTGACCACGGAAAAAACGAGGGCAGCTCATTTCCTCTCCTTTTCCCTACTTAATTCGCTAAAGCAGCTCCGGGAGTAGCCAAAGAAAGCAGAAACTAAGGGAAGGCAACTCCAGTGGCGTTTTTTCCCACTTCAAAACCTTTATTTTCAGTTTTTAAAAGCCACCTTAGCCCGCCATATTGGAACTGGCACGGTTTCTAAATACTCCTTCCCCGCAGTTGTAGCGCTTCCAAGAAAACACAAGTACCGATCGGGCTCTGGACGCAAGTCGGGCCACTGCGAATCAAACACTTCCCACTTCCAAGGCTCTCCCTCCCCCGGCTTAATTCTCTCCTGCCACCCGGGGTCAAAATCAATAAATATATGTAGCAGTTCCTACAGTTGTTGTTTTTGGCGGATTTTACACACACACACACACACACACACACTAAAAAAATAACTCCAAAGCCAGATCAGGTTAGTAATTTTGAAAGGAGATCATATGAAAGTAGACAACAGGAAAGCCCCAAGTGACAGGATATTACTTTAAAGAGGAAAAAAAAAAAAAGAACAAAAAGATCATCCACGCCGGAACACGCTCCAAAACTACTACTGACAATTTCATTTCAGCTGCACAGGCAAATATTTCCAAGGGGGCGATTCCGAATGTGTACCGATTTTTCACCCCCTGGATGGTTTGTCTCCAGTCCTCACCCCACCATCCTTCCCCCCAACACACCAACACACACACACACACACACACCAAAAAAGAGAGAAAGACCCCAGCTAGGAGCTCAGGGGAACAAGGGCGGGCGGCTGCGTCGCTAAAAGGAGCGCAAATGAAGAAGGTGGGCGGCGGGAGGGGACAGCCAGCACCCGGGGAGGAGGGTACTTTGCAACTACGGACTGCCGCCCGGAAGGCCGGGGGTTTCAAAGCCGAGGGACGAGGGGAAAGGGGACAGAGGAAGCAAAAATGACAACCCGGAGCGCAGAGCGGAGTTTGGGGCTCTGCTCAAGTGCTGTCGCTTTCTCCTCCAGCCTTTCTCTTTCGCTCCTCTCGCTCAGCCGCCCCCCCGCTCCAGCCCCCCTATCCCAGGCTGGATGGAGCTTCCCGTTTTTCCTAAGCTAAAAAAAAAAAAAAGAAAGAAAAGAAAAGAAAAAAAAACTGACCGGCGCACTCAACCTGCGGGCCGGAGGTCTGCTGGCGCGGCGAGCGGGGCGCGGGGACAGCGGCCGGCGCGGCGTCCTACCTGGTGAAGTTCGTCCTCCCCTCGGCGCGGACCAAGGCCCCGGGCGCCGCCGGCGAGGACACCGGCCTCGCTCGCAGGCTCTGCCTGGCTCCCGCTCGCTCAGCCCCGCTTGCTCCCAGCCCGCCGCCTCCCTCGCGCGCCCGCTTCGGTCCTCCGACTCCCACTACAGCCTCATTCCAATATGGCATCCTCTCTGTGCGCATGCCCGGCACTCTTTTTTAAGATTATGATTTTGTGTGTATGCAGCGAACTCCTTCAACGACCTTTCCCAGCGCTCGCAGACTGTCTTAAACCAATTAGCCTGCGGGGCATGCTCGACTCCTTCCTCGGCCCCCCCGCCCGGCACACCACGCACAGCACACTGGCACCTTTCACGCTCACGCGGCCCCCTCTCCAGCCCGCTCCCCTTCCTCCTTTCCTGGAGCTCCCTCCGTACACAATCTGCAGAAAGTTACATTACAGGCTTTTCCGCAGATCCGTGTGCAGGGAAATCTGGGCACACTCCGCGTCTCACTGGACACTTTGTTTTCTCGGTTTGCAATCCCGCGGTCGACCGAGGGCACACGCCAACTTGCGCTTTATCCGCCACCGACTCTGTAGGACCTGAGTGAAATTCAATGCGCTCTAAGCCACCTTTGCCCCGCCCACTGCGCCCCACCCTGCAATTAAATTGAGCCTTTTCTATGGAAATTAAAATATTTCCTAGACCCTAAGGGTTGGCTGAAGGGGGCCCGGGAGAGGTTTTCCAGTTGGGGCTGCTCTGGTGAGCTTGCTGCTGCGATCTGCCGGGGCTGGGCAGGACGCAGGTAACCAGGGTCGCCACGGCTTCTCCTGGGGCAATGCCCAGGCCCGGATCCCCGAAGAAGGCACCCTGGCCTGGGGTAGCTATTGTGGGGCGGGAAGGAATCCTGCCAGAGTTCTCGTGGCCCTTGGCGACTCTTGGAGTGAATAGGAGGCAGCGCAGCCGAGAGCAAGGCAGGGTGTCCAGCCGGCGAGTGCGGGTCCGCCGGCTCCTTGCCCGGGGCATGGGAAGAGGACAAAGAGGATCTTCCAGTAACTAAGGCTCAATGACTGGGCAAAGAATGAACGAAATATTCCCAAATTCGGAAAAGCTGGTGACGCCGAATGGGCAAGAACGAGAACTTCCGAAGGTGGGCTTCGCTGTGCTGACGAATGAGAAGATGCTGGTTGGGGGCTGTAATCTATTTCCCCGAGAAATAGAAAACGGATGTTTCTTGGAGGGAGGAGGGGTTGCTCTATTGCCGCAGGGGATAAAATTACCCCAGTCTCCCAATCCTGTGTCCACCTCTTTCCTACGAACCCCTCATGCAGGCCCCAAAGGTTCAAGAGGACCCCACGCCCCCGGCTCCTTGGGTGTGCACAGCGCCTCCCACCCTCCAGCGCCCCGCCACCCGAGCAAGTCCTGGAAGACCAGGAAGCTCCAGCAGGTGAGATCTTTGGAGGAGAGGATGCTCGGAAGGGCGAGGGGCAGGGGCGGGACCCTGAAATGGACTCGGCCAGGCAGTCTGACCGTGCACAGGACCCGCAGGAGTCCTGCCACGTGGCTTCTTTCCCCGACATCGCGGCCCCACATGATCTAGAAGAGCCACGGGAGGAACATGCCTGGAAGCGGCTCTCGTCAAGCCACAAAGCCTGGGGCTCCTCTGCTCAGACAAGAACCCCCAAGCTACGGAGATCCTGGGCGCGAGTCCGAGGCAGGGAGACCCCGCGCATTTACGTCGTGGAGAGCACTCCACGATGTATGAAACGCCTTCCTGTAACACGTACCTCTGAGGTGGCATCTTGAGTCAAGCAACTCACACAGTTTACACTCTAGCCCAAGTCTGCATCTCCTCTAGCTTCCGGGCCCCCTTCCCTTGGAGACACCATGCAGGTCCCCCGAGATCTCTAAAGGCCAGTGAAGGCAAACTCCTCAAACCAACTGCATCCTGCCCGGCACCCCTAGCCCCGAAGTGCCTCCCTCTAGGTCGTGGGGCCGCTCCCAAGTGACTCCGACGGAGGAAGCCAGAATGTTGACTCCAGCGTCTCCTTGGTTCTACCGTGCCGTCTCTTCTCGCTCCTTCCACGTACAGTCTGGCCGGGAGGGAAGGAGGGAAGGGATGGGACAGTCGCTTCCCACGAGCACTTACCCAGCCTGAGACCTAGTCTGTGCACTCTTACCCTCCAAGGGGTCACCAGCGCAAACACTGCAGAGCGCGAGGCGGCCCGAGGGCTCTGAGTGCGGGTCCTCCTCCAGCCTGGCTCCCCGCCCGCGCTGCGCACCCGACGGTCTGCACTCCTCCCATGTGCGATCCAGCCCTCGAGGCCGCTCTCAATACCCCTTGAAGGGACCGAGGATCGCTCCTCGCTCCTGGAATCCCCTAATCCCGCGGCTCTTTTTTAGAGAAAGAACCTATATTCCCTCTCCACCAGCTGTGGCTATGAGAGAGGCAGCCAGCTACTGCGCCGACTCCAGGCTTGTTTACGGTTTTAAGTCATTATTATGCACGGAATGTTATTTCATCAAAATAAAAAACAAATGCAAAGGAACTCTAATCCCTAACTTGGTGATGGTGTACACATTATGTTCCGGTTCCTCCAAGGTAATTGAGTCTCTGTTTTTGGTACTCAGACCCTTATATTACTTTGTATGTCTACAAAAGTGTGGAGGAGTTGGAATTTTTTTGTACTACGACAAAGAAAGAAAATCATGAAGCCAGAGCACACAATTATTGCATTGTTATCACAAAGAATCTCAAATTGTCTATGGTGAAACTTCTCAAAGGTTGTCAGCCTTCTGCTTTTGTATTGCTTTTTCCATATGACTTCTTAAAAGTTTCTTAGCTTTTTTGTATTCTCTCTCCATTCTCCTTCATTCAAGGACACCAAAGAGGCAAATGAAAATTGGTTAGAAGACTCCCCAAGGCAATTAAAGCAGCCCCTTCATCCCACTCCAATACCTTACAACTTTCATTTTTATTTCAGAACCAGACACTTTAGGGATATGGATATCCAGGTGTAGAATCCACACTAAATCAATTAAACATAAAGAAAAAATAATCCAATATTGTTAGCCAAGGATAAAGTCTTGGTAAAAAAAAAAAAAAACAACTGAATGTTTCAAAGAAAAGAAGGCATAATGCATTCCAACTCAGAGAAATTTAACCATGTACATCTTATGACTTTACAAGATTTCTCTATATATTGTTAACATTTACTAAAAATCTTGGTAAAAATAAGCCTTGATCACACCAACTGACTGTAACTGTTATGTTGTTTCTAAACTATGGTTAACCCACGAATTTCATCACTTTAAAATCCTACACACCTAAGTTATGCATTCAAAGGAACTTTGGAATTCTTTCAAATGACTGAGACTAAATTCTATAAAATATTAAAGTTATATTTCTTAATTGGAAAATATTTATATGATTTTTTTATTTGTCTGATGATACAGCACAAATTAGGAATTTTTTTAAACTTGAAGTTTTTCTCTCATCTTCTGTGTGTTTCTAAGCATTACTTCACAAAAATTATTACAAGATGAGTCAAAATTATATGCACATTATTTATTTTACTTATTTTAAAGATATATGTCTACTTAAATCTTGGTACAACAATCGTCAAACAACTTGCTCATAATTAACCCATGTTTAACCTGTTATTTCCCACTAAGAAAAGGAAACGCCCTAAAGAAGAGTGTTTTTTTCATATAGGAAATCTCTAATGGGATATTAGACATATCTTGCTTAACACAAAAGCAGAAGGGGGAAAGCCTCCCCTAGAATCCCCCCCCCCCGTCCCAAATAACCAAATGTTTGAAGAATTTTTGCAGTCTTCTTTTTATTAGAGCAGCAATTGTCAACTGGTGTGCCACAAGAATTTTTTAAATGTGCAATACCAAGGACACTGAACTCTTTTTCTTAGATTGTCAAATAAAAAAAAAAATGACAACAACCAACACAACAATGACCATCAGGTGTGGATGACTTATCTTGAACCAAGAATATATAGGTCAAATAATACAGTTGCCTCTTACTGGTCATTCAGCATAATAAGGTTGCATATGATTGGTTAATTCTTGGTACCAGAAATCCTTATATATGAGTATAGGCACCAGGTTTTTTTAGTTTTTATTTATTATTATTTTTTAAACCTGAGAAAATACTTATTGATCTGAAAGAGAGGAGAAGGGAAAGAGAGAGAGAGAAACATCAATGTGAGAGAGAATATCATTTGGTTGCCTGCTGTACGTGTCCCCACCGAGGATTGAACCCACAACCTAGGTATATGCCTTGACAGGGAATCCAACCCACAACCTTTTGGTATATGGGACAATGCTCCAACCAACTGAGCCAAATGGGCCAGGACAACACCTGAATTGTTTTAAGTCATTTGAGAGCAAGAAGTGTAGAATCACTATTTTTTTTTTAATCAATCAAAAGTATACCTATTTTTTGTCAGGCTGGGAAAAAACACAATATATTTTTTGGTGTGCCACAGAATTTTAGGAATTAAAATAAATAGTTTATGTGTGCCATGAGATGAAAAATGCTGAAAATCGCTGTACTAAGAGGCTTGAAACCTAAAGGTGTTGTCTCTTAAGCTATGTAAGGTAGTGTTTTCACTTTGTAAGGTCATTAAGAATAAAATCTAAAGACCCTACCTTATTTTTTTTCACCTTTTTCCCTCTTGCCAGTTCAAGCACTTGGCCTGTATATTGGGAGTCAAACGACCTCATCTTTCCTTCATCACTAATTTCTGTGGGACCTGTGTAAGTCAACTGAACTCTCTGACCCCGTCTTTTCTCTTGGATAAAATGCAGCGACTGGGCTAGATGTTGTGTAGGGTCCTTTCAAACACTGAAGGGTGCTTCTCAGTCTACCTCAGCCCAAAGGCGCAAATTGCTTTCCATCCTATTCTAATGCATCTCTGCCAATTTGAAACGGCGAGGCTGTGAGCTCTGGGGTTGCAACAGATGTGCACGAGAAGAGCACAAGGACCTTCTCTGTCCTACCATTCAAGTCATGTTTCTGCCGCATTTAGATGACTGTTGTGTTTTTGCATTTACTGTATGGATTTGAGTTGCCCATAGAAGTGTCTGGGGCTGAGGTGAGAGCACCTATGACAGTCAATCTGAGAAAAGCCTGGGGTAATCGAAATCGCTGTTCAAGAGCACTGACTGAGCGTAGTGAAGAGTAGTCATCTGCAAAGATGTCACCTGTCATTTCCAAGACATTTCTAGACATTTCAGGAACCCACTATTGCTTCTTGTACATTTGGAGTTTCAGGCTTCCTTGACAACAGGAGAGAAAAATAGCTGTGCCCAGGGTATGTAAAAAAATTCATGATGTCTGGACGCCACGACATTCATTTAAAGAATGGAGATGAGTTACTTATGGAAGTGCTAGTTGTGACTGATGGGTTGTTTTTTTTTTCTCTGCACCGAGGAAGATAAACACCCTGCCAAGTCACACCCGCCTCAGAGGGTGCCTGGAATCACGTATGTCATTTGTGAATCTTATTTTATATTAGGCAGAGTCTTTTAGATCTTTCAGCCTCACTTCCAGCCCCTTTGAAAGGCAAGGAAGTTGGAGTCCAGGAGGTGAAATGACAGAGATCTTAAGTAACTTTCAGAGGGAGCAAGGCCTGGCCCTCAAGAATTGGCCCTTATCCAGCCACTCTGTTAGAGAGAGGAGAAAGGGAGTTGGGGGTTCCTTAGTACCTTTTTTGTGCCAGAGACTCTTTTAGGTGTTTTTACATTTAATATGTTCTAGTCTATAGCATGTGTAACCTTTTTAAATTATTTTAAAATGTTTTAAACAAAAATTCCTTTATGTACAAAGCTGGATCCAAATTCATTATCTCTAGAAAATACGCATATATCGTGTTTGTTGTGGAGCTGACGTTGTCTGGAATCATTTATATTCTCTATGACCAAGGATATCTATTGACCAACACACACACACACACACACACACACACACACACACACACACACACTAAAAAAAAACAGCACAGGTCAAGGATGTGCTTTATGACCTGGAACAGTTTTGCCTCTGTACATTAATGAGCCTAAATGAGAACGAATTTGGCACTATGCATAGATGTAGAGAGTCCCATTGGACTTTATAAAATGGACTAAACAAGTTAAAACTGGAAACCCCAATTCAATATCAAAAAGTGGCTTTCATGTAGAAGGGAGCAAACAATTTTTGCTCTACCCATCCACCCAGTCTATTCATAAATATGCAACTATGATATGAAGAAAAGAAAAACCAGTACTGGGATGATGTACAATCCAACTTTATTGTAGCTTCAAAACCCCAATCTTTTTGTTTCTATTGTGTGAGTCGTTTTAAATGTTATTATTACAGAACAAATAACTTACTGTGATCAAAGAAGTAATAGTAGACTTATAAAGACTTGATTTGCAGTGCCATCTGCTGGAAACAAATATTGACTTGTTTTCAGATTTTGTACATAGAGTTTTGGGGGTTTTGGTTCTATTGAGAGAGAGAGAGAGAGAGAGAGAGAGAGAGAGAGAGAGAGAGAGCTGGGAATACAGATATCAGAGTAAGGAAAGAATTAGGTCCTTGCCTTATTTGATTACAGATAATGACTTAAAACTTCTAGTTTTAAATAAGTTGAAATATATAACTATCAAATCATTCAACCTTCCAATAACATAGAGTACTGTCATGTTTCTTTGAAAAATTAAATCTCTTCTATTTTTTAAAATAGGTCATTACAACTAGCTTTTTAATGGAGCACTATGATTTTTTTTCCTTATACCTTTAAAAGTTGACTTTTACACTCGTATGTGCCTCTGAAATAGATCCAGTTGATAAATTCTTGGAGGATTTCATTTTAATTTCATACCTTGTAGGGAAGGGACTCAAGGATTTTTCAAGGTTTCCCAAACCAATTTCTGGAAGATGTAAATGCTTTAACAGTTAGATTTAGAAAGTGAATTAACCAATGATAAATAAAAGCAGACCTCTGCTTACATTTATTCATTCAGCCAATATTTATTGAGTACATATCACTATATGCTCTGTTCATAGATCTGAAAACACAGTGAACCAAACAAAGCTTTCCTCCATGGTACTTATTGTCATCAAGGAGAGCTCAAAAATAAATACATGAAAATATCACATGTCTTGTGGAGGTTGGTAAGAAGGAAAAGAGCACAGCAGGGGAAGGTACAAAAAGTAACACCAAGAAGGTCAAAGGAGGGTGACATTTTACATGGGAGAGACAAGGAAAACCTCTCAGATAAGGTGACATTTGAGCACAATCTTAAATGAGGGCAGTGGAGTACCCGAGGCTTAGAGAACAGTAAGTACAAAGGTCCTGAGGTTGTCTTGGCTCCATTTCAAAGGAAGAATAAGTTATGCAAAAGTTTGATGATGGTTAACAGCATAAGCATGAGCTATTAATTTGTAATCTATAAGCCAGGAGTCCTAGTGGTCCCAGATGAAAAGCTCTCTTCCTCACTATCTTCTCTTACCTTTATCCTTGCTCCATTACTCGATAGTTTCATATTCCTGAACATGTGAATAAAATGTTTCAAAACAAGAATGTGGCTAGCAACCGATGTATATGATAGTAAAGGCCTTTAATTATATTCTTCTCATTGGAAACAAAGCCTTCATACATGACAGTGCAATATTACTTTTGTGAAACTCTGTCACTCTCTAAAAGTCTAACGAATATTAATGCCCAATTTGAAAAGCAGACAATGGTACTGACAAATCGCTTTAAATTGGCATAAGATGGGTAGTCATAGAATAACACTGCAGCTCAAAGTAGTGAAAAAAGGGTATAAGGAATGAAG
Source organism: Myotis nattereri (assembly GCF_964212035.1). Taxonomy (NCBI): domain Eukaryota; kingdom Metazoa; phylum Chordata; class Mammalia; order Chiroptera; family Vespertilionidae; genus Myotis; species Myotis nattereri. The sequence continues at coordinate 156,108,642 of NC_138075.1, forward strand.
AGACTTGGATTCAAATCCCAATGGTGTCCCTTAACGATTCTTTACAAGTCAATGAGTTTATCTGAACCTCAGCTTTATCACCTGTGAAATGGACATCTTAACTTCTTAATCTCATAGGACTGAGAGAATTTAGGGAGATATAATATACCCGTTGACTGGTGGAAAGCTTTGACTGGGTGCCAAAAAAATATTTCCTTCAATCGCCTTTTTTTCTTTTTTGCTTAATAATAAACTGTTTTCTAGCCCAAACCATGAGGCAAAGGAAACCATAGAAGCAGGCATATTGTAAAGCAATGCTATAATCCAATCATTGTGAGCTATTGTCTGTTTTATGCCGGTATTGCGGTAGGCACTATTTTTTTTCACATTTGTATTCTTATTTCAAACTGCTTTAAGCTCTTAGAAATAAAAAAGGTAAAAAATTTTATGTATGGCTGGTATTTCTTGGGAGTCTTCTAGGTGTGCCTTTAGCTGCTAAAAAATAAAGGAAATATGTAAAACCAGGAAACCCTTCAAGACAGAAATATATCCATCTTTTTCTCTTGACTCCAAGTAGCATAAATCAAGTTGAAAGAGCCATTATTCCCTAGTTTTAAAAAATACCAGGTTTTTTTTTGTCTTCATTCCACTTGTCAACTAAAGAAAGCTTTTGACCAAATTTTAGTAGTGAAAAAATACATATTTGAAGATCAGAGCCTGAATCTGACACTTACCAGGACAATTTATACACAGAAGAAACTCAGTGAGTGTTTGTGGAATTAGGTCTTGGCTTTGGCATTGAACTGAATGTAAACCATGGGGTGAAGGGCCTCCCTTCCCCCGTCTTTAAAATGAATGTGATAGTGTCGTGCCTACCCTTTTGGAAAGTTTCAAAGTCATTATGGGTCTTTCTGTTTTTTAGCTTCTTAGAGGAAAGGGGACAATAAGAATTTTGGTTTTTTTAAAAAGCAAAGGTCGTTTACACAGCTTCTGAGGGACTGGCATGTTCAACAAACCCACTGTTGGCTTTCTGTGGCTTTCTTTACTTGGTGTTATGTCATTCTGGAACAGGAGGAGACATCCTGCTGGGGAGACGCTCCAGAAACGAGTTGTGGGTGCTTTTTATGAGAAAGCTCTTTTTCTAAACTGAATGTTAGTGACATAACAATTCGGGGACGCTGGAGCCTGCAGTGTGGCCTGTACTTTCCAAAGGCTACTCATAACCTGACTCTCAAATTAAAGAGACTAAGTGAAACCAAGCCCCTTTCAATATGTCTCAGAGCCAGGCTGCTGAAGCACTTGGCCTGCTTCAAAGAGTGATGCAAATTTGAACTATTAATAATGTTGGTGTTCTTCTATCTTGACTCTCAGTCCTGGGCTCTTGGGACAGGACTTGCTAGTGTCCTGGCTAACGCACCTCAACGCAGCCCTAATTGTGCAGCTTTTAAAAGCAAGGTGTCCACCTTGACTGGTGCTCTTAACAACAGCAAATAATCCAGAGGAACGGGCCTTCCTACCGACCAAAAACATAAAATGGATTTCTGTGTTTTCCCCAGAGGAGGCAATGAGAAGCAAACTTGCATTTACCTGTTTATGTTTTTTCTGGTGTCATTCTTTAACTTGCGCTGGACATTCAGTGTAATGGCCCCAGGCTAGGAACTGTAAAGGTAAAAGGATCATATGGAGTCATGGTGGGGAGAAGGAGGAGAGTTGAATTTTACAGTTTATCGTGGGAGAAGTACACAGGGTCATTTATTCACTTAGAAAAAAACGTATATTGTTCCAGCACCAGCTTGGGGGGGGGGGGTATAATCAGAGGACAAATGGCACCAGCATTGTTATCCCTACACCCCTAACTCCCCCCACCCCACCCCCCAGCCTTTGTTGCAAAAGTGTGAGCGTATGGAGGTTGAGCATGGGAGCTATGATGAGTAATTTTATGTGTTAACTTGGCTGGGTCATGGTGCCCAGATATTTGATCAAACATTATTCTGAATTTTTTGTGAATGTGTGTGTTCAATGAGATTAACATTTAAATTAGTGGAGTTTGAGTAAAATTATCTTCCAGAATGTGGATGGGCCTCATCTAATCAGCTGAGGGCTTTAACAAAACAAAAGCTTGACCTCCCCCAAGCAAGGGGGGATTCTGCAAGGGAAAGCCTTTGGACTTGAACTGCAACTCTGCCCGGGGTCTCCAATCCACCAGCCAGTAGATTAAGCACAAAATCTGCCAGTAGATTTTGGACTTACTTCCACAATTGTGTGAGCCAATTCCTTAACACACACACACACACACACACACACACACACACACACACACACACCACACACTGTTGATTCTGTCTCTCTGGAGAACCCTGACTAATACAGGTGCTTATAAGGGATGTCTTATAATGTCACTTTCCTCTAATTCTTTTGAGGCTATAAACACGGTCCACTGTTCCAATTTCTGTGCCTCTGCTCTGAGCTCAAACTACCCTATGCATTGGCCTCCTTTACCATAGAAGGTGCACCAGGAGCCAGGCAGGAATCAGGAGAAGCTGAAGTAACCCAGCTTCAGTGACATGGGAGAGTTGTCACTGCCATGACATGGCCATCCCTTGGCGCATCTGCTTCCAATTTCTGCTCTATTTATTCATATTATTTTATCATACCATATGGTTTTATTTTTCATCACTAAAAACAGATGTTTTTTTAAAAAAATCAATCATAATATACATAAACTGTCATGTCTCTGACAACTACAGTTTAGTTACAATTTCTGACACTTTCATACTTTGCTTAATGCATTTTACTTTTGTTTCAGTAAACATGCAGCAGTGTCCTAGATGCTGCAGGATGCTTTGGCCCCACCTTTAAGATGTGTTGGTATTTGACCACCTTCTCCCTCCCTCTCTGGTCCCATCACTGGGCTCACCTGCCTCCAGGTGAGCTCTTACGGAGTAAGTCAAGTTGTACCATTCCCTGACTGAGACTCTCCAGGGTGTCCCACCTGAAGTCCTCACACAGCCCTAGCTGGTTTGGCTCAGTGGATAGAGCGTCAGCCTGCAGACTGAAGGGTCCCAGGTACGATTTCAGTCAAGGCCACATGCCTGGGTGGCGGGCTCGGTCCCCAGTGGGGGGTGTGCAAGAGGCAGCCGATCAATGATTCTCTCTCATCATTGATGTTTCCAGCTCTCTCTCCCTCTCCCTTCTTCCCTGAAATCAACAAAAATATATTTTAAAAATGAAAAAATAATAAAAAATAAATTCCTCACACAGTTTATTTATCTCCTACTCCCACTTCCCTTTCTGTTTTGTCCAGTCAGTTCCCTTCCCTTGCTTTATGTGGGGCTCCAGCAGCTGTTCCTTTGACAGACTGCGAATACATCCCTTTCTGAGGACCTTTGATGCTGGAGGTAAACAGCCCCTACCCCTTCCAGTTCTGGAGAAACCACAGGGATACCATCTCTTTTTGTGCCATATATCACAAAACACCTCTCTACAATGGAGGGAGAGCTGGGAGAAATGGATCATTTCTGTATTCATATTCAGTTTCTTTTAAATCTCAAGCTTACATGCAAATCTTTTACCCAGAAATTGAACTTCTAAAGGTATATTCTAAGAAGATAATTACACAAATATATATGTACAAAGATGTTCATTACAAAACTGTTGAAAATATACTTTGTAGAGGGTTGATTAAATCAACATATGAGGTAAAACATAACACAGACATTAAAAGTTATGTTGTAAAGACTTATAGTTATGGGCACAGGAAATATTTTACAAGGATCTTATGTATCCTGATCTCATTTCTTGTTCCCAAAAAAATGTATGTATGCCTGAAGGAATCTGGAAACATGGATATCAAAATGTTAAGTTCATGGTGGCATTATGAGAAATTTTATTTTCTATGTTATAACTTTATATATTACATGATGTATATTTCAATATACATCTATTAATTTAAAAGATATTTATTTTAATAGATAATACTTGCACATGGTATAAGATTTAAAGCACATAAAAATAAACAACAAAAATTAAGGCTCCCTCCCTTGCCTGTTCCCTTCCAGATGGCAGTTACCATTTCCCCTGTTTTCCCCAATCTTCCTGAGAGTCTGTGCTTTTCTATATATTGCTTTTAGGTTCAGAAAAACAATAATGCTAGTTCTATTTGGAGAAAATAATTTCATGAAGATTAAAATTAAGTCTTTGGGAGTTAAGTGAAATGGAGGAACTGAAGCAGTAATAGAACTACTTGTATTTTGTTTGTTTTGCAATATTAAAATATTGAATGTTATTTTCCAACTCAGAATTGGTGTCATGCAATTTTTATGTATTCCTACAGTGTCTACACACAATAAAATCAGTTAATTAAAATAATATTTAATTATAATATTTATAATTTACCAAGATTTTTATGTTATAAGGCTTTATTAATACTAGGGACTACCATGACTGCTAAATAATAATTTGTATACAGCAAGCAGGAAATATGTATTTAAGAGAAACATGAATGCAAATGGTATGAAATAAGATTTAACAATTTGATTTTGAGGGGCAATGTTGGCAAATACATATGTTGTACTTATGATGTGCCAAGTATATGTCTAAATATTTGACAGGCATCAACTCATTTAATCTTAACAGTCTTATAAAATTTCCCCTATTTTACAGATAAGGGAAACAAGGCCTAGAAAGAATAAGTAACTCACCCAAGCTTGCCATATGGGCTTGGGGTGGGGATGGGGAGTCACTTATGTGAGTAAGCCAGTACTTTACAACTAAGCCTCTTAAAGTATTTTATAGCAGATAACTAGAAATAAACCCAGTGCTTTAATAAGGCACTCAAAGGTTGTTGCTTGCTGTTATACTTAAGGATAAACATCTCAATTTCAATGACGGAGCCGAGAACTCTGCATCTCAGCCTCTTGCTCTGGCATCTGCACCACACTTCCTCACCTGAAAACTGTCTAAGAGTTGCCTCATTTGCAGGTGATGACCACAGTCCAGGAAAATGAAGGGAAGCATAGTGAGTATTTGTCATTTAATGGGGTGTTAATTGAGTATTCAAAGGACATTAAAAGGTATTAAAGGAGAGGTGACTGGAGAATGAGGTCATGGTATCAATGGACCTCAAAGGGTCTGTGGTCTTAAACTTAGGGGAGTGAATTTAGTCTTTCCCAGCCTGTAGTGTTTTTTTTATTAAAACTTGACTACATCCAGCATCTGAGACAGACTTCAAAGAGACACTATAAATAATTAGAAGTAAAACCTATGCTGGACCTTTTTTAGGGCACTGAGAGAAGGCAAGAAAACAAGTATCCAAAACTTGACAGGCAATCCAAGCAATGTAACAACAAAAACATGAATTCTTGAGGTACCTAAAGAATATCTTACAGAGATGAAAGAAAACTTCAATTTATCATCCTTACCCAAAACATTGTTCTTGGACCAGCATCACTTTGGATGTGGGTAGAAGCATAGAATCTCAGGCCCATCCCCAGAAACCTTCTGAATTCAAATCTTAATTTTAACAAGACCTTTCGATTTTTCAAATAGTCTAAGGTTTGAGAAACACTGATCTAGTTTCATTCCATTATTTTATAGATGAAAAAACTGTTTGCTATGAAAGAGACTAACTCACATGGTTTATTCTTGATAGAGACAAGAATAAAATCCAAATGGGAAAATATAAAGGGACTACTACAAAAATTGTTCTATACATTGAGTTGCAAACCGACCACTACATGTATTAATCATTTCTGAGGTTGTAAGTCAAAGTTATAGGTGATCCTGAAATGGGAAATAAATCCAGTTTTTATGTAACCAGTTGGACTCCATAATCATTATACCCCCTAACCACTCTTTTCTGTACAAGTTCTCAATATGTCTTTGGCAAAATGTATTTCCTTAGTGAGGGTGATTTTCCTAACGTCAGTTTTTATTCCCCCAGTTCTCAGGTGCAACTGCAAAAAAATTTTTTAAGAATGTCTCCTCCATGATATGATAATTGCTGCCATATTAAAATGTAATTTTCTAAAAATGTAAATGTTAAATGCAACCTCTTAGCTATACACTATGGTTATCCATCATTTCAATTTCTCAGTTGATTTTCAAATAGTATCAAATCAGCTAGGTATTTTTTTGATTTTTTTTCTCTTTTCCTTTTGGAGGAAAGGAGAATTTATTTTTCATCCATGGGAGAGATAAAGCAAAGATCAATCATTTAAACATGCTTGGTCTCAATTCTAACTTCTTGGGAGGGGTTAATGATTAATGTTTAGAAGCAGATGGAAAATTGAAATAGCTCCTGAATGCTTAGAGATAGTAACAGGATACAATAGTTGGTCTGAAAGAATGTGACATGTTACTTTTTAACATGCCTAAATAAAATATTGTGGTTCACATCTTAGTTCATACCAAAAACACCATAGACTGCTGGCTTAAACATTTATTTCTCACAGTTCTGGTCACTGAAAGTCTAAGATAAAGGTGCCAGAAGACCCAGTGTCTGATGAGAACTCACTCTGTGGCATGTGGACAATCTCTTTCTCCTGGTGTCCTCACAGGGAGAGCAGTGTGAGAGTGAACTAATCCCATTTTTAGGGGCTCCATCCTCATGACCTAATCACTTCCCAAAGGCCCCAACTCTGTTCCGAGTGTTATCACTTTGGAAGGTAGGATTTCAACATGTGAATTTGGGAGGACCCAAACACTCAATCCATAACAACATTCAACTCTAGTAGCCTGGATTCATATCCAGATTCTATAAGAGAATCTTGGATTTGTCCATATCACATAGTAGCAATATTCATTTCTTTCATCTCTTTTTTCAACACATTTTCTCTGTGCGAAAAATTCAACTGGGCGGGGAGGTTGGGGGTTAATGGGAAATGAGGACACATTTGTAATACCTTAACCAATAAAGAAATTTTTTTAAAAAATTTAACTGGGGTGTTTTAAGCTCTTACTATGTATCCAGCACTGCGGTGGGCACTTCCACATACATTATCACACTGACTCTTTAGGTCGAGCTTTCCTCTTAAATTGCCATGAGTTTCAACTTTATAAAATCATGATCCTCATCTGGGATTTATTCCAGAGAAACTCTTTTCTTCTCATTCAAGTGACTTATGATTTGAGAATTCCTAATATCCTTTGGTGAAAAAAATGATCAGTGCTACTGGAAAATAATGCAAGACCTGAGGTACTTCTAGGACCCATGAGCCAGGCTCCCTGGTGGCTCACTATGCAATTCCCTATGCAGAGGATGGTGGTCATCATGGAGAAAATTACCATCAGAGCTGAAATTATCATCCATGAGCAAAACTCTCAAGGTCTTCTTCAGAACTAACCTTTGGCTTCAATTATTTTACCCTTGACAAAATGAAACATTTTATTTCCCAATACTTTGTGAACATTTTTTTTAAATATTTTTTTTATTGATTTCAGAGAGGAATGGAGAGGGAGAGAGAAATAGAAACATCAATGATGAGAGAGAATCATTGATCGGCTGCCTCCTGCATGCCCCCCACTGGGGATCGAGCCTGCAACCCAGGCACTTGCCCTTGACCGGAATCAAACCCTGGACCCTTTAGTCTGCAGGCTGATGCTCTATCCACTGAGCCAAACCAGCCAGGGCCTTTGTGAACATTTGATACTTTCTGTGCAAAATGGAATGTGTATTAATAAAAATGCCAAGCTTTATTTGCAAGTGAGAACTCTCAAGCATAAAGTAAACTTCTATTCAAAATGAAGTTATGTAGACAACCATATATATGCAATATTTCTCTTACCTGTCTACAGCCCTGTACCCCTGTTCCCCCAAACCAAAGGCAAGAAGTGAGAGAGGAAGGGAGAGATGTATTTCTCAATTGCCTGGCTCTTCAGGTATATAAGGAAGGAGGGAAAGGGTTATCTGAATCAATAATGAAGCATCTATAGTAGTATGTAGAAGAAGTATTAGAGGCTCAAAAAAACAAGAGTCATGAAAAGGTTTGGGGGGATTAATAGAAGCCTTCCCTTTAGGTTTCAACTGAACTGATCACATTTCATTCAATCTTTTAGGTCATATTTGATTTAGAGTTTTTATAACATGAATCTTAGTCATTGTGCCAATGACATGGTACCTAATTCCCCCAAGGCCTCATCAATCTCCCTTTTAATGTATCTTTCATCAGTGTATTATAGTCTGTCTGATGATACATGTCTTTCTCAAGAAAATTATATGCCTCTGGTATTTTTTTAGTCTTCAATAACTTCCACAGTGTTTGAAATCTACGGTCTTTGCTCTTTTATTTAATAAGGCATAAGGTTTTCCTTCATGAAAAGTTCTTTCATGGAGAGATCTTAAAGTTCTTTGCAAATACTGATTAATTCTCTCACCAGCAAATGACTCTTCCTACTTGGCATCTTTGGGAAACTGAGGCAGAAAGTGAAGTAACATACTAGAAGTCACGTAAAAACTTGACACTGAAGCTTAAATTTCTGCCCAGCAGATAAAGACACAGTGTTCTCTTCAGAAAGAAATTTTGTTTCAAACTTGAAATAAATAACAACGTTCAGAAAATCAAATCATAAATTTGAAGCGGCCTGCGTAATTTCACCTCACTGGCATACGAATCTGAAGAACAACTTACTCTTAATTAAGATTTAGCCACTAAGACTGACTTAGAGTGAAACTCATATTACAAGATTTTATTACCACACGCGTATACACACACAGCAGGACTTTTAGTATCCTACCATGAAGTGTTATTTGAAATCATTAAAACTAAACTGCACCTGTCAAAATAAATCAACCAATATATTTGGTGACTCGGAATCCATGCCTCTTTATCTTTCCCACACACTCATTAATTCTTCATATTCTTCCCCATCGTTAGTGTTCAATTTCTAGGTATTCCTGTCTTATAAAAACAGTGTATTAAAATGAAATTGGGTATTTAATGCATGGTTCTGTCTGTGGATTCACCTGGCTTCAGCTTTGTCACACAGTATGCGCTTACAGTGCTGCTACATGGTTTTTCCTCCTATAAATGTTTTTACAGCTTTACGTTGGAAAAGCCAGTCCAGCTGACAAATCTTGGCTGTCGCCTTTATGTATGTCTTTTTGATTTAACATGCTTCTGATTAACAATGGAGCTTCCTGATTCTGTCAAAATAGTAAGGTACACATGCCTTTCCAGAAATGACTGTTTTTAAAAGAGAGATTAAGTAAACAAGCCATTCCTGCTGGTACAATAATGGATTATGTGGCTGACTATTTAATATTATGTTTAGCCAGAACTCCCCAGGGACACTTTATTACATTAGCATAAACAAAGAGAGAACTGAAGAACCGGAGGCGGCCCTCCTCCATGGGGGAAGCAAATGAAGAGGCCACGAGCGAGCCAGACTTGTGTCCTAAAAGAGAAGAACAAACGCTTTCCTTGTTGAAGTAACCACTGTGTTCATGTTTGCATGAAAACATACACACAGGCGTGAGTGTTCCAAGCGGATCCAGGTCGATTTTAAAAAGGACCTAAACGTTTTATAAACCACCCTTAACAGTTCTATAATAAAGCATGTAACGAATAAAAGGATTCGGTTAATAAAGCTGGAAATGTTGTATTTAGCAGGTGAGACTCTAGGTGGTTTTAGTCTTTATTTTGCTTCCTAACAGTCCAGGTTTTTTTTCCACATTCTGGTTATGCTCAGGAAAATCTATTAACCTATTTTCCTTCAGTAGGAGTGTCAGAAAGAGAAATTGATCCACTCTCCAAAGCTCCCTTGCTGACTTGGGCAGAAAAATGTATTATTAAAAGATACTGGGCTAGCCACTACATGGTATTCCACTTATATCTGCATGATCTGAGATGGCTTCATGATTTTTCTAGCATGTGTTTTCATTTTGGGATTAGGAAACATTTGTTTTTCCTGCTATGTTGGATTTTGAAAGAAGGAAATAAGAAAGCAAACACGTGTTTAAAATCTACCATGTCTTCCTTTTCTGTTTGTGAAAGCTAGAAGTTTTCACAAGCATTCCTCTCCTTCATTCTCCTCCGAATCATGTGAGGTAGTTATTGTCCAGATTTGTTCAGTGGAAGAAGCCAAGACTGAGTGAATTTTAGTAACTCATTCAAGGCCACACAGCTAGTGAAAGGCATTGCCAGGTGAACTTGAATTTTCTTGAGGGCAAAGCCCTGGGTATTTCCAACCTTCCATGCCCACATACTTCCTTCCTTGGCACCTGGGTAGGAAGGAGGTGGGAAAGAAGACTGATGATGGCATGCCCAGCAAAGGCTGGAGCCAACTGCTGAGCAATCCCCCCACCTCCCCTCATACCATTCCTTCCACAGTCTGTTCAGATCGTTATCTAATATTTATTAGCAGCACTACAACCACCCTGATTCCTCCCATTTTCAAGGGAATAGCTGGCTGAATGAAAGTGTCAGGAACACTGTCTCAATTAAGGGTCTAAATTGATTGACTTAAAATAGAAATGTGGGTTTAAGGGTTGGAATATTGATAATAGTGAATAAAGCTTGATACTAAATATTTATCTTTTTAGATATTCTAAATGTACCTTTTAATTTAAACATAAGACATTTTCCCCCTATTCTTTATTGCTAGTATATTTTGGTCCATTATATATTTGCCAGTATAAGCATTTTCTCCCTTAAACTGCTTATAAGGTACTATTGTTCTCACCTGCCATGTCCCCAAGTATATAGGAAGAGTTGATGAGGTGGAGACCCTGGGTCAGAATTATCATGGAGGATTCAACCATTATATCTTATTTTCTGTGCTCTGTGGGATATAGTTTTAGCAGCATAAATTTGGGAATCAGAAAGACTTGTATTTGTATGTCAATTAAGTCATTAGTCAAATACATAAATTCAAAATTCAGATTCTGGCTCCAAGACTAGCTATGTTGCCTTGAGCTTCATAAAAAACACACACACACAAAAAAAAAAAAACCCTCCTCATCTTTAAAACAGGGAGAGTATTTCCTATCCTACTGAGTTGTGGAGGTGTCTTCCAGACCATGATTTCAAGGCTAAGAAAGAGTAGGCACAGTGGGACCTGCAGGCCAGCTCCAGGTTAGGAGAGGTAGATTGAAATGGAGTGTAGCTGGATGGGGAGGGAGGCAGATAAATCAGGGATAGAACTTTGGATGAAGGAAGTGTGGGGTAGACGATCTGAGAAGAGCGGAGTTCGTAGCTGGGAAGACAACAGCGATATGTCAAATTCACGTGGGCAAGGCATGCTCCAAAAGATGAGCTTACGGTAGAGAAACAAGGATAGAATAGGGTATGATGTCGGTGGGACCCGGGCAGTGGTCTAAAGGGATACCAGCAGACTCTAGGCAGTTGGGAGAATTAAACGAGTTAATGTGAAGGAACCCAGCCTGGAGCTTTATAGTCGACTCCCCATTCTTTCTTCCCCGTTGTCTTCCCTTCCCACTTGCTATGAAACAGAGATCAACTGTTCCTAAAGCTGCTAAAAATCCATCTGATCCAACTGCAATGCTTTCAAACAGTGAGTCAGCGATCATTCTAAAGAGGATGTTCTAAATCCTAATGCCCCCAGGTGTCCTTTCTATTTGAAATGACTTGATGTTCATTAGTGCACATTTTAAAGTTTTTAAAAGAGATTTCACTTGTAATGATTTATTCAAGGATAGAAATCAAAGTTCAGTTAATTTTTTTAACTCAGGAAACTTATCATTCAAGAAGATGGATATTTAAACGATTTTAAATCCAGACCACATTTTTTGAAGCTCAGCGTAAATCATGAAAAAAACAGAATTAAGTTGTACAATTGAAGGTAACCCTAACAGTATTTTTGCCCTATTTTTAACTTACATGCAATCATTTCTATCAACATTATACTGCAGGCCTTCTGCCAATTAATCAATCTCTTCCTTCCTCGAGTACTATAAATTACCCAAGACCTGAGACTATTTTTCTGAGAAGTTGGCACCAAGTTTCTTTAATATAATCGCCAATAAATAGTGCTCATGTGAATGAGCCTCTTCTGTGGCTGCAGGCAAAGGGACAGCCACGGATAGCTCTGCTGCCTCACTGGGAAGGGCCCAGGGTCGCCTTTAGGCTGCCACAAGAGAAGCTTGAGACGGGAAAGGTGGGAAATGACCAGATGTTTATGGCCGAACTCGATTCCTCCCAAACTCAACACACACCTCTGATACATTGGAGATGGACAGCCCTGGGTTCCAAGGCCAGTTTTGAAACATATCAGCAACTTGCTTTATTAAGCTAGTTTTTCCATCGTTAACAGGGGGGTAATAATGATAAGTGTCCAGAATTTTGTAAGGATTAATTAAGATAGGACATAAAAGCGCCCATCACATAATAGTTACCTAATAACTAGTGAGTGCAGACATAATAGCTAATATTTATGAAGCAGTTAATATACTCCAGGCATGGCAATAAGTATTTTATGGGCACTATCCTTTCTGTTTCTCTTAATAGCCTTAAGAACTACGTATCACTATACTCATTTTACTGACATGGAGATGGAAGTATAGAGCTTATGGGACTTATTCAGGGTCCCACAGGTGGTAAGTGGTAAATGGAGGATGCAAATTCCAGTTTTGTATAAGCGCATTGTAGTTAAATGTATCGAAAGTAAGCCCATGGGAACCATGAGATGTGTAAATGGTTTAGAGCTTCACAGAGAAAGCTGCCATAGGATTATTATGAATAAAAGAGTAAACATTTTTAGATATGAACAAAGTGACAATAACGTGAATTATAAAAGCCAGGGGGATTTATCAGAATCTATCCTTCTGAAATATATCAATTCCAGTTTTAGTAAGGTCTATCCAAGTAAGGTCTATCCAAAACAAGCTGTGGCAGTTAGAGTGGAATCAATGAAGATAAAGGCAGAAGTGGCTTCCAGAGAAGGTGGTAATGCATGGCCTAAGTGCCAGGACATAGTTGGGGCTGCAATTTTTATTTTAGATTATTAACAGATGACTATCACTCAAAAACACTTATTACTTGCATGTAGCACTTGAATTCAATCTCCGACTAGACTAGATTTTGAGTGGTTGTTGTCAAGTTGTTTCTAGAGAAATTATATTTAATTGTAAGAATAATGTGGTGGGCGTTTTGTGTGTATTTTCTAAAGAAAAATAGCCTAAGCCAGCGGTTCTCAACCTGTGGGTCGCGACCCCTTTGGCGGTCGAAGAACCCTTTCACAGGGGTCGCCTAAGACCATCCTGAATATCAGATATTTACATTACCATTCACAACAGTAGCAACATTGCAGTTATGAAGTAGCAACGAAAATAATTTTATGGTTGGGTCACAACATGAGGAACTGTATTTAAAGGGCCAGAAGGTTGAGAACCACTGGGCCCTAAGATAACCAAATTAGGTCTGTGACTATTGCAGGTCAAGAAGGAGACATCATATCAAATAGAAGAGGGAGAGCCTCCTGTGAAAAATGTGAAGTTTAATGAGATGAAAGTGGAATAACTGTGGTGCAACGCAGCCGGGACTAAGGGATTGGGAGAGAGAGTTTCCCTTGTCTGGGTCTTTGAAGGTGTTAAGCAGTATTATCATTAATTGTGTTCCTATAATGTACTGGCTACGGGGATCTAATGTACACTCTAAGCACTATCTCAAGCTAGAGCAATTGAAAGATAATAAGAGGAAAATGAGTAATGAATCCTTTTTATTGTGCTTGTGCGCTGTAAATGGCCTCCATTGAAACAGTCTGTGTTTAGACCGGTAATAAAATGAGTGATGAAGGCAGACATTTAACGTGAGAATTGGTTCCAGTGAGGAACATATTTTCTATTTTTTTAAAAGAAATTATTCACAAATAATTTAGGTTATGGAGAAATTCCTCACTTGGAAACTTTCTACAATTTCTGTGCAGGTTTTTATCAGCCTTGGCAAAGTGTGTGAGGCTTTTTTGTTTTTACTTTTTGTGACTTGAAACATTGGCAAGGACTCTAACAGTAGCTGAGGACACAGGACTTTATTTGTTGATTTGTCAGTATGTAGACCTTTCTGTCTCCAATGGGCAAACACAGGAGCAGAGGAAGAATGACCTTCATAAAATATGTGGCACTTCTTTGGTTTCATGGACTCTGCTAAGGTGCAGATCTGTTATTCAAATATTCGCACTGTAGCCTTACCTCGACCCTGAAATCATTAATCCAAAATTTATCAGCTCGTCCTTCTCTTTTGCACTCCCTCCCCCCCAAAAAAGATTAATCTGATTCACTATAGTCTTACCCACCACAGTAGAAGCTCATTTTTTGAGAACTTAAGCGCCTGACACCTTGAACACAAACCTTACAGCAGCCCAGCAAGGTGGGTATTTTTACTCTCATTTTGGGAATCGGAACATTAGGGCCCAGCCCTAACTGGTTTGGTTCAGTAGATAGAGCATCGGCCTGTGGGTCAAAGGGTTCCAGGTTCGATTCTGGTCAAACCTGGTGCATGTAAGGAGCAACCGATCGATGTGTTTCTCTCACATCAATATTTCTCTCTGTCTTTCCTTCTCTTTCACTCTCTCTAAAAATCAATGAAAAAATATCCTTGGGTGAGGATTTTTAAAAAAAGAAAATTAAGGCCCAGTGAGCCCCAATGACGAATCCACTGATAAGTAACAGAGCCTGGAATTCCAGGCCAACTTGGATAGACTAGGAGGCCCCGTTCTTCCATGCACTGCACTTCTCCCAGAGCGGCCTGCTGCCCACGTTAGGATAGGCATCTAAATAGAAACAGTCATGAGGACAGTAACTACTCGCATCTAGGCCTCTGAGCTGTGTTGCTATCTAAGCAACAGCTGGGAGTGGAGATGCCTGTGCTTACATACGTACGCAGTCCTTGGTCCTGTTGTTTTCAGTTGTGCAGATCTTTGCTCCATTCTCTAAAGTTCCCTGGCTGCTTTTCCAAGTGGAAAAGCATCCCCAGCAATTGTAGAGGAAACTGTGATTAGGAAGATAGGGAAGAATTAGTAAAATAAAATTAGGATAGAGACTGGGAAAAGGAAATTGTAGGGTCCCTCTGTCCACGCCCCTCTTCCCTCACCACCACCACTGTTTTGGGCATCTGAGCATGTTAGTGTGGTAGAGTCCAAAGGATCCTAAAGTCATTCAAACATCTCCTACAAACTGAGTGTGGGTTCCTTGTATTCTGAAAATGGCACTCTGTCCAGGAATCTGTGTAACAGGTAAAACACTCCATAGACTGGAAATCCTATCTAATAAAGAGGGAATATGCTAATTGACCCTCACACTGCACAAAGATGGTGACACCTGCAGCTAATAAGAAGGGAATATGTTAATTGACTGCCACAACCTCAAAGATGGTGGTGCCCACAGCCACAAGATGACCTGTAGGGGAGGGCAGTTGGGGGTGACCAGGCCTGCAGGAGAGGGTAGTTAGGGGTGACCAGTTCGGCAAGGGAGGGTAGTTAGGGGTGATCAGGCTGGCAGGCAGAAGCAGTTAGGGGCAATCAGGTAGGCAGGCAGGTGAGTGGTTGGGAGCCAGCAGTCCCAGATTGTGAGAGGGATGTCCAAGGTTTCCCAGATTGGAGAGGGTGCAGGCTGGGCTGAGGGACACCCCTCCCCAGTGCACAAATTTCATGCACCAGGCCTCTAGTGAAATATAACAGCATCTGTGGACCATCAAACTGTTGTATCCAAACAACAAACCTGCAGGGAGATTTATCAAGGATTATAGTGGGACTTTAAGAAACAGCAGCATGAAAACAGAGTGCTTGATCTGGCCCCTGGCTAACAGTCAAAAGGAAAGCCTAGGGGATTAAAAATGGCAGCAGAGTAGGAGGATGCTCCATGGACACACTCCCAGGAGCAAGCTGGATTTACAGCTGAAATACAGAAAGGTTTCCTGAATAATCAATGGAAAACTCACAGGAGAGAACCCTGATACACAAGGACCAAAGGTGAAGACTGCATAGAGACTGGTAGGAGGGGCAGAGGCGCAAAAGGGCTGGCTGGGCACCTACAGACAGCAACTGAAGTCCCAGAGAGATATCTCAGCTGTGGGGGGTGCCACTGAGAACTCTGGGATCTAATCCCAAAGCTGGGCTCCCCACCAAAGAGCACCAAACTGAGGAGGGCTCCCACATAACATCTAGCTGTGAAAAGCAGTGGGTGCTGTCTGCCAAGGAATGGCAGATTCAAGTTCAGGCACCTTCTTAAAGGGCCAATGCACAAAAAATTCCCTGTGGAGCCATCCACCTGTGCTCTGGCAGAGGGAGGGTGAAGTGGACTGGATCTGGGAGAGCAGAACACAGGACTGGGGTCTCAGGGATAGAGCTCAGAAGGCAGACACCCCAAGTTTCCTGTGCTGAGTCATTCCCTCACGCAGTGGAGGACATCTTTCCCACATAGACATCTGCCTTGCCTCCGGGGAAGACAGTGGACAGACCCTATTGGAAAACACCTTGCCCTGAGGCCACTTAAGAGACTAAAAGTAACAATTAGCTCCCAGGCAGAAGCGACTGTCCCACCCTGTTGGAAAAACTCTTGCCACACCTGAGGACGATTGCCTGGGGGCAAGTCAAGTCATAATCCTATTAGTCTGTAGACCAGTGGTTCTCAACCTTGGCTGCACATTAGAATCACCTGGGAATCTTTTTAAAATCCTGATTTCTGGGCCTCATCCTCCGGAAATTCTGTTTCTTTGTTACTAATGGTGTGGCCCCACTCCATAACAAAGAAACAGAATTTCCGGAGGATGAGACTCAGAAATCAGGGTTTTAAAAAGAATCCCAGGTGATTCTAATGTGCAGCCAAGGTTGAGAATCACTGCGACAGAAGTGGTCTCTGGAGGCTTTGAATCTTTGCCTGATTGAATTAGTCAGAAACAGCCTTTAACACTGTCCTGCACTAGAGATTGTGAGGTATAGAGCAGTGGTCGGCAAACTGTGGCTCACGAGCCACATGTGGCTCTTTGGCCCCTTGAGTGTGGCCATGAAGTTTCAATTGTACTGAACGTGCGCGTCTGCACGTGGTATTTTGTGAAGAGCCACACTCAAGGGGCCGCAGTTTGCTGACCACTGGTATAGAGGATCTACCTAATACATAGTCACAAACACAAACAGACAACCAAAATGAGAAAACAAAGAAACAACCCCCAAATGAAAGAACTAGAGAATTCTCCATGAGAAGAGGTAAATAAAACAGAAATAAGAAATTCTTTTGTATTGTTTTATTGCTTAAAGTATTACAAAGAGCAGGGGTCTTCAAACTACGGCCCACGGGCCACATGCAAATACAAATATTGTATTTGTTCCCGTTTTGTTTTTTTTACTTCAAAATAAGATACGTGCAGTGTGCATAGGAATTTGTTCATAGTTTTTTTTTAAACTATAGTCCAGCCCTCCAACGGTCTGAGGGACAGTGAACTGGCCCCCTGTTTAAAAAGTTTGAGAACCCCTGACAAAGAGTATTACATATGTCTCCTTTTTTTTCCTGCCCTTGACAATCCCCTGGCCTCCCCTACCCCCCAGTGTCTTATGTCCATTGGTTATGCTTATATGCATGCATACAAGTCCTTCAGTTGATCTCTTACCCCCAAGAAATTTTTCTGAAACAGAATTCAGAGTGATGATGTTAAAAATGCTCAACACTATGAAAATATATATATAGTAACTATGAAAAAAGAACAGTCTGAAATAAAGAATGACAACACAAATAAAGAACACATTGGAAGGAATACACAGCAGATTAGAGAAAGCTAAGGATCAAATCAGTGAATTAGAAGACAGAATTGAATATATCACTCAATCAGAGAACCAAAAAGAAAAAAACAATCAAAAAACAGGAGGACAGCTTACGGGACCTGTGGGATGATGTGAAATGTAACAATATTAGAATAGTAGGTGTGCCAGAAGAGGCAGAAAGGGAGAAAGGAATAGAGAAGGTGTTTGAAGAAATAATGGTAGAAAACTTCCCTAACCTGGTAAAGAAAAAAGTCACACAAGTTCAGGAGGCACAGAGAACTCCAAACAAGAAGAACCCAAACAGACCCATGCCCAGATACATCATAATTAAAATGCCAAAAATTAAAGACAAAGAGAGAATCTTGAAGGCAGCAAGAGAAAAGAAAACTGTTATCTACAAAGGAGTTCCCATAAGGCTGACACTTAATTTCTCATCAGAAACTCTACAGGCCAGAAGGGAATGGCAAGAAATATTCAATTTAATGGAAAGCAAGGATCTGAGACCAAGATTACTATATCCAGCAAGGCTATCATTCAAAATAGATGGTCAAATAAAGAGCTTCCCAGACAAAAAGAGGCTAAAGGAGTTCATCACCACCAAGCCAGCATTACAAGAAATGCTAAAGGGATTGCTGAGAAGAAGAAACAGAGAAAGAAACCTAGCCATATAGAATTAAAATGGCTATATATAAGTACCTCTCAATTATAACCCTAAATGTAGGTGGATTAAATGCTCCAATCAAAAGGTGTAGGGTAGCTGCATGGATACAAAAACATGACCCAACTTTGTGCTGTCTACAAGAGACCCACCTCAAAACAAAAGACACACACAGGATGAAAGTGAAGGGATGGAAAAAAAATACTCATATCTGACAAAATAGACTTTAAAAGCATCATGCTAAGTGAAATAACCCAGTTGGAGAAAGATAAATATCATATGATCTCACTCATTTGTGGAATATAATGAACAACATGAACTGATGAACAAAAATAGAGCCGGGGGGGGGGGGGGGGGAAATATATATATATATATATATATATATATATATATATTATATATAATAGAAATAATCCTGTTAATTCCAGATTTTTAATATTTCCTACAACTTTTGTGATATCATACTATGTTAGTACAGTTTTGGTAATATTATTATACTTAAAATCCTTTCATTCTTGAAATTTAATGTTTATTGCATGTAATATTATTATATGTAAGATCATTTTTCTTGAATAATTGGTGCTTATTGCATGGAACATCATATTTAAAATCATTTTTCTTGAGATATTAATGTTTATTGCATGTAACATTATATTTAAGATCGTTTTTCTTGAAATATTAAGGTTTATTGCATGTAACATTATTATATTTAAAATCGTTTTTCTTGAAATAAAATTTAAAAAACTGTAAAAAAAAAAAAAAAAGGAAAGCCTAGGGACACTTTTTTCTTATCTCATTGGTACTAAGCATTTGTGGGCGCCACACATCTGGGTTCCCCCACATGAGAGCTGGTTGAATCTGTGCCTGGCTTCAAGTGCATTTTGTGATTTTGTTACCATCCAACGCTCCGTTTACTCAGATTCTATAAAAGAAACATATGTCTGGTTTTGCACGCATGTGTTTTGCTTTCTTATGGGATGTGAAGCTTTCCTTGAACTAGTCGGTTTGCAGCTCCAGGCCGCAGCTGGACTTAGGAGGTGACGGAGGAGAGGCTGTGGGGAGCTGGAAGGTAACAGCTGAAGGTATCGAGTGATGGGGAGCCCAGCCTAAGATCAGAACTTGTCCTGGGAAATTCAACAAGTCAAGATAATGAGGATCAGACTGGAGAGGAGCTCAGTGCCTCCACACACAGTGTCGAGGAAATATTCTGGGCCTAACTGCTCTTACAGTAAAGCATAAATCATGCCCTGCAGACAGCCGACTCGGCTGTGCAGCCTTCCACACGCTGTGCGTGTTCCACGGCTACACAGTTCATCATTTATTTTCCCTCCATAGCCCGAGGGAGAATTCAGTATTAAAACACCCTGTTCAACAAACAAGTCAGATGATTTCTAAGTAAGATAAATGAAGGCCCAGGCATACCGGTGGGTTGGACAAACTATTTGCAAACTCAACAATCCATAGACTTATTCCTCCACAGGCTTGGGAGCCTTCAGCTGGCCCTACTCCATGGTGGTAGAAATAAGTGGGAAGGAATTCAAGACCACAATTGGAGACCTCTCCAGTCCAGCAAGAGGATATTAAAAAAAAAAAAAGGTTATAAGTGATTACACAGTTATGTAACCTAGAATGTAAAATTGTATTGTTTTCATTCTTCCTCTTTAAATGTTTATATTCATAACTTGCCTTGCAACTCTCTTTTTACACCTTTTGGAGTCCTACTTTCCTTGTTCTGTTCCTCAAAAAAAAATTTCATAGCATTGGAGTAGGTTATGGGGATTCCGGCATCATCACAGCAGCCAGCAACTCAATGTCACTTTCTAAGTAAGCAGGAGCAAGTTGCAGAAGCCACGGTTTAGGATGAAAGAAAGATAAACTTAATGAGAAGTTCTCAATTTTCTTTCTACACACCATTAGATTGTCTCCAATGCCCCATTTTGGGAAATCATTGATCTAATGAAGAGGGAAGATGACTTAATAAAAACATTAGTGATGAATGGAGTGGCTTTTTCAATGGTACTTATTGCAAGTAAATAAAGAACAAAACAAACAAACCAGAACTGCTCCCTAAGAAACCAGCCACAGCATTTTTATCCTAAAATATATTTAACCCTGCAATGTTGCTACAAGTTCATGTTCTCTGGCAGAGGAAACTGCCTTGGTTTGCACAGGTTTTGTCCTCAGTGTCTTCTCTCTAGAACAGTGGTTCTCAACCTTCCTAAAGCCACGACCCTTTCCTACAGTTCCTCATGCTGTCGTGACCCCCAATTTCATTGTTACAAATTGAACATAATTAAAGCATAGTGATTAATCACAAAAACAATATGTAATTATATATGTGTTTTCCGATGGTCTTAGGCGACCCCTGTGAAAGGGTCGTTTGACCCCCAAGGGGGTCGAGACCCACAGGTTGAGAACCGCTGCTCTAGGAGGAGGTTGGGGACATAGGCTCAGCCCTGCACCAGCCGCCCGTGGCTTTGCACCGCCTGTTTCTAAGGAGATTCTGCCTGTGCTTAAAGGCAGGTGCCATCCTCCCTTTTCCCTGATTTGTCTCTGCTTAATTGAACTGTCATTGGCTTTGTTCCAGCAAAGTCCTGTTTCAGCTACTGATAAATCATAGTCTTTCGTTTTCTAGTTTTTAGAGCTAAACGAACCCTGGGAATGAACCACTGTTCATCTTAACCGTGTCCCCAGCGCAGAGACCAGTGCATCAGGCAAGTGGATCGATGTGGTTTCTCAGCAAATCGGCAGAGTCCAGCAGTTATTTGCTGGAACATCAGAAACCCAGGTATGGAATAGCTTTCCCCTGAATCACTTGAGAACCTTGTTTGAAGGTTTAAGAAAAAGAACTTGGGCTTTATTCTAGCTTCTTGTTAAAGTTCAGGTTCTAAACGATGGCCCGAGTGAACTCATTGGATAAATACTCCGAGAGAAAACTTCTTTGTATCCATAGTTAACATGGGAAACCAGAAACGTGTTTAATACATGTCTCAGAGCTCAAATACCCCAGAAATCAAAGTGAGAAAAGTTTAGAGAGCCAAGATTTCCACGGATAATCAAAGCCCAGACTCAGATTTACAGGAGCAAAGTCTTCCCTACAGAATGGGTTGGGTCTCTCAGGGAAAATGAATTAGCATGAGGTTTGTTACACAAAAATATAAATTTTAGAAAGCATAAATGTGGAATGTGCTGCTCACACTTTATTTTGGATTGTCCTTTTAAAAAAATTACCTCATTTTAAATGGCTAAACAGTCTTAGCCATCAGCCAACATTTCACAAAGGAAGCAAAGATAGGAAAATGACCCATGTAAGGTTAGAAACTAGCTAGGAGGAAAGCAAAGGCAGCATAACCCTGACTCCGGATTCTTGGACCAATGTTCCTTGCTTTCCAAAATGCTGTTATAGTTGCTACAAGAGACCCTTTTTTCCTACTGGAATGATAGCTCAGCCCGACCCAAGAATAAAAATTCACTTACATTTTTCAAAGTTTTTATAGCTAGAAGCTCTCACTTCAGGTCAGCAAAAGTCATATATGGATAACTAAAGAAGGTTTGCTAAATTTATCAGGACTTTGAGGTTATCAGCAGATTCTGCAAACTTACATATCTCACACATACTGTTAGTAAGTTCATAGTTTCATTTGCTCACCCATTTACACATTGCCTCTCCTATGTGAAAGGCCCTGTAATGGACTCGAAGAATATTCCCAAGAGAATATGGCATGGTCTGAGATATAAGACCAACATAAGGTAATCAGTAATAACCGTGGCTAAGTGCCCTATTTCATAGCACAAGGATAACTTTTTTTATTCATAAAAGATAACATGGCCCTTGATTTTAAGAGATTCACATAGTAATATGATTTAAAATAAACACCATCCCCCCCACCCCTGTCACCTGAGACTCCTACTTCCACTGAGCAATTCCTTGTGCACCTTCTGCACATTGCTCTGTAAACACACTCCATAGGTCTCTTTATTTACAAATAGGGGCGTAATTTACATTATTCTGTAACTTGATTTTTACACCTGGCAATATACTTTGGTAATCTTTCTATATAATCACACAGCTCTATTAATTTCCTTCTAGCTATGGAGTATTTCATTGAAATGACACATTGTAAATTTTTAACCAGCCCCTATTATAGATATTAAGATTATTTTCAGTTTTTACTCTTGCATACAATGCAGCAATGGTTACACTTTTGTATACATCCTCATGTGCATTTTCAGCATATTTGCAGAATAAATTCCTAGAACTGAAATGACTAGGTCAAAGGGTAAATTAATTTTCTATTTGTGTTAGATATAACCAAATAACACTCTAAGATAACATGAAACAAACACATCTAAGGATGCTGTGCTAATTTACACCCCCTCCACAGTGTGTGAGAAAGCTGGTCTCCCAGACCCTTGCTAGCACCCAGCTTTATCAAGGTGATAAGCAAAATAGTGTCTCAGTCCAATTTGTAGTTTTTCATTTTCAGTGAGTGTTGACTTTTTCATTTTCTTTCATGTTGATACTCTATGATGCTTTTCACGATATGTTACATGCCTTTACCACTTTTTATTATTTACTTATAAAATAATTGTAATACATTATTTGAAATAATTGTCTTATGTGTCACAAATATTTCTCACTTTGTTACCTGTCTTCGGTATATTTTACTATACTAAAGTTGAAGAAATATGTATATATATATAGAGAGAGAGAGAGAGAGAGAAAGAGAGAGAGAGAGAGAGAGAGAGAGAGAGAGACAGAGAGAGATTAAATCATTTTCCTTATGACTTCTGAGATTCTGAGGTTTGGGTCTGGCTCTAAAAGGACTTTCTCCCCTTTAAATTATAAAGTAAATTATTCTTTGTTTTCTCCTGGTGATTTTATGGTTTTATTTTTAAAAATTCAAATGTTTGATTCTGACTTCCACTTCAGGTTAGAATGAAGAAGGACATGAAAGACCTTTGTTTCACCAAGAAAAACCCAGACATATAAAAAATCACACTTTTCCAAGGGGCTAGCAAAGATAGGACAAAGGAAATCTTACTGAATTGAATTTCAGAGAAATGAGCCCTTCACTGACAAAGGGAGAGTGAGGACAGCCTCTACTCCTGGGAAGAGCTCTTGGTCTAAGTATGGCAAGAGTATCCTAGAGACACTGCATAGAGAAGCAGAAATCAGCTGAGCTTCAGGTGGTAGTGGAGGCTAGAGAGGTAAAGTGGAACATGGAAATGTCCCCATTGCAAAAATAAATTGGCCCAACAATTCTCACAGCACCATCCCTACCTTCAGATTTTCACAAAAAATAATCAGTGAAGAAAGGCCAAAATGCAGGGCAAAATCTCAAAGACCCCTGTATTCCCACAGTGCTTGAATTACAGGGCTCTGTGGAGTTAAATTCAAAGCAAATAAAAAATATTTAAAATAAAATCCCATCAGCTCAAATTTTGATAATGTCAAAAAGACAGCAGTAGTGTGGTATTTCAGGGTTGTTCTAAACATAAGTCATCTTAATCTAATTAGAACTTCAGCCCAGACCCTGTTCAATTTGACTCTAGAAGGAATCTGAATAATCATCTCTGAAGGAATCTGAATAATAATCACCCTGTCAGACAGAAGGAAAGGGCCTGAATTCTCTGAAAAATAAAATCTAAACAGTATTATACTATACTTCAATCTTCACTGTCTTTGTATACACATTCCTTAGGTACAATGAAAAAAATATGAAGCATATAAACAAAGAAGTCACTGACCAATAATCAAGAGAAAACAGTCAATAGATCCAGAACTGCAGTAGTCCATTATTGGAAATAGCATCAAGAATTTTGAAACAACTATTATAAATATTTGAAAGAATTTATGAAAGATGAATATATGGATAAGAGAGAGGGGTATTTCAATAATGAAAAGAGAACTTTACAAAAGGACAAAATGGAAATTTTAGGACTATAAAACATAATGCCTAAAATAAAAAATTCACTGCATGATATTAACAGCCATTTGAATCTTCAAAAGAAAGCATTAGTGAACTTGAAAACAGGTTGATTAAAATTATAAAGTTGAGTAAAAGATTAAAAAGAGACTTTTTAAAAATGAAGTGACAACAATAAGAATGATTAACTTCTCATCAGAAACAATGCAAGTTGGAAGACAATGAAATAACATTAAAATGCTGAAAGAAAACACACCATCAACCTAGAATTTTGTATATATAGTGAAACTGTCTTTCAGAGCAGTATATGGACAAACCAGATTTAAAAGAAATAAAGTCACAAGTGTGACAGTCATGAGTAGTGAGTGACACATGTCCAATTCTGAGGGCATAAAAACATATCTGGTCCCAAGATCTCTTGTTGTTGTTAATGCTGGTACTGTATCCTCATTGAAAAGAAGCCTTGGTGGTTTTCTCTTGAATAGTGGTTGTCCAGTCACTGATGCAATTTCCTGATTGATTGATTGATTGATTGACTCATTCATTCATTCATCATCTGAAGTAAGAGAAAGTCTCTATCCCTTGCAACCTGCTACAGGCAAATTAATATAATTCCTCAAGACAAGATGGTTTCTCATCTAAGTTTTTGGTACATTCCATAAACATTTTATATTAACTTACAGAGAAGAAGCTGACATGTCAGAGGAAAGGGCACAAGACAGCTTTGCAGGGTCCCAGACTCTCTCTAGGCAACCGTTACCTTAGTACACATGAGGACTAAATATCTTTCAATTAAAATTATGTAAATTTTCACAAACTCTCTTCAGGGAGAATGAAATGCTAACCATTGACTTACAAAAAATCAAAGAGAACAGATTGTTCACTTTGATGAGACAGTCCAAATTTTTAATGAAGAATGTAGACAAGTGTCTGGGGAAATGTCTACATATAGCTCCCAGGAGAGGAACAGCAAAGAACGTCTCACTGGTTTGTGCAGTCTAAGCCAAAAGGATTTATGGGAGCCTTTTCTAAATTACCATAATTATAATAAACTATCCCCTGGCAGTGTCATTTAGCAATGTGTTTTATCTGCAGCTTGCATTCAACAGATAGCAGTTTAGCTATTACTGAGAGGACTTATATTTTAGGAATCATTATCCACCATCCTTCCACCATGGTAGTATATCACCAGTTATTTGCAGGGCAGTGCCTTTTAAAATGATGTTTGGATTCGACCCCATGCAAAGAGCTCGTCCAAAAATGGACATTCTTCTTTGGCTCTCAAGCTTTCATTGTACAGACACTTGGAAGGGCTCCTTGGTAGGAACTTAATAAAGGAGTTAGCAGGATTCATAACATTTGGTCTTCACAAACTACCATCAGCAGTTTCTACAGTATTATTAGAGTCTAGTTCAGAATTTTTCTGACAGCTCTTTTAGTTCTTGTTCATGTAGAAAAGCCCCCCTCAGGGGGTTTTGTTGTCAGTGTGTGATCAATCTAGATGTCATGGTATGGGAAGGTTTTGGCAACAAATAACAGACACCTGACTCAAATGGCTTCAACAATCAGGACATTTGTTACTCCACATAACAAGATGTTTGAGTCATAGCTCTGCTCCTCTGGGTCTGCCTTGGCTCTTCCCTCGCGCTCTGCATCAGTGTTGGCCCCAGGCTAGCACCTCTCAAGGTTGCAGTTAGAGAAAGCATTTCCAGGCATTGCATCCTGACACAGCCATGCTCGGAAAAAGAGCTTTTGTCACCTGCCTCTTGATCACCAGCAGGGAGAACTGGACTTATGTAGACAACCTGGAATCTGCCAGCTAGAGGCAGGGATGAGCCAGCCTCTCCCGACACTCTGGGCTGTTCAGAGGAGAGTACATTACTCAACAGATTTCAGGTTCTCTCAGGAAGGAGGAATGATTGTTAGGTGATACTAGATTCTTCCCAAGTTATATTCTGCCTTGTGATTGTAGTTTGTAACCACAGATTACAGTGTCTTTAGTTTCATGATTATTCATTTAGTGTGTCAGAAATTATTTTTGCTAAGATGTCAATGTGTGGTGATGCATATCTTCATCAACAATGCGTTGGATTGCAACTTTTCCCATAACTAAATTTAAAAATATGTGAACTCAAGGAACCAAGAATAAACTCTTCACATCCCAGTGCCAAAGCAGATGATTCTGTAACTCCTAACACCACCACCCGTAGCTCCAACTTGCTTCTCCAGTGACCACTGTTACTAGACTTTTTCCTATAAAATGAGGCAAAAGTGCCCTGGCCACTGTTTCTCAGTGGATAGAGCATCGGCCTGCATACCTAGGGTTGCAGGTTTGATCCCCAGCCCAGATGGGGTGTGTGGGGGAGGCAACAAATCCATGTCTCTCTCACATTAATGTCTCTCTCTCTTGTGTGTGCACACTCTCTTCCCCCCACTCCCTCCCCTCTCTTCCACTCTCTCTAAAACATCAATGGAAAAAATATTCTCCCATGAAGATTTTTTTAAAAAGAGGAAAAGGTGAATTGTGTATGCTTAGGGGTTATGCTATTCTGCCTAAGTGGGCTCTGCTCAGAAAGATTTGAGAATCTTTCCTTTGGGTAGGAGTTTCCTGTCAACTTTTTTTTATTTTTCTTTGCCACATGAAGAAAGGAGATAGAGCTTGTCTTTTAGCATCAGATGTGCTTACTTTCGTCTCAGGTCGCGGAGACCCAGCTTCTCCTCATTAGTCTCCCCTGTCTGGGATTGGCAGAAACAAGATCGATTTATTCAGATGACGTTCTCTCCTTCTTTTATAAAGTGAAAAGATCAAGGCTCAGGAACTGAAAATACTACTCTTCTGGCTGGAGTAATTCCAAGTTAATTACTATTATCATTAAGCATTAAATTAAAATATTGGCACTTAAACTGTACATGCTACAAAGTTCAGGCCCTCATCACATCTCAGTTAGATTATTCTAATTGCCTCCTTTTTGATCTCTCTGACTCATCCAATTTATCTTGCACACTGTTCTAGATGGATCTTTAGAAATCACCAAACTGGTCATGTCATTTTCCTGCCTAAAATCCTTAAAATGACTTCCATGTGTGTCTTCATCCATTTGGGTTGCTGTAACAGAATACCAGAGGCTGGGTGGCTAACACAAACCATTTATTTCTCACAGTTCTGGAAGGTGGATGTCTAAGGTCAAGGCACCAGTAGATTCGGTGTCTGGGGAAGCCCTGCTTCCTGGTTCATAGATAGCTGTCTTCTCTCTGCCTCCTCACATGGTGGAAGGGACCAGGAGCTCTCTGGGGTGTCTTTTAAAAGGACACTAACCCCATCATGAGGGCTTGACTCTTATGGCCCAATCGCCCCCAAAGAGCCCTCCTCCTAATATGTACGATCGCACTGGGGGTTAGGATTCAGCATATGAATTTGATGGGAGATGGAGGAGGAATGGAAAACACAAACATTCAGTCCATAAGAAAAGATAAATGGGTACACAAAATCATTCATGCTCTGGCCTCTGCCTTTCTTTTCAAACTCATCTCTTGCCCCATTCCCCAGCAAAACTCCACTGGGCACTGCAGCCTGACAATAGCACCCTTGCAGTGTCTGGAACATACCATGTGCTCCACCCCCTGCACACTTCGCTCCCTCTGCCCAGGTTGTTTTTTTCTCCCTTATCTTCTGTTACTTTCCTATCTCCCCTTCAAAATTCAATCCGAACACCACATCCTCTTTAAAAATCCTTTTTCTACTAGGAAAAGTAAGTTATCTATTTTTGATGCAGTATTGGTAGTGCTTAATTAAGACTGTGGACTTGAGAGCCAAATTATCCAGCTTCAAATTCAAGTTTCACCGGTAACTGGCTGGGAGATCTTGTTGAAAACTATGTGGGATTTGAGATTTTTATCCTGCTTACATGCTAGCAAGCTTGCCCGTTGGTGCATCATAGATGCTGGTAGAAGACATGAGATTCCTGGGTCAGAGACAAGGGACTCTGTTACAACAAAAGCACTAGACTGAGCTTCATGTTAGTTTATGTTGGTTCCCCATGACCCCCAAGTCCCACAGGGTAATGCAAAGGGCCTGTTATGGATGCTTACACAGGCACTATGTTACACGGCAGGAGAGAAACAATGAGGCTGGGAGGATCACCACTTTTAAAATAATAAAAGTTGAATAAAAAGGCTTCCCCCTGTTCAGGGGGAGATGTTAACTTCATCTACCAAGGCTACTCGCTGCAAACATTGCCCTGGGAAACAGCCCAGGTAAAGAGCACCCAAGGCCTTGAATTCCTGGCGCACTAGCAAGATCATCCAGGAATGCTCATGGTCCATAGTGGATTGCCTCTCCCAAAGCCTTGGGCACATTAGTTACTTCACTTTCTTTGCCTCTTATGTTGGGAAAACAATGGGGTCTGCATCATAGGGACACTGTAGGAGTTAGAAGAGTTAAACATTCAGTTCTTAGACCAGCTCCTAGCCTAGAATAAATGATTAGTAAGTGTTAGCTGTTATTATTATTAATAACTCTCTAATTTGCCCCATCCTACTCTTTACATATTTTATTTATAGTGTTTATCACATCTCATGGTAAGTATTTGTTTACACGTTTTTCTTCTCTACTGGCCTAAGTACTCCTTTAAGGCTCATTCATCTTGGATCCCAGATGTCAGTCCAGGGTGGGCAATTACATTTGTTTAATGGAGGATAAATGAATGGTCTTCCTGTTTATCAAACAGTGTGATCTCTGTAGAGTCCTCTCTATATGCTTTTGATCAAATTGGAAGACTTCAAACTCTTCCATCCTTTGGAGGGGGATGGAGGAAGCTGGTTCTCTTTTATGTAATACTTTTTCTAACAGAATTCATGTTATGGAAATCGTGCCACACAGACGAGAAGATTAAGTAGTTCCTCCAATGGATGAAAAATCATCTATTCTTATCTGCTTCCATTTCCATACAATGAGAATGATAACAGAGTCTACCTCATGTTGTTGTTGTAGGGATTAAATCAGTGAATGTATGAGTAAAATGCTTAGGACAGCAATTAGCATACACTAAATGTATGTTAGCTATTTATTCCTCATTAACTGCTGTATCCTATTATACCCTGTTATAGGAAATCATGGCTAGAGGTGTTTCAATCACTTGTGATGCAGAAAAGACAAATCTTGTTCTCACTGTTATTGCTTTATTGACACAGTGTATCTGGAGACAGGAGTCAGATGGGTCATTGTTCCATCAACTGCTGCTCAGGAAATAATCCGGGTCAACCCTTCAAATCTGTTCCGTGGCACTGGCTGAGCCCAATGGGCTTCTCTGATCAGACAGAAGTAACCAGAAGAGGTGACCCGGCACCACCATAGATTCTGGTCCGTGACTGGAGGATGAATAAAGAAAGGAATGAAGAATGGAAAAGTCACTGAAACTATTTAATATGGCCATTGCTTCACATACTTGATAAGAAAATCATCACCCAATGTTCTGTTTTTGTTTTTTTCTGAAATAAACTGGACTCTAGAAATAATGTCAAATTCTTTTAGCTGAGTTTCCTGAAGTTAAGGTCCTTCATCTGACTGCTCTGACAGTACAAACCTTGCTAAAGAAAAAATAAAAGGCTTCCCTGCCATTTGGCACCATGCACTATTTTGTTAGTTAGAAAATGTAGCCTTTTAATCGGTATGTGGATTACTGGTCCCTGGTGGACAATAGCAGCCAAAGCCCCTCTCACCCTAGAAACATTAGAACTGAGAAAGGCGTATGGCCCTGCGGGTGAGACCAGATTGACTACAGGTCTCTGCTTTCCTTGGGTTTCACAAGAGGACCTGTGTTTCTTCTCCCACAGTCTATGCAGAACGGGATTTAATCCACAGCTGCTGCATGCATTCGCTCACCTCTGACAACACACACCTGCCTGGCTGGCCTATGAGCCACAGAATGAACATACTTCTTCTCTGAGGGAAGAGCAAGATAATAAAAAGATGTGATGAACAGAAAGGGGAGCTCAGCAAGTATAGAGCATTAGAGAATGGACCTGCTCATCTCAGTGCTAACCCCATGTGGCCTTGTTTTAATCAGGGTTCTCCAGGGAAATAGGACCAATAGGATCCATATATATGAAGATATTTATTTTGAGGAACTGGCTTGCGTGATTGTGGAAGCTGAGAAGTCTCACTGTCTGCCGTCTGCAAGTTGGAGGCCTGGAGAAGTCAGTGGTATAGTTCCAATCTGAGTCCAAAGGCCTGAGAACCATTGACTCCTAGTCCCAGGGCAGGAGTCAATGTCCCAGCTCAGCTGGTAGGTAGGAAGCAAAAGGAGCAAATACCCTTCTACTTTTTTGGTTGGATGATGGATTGGATGAGGCCAATCCACCATAGGAAAGGCAATTTTCTTTACTGAGCCCACTGATTCAAATGCGAATCTCATCCAGAAACATCCTGCAGACGTGCCCAGAAGTAATGTTTATTCTTGGCATACTGTGGCTCACTCAAGTTAACATGTAAAATTCACTATCATAGATATGTATAGTTTTTATGTGTATATATCATATACATGTGTATATACAAATATGTACATATATACATAGAAAAATGCTTTTAAAAGTATATAACCAGTGGCTTAGCTTAAGCAATCATATAATACTGTAACTACTTTAATATTTTTGAAATCAGGAGGCTAATGTGTCCAAAATCACATGCCTACTCAAGAGCAGGCCCAGACTTAGCTCTCAGATGTTCTGACTCCCAGTCTAAAGCACTTGCCACACTGGATCATGGTTTCTCTTCTGCGCTCCTCAGTATGAACTATTCTACAAAATCTGAAATATCCTATATAAAGAACTCAAGCTCATATTCAAAAGAAAAAATACAGTATCCATTAAGTACCAGATGGAGAACTCTCGTAAGTTCATACAAGATGAAAAGATGCTTACCTTATCTTCTTGGGCACGTAGGAAGCCTACATTCTCAAAATTCCTCAGGCAGTTCGGTGTGGGCCACGTGACTGGGTTTGGGGAGATGGAGTATGTGCAGATCTGACATCCTCCACTGCCAGGCTAAGCCATCCAACATCCTGTGTCATTGTCCACAGCCTCCCTTTTCCCTGTCTGTGTGGCTTGAGCAGAAGCTCTGAGATGGGGGGACTGCACAATGGTTGGAGATAAGATTTGAGGGAAAGCTGCCTGACCTGCAAAGGAGTATACATGAGCAAAAAGGAACATTAAACTGTAGTAAGCCACTGCAATTCTAGAGCTGATTGTTACAGAAGTGTACCAAACTGTCAGTGCCTCACCCCCATCCCTGAGTCCCCCCAGGAGGTCCTCTGAAGCTTCACTCTGGGGCGTCCTTACGCAGGGACTCGGGTCTCTCTACTTTAGGGCTTTCTTTGGCCATATGGGATTGCTGGTCTTCCCTATGGGCTAGGAAGAAGTGCTAGGAAGTGAATGCCTTCAGAAGCAACCCTCAACCAATAAAAGTGGTGGGTAGATCTCTCAGCTTTCTTATCTCTTGGAGAGACAATTGCCAGGAAAGCTCTCCATCTTCTCTCAGGGATCTCACTCAGGACTGAGCCCTAGACGTCCACAGTGATATCAATCTCACTACTGCAGACTTGATTGGCTTCCCTTTCTTGCCATCTCACTTCCACCCTCCCTCACCATGCTTCTGGGATCTTTTCCCAAATAAATTCCTTACACCCAAATCAGAGCCCTGCTTTGGGTGGGGCCAAACTAATAGAAGGCAACTAGCATAATTTCCCTCATAAGGAGCACATTGTTGACTGAATAAGATATGTGGTCTAATATTTTTAGGATTGAGTTCTATTTTTGCCTATGATTCCAGTGCATGAACCAGCAAATGAGGATAGTCTTACTTATCTGATACTTAAGGAAAATGATAAGGAATAATTAACAATCCTAAAGTTACTTGCAGATGTTAAATGTTACTTCTAACGTAATTAGAAAATATACAGTTTGTGAAGTGTTTTCTGGTTATAAAAGCCAAAATACATTCCAGTACATAAAATTTGGAAATGCAGAAAAGCCTAAAGAGGAAAATAAAATGCCTCCATTGTCCCCTAGTGACTTTTAAAATTTGGGTGTACAGCCTTTTGTTACTATTTACTATGCATATTTTAACAAAATGGGATTCCATTGCATAAATAATTTTGTAACTTGCTTTTCTCATGTACCGAGAATCAGATGTATAGCCTTCCATGGTACCCCAGGTATTTCAGGAAGTGGATAAACACCATCAGTCTGCGGATACAAACTGATAAATTGTGCCAGTATCACATTTTAGTCCATCCCAGGCCCACTCGATATACTAAAGTAAAAATGTGCAAAGATCAGGAAGAATTCCAATTCACTTAGCACTCTCCAGGAGATCAGAGATTCTCCTTTTTCCATTGTCTTATCTCTGGAGTCTAGAATAATACTTGGCACAAGAAGCTCTCTATAAACACCTATTAAGTAAAGAAGTGAATAAGCACAGCATCTGACACCACCTTCCTGATTGGATTAAACCCACTGTAGTCAGTATGAGGCAGCAGTCAGCACAGAAGAACAAGTGCTTTATCACTGTCAGCTTTCTGGGATGGTTGCTTATTTCATTTCATCTGCTTTATTCTTTTATTCACATGTCAGTCTCTCCTTGTATCAACACCCTGTTTTTCCATAACCACCTAACACCCCAGTGGTTGAGCAGGACACAACTCATTCCTGTTGCGAGAACTTTCCCTTTTCCACATTATCACCTCCTCGTAAATCATTCCCACGAAGTTCCATTTGTCAAGAAAATGACGGAGAGCATTTTACCTTGCTGTAAACTAGATTTGATTTCTGTTGCCAATTTGCAATCTCCAATAATGTGGCCGCATGTCTGCTGTTCAACAGGGATCAGTGACCCTTTGTCAAAGAGCTTATGGCCCAAAGTGTCACTGACATTTAATAACTTGAGATCCTCAGAGGCACTGAGCACAGCCTCGGGCAGGCTCTGAGCTCTCTCCCTGTCCAGACAAGATCTTCATGATTTACACCACCGCCCCTGCCCCTCGGGGCTTTCAGAGCCTTGAGAGGTATTAAAGTAGCCTTAGAGACCAATCTCCATGGCCAGTTCAGTGACTTTGTCGCCATACCAGTTTTTGGTGATTTCAGAGGTCAGTAGAGTAACATAGAAAATGCTGCTCTGAAAGGTACCTCAGTTGTGTTTGAATTTTGAGCACATGTGGTTAAACATCTTTGGGAATTGGATCCCGGTGTGGTATGCCACACCAGTGATGAGTTTCAAACCCTCCCCACCCCTCCAGACCCAGGGAGATAAAGAGCCAGAGGCTTCCTCAGCCCTCATTCCAGCATTCCTGCTCTACAGTGTGCTGTCCCACTTTTAGATGACGTCCTCTATTTCCTTCCCTGAAAAATTAGTGTCGTGGCATACACTTTCCAGTGGTAATCTATAGGGAACAGCCGAGGAGGACCATTTAGAAGGGAAATACATCAGTGGCCTTGTCAACAATAGCTTCCCTATTACATCCACCTTCCCATTTCCAAAAGCCTTGAACACAGTGGATATCATTCAAAATGAACTGAGGAGAATAAGCCATCGATTGATGTATCTTCATAGTTGGCTTTTTACTGTTTTTGCGTAAATTTAGTTCACTACTACAGCCCTTGAAGAAACAGAAGGACATAGTGATTACTCTCCTACCTAGCCTACTCAGAAAATGAGATGTGTTCAGTTATTAAACACATGAGATAACTGAGATGGTTAGGTAGAATGTTCTAGGTCAGTGGTCGGCAAACCACGGCTCGCGAGCCACATGCGGCTCTTTGGCCCCTTGAATGTGGCTCTTCCACAAAATACCAACTTCTGTGCATGGGCCACGAAGTTTCAATCGCACTGTACGTGCGTGCCCGCACTTGGTATTTTGTGGAAGGGGCCAAAGAGCCGCATGTGGCTCGCAAGCCGCAGTTTGCCGACCATGGTTCTAGGTGGATCATGCATTGGCAGTACTTAGCATACAGAGAGTTCCTGGTTTGAATGAACACAGCCAAGTAAGTGGGAGAGAGGGTGTAGAAAGAGGCCAAACAGAACAGAGAGGAAGTTCAGTGGGCTGAGAAACTTCCTGTGCCCATTGAGAAATGATTGCCCTCATTCATATAGTAACATTTAAAGATTAGGCAAGATAGAGAACAAGTCAATCTTTAATACCACATTTCATCAAAAATATTTTCACATTTACATCACAATTTGGGGTAAATAGCTGACATAAATTAAATGCCAGAAAATTACAAATGATCTCTAGTACAGTAAAAAGTGGAATAACATTTTTATATTATTTACTAGAGGCCCGGTGCATGAAATTCATGCACTGGGTGGGGGTCCCTCAGCCCAGCCTGCATCCTCTTGCAGGCCGGGACCCCTCGGGGGATGTCCACAGGGACCCCTCACTTCTTACCGCCTGCCTGCTCGCTGCTCCTTCGTGCTGCCGCGGAGGCAGGAGAGGCTCACACCACTGCCACTGCATTCACCAGCCATGAGCCTGGCTTCTGGCTGAGTGCACTGACCACCAGGCGGCAGTTCCTGCATTGAGTGTCTACCCCCTGGTGGTCATTGCGTATCATAGTGACTAGTCGTTCTGCTGTAACAGTCGCTTAGGCTTTTATTATATAGATGGTCTGCTCCTTCATAAAGAGTAATGGGGAAAGTTTTATCTTAATATCTCAGTGAGAGAGTTTTAGGTGACAGTAGCATGTAACATATAGTATTTGAACACAGAGCAGCATGGAAGTGCCCCTGAATTCTGCCAGCTGTCTCAACATCTGGGCTAGTTCTTTCAGGTAAGGGTCAGTAGGATCACAGTGGAGATTTTATCTTTACAAAGGGAAGACTAGAACTTTAAAACAGGTAGTCAAGCTCTTTGCCTAAAACTTACCCAGGGGAAAGAAAACACTGTCTTTTTAAAAAAATTTTATTTTTGTTGTTGTTTTTATGCTGTTTTGTGTTTTTATAGAGAGAGAGGAAGGGAGAGAGAAACATCAATGTAAGAATGAAACATTCATCGACTGCCTCCTGCACACCACTTACCTGGGGTCCAGTCTGAAACCCAGGCATGTGCCCTGACTGGGAATGAAACCAGCAACCTTTCTGTGCACAGGATACCACCCAAACAACTTAGCCACACTGGCCAGGGCCAGAAGTGCTCTCTAAGTTTGGCAGACTGGTCCTAGGAGAGCAGGAGACTTGGGTGGATCCTTCAATAAATGTTTATTCAGCACCCATCGGGTGCCAGGAGCTATAGGCAACTCTGTGTCATAGAACTAAGCTAAGTGGTCACAGTTCAGAGTGAGACTGACAAGTACACAACCCAAAAGTTCCACATTGTGGTACAAGGTGTTCTGGTAGCTTAAGGGTTTGGGGGGGTTTCACAGAAATTAATCCAGAAGTGACACTATGCTGAGGACAAATAGAGTGTGGGGTGGGCTGAGGATGAGTGTTGGCCATTTCAAATAACTTCCAGGTAGAGAGTGCTATCTCTCTATATAAAAGGCTAATATGCTAAGTGTCCGACTGTTCAACCAGTCGCCATGATGCACACTGATCACCAGGAGGCAGATGTTCAATGCAGGAGCTGCCATGACACACATTGGCCATTTACAGAGAAATGGCACTGTGGACCTGGCGCCCACAAATCTTCCCCCAAGTAGGACACAGGCCCCACCACCACCCTAGAGTGACACCCCACCAAATCTCAGCCAACACTGCCAAGACCCCATGGTGCAAAATGTGGCCTATAGCCCAGCCCAGCCTGGAAATGGTCGCTATGGGCACCAGGTAATGACATCACATAGCACGCCCGGCTTCCTCTCCCCAGCAACTAGCCTCCTTGGAGTTTCTTCAGCCCAGGAACACGACTTGCTTTATAGCCAGGTGCGAACATTTACAGTTTAACCAAATGTCTGTGAGGTGTTTTCATGTGCTCATCTCATTTGATCGTCACAGAAGTCCTGGAGTAGGTAGATAGGAGACTTGGTAGAATCCTATTTTCTTTTCATTAACCGGAAAACGGAGATTTAGAAAGCTTAGAAACTTGACCTGACTGAAAAGAAGTAAGGAATGGTGGACCTTGAAAATGACTTCAGGTTTTCTCACTGCACAGAATATAGTCAAACACTGCTACAGTTAAATATTTTACCCTTTGTTCTCCCTGCGTGATCTACAATAATAATCTGCTTTGTGTTGATATTTACTGCTGTGTTGCTGACAATTACCTGAACGAGAAGTTGGGATGTTTCACTGGGCTGGAAAAAGTTTAGCTAAATCAGAAAACAAGTCTAATTAAGCAAGTTTATCTACATATATAGAGCTCTCACTGGCATCAATTGCATGCATGTGTTTAGATCTCTCATTGTTGATCATGAATTTGGTTGACACTTCTATTATAGAGAAAGGGAGAATAGTGATATTAAAATAGTTCTTCTAATTAATTTCCTTTCAATGTGCACGAATTCGTGCACCAGGCCACTAGAATATACAGAAGCCCAGAGGGGA
The DNA here is from genome assembly GCF_964212035.1 of Myotis nattereri. NCBI lineage: Eukaryota > Metazoa > Chordata > Mammalia > Chiroptera > Vespertilionidae > Myotis > Myotis nattereri. The sequence continues at coordinate 156,145,447 of NC_138075.1, forward strand.
GACTGGACACCCCCCACCGCCCAACTCATGTGCAACTTTGGGAAAATTTTACCACACCCCTAGATAAAATGAGTTGGATAAATAAAATGATCACTTTTAGATATGAATTTATGAGAAATTCTAACATATTCCTCATGTCTCTCCTTGAATAACTAATTCATTAGACTGGTGGTCTTGTCCTCTGGTATTGAATGTGTGATCATTTGCAGTGTTTCCTTTAAAAATTAAAGTTAGAATTGATATAAGGGAAGGCTTAGTGGGAGGGATTGGGAATTAAGTGCCAGTATAAAACATTAAACAATTCTGAAGTTATTTACCAGAGTACAGAACATGTTGTTTATGTAAGGACATTACATTTAAAAAACCCTGTTTAACTTTATATGACCAAGGTATCCTGTCCTAATCAGCCAAAATGTTGGTAAAATGACTCTGGGGAAATGCATTACAGAAATTTCAAGGACATAAATTAGAGGAGTGGATTGTTTTGTGCTTCAATACTTTGGAAGATTCAGCCTTGACTTGATAAAATCTCCTTGAAAATGTATCAAAGATGCAGCAAAAAGAGGTGAAAATTGCTGAAGTTGAGACTGTGTTGTGAATCTTGAGGTTGGGGAAGAAGGGGCTAATGTGTCCCATTTCTTTCCATTACTCCTCAGTGTCTCATTTTCACTTTAAAATCTCCTCTTTCCATTCCTCATCTCAAACTTTTCCAGAAGTAGAGGCAACCAAAGAAAAAGAGTGAGAAATGTAGAAAAAGAGAATAGAGAGAGGGGGTAGATGGCAAAATGGAAGTGTGTAAAAGAGAATTGAGGAAAGGGGACAATTTAGAAAAGGAAGAAGTGGATTAGGGCTGTCACTGGGGTACCAAAATACTGAAAGCAAGACTACAAATTATTTGTGTTTTGTGTTTTTTTAATATATGGTTTTGATTAAAAATAAAGCAAAAGCACCAATATGGGTGCCAAGGATAGAGTCAATATATTTCCAAAGTTGCGTTGTACCAGCTGGCATTTGTATTCTCAGGCCTCAGAGTGTCTTTACAGAAAGGGTGTGGATCTCCAAGGTACAACCACAGTTAAGAATCTTAAAGCTTCACTCAGCTCCACTCCCTTTCAAGGCACACAGTTCTTCATTCCTTCCCATAGATGAGCACTACACCTCTCTTCTACCCGAGCTCCCTGGAGCAGAGAGGGCAGAGGGGATTTGCTGAACCCAGAACATCTTTGCAACGTACATGTACTTCATTTTCCTGCTTCCATTAACCAATAGAATGAAGTCTTTATCAGAACGCTCCTCCTTTTTAATGGGAGTTAAACATTACTTCTTTTCCTCATTTAACCTTGACTCACTGCAAACTTGTTCAGCAAAAGTGTTAAGTTTTAGTAAGTGAATATAAAAAAAAAAACACTTGAAACTTCTGAACATACACCCAAGTGCTCTGTATGGCTCCCTGATCTTTATTTTGAAGGAGTTTCCCTGCCCGGAGCTCTTTATCAAGTACCCAAGGAGATAGGAAATACTATAAATTTAGAGCACATTATTCCTGGAGAGTCAAATTCTTACGCTTGATCCCCTGAAAAGAAATTGCATAGATATGAATCATTCTTATCATTATCCCATGTGGCAAAAAGGTGTTTCAGAATGAATTTAGTGCAATTAAGTAACCTATGTAGTGCAAATTTTAAAATGTGATTATTTATCACATTAATATATTTGGTTTTAGACTTTTTTTTCATCCAAGTCATTTTTATCACTTACCCCATCAATGACTCCTATTTCCTTATCCAATTTCAGTGTAGATTTTAACAAAATAATTCAAACATTCAAAAAAATATAGAGAAAGTAATATAATGAACACCTGTTAACTCACCATTGAATTTAAGAATGAAAACATTTTAAAAATACAGTGGGAGCATCCTGCATGCCCCTTATAGATCCATCTTTGCCCAAATACCACTCTCCTCAGATTGGCGTTTATCATTCCCTTCACATTTTTTGTATTTATAGATATGGATATTTATCAGAATAAAGGTGAATCCTCTATAGCCCCCAAACCTCAAAATATAACAGGTTAAATAAGATAGAAATGTATTTCCATTACAAAAGTCTTTTTTTTTTTTTTTTTTTTTTTTTTTGGTGATACCCACCACTGCATTATTCTTGTTTGTATAGTTAAGGAAGAACAGATTTTCTTCTTTAATTCTAAAGGACACTTTAAATTAGCTGTCTTCCTGTCCCCTTGCAGAATACCCCCTGCTACTGAAATTACTTTCTCCCCAATTCAACTCCCTTGTACTTTGCTGTTTCTAGAGAGCAACGCTCAAGCCCAACCCTTATTGTTTTAAGCCTCTTCTGCTTTTCTCTGTAGAGAAAGAGAAGTGGGCAGCTACAATTACAAATGTGGAGGAGCGACAAAAGCTCCAAAACCTGACAAAATTATTTAGGTTGGTTTTCACAGTTTCAGGAAACAAAAAATACTCTTACCTTTTCCAATGACCGTGTTCTATTCGTCATTTCATTTTTTTTTTTTTTTTCAGGATGCTGGTTGTGAATGGCTACATTGATTTCACAGCCCCACTAATGATTCAACTCCCACAGCTTGAAAGTGCTGGTCTACCAGCTCCTGATTCTCTTAAACAAACACCTGAAGCTGTCATGTCTTCCTGATTCCTTAATGCTCAAAGATTGATGTTGTTATCGAAATCACTGGCCCATTGGCCCTTCCTCCAAGGACACCCCTTTCCAGCTCTAGACTCGAAGAAACCCTTTGGCAAATGAGTAGGCGGGATGCAGTCGGCCACTGAGCATGCCTTAGGCTCATGTGAAATAGTTTACACCTTAAAGAAACAGCAGACCGTGTTATTCTCATGTTGGGGGCCTATTACCCCAAAGATGAAAAGTGATCTCACTACACATTATGACATTTTGAGTGATGCCTGACTGAATATGAGAACATCTGTGTTCATTTAGCTACATCTTATCCTGGCCTAGAGAATTAAGCAGCCCAGAAAATATATAGCAAATGTCCCAAACCCAACTAATTCACTGCTCAGTACTCTGAGAAGACATTCCAGAGGCCCCTGCCTGACCCTTGCTAAGCAGACACATACTAGAGACAAGGTTATCAAAGGAGTCAAGGGTGTGTTCATAGACTGGATGAGCGTTAAGATGGCAACATTCCCCAAATTGATCTTCAGATTCCACAAAATCCCTATCAAAATTTAATCCAACCTCATTTTGCAAAAATTGACAAACTGATCCTAATATTCATAGAGTAATACAGGGATTCAAAATTACCATAACAATCTTGAAAAAAAAAAACAAAGTGGAAGGACTTATTCTTCACAATTTCAAAACTTGCTATAAAACAATAGTAATCAAGATGGTATGAGGGGGCGGAGGGGCAATAAGGGGGTAAGGACACATATGTAATACCTTAACAATAAAGAGGGGAAAAATCCAAAAAAAAAAAAGATGGTATGATACTGACATGAGGATAGGTGTATGGGTCAGTGAAATAGAATTGAGAGTCCAAAATTAAACCCTGGCATTAATGGTCAATTGCTTTTCAATAAGTGTGCCAAGACAATTCAATGGGGGAAAGAATAGTCTTTTCAACAAATGGTGCTGGAACAACTGGATATCCACATGCAAAAGAATGGCTTGGAGCCTCTACCTCCCATCACGCACACAGATGAATTCAAAAGGGATCAAAGACCTCAGTGGAAGGGCTGACACTGTAAAACTCTTAGAAGGAAACAGAGGCATATATTTTCATGACCTGGGACTAGGTAATGGTTTCTTCTCCAAAAAAACATACAGTTGACCTTTTAAAAGATCCTGCTTCATACAGCTCTGGAGATCTGCTCAAGTCCATCCATTACTCTGGTTATAGTTAGAGTTCTGGATACCATCTTTGAAATGCAGCTAATGTGCAGCGGAATGCATGCATGTGTATCTTAGGTGGTGTATGCACACACACATGCACACACACAGAAAAGTTGTTCATTGCCACACTCATAATGCCTCATCAATCTCTTCAAAGTTCGGGCTCCCCCTCAAGAAGTCTACACATGCTTCAGTTTAGGCAGGAGAAGCAGGTAGTCATTGGGAAAGGCAGTGCCCCTGAGTAAGCCATGCTGGTCTTGAAACCACTTTAAATATAGCCTGGAGTATTTCAGCTGTCATAAACAGAAACGAAACTGGATTTAAAGAACTGGCACGGCCAGATGGCACAAATGTTCTGATCATCTCTCCAGAGACTCTGAAAGAGGAACAAGAGAGAGACTCCTTCCCAGGGGAGTGTGTGCAGCTGTGGGGGAGCGCTGGGACTTTCCCTGAGCACTGCACACTTCACAGCTGGGCAGTGTCTGCTGGGCTGTACATGCTGAAAAGGGCCACTCTCCTGATTTCTAAGTAATTTATATGATTGTGGCAGCAGCTATCCTGAAATAGAAACCTACAGTTCTCAACACATCTCTAGCTCTATGTGCAGCAACATCTTTGCTGAAATGTGCAACAACATTTGTGAATGAGCTAAAATGTGTTGTGTGTTTACTATGGACCAGACATGTTCCGGAAAGGTTACCTCTATAAACTTATTTAATCCTTAAATGCATTAACTCATGTAATCCTTATAAGGAATAAGTGAATCCTTATGAGATGAATCCATTTTACCAAATTATGTAAATTGAGACCTGAGGGAGTTAAGCAACGCCCCCAATGCATAGAGCTGCCCACTAGGGCCATCTGACTGGAGAGCCTGGGTGTTGAACCATCATGCTCTTTTGCCAAACTGCCCAAGTAAAATAAACTGCAAAAACGAAATGTTCCATTCCTGGGTTTATTAGTTTCCAGTTGCTGCTATAACAAGTACCACAAACTTAGTGACTTAAAACAACACAACTTTATAGTCTTACGTTTTTGGACATGAGAAGTCAGAAATGGGTGTTAGAGGTAAGAGGCATGCACTGGCAGAGCTGGGTTCCTTCTGGAGGCTCCAGGGGGGAGTCCGGTTCCTCACCTTTTCCAGATTCCAGAAGCCACTTGCATTCCTTGATATGTGGCCCTTTCTCCATCTCCAAAATACATCATTCTCTCAACCTCTGCTTTTGTTGTCACATCTCCTCTCCAGACATCCTGAGCCTCCTGCCTTCCTCTTACAAGGATCCTTGTGATTACACAGGACCCACTGGATAATCCAAGATCATCTTCCCATCTCCAGATTCTTAACTCAAACACATCCATACAGACCCTTTGCCATGTACAGTAACATATTCACAGGTTCCAGGGATGTGACATCTTTGGAGGGGCATTATTCCGTCTAATACAAATAGGGAACTAATGAACCCACAAATATATCTGCATCATATAGTCCTTTTAAAAAAGAAAAGGAACAGTTGGACACCAACAAACCGTTTTCATTTTTTTATTTTTATTTGTAATTGTGGTAAAAATACACATAACATGTAACCAACCATCTGAACGAATTGTTTTTAAGTGTATAGTTCAGTGCTGTGAATAATCCCTTTTTTTTAATGAGCAAAGAATTTAAATAGATGTTTCTCCAACATTGATATACAAATGGTCAATAAGCAGATGAAAAGATTTTCAATATTAGTAGTCATAAATGAAATGCAAATCAAGCCTACCATGAGATATCACTTCATATCCACAAGACTATCATCAAAGAAACAGAAAATAAGTGTTGGTGAGGACATGGAGAAGTTGGAATCCTCAAACATTGCTGGTGGGAATGTAAAACAATACAGTCTCTTTGCGAAACAGTTTGGCAGTTCCTCAAAGTTAATTCCACTCCTAAGTAAATACCCAAGATAACTGAAAACATATGTGCTCTTATAAAAACTTGTTCATAATAGTTTATAGCAGCATTATCCATAAAAGGCAAAAGTAATCCAGCCAGTGTTGCTCAGTGGTTGAGCCTTGACCTATGAACCAGGAGGTCAGGGTTTGATTCCTGGTCAGGGCACATGCCTGGGTTGCAGGCTCAATCCCCAGTGTGGGGTATGCGGGAAGCGGCTGATCAATGATTCTCTTTCATCATTGATGTTTCTCTCTCTCCCTCTCCCTTCCTCTCTGAAATCAATAAAAATATATATATTTTTAAAAAGGCAAACTGTGGAGATAAAACCCAATGGAATACTATTCACCCATAAAAAGGAATCAAGTATTGATACACGTAACAACATGGTGGACTTTGAACATATCATACTAAGTGTTCTGACTTCTTTCACATACTGTATGATTCTGTATATGCCATGTCCAGGAAAGGCAAATTCATAGAGACAGAATAGATTAGTGGTTGCCAGGAATGGAGATGAGTTGGGAATGGGGAATGACTACTTAACACTACCAGATTTTTTTTTGAGAGTTTGGGCGGGGGGGGGGGGGGGGGGTTTGATGGAAATGTTGTAGAATTAGATAGTGCTGATGGTTGCACAATTTTCATGCTAAACATTGCTGAACTGTATGCTTTAAAATGGTTAAAATATAAATTTTACATGAATTTTATTTCAATAAATAAATAAATAAATAAAATTGGAGTATGTGGTTCCGGTCCGGTGATAACCCTTGTCCCTTTCTTTGCCCTAGTGCTGTTCTCAGTTTGCAAGTGTAGAGCATCCCTTTCCCGGAGCCAGGTACAGGATGCATTATCCAAACGGTATTTGCTGTCTTATCCCTTTGACTTGCTTTGGCCAGTGAAATGTGAATGAAGTGGTGTGAATCTCCAGTCAGGTAGTTTGAAGGGTTGATACCAGAGTCTCCACATTGCCTCTGGCCCACTGGGGGCCTGGGTTCCTCAGCAAAGCACATCAGGGAATCTGTACTGGCCACAAAGAAATCTTTGCTGTTTTAAACCACTGAGAGTTGGGGTGCTGTTTATTATTATGGCATCACCTAGCCCATGCTGCCTAACAGAGGGCAGTGGTCCCACTTAACTCTAGGGCATTCTCCCATATCTCAGAAGGGTTAATAATTGATTATGGCTGCCCATTCTTCTTGTGTTTAGGAAATTTTAATGCAAATTCTTTTATTTTTATTTTTAAAATTTTTTTTCTTTTTAATTTAACTTATGGGGGGGTGACATTGGTTAATAAAATTATATAGATTTCAGGGGTACAATTCTCAAATACATCATCTGTATATTGTATTATCAGTTCGTCATCCCAAATCAAGTCTCCTTCCATCACCACTGTGCAAATTCTTTTAAAGGCTCTTAGGACAGGCAGTAAATGACTGGTTCTGATAAGGGTGGAGCAACTAACTTGAATGGCTTTTCTTTCCCCCTCCTGGGGGCATAAGCTTAAAGAAGAAGGTGGTTGAGATTGTCAGCAGTGCACTGAGGCCACTCCCTACTGAGTCTGAATCCTAACATTTCCTCATTCCCACTCAGCAGGACCCTCAAAATTATCTGGTTTAAAAGTTGGCCTTTCTCCAGTATTTCGTCTATTCCCCCAAACTCTGCCACTGATCCTCTATTCCACGCTGCCCTCCCTGGATGGACCATAAACACCTGGCCCTGAATTGAACTGATAATGTCTCTTACTGGCCTTGGTTGTAAGGGTATTGGAATGTTGTCTTTCTACAGCTTGCCTGAAATTTCAGATTTCCTGAAATTTCTGTAGATCCCTAGGGCTAACACTGTTAAATTGTTTAAATAGAACATCATCCAAAACCCTTCTCCAACTGCCTTGTTTCTTCCTGCCTTCTGCCATTGAGACTAGAAGGCTCTGCACCCAGGGTCTCATGCAGTGGGGAGATTCGGTGAGAGGGCCCTCATCAATAAGACAAATGTAGAAGTTTATTGCCGGTGACACTGTACGTGTTTGCTTCCCTTATAAGAAGAGGTAGACCTGACCAGTTGGGCTCTCTCCCCTTCCTCAGTCTCCCTGTCTTAAAGGCAGAGATGATAGCAGGAGGGGGAGTCTAAGAGAATTGCAGAGACCCCGCTACCAACCAAAGCCTGTAACTACCAACCGTTCGGCTGATTTTCATGTGAGAAAAGTAAGTCCCTCTTTAATAGTTGGCTGTTATTTGGATTTCCTGACACTTGCAGCCCAAAGTATCCTAAAAGGAAAGATGCCTCAATAACTCTTTTCTTAGACTTTGATCTCTTTTAACTTGGCTGACTAATAATGGGAGATAAACTGAAATTCCCTCTCCTAATCCTCTGATGTTGAATATATATTTTTATTGCAGCTTAAGAGAGGTAAAGTTTAATGTTATCTGTATGGCAAATGTTAATGTAAAAAATGTCTACTTGGTTTTCATAATTTTGTCCCTAAATTATTGCATACTTAATGCTGCTTAACAATCCTTATCTTCATCTCTGGTTAGCTCCCTATATCATTTCCTGCAGTGACCATCCTAATATTTTCTAATATCTTCAAGTCTCTAATCACAGCCTCATTCTTAGAGAACCACACTGAGATTTCTCAAATTACTTATAATTATTCAAGATTGCTCTCAGTTTGTTCATGTAACAAACTCATTGTTTGGAGGGGGGGAAATCCTTCTTAAAATGAAGAGTTAGTGCTTTAAAAGTATTTGTTTGTTTTTTTAAGGAAGGCCAAGAGACATATGAAAACATGTTCAAAGTCACTAATCATCTGACAATCAAAATGACAAATCAAAATGACAATGTGGTACCACCATCTCACACCTGTCAGAATGGCTATCATCAACATATCAACAAATGACAAGTGCTGGAGAGGATGTGGAGAAAAAGGAACCCTCATGCACTGCTGGTGGGAATGCAGACTGGTGCAGCCACTGTAGAGAACAGTATGGAGTTTCCTCAAGAAACTAAAAATGGAACTCCCATTTGACCCAGTGATCCCACTTCTAGGAATATATCCTAAGAAAACAGAAACTCCAATCAGAAAGGATATATGCACCCCTATGTTCATAACAGCACAGTTTACCACAGCTAAGAGTTGGAAACAGCCTAAGTGCCCATCAGCAGATGAGTGGATTAGAAAACTGTGGTACATCTATACAATGGAATACTATGCTGCGGTAAAAAAAAAAAAAAAAAAAGGAGTTCTTACCATTTGCAACAGCATGGATGGAACTGGAGAGCATTATGCTAAGCGAAATAAGCCAGTCAGAGAACAATAAATATCACATGATCTCACTCATTTGTGGAATATAATGAGCAACATAAACTGATGAACAAACACAGATCCAGAGACAGAGAAGCATTGATCAGACCGTCAAACCTCAGAGGGAAGGTAGGGGAGGGTGGGGGTAAGGGGAGAGATCAACCAAAGGACTTGTGTGCATGCACACAAGTGGACAGAGACACCACAATGGACAGAGACACCACAGGGGTGAGGGCATGATTGCGAGGCTGGGGGGACAGAGGAGGGATAAGGACACATATGTAATACCTTAATCAATAAAGAAAAAAATGTTTTTTAATCAAATGTATGATGGAGAGTATAGAAACATATATAGACAGTTAAAAATAACAAATACCTGTATACCCACACCTAGATTAAGAAGATCATTATTTGTATTATAAGAACCCCTATAATCCCCCCAAATGTCAGACTCCCTCTCTTCTTCCACCCTAGATATAACCACTATCCTGACATTTTGTTCACTGTTCTCTTGCTTTCCTTTATACTATACTAAGTACAGTATGTATTGCTAAGCAATATGCAAGCTGAACTCTGTAAGAAAATGACTTTTCCAGTAGAAGATAAACTGGACAGTCTCAGGATCATCTCAAGCTCCTCTGGAGACTTACAAGAATCCCTTTGGGGAAATTCATAAGTAATTTCATGAATGAGTCTTTGGAAACAAAGATCTTAACAGATTTGGATCATCTAACTGAGAGGAAATGTGAACCAGGTTCGACATAACAGCAGAAATATGGCTGGAGCTGCTTTTAGCTTCTGGCTTCTCCTTGCCTGCTGAATAAATGCCAACCTCCTTAGCCTTTTGTTAATTATACTTTATAACCTCTACTGCCTACTTTTCAGAATGGACTTCCTACCACTTCCCGCAGACAACGGTCTGACCTACTCAACAGACAGACCATTAACACTACCAGAATGCACATTATACTTTTCTTCTCCTTGCCTGTGCCTGGACCATTCTAGCCTCCAGGCGTCTCCTTTTTCTCTATGCTTCAGAATTCTCTCCATTCTTCAGGCTCCCACTAAAATGACACCTCCATGATGCTTCCTGGGATTTCCTGGGATACATCCCTGCACTTCCTGCCCCACGCCCCCTCCTCCACTTCCACTGCTCCCTCCATGGACATTTGCATCCCTCTTAGTGTTTACTATAAACTGTCTCACAATGATGAATTGGTTCTACATTAGTTGAATCATTCCTATTGGATAGGTAGCTGCTTGAAGACAAGCACCTTCGCATGCTCATTACGCCTAATATGTTTCGCAATGTACTCACTGCAAACACAGGTTAAGTGAGAAGAAATACATTTTGTTTATTTTTTATTTTTGTCCTCATTAAACTTTGTTATTTTAAGGGGTCTCAGAATTCTGTGACAGATTTTTGGTCATGTTGTTTCCATTACAAAGTAGTGATTTTTAAAACTAATAACTTAAAAACTGCCACACACACAAAAGAACCAAATGGTCCACAAGAGAAGGAATAGATTTTAAATACTATAGGCTTAAACTAGGCAGAAAAATTTTAAAACATGAATATGTATATATGCATAGCCCATGGACACAGACAATAGTGCAGTGAAGGCCTGGGGGGAGGGAAAGGAGGGGGCAGGGGGTCAAAGGGGGAAACATCTGTAATACTTTCAACAATAAAGATAAATTTTAAAAAGAGATATTAAAACATGAAATGTCAGTTGCAAATCTGAGCAGTGTGTTCTAGTGGTGCATTTCAGCAAATACAGTCGTTAACTGCTTTTCCCTGGCTCCTCTGAGCCTAATTAGCCAAGAGCCCAGCTGGATGCTAAAGGCACTACATACAGGAAAAATAACTGTGGACTCTACCTTCGAAGCAACAGGTTAAAACTGCTGATTTACGACTCTTGGCAGGAACAACTGGCCCTGTGCCGAGTACACCACCGTGAAAGCCAAGGAGCCCCTGGGTGATCCCTCCCTTACCCCCCACCCCCCACCCCCGGGCACCCACAGTGAGGACAGTGTGCCAGGTTTTTAGGTGATCTGGATTTGCACCAAGTGAGGTGGTCAGAAACTCCAGGGATTAACCGCGAAGATGAGGGGCACTTCTTGGGAACAGCCAGGGCCAGCCCTGAGTTAAGTCAATGCTTTGCTATTTGGCCTCTGAACCTTTACTCCCCAGTCTCTTGCCCAGTGTAGTTTCCTGCCAAGTGTCTGGTGCCTTCCTGCAGATCCCAGCTGTTTCGTCCTAGAGGCGACCTGGCAACCATTCAAATCTCTGACTCTTTTCTTTCAAAGGCCCAGGAGGCTCTCTCCTTCCTTAGGGCTCTGGAAGGGCACTAGATGGTATATCCTGATAAAAGTTTTCGCACTAAAGTGTTTATGGTTAAATGCATTCCCCTCCCAGGGATGTTTGCATTTTAAATGCTAGCTTCTGGATATGGCCTTACCCCAGAGAAGTGAATCTTTAACCAGGTATTCATTTTCTAGAAAGAATAGGGTGTAAGTAGGAGCTTTTGACCTCTCTAAAAAATTCATTTTGAGGTAAATATTCTTATAAAGTAAGGCCATTCTTGCTGGCAAATGTGAACTGTGCGTTGGGAGCTCTTACAAAGCGGATCTTCAGGGTAGTATGGGCAGTCATAGGCTTGAGAGCAAAGGGACAAGTGAGGGAGTTGGAGAGCAAAGTGTGTTTTTCAACAATGATATAATTAGTTCCTAAAAGAGAGAGTCTTGTACTAGAACATTTAAAAATTCTCCTCCTTTAAAATTACCCCTTTTCTTGGTGTTTTCTGGTCTAGTCACTTTAATAGGTATATAAAAGTTCTAAAAACGTACCAGAAAGAAAATGCAAAATGAAAGACAGTTTGGCAGCTTCCTATAAAACTAAACATTACTCCTATCATTCAATCCAGCAATTACACTCCTTAGTATTTACCCAAATGACTTGAAAGCTATGTCCACACAAAAACCTACACACAGATGTTTATAGCAGCTTTATTCATAATTGCCAAAACTTGGAAGCAGCCAACATGTCCTTCAGTAGATGAATGGATAAATAAACTGTGGTCCATCCAAACAAGGGAATATTATTTAGTACTAAAAAGAAATGAGACACCTTGCCATGAAAAGGCATGGAGAAAGCTTAAGTGCATAATACTAATCGAAAAAAGCCAATCTTAAAAGATTATAATCTGCAGGATTCCAACTATATGTCATTCTGAAAAGGCAAAACTTTGGAAGGAATGAAAAGATCAGTGGTTGCCAGGAATTGAGGATGGCAGGGTAGGGGGGCAGGGAAGAATGAATAGGTGGAACACAGAGTTTTTAGGGCAGTAAAACTATTTTTGTATGATACTATGATGAAGAATACCTGTCATTATATATTTGTCCAAACCCACAGAATGTACAACACCAAGAGTGACTGCTAAAGTAACCCGTGGACTTTAGGGGATGATGAGGTGTCAATGCAGGTTCATCAATTGAACAAATGTACCATCTGGTGGGGGATGTTGGTAATGAAGAAGAGTGTGCATGTGTGAGGCCAGATAGTATATGGGAAATTTCTGAACCTTCTCTCAATTTTGCTGTAAACTTAAAACTACTCTTAAAAACAAACAAACAAACAAACAAACCACACTCACTAGTACTGATAATTTCCCTATAGATTAAATATATTCTTAAATGTTCTCTGCCCATATCCACCAAAGTAGAAACAATGAGTTTTAGGGCAAACGAACTTCTTGCTTGAGATATCCACCATGATATTGTTGACTTCCAGGTTTTAAATAGTGTCCCACTGATGTAGTTAATTATCTTTTCATAGGGTTAATTTAGAATCTTAAAATTTTTTTTTCAGAGAACCACGATGGCAGCATAGGTGAATACCTGTACTTGCTGCCTCTCACAACCACATCAAAACTACAACTAAAAGACAGAACAGATATCATCCAGAACCATGGGAGGCCTGGCTGAGTGGAAGTTCTGCAACTGCAAGGAAAGAAAAAAACGCATTGAGACTGGTAGGAGGTGCGGAGGTGTGGAGGTGCGGAGGCACACACGAAACGGACTGACAACTAGGCATGCAGTTGTTGTTTTTTTCCATCGGAAGGGAGATACAAGCTCCTGATTGCTCTGAACTCCAGTTCCAAGCGAGACTCTGGGGACCCAGACTCATATGGGGAGAAACTGGACTATCTGGCATCAGGACAGGAACGCAAGGGTGGCTTTATCTCAGAGGTGCTCGCAGGGATCATTGTTCCTGTGGGGGGCGGGGGGGGGGGGCGCAGGGCGTGGGATGTGGAGATGCAGGAACCTCCCCGGTGTGGGGCTGACTGGAAGCCATTGCTGTTGCTCTGCCCTGGTGATTCCCTGAGACCCTGCGCCACCCAATTGACAACCCCACCCAAGCTGTGTGCAGTGGCTTTTGCATACAAATGGCCTGTCCTTTTGCAGCCTAACCTAACAGACTACAGCTGGGTCAGAGAGCTCCAGAGCTTCCAAAAGAAAGCCAAAGGCTTGGCAGCAGCAGCCTGCCTTACTTCACAGCTGGGCCTCATTTAGGCACTTCCAAACCCCAAACAAAGAGGAGGAATCTGCAGATCTCGATGTAGCTCCTGCTGGGTGGCCTCAGGCAGTGGCTGACTTTGCACCTCCTTGGAGATCCAGGAGCCAGTGTACCGGTTAGTGTGAGACCATACCAGATTACAATTCTTCTCATCCATAAGTGACACACTCAAGGGGCAGACTCGGTCAGCACCAAAGCCCCACTGAAGCAAGTCCTGCCACATAAGGGTATCTCCAGCACAGCAGTTCATCCATTGTAGACACAGCTGGTCCTCACAGCCAATTGGCCTGGAGGTCAATACCTCCCAGTGATACCAACAACAATCAAGGCTTAACTACAATAAGACTGTGCCCACAGCCCACAAAGGGTGTACCAAGAGTGTCCACCTCAGGTGATAGGGGAGGCTGAGCCACTGGGCCCTATAGGACACATAACACACAAGGCTACTCTATTAACACAGGGAAGCAGCCAAAATGCAGAGACAAAAAAACATGTCACAAATGAAAGAAATGGAGGAAAGCAAACTACTGTATATAGAGTTCAAAACTATGGTTATAAGATTACTCAAGAATCTTGTAGAAACCTCAGAGAAATTTAGTGAGACGCTCAAGGATATGAAAAAGGACCAAGCAGAAATTAAGCATACACTGACTGAAATAAAAAATAATATACAGAGATCCAACAGCAGACTAGAGGATCCCAAGAATCAAGTCAAAGATTTGAAATATGAAGAAGCAAAAAACACCCAACCCGAAAAGCAAAAAGAAAAAAGAATCCAAAAATATGAAGATCATGTAAGGAGCCTCTGGGACAACTGCAAGCATACCAACATCTGAATTATGGAGGTGTCAGAAGAAAAGAGAGAGCAAGATATTGAAAACCTATTTGAAGAAATAATGACAGAAAACTTCCCCTACCTGATGAAAGAAATAGACTTACAAGTTCAGGAAGAGCAGAGAACCCCAAACAAGAGAAATCCAAAGAGGACCACACCAAAACACATCATAATTAAAATGCCAAGGGCAAAAGACAAAGAGAGAATAGTAAAAGCAGCAAGAGAAAAACAGTTAGTTACCTACAAGGGAGTACCCATATGACTGTCAGCTGATTTCTCAACAGAAACTATGCAGGCCAGAAGGGAGTGGCAAGAAATATTCAAAGTGATGAATAGCAAGAACTACAGCCAAGATTACTCTACCCAGCAAAGCTATCATTTAGAATTGAAGGTCTGATAAAGAGCTTCACAGATAAGAAAAAGCTAAAGGAATTCATCACCACCAAACCAATATTATATGAAATGCTGAAGGGTATTCTTTAAGAAGAGGAAGAAGAAGAAAAAGGTAAAGATAAAAATTATGAAAACAAAGTGACAACAAATACATATCTATCAACAAGTGAATTTAAAAATCAAGTGAATAAAAAATCTGATGAACAGAATAAACTGGTGAATAGAATAGAATCAGGGTCATAGAAAGGGAGTGGACTGACAATTCTCAGGGGGAAGGGGGTGTGGAGGGTGCAGGAAGAGATTGGACAAAAATCTTACACCTATGGATGAGGACAATGGTGAGGAGTAAGGGCATGGGATGGGCTGGGAACTGGAAGAGAGCTATGGGGGGAAAAAGGAGAAACAACTGTAATAATCTGAACAATAAAGATTTATTAAATAAAATAAAATAATTTTTTCATTTAAAACTTGTGTCCTTATTGTATTTATTTTTGTTTATTAAAATGTATATTTTTCTTATTATTTACATCATACTAGTTTATTATAGAAAATTTAGAAAACAGAAATCTTAAAAAGGAAAATAAAAATATTCTATAGTTTCATCATGAGTTTGCTTGTTTTGACTCTTTTATATTTCCTGTTAACTTTATGTATTTAAGGATTTCAGCTGAAGAGCATTGACTAAGAAAATATATACTATCATTTTAATGGCTGCATAGTTTTCCTTGTATAAATACAAAATTCAGTCAGTTCATTCTTTATTGGTTATTGTGAGCCCTGAGGCGGGGGGGGGGGGGGGCGGGGGGCGGGGACACTTACTACTAGTAAGAAGGGCTCCTGGTGACTACCTGGGGTCAAATTTTTTAAAAAACAGAGACTAGCAGCCATTTCTGTACAAGGGCCTCTGCACTGAATTGCTTGCCTGCACTGTTTCTGCCATCTGAGCCAGCCCTTACAAAGGAGTTCCTGGAATCCTATTTCAAAGAGTAAGGCTGAGGCTTTCCCATCCAATAGGAGCCTAATAGCCCTGGCCAATCAGAGTGGCTCTATTCTGACCAATCAGGACAGTGCCTTTCTGACCCATCAAACTGTCAGGATTTGAATCCTCATTTGCATGAGAATAGACCAATCAGAGACCAAGGCCTGGGACTCCTGTCCATATAAGGCAGTTCCCCTCTGACTCTGAGAGCACTGTTTCCCCGGAAGGCTGCCGCCCAAGCTGATCTGATCCCTAGTTGAGCTGAAATAGATGTCCTCTCACCCAGTGCAGTGCAAACCAGACTGGAATGAAAGGGAGCAGACCATCCAGGAGCAGATCAGAACCATCTAGTCAGAGAGGGGCCTGGCCCCAGGGTCCTTCTACAGCCCTTCTGTTGCAGGCTCTGTCACAATTGAGCTGTTCCACAGGGCTGCGATGTTTTTGGATGTATCACAATCAAGCTGTTTTGCACTGAATAAAGTTTTCTTCTTCACTGCACCCCAAATTGGGGATTGCTGTTGGTGTTGAATTAGAGCCAAAGACCATTGGTTAACATTAAGTTGTTTATATTTCCCAATTATTCTAAAGAACACTGTAATAAATATCACAGCAGCTAAGTGTTTGCAACTATTTCTTTGAGTTAAATTATTAGATGAGCAATTATGGGTTAGAGGAAATTAATATCATTCCCATAGTAGTGTGCTTGAAAATTCCTGTTTCTACATCTTTACCAATATTAAATTGACAATTGAAAAAAGAAACCATTCTGCCAATTAAAGTAGCTGAACACAGTCTCACAGTATTAATTTATGTTTCTAAAGTTGTATATACTTCCATTTTCTTTTATTATGAAATGTTCGTTCATATCTTTGACTCATTTTCTTATATTTCTTTGTTCATTTATGTCTTCTTGATTTGTGAGTATTCTCTAACTTTTGATTCTCACATATTTGAAGTTACTTTCTCCTCAATAGCTATTTTCCTCCTAATTTTATTTATATATATATGTATATATACATATTTTGATATATACATTAAAAATATGTTTGTATAGTTATCCTATATAATAAAAGGGTAATATGCAAATTGATCCAAATGGCAGAATGACCGGTCACTATGACATGCACTGATCACCAAGGGGCAGACGCTTAATGCAGGAGCTGCCCCTGGTGGTCAGTGCACTCCCACAGGGGGAGCTCCGCTCAGCCACAAGCCAGGCTGACAGCTGCGAGTGCAGTGGAGGTGGCAGGAGCCTCTCCTGCCTCCTCAGCAGCACTAAGGATGTCCGACTGCAGCTTAGGTCTGCTCCCCTGGGGAGGGGGCCTAAGCCGGCAGGTGGGCATCCCCCAAGGGGTCCTGGACTGCGAGAGGGCATAGGCCAGGCTGAGGGACCCCCCTCCCCCGAAGTGCACTAATTTCATGCACCAGGCCTTTAGTGTATAGTAATATTTCCCTGATGGTTTATTCCTTCAATGTCATAACTAGAAAGTAATTCATCTACAGAAGATCATATAATTATATACTTTCATTTTTAAGAGGACACATTAAAAAAATGAAGTACCATACTTAGAAATCAAATACATAAATAACATAAAATGGAAACACAAAATAACATATACTAAAAGAAAAAAATCCATCACTGAACCATTCTTAATTTTCAGTTTTATCAATTATGAAACCATTCCCTTTATAGGAAAACAAGGCAGGAGTTTTATCTCAGATTAAATTTACTTTAAAAGTATTTCCATCCTGCCTTATCTCTACCTGTATTATTTAAGCTTTTAAAATTACCAGGGAGAAAAAGACAAGAAAATATTAAAAAATTGAGGTGGCAAAGACTTTTATCTATTTCTTTTTTTCCTATGGATGAAATTACACAGAGGCAACAATGAGAGAAAATTCACTGTAGATCTCCAAATTTCTATGACCCCATTCTTTTGTGTAGTGAAGTAGAAATAGTTGCCATTTGAATGTGAAATGCTGTCATCTAGTGGATTGTAGACTTTACCATGGACATGATTCCCGTCCAGAAATGTCCCTGGAGAGTCCTGAGTTGTCAGCGTTCACATGATTATTCTTATCTTTTTTTTCTCTCATCTTGAGGTGAGAGACAGAAGTTAATGCATTGGAAGTTAGAGAAGTTGTTCAGTAATGAGATATAGCACAGACCAGGGATAGAAGAGATGTGGGAGCAAAGGAAAAGGGGAGATTGGGTGTATTGCTTGTGTGGGGTGTACTGTATCTGAAGTAGGGTTTATTACCTCATTTTACAAAAGCTCAGAGTAGTCTAAGAACTTCCCGTGGCCACACAGCTGACGAGCGAAGGAGTTAGTTTTGAAAAATAGGATGTTGAAAATAACAAGAATATGTGAAGATAGCAAGAAAGGTCAAAATCTAACATGAGATAGGCGGTGGAGTAACAGTTTTTAATTGATGGATGGTTGTTAGTCTCACATCCATCCTCGGGGAGTGCTGAGATGGTCAACATTTAGAACAGAGTGCTAAATTCTTTCTATACAAGCATAAAATACATGGTTTTAATAAGAATGCCTTCAGTTGGTAAATTAATATTCCTTTTTCAAGGTGCTTTCTCTTAGGTGGGTAACCTAGGACCTATATTAATCCTTCACTTCAAAGTCAGAAGTGTCTGCTATTTTAATGTATGTAAGAATTTCTATAAATATGTTGCAATGGTATGCCCTGGTTATTGGATAGGACCCAAGCCTAGTTAGGATTCTCCCCTACTGAAAAGGGAGAGAGATGCCTTCTCAATAATACCGGCAGTTAGGAAAAGCTCTGCGCTCCTCCCTTCATCACAGTGCTGGATTCACGTGCCCTCGGCAGCTTAGCTCATTTCTAGTCAGTGTATGCGCTACTCCTCCCCACCCCTGAATGAAAGCATTTCCAAAAATAACAAGTGCATCCCTTTACTTGTAGACTTCCTCTTGCCAGGATCAGTATGGCTGATTTACAAATTATAGGTAGGTGTGCAAAACAGATCAAGGTTCACTGGCTCTGAGCCCACTCACTACCCCTCCCCATGATCAGATGTTGCCCTTCGTTCTCAGCTAATCGCTTCTGCAAACATTGCTAGTTCCGGACACTCAGGCTGCACTTGGATCAAAGCAGCCCAGGCTGCCTCTTCTTAGAAAAGGAGAAATAAATGAGGTCCTTCGTTTTGCAAATGACCATACTCAAAGCACGACTTCACTGGTTTAATTTTTGTGAATTTGTATTTGAAATAGGTCCCTATGCCTACGTATTAGGCCATTTTTATTGTGAGTAATTTGCCTCTGTCTTTTTTTCCCCTATCAGATACAGAACTCTTTCTATTGGAATTAAATTTTTACAGGAAAGAGGAAATGCCTGCAATGAAATTCCTCTCCCATAATCTGATGATAGAATGTTGCCGAGTGAAATGACTGTCGCTTCCCCAACAGCCACTGAAAAAGCGAAATTCTTTGGCATGGTGGACTAATTACCGTGTGTGTGTGTGTGTGTGTGTGTGTGTGTGTGTGTGTGTGTGTCCTGCTGTATTGAGTGAAATTTTTGGATTTTTCAATCATATTGACTATACAAAACATCAAAATCACACCGGCCCTCTATGAAATGTCAGTCTCTCTTTCCCTCTGCTCTCCTGGATAACTGCCTCCCTACTTTAGCACGAAAGGAGAGAGAAAGGGAAGAAAAGGGAATGAAGAAGAAGAGGGACAAGGCAGAAAGGGCAGGAAACACCTTCCCACAGCACCTCTCACTGGCTCACTACCCTCATCTGCTTTTATGCTTTTCTTTGACTCCAGTCTGCACTCTGAAATGTGAATGAAAATTCCAGGGAAACCTGGAGGCAGAAAGCTGCATCCCAAGGCCATTGACACTTAACAATAGAATGTTGTGATGGTTAAGTTTATGTGTCAACTTGACGGGGCTCAGAGACAACCAGAAAGCTGGTAAAACAACATTTCCTGGGGGAATCTGTGAGGAGTGTCTCCAGCAGAGATTAGCGTTTGAGTTGGTGGACTGAGTTAAGAAGATGGTCCTCATGATGCAGGGGGGCATCTCTCAGCAACGGAGGGCCTGAAGGGAACAAAAGGTGGAGGAAGGGCTACTTTGTCCTCTTGCTTGAGCTGAGACATCCATCTTCTTCTGCCCAAGGACATTGGCACTCCTGGTTCTCAGGCCTTCAAACTTGGACTGAATCACACACCACAAGCTTTCTAAGGTCTCCACCAGCAGACAGCTTTAGCCTCCATGTAAGCCAATTCCTCATAATAAATCTCCTCACCTCTATCTCTACCTACATGAAAAAATAAACATTAAGTATATAAATAATGATGGTGGGGAGGGGGGGAGAGAGAGATATCTAATTAGGTCTGTTTCTTTAAATACCCTGAGTAATAAACTGGAAAGTATGAAAGTTAGAAGCGACCTGATCTGGTCAAAATGGCAAAATATGTAAATGCTGTGCTTGCCTTCTCCTGCAGCCACATCAAAATTACAACTAAATTATAAAGAAACCATCCTTAAGAACCACCAGAAGTCTAACTGAACAGAAGTCCTAGAACTAAGGATACACAGAAGAAGTCATGCTGAGACTAGTACGAGGGGCAGAGACACGGAACAGGCTGACCCCACACTCATGTGCGGTGATTAAAAATTGAGAGGGATATCTCAGCTTCAAAATTTCTCTCTGAGGAGCAGGAGTTCCAACTCCAAAACAGGATTCCCAGCTCAGGGTTCCAGTGCTGGGAAGAGAAGTCTCCATAACTTCTGGCTGTAAGAACCAGCTTGGATTATAGCTGAGTGAGGTAAAGAAGGCTGCTGAAGTCCCAGGTATTCCTCCTAAAGGGCCCGAGCACTAACTTACTCCCTGATAGACTTATCTGCTCTGAGCTCCAGCACTGGGGCAGCAGCTCAAAAGGCACCAGGGACATAGAGGGAGGAACTGAATTGTCTGACTTGAGGGAGAGGCCTGGAGGGGCAGCTTTCTCCCAGACAGAAGCGCTGATAGATGTCATGATGCCATCGTTCCTTTGCTGAGCCCTCTCCCCTGCAGGTGCAGACAGATGCTTTATCTGAGTCCCCATCAACCTTGCTAACACCATTTTCCCCACCCTAGTGATTCACTTAGACCCTACCTTACCCAACTTATGGGCCCACCCAAGTCACTTTTGGTGGCTTTCCATACAAACGGCCTATCTTGGCTCATGCTGGGCACTTTCCTAATATCTCTCAAAGGTTTACAAACCCCAAATAAGTAACATCTGCCATGGGTGTGCCTCATACCTCTTGCTAAGCAACCCTAGACCTGCAGTAGCAGCATCCAGCCTCATTTCAAAGCTTAGGCTCTCCCAGGAACCTCTGAGCCCAGCACAAGTGGAAAACATCTCCAGATCACTTTGTTGCAGGCAGGGCACTTAACCTACATCAGTGTCCCTCCCAAGAGGCCCAGAACCAATACACTCGATAACCAGGTTCAGATCACACCAGAGCACCACCCAACTACCTCCACACTCAAAGGGCAGACTCTGTAAGCATCAGAGCCCTGCTGAAATGAATCCTGCTCCGTAGGGTTAGCCCCTGAACAAGAGCTTCTCTGAGGGTCAACCCTTACATGGCTATTTCAAAAAGGCTCAACTACAACAGGAGGGCACACACCATCCACACAAAAGACACACCTGGAGTACCCAGCTCAGGTGACCAGGGAGACTGTGCCACTGGACCCTCCAGGAAGCCTTCTATATAAGGCCACTCTACCAAGGCTGGGAGATGTAGCAGATCCACCTAATACATAGAAATAAACACAGGGACACAGCCTAAATGAGGAGACAAAGGGACATGTCCCAAATGAAATAACAACATAAAACTCTAAAAAAGAACTAAATGAAAAGAGACAGGCAATCTACCAGATGCAGAATTTAAAACACTGTATATAATGATGCTCAATGAGTTCAGTGAGAAATTTAGCAAAGATATAGGAGAGACAAATATGGAGATAGAATACATAAAAAAGAACCAGTCAGAAATGAAGAATACAGTAACTGAAATAAAGAATACATTAGAAAAAATCAACAGTAAATTAGATGAAGCAGAGTATCAAATCACTATGGAAAATAAGGTAGCAGAAAACACCCAATCAGAATAGCAAAAAGAAAAAAGAATCCAAAAATATGAAGCTAGTTTAAGGAGCCTCTGGAACAACATCAAGCATAACAACATGTTGTTCCAGGAGCCCCTTAAACTGCTATTCAGATCACATCATAGGGGTACCAAAAGGATCAAAAAGCGAGCAAATTATTGAAAACCTATTTGAAAAAAATGATGAAAAACTTCTCTAACCTGGCTAAGGAAATAGATATTCAAGTCTAGGAAACACAGAAAGTTCCAAACAAGATGAATCCAAAGAGGCCCACACCAAGATGCATCATAATTAAAATGCCGATGGTTAATGACAAAAAGAGAATCTTAAAAGCATTAAGAGAAGAGCAGTTAGCTACCAACAAGGGAATGCCCATAGGAGTATCAGCTGATTTCTCAACAAAAACTTTGTGGGCCAAAAGGAAATGGCACAAAATATTCAAAGTCATGGAAAGCAAGAACCTACAACCAAGATTATTCCATCCAGCAAAACTATCATTTAGAATTGAAGGACAGATAAAGAACTGCCCAAATCCCTCCTCCCAAAAAATCTAAAGGAGTTCATCACCACCAAGCCAGTATTACAAGAAATGTTAAAGGAACCTTTTTAAAAAGAAGCAAAAAAAAAAAAGTAAAAAATATGAACAATAAAATACCAATAACTACATATCTATCACAAGTTACTTTAAATGTAAATGGATGAAATGTTCCAATCAAAGACATAGGCTGGCTAAATGAATAAGGAAACAAGACTCTTTCATATGCTATATACAAGAGACTCACTTCAGACTGAAAAACACTCAGACTGAAAAAGATATTTCATGAAAGTGGAAACAAGCAAACAAAAAAGCTGGGTTAGTAATATTTATATCACACTAAATAGACTTAAAACAAAGGCTATAACAAAAGACAAAGAAGGATCCAGCAATTATACTTCTGGGTATTTATCTGAAGACACCTCAAACACTAATTTGAAAAGACATATGCACCCCTATGTACATTGCAGCATTATTTAAAATAGCCAAGATATGGAAGCAACCTAAGGGTCCACCAATAAATAAATGGATAAAGAAAAACTGGTACATATATACAATACTAAAGACCCGGTGCACAAAATTCGTGCATGTGGCCGGGAGGGTCAGCCAAGCCTGCATCCTTTCACAGTCTGGGAGCCCTCAGGGGATGTCTGACTGCGGCCACGGAGGTGGGTCACTGTGTCTGCCTCCTGGTGGTCAGTGCATGCCATAACGACCGGTTGTTCCCGGGTTTGGGGTTTGGTCGATTTGAATATTACCCTTTTATTATATAGGATACAATGTGACTTAGCCATAAAAATAAATAAAATCTTGCCATCTGCAACAACATGAATGTACCTAGAGGGTATTATGCTAAGTGAAATAAGTCAGACAAAGACAAATAGCATATGATTTCACTTATACACAGAACCTTAAAAAACAAAATAAAAAACAAACAAAACTGAAACAAACTACAGATACAGAGAACATTTTTATGTTTTCCAGATGAGAGGGGGTTTGGAGGAGGTGGTTGAAAAAGGTGAATGAATTAAGAAGTACAAATTGATAGTTACAAAATAGTCATGAGGATATAAAGTATAGCATAGGGAATACAGTCAATAGTATTTCAATAATTATGTATGGTGTCAGATAGGTGCTAGATTTATTGGGGTGATTACTTCATAAAGGTATAAAAATGTCTAATTACTATGTTGTACATCTGAAACAAATAAAATATTATAGGTCAACTATAATTGAAAAATAAAAAATTATTTTTAAAAATGAAGTGATTTCATTAGACACAAGGAACACAATGTTAAGAAACAGTCCGAATTATTTCTTCATGCCCACGCACAGCTAACACAGAGCCAGGGCTAGATGGCTGGTCTTCCTATTCCCCCAAGCCAGTGCTCTCTGTATCACACCCTGCTCTCCTCGATAAGGCTCAGCTTCCCAAGTTTGGGATCATGACGTCAGACCCAGGCTTTCTTCTTCCACACTCTCCTTGGCATCACACAAAGGGAGAGGGGCACTGCCGCCATATTTATAGACACACCAGAATAGTGGTTTTCATCCAGCTGTGATTTTGTCTCCTCGGGATTTTTTTTCAATGCCTGGAGATATTCTTTGCTATCACAACTTCAGGAATGCTGCTGGCATCTAGTCGGTAGAGGACAGGGTGCTGCTGAACATCCTGCAGGACAGCCCCCCGCCCCGCAAAACCCCCCCCCCACACACACTGAAGAATAATCCTGCCCCAAATGCCAACAGTGCTGAGGTGGAGAAACCTACACTCGAGCATCCCAAGTCTGGTCTGCCAAACCCAGAGGCAGGTCTGTCCTTGGGATCTGGTTTTGGCAGGAGCCGTTGCAGATCTGCGGACATGAGACCAGTAGATTGAGTGGCAGGGTAGGAGGAGGGTTAACACATCTGGTTGCTCGCCTGGCTCTGCTCTAAACCAGTCTGTGCACCAGACGCCACTTCTTGTCTCACTCCGATTTCAGTGGAAGATTCCATGCCCAGAGTGGTCATGGCTGCAGGGACTGGGAATCGTTCGGACACTGCCCACAGAAGGTGCCTTGGAAACTCTGAGCATGCCCAGCCAGGCTTGGCTATGGGTGAAGCACTGTGTGTGTCAGGTTGTGTCTGCAGTGTTCTGGCTTTCACTCCAGCAGGAAAGTCAGGGCCAGAGCACAGACTGTGGGCAAGACACCCTGACCTGAGCTTCCTCACCTCTCACTCTGCAGTCCCCCTCCCTGACAGCCCCAAACCCGGGGCATTCACACTCACCTTCTACCTCCCACAGCATCCCAATGCCATTGCTTATGTTCTACAATTTGCTTTGCCCCCAAGTTGCATTCCCAACACCCAATTTCTCTTTCATAATCATCATTAACAATCTCTAAAGTTCATTCCAGACCAGACATTCCTTGACAGTAAATCCGTGGGTCCATTCAGTCTTCTACTAGCTTTGCACTAAACCCTCAAAACTATTATGGAAAACTTCCTAGTGACGCTGCTGCTAAAATGATGGCTTTGCTGCCCCCTCCTGTCCACCAGTTTGGGCCATACCTGAGAACCTTATGCCTTTATTTCCTCAGATGCCCAGCACCTAAAAAAAAATTCTCCCTGGAGGATCCTTGAAGTCCTTTGAGAATTACTGTTCAAAAGACATTTACTAGAAATTCGTGAGGCCCACAACTGGGCGTATCTGGTGCCTCACTTGGGAGATGCTCAACAAAGATTTGCTAACGTGGTTTATAATCAGCAGGGCCCACAAATATAACGGCACCTGTGTTGCTTTAAGTGGCTTATGTCACTGGAAAATCGCCTGTGCACCATTTCTTTAAGTTTCCATTTCATTAGTACTGCCCAGAGAGATTTTTTTTTTTATCACTCTTAGTTTCTCACCCAGAAACTCACAGCAGAGGGGGAAAAAGAAAATAAAATCCAGAACAATAAAGGAGTCTTAGTGCCACTGCTGTCCCCAGATCTGAATCTTAAAGGATACTGCTCTGAGCCAAAGCCTTGGTGAGTTTTGTTTCACCATTATCGAACCTCGAGAAGCACTAAGTTAACAATTAACCATCTGCAATCAGGCTCTTGTTTTGTCTATTTAAAAATGTAGAGGCATGGACACAGTCTTTTGGGCGAAACAGCCTTTTTACCCAAAGGAGAATTAATTTGGGAAATTGCTGCGAATGTGGCAGTTGTGAACCAGAATCTGTTCATGTGCACAGCCATACTTTCCATCAAGCCTATTGTTTTAACTGAGAAATCTCCCCGAAGCAGAAACCACAGCCACAAAATGTCACAACAGGGAGTAAAACACCCTGGGCTCTTAGTGACTCAGAAGTCACCACACCTCGCTCTGCAGCGGCAGCGGGGCTGCTGGGGCTGTGGAGATGTTCATTAATTGTGTGGGGCTCCGGGATGCGTTTTGCAAGCTCTTTGGCAGCTCCTGCCTTCCTGTTTATCGGCCGGCCTCCACGTGCTCACACAATTCAGAACACAAGTGAGGTCTTTTACAATTCAAAAGCAGGAAAGACCAGGACATTTGTCATTAGACTGCAAATAAAAAGATCTCAGTGCTGGAAGTTGTGTGTCCCTATCTCCTTCCCTTTGAAGGCTGCAATTAAGCATGTTCATGGAGAATGCATCCTTGCCATCCTAAGAAAAGGGGGGATATGAACCCAATTATTTGGTAGTCAACTTTGCCCCTGAAATAAATGAAACTGCAAAGCTGTCTTTTACCAGATGCCCAGGCACTGACAGAAAGCTGTGCGACCAGAATATCATATCCATTCCCTTGGGGCATGATTTAAACCAAGAAATCTGTCGTCAGGAGGCAAGTGGGAAACTGCTCGGGGACAGCTGAACAATGATGGTGAAGGGTTTTTGTCTCCCCCTCAACCCCTTAAAACTAAGTGAAACCGATCTCTGATTGATTATTAAACACTTTGCATTAAATGGCCGGGGGATATTCTGCTCATTAAATCCATGATTTTTAAGCAGAGCTATTTCTGCAGGATTATACTGTGGGGGAAGGGGTCAGGTGGAGAAGGGGGGTGGGGGAAGGGGGCCGAGATAATGAGAAGGAAGTAATAGCATCAAGTTGGCAAAACTCTTGAGGAAGTTAAAAAACAGGTCTGTTAGCAACATCGCCTGCCAAACGGGTGCCATTCTTTTTGAGATGAAGGAATCAGGTGAACACTCCATAAGTTACATAAATGTGTAATCACCAATTACTGTAATTTTAAATTTTTTTTTAAAGAATCAGGTGAACAAATACAAGTTATCACCTTTACTATGGAAAGCAGTTACTCACTATGGGGAGAGGAAGAATAATGTCTAATGGAATTATTTTCTTCTTTTTGGGAAAGACATGCATTTAGGACAAATTTTCTCCATCTCAAATTGATTCTTTGTATTAGTACTAATAAAGGTTAACATGTTTCTCCTTATTTTGGTCATAAATTATGTCTGCTATTGCCTATTTGTGCCTTTTAAAAGATTTTGCACACCAGTGCCTTGCACCATGGGGTGTAATATAAACATGGATTCCTTGGTCTTAAACAGAACATTTGATGGGACTCAAAGGTGTGAGTAGAGGAGGTATCATTATGCTTTTATTTACTAGATGTGTATTCTTCCCGTTCTCATGGATTTTATATTTTCTTCCACTTTACTTGGAATAACATCATCTCCTCTCTATCTCAGATGATTACCTTTTTGTTCAGAATCCACTAAATGAATACAGTTATTCTGTTTGTTGCTAAGCAACTGAGCTGGGTTACCCAGAAGAATCTCACTCCACTGTCAGATCCTTGTTCCCCTTTTGATAATTGACCACAGAGAGAGTTTGCTGGTGAGGAAGAAGAGCTGGCAATCAAGAGGCTTGAGAAGTAAAAAAGAATGAACTGTTCCAGTTTTGTCAAACACTTTTACATAGACAAATTCAATGGAATACCATTTAATAATAAAAGGAGTGGACCACTGATACACACAACATGGATGAAACTGAAATGCCTTAAGAAGAAGCCAGGCACAAAAGAGTATGTGCTATGTCTATTTCACTGCGTTTAGATGAAACTTGAGAAAAGACACAGGGAATTTCTAGGGATGACGGAAATGTCCCAACATCTGTATCTCGATTGTAGAAATTACACAGGATGCAAATTGAAATGAAATTTAAATGGATGCATTTATTTTATGCAAGTTATACCCCAATAAAGAAAGCAAAGCTATTAGCACTCATTGTATGTAGTTTCTTAAATTTGGTTTTAGTTGTGTTATTTTTTAGGACTAGGAATATCTTTTCCTTTTTTTTTTTTTACAGGGAAAGGAATTTCATGTCACATAAATAAAATGCAACTTAATTTTTAAAGAAAGAGTTTTTATTATTTTTTTAAAGAACACTTATATGAAAAGTATTAAAATGAATAATTCTCCCTTTGCTGCTTGTTACCTTTTCATTTTATTTTTATTAGTTATATGTGCTAATAACTTCTATTCTACAGAAACAACTAGTTTCAACTCTTTTAAGCTATTCTCTTGGAATTAATTTAGCATTTCTACTAATATGTTTACATGTTGCTTCCTGATTTTTCAGATTATGCTTTATTGGTTTCTCACTCTAGAAATATTGTATTTCACATTCTCTCTCTCTCTCTCTCTCTCTCTCTCTCTCTCTCTCTCTCTCTTTCTCTCTCTCTCTCTATCTCCCTCTCACACACACACACACACACACACACACACACACACACACACACTTCCAGTTTCTCATCTTTCCAATGAGGTTATAATTGTTTGATTTTGGTGCTTACCTTATTTAGACTATATAAATGCCATTCCCTGCTGAGACAAGTAGAAACCATAATTTCTTTTCCTGCATAACTTTTTGTTTTCCCTGGAGTTAATAAGTGCTGGGGTTTTGTTTGTGTTTAGTTTGCTCTAATGAGGTCCCATGCTCTCCAGGTGAACCACACAAATGTCACCCTGCTCCTCCTTTCTGATCATCCCCTGCACTCCCTTCGCCTCTCACTGGATTGACATGTTTTGGGAAACTCCCTTAAAAAGAATGAATAGCCTGACTGTCATGGCTCAGTGGTTGAGCATTGACCTATGAGTCAGGAGGTCACAGGTTGATTCATGGTCAGGGCACATGCCCAGGTTTCGGGCTTGATCCCCAGTGTGGGGTGTGCAGGAGGCAGTCAATCAATGATTCTCTCTCATCATTGATGTTTCTATCTCTCTCTCCCTCTCCCTTCTTCTCTGAAATTAAATATATATACTAGAGGCCCAGTGCATGAATTTGTGCACAGGTGGGGTCCCTCTGGGTGGCCTGCAGGGATCAGGCCTAAACCCACAGTTGAACGCTGCCTGCAGCTCCTACCTGCTGCTCCCGCTCATCCTGGTCCCACAGTGCCTGCCACAGGCTTGGGCCCAATCAGTTCCGATTAGGAGAGGCTCGCACTGTCACAGCAGCACTTACCAATCATGAGCCCTGCATCTGGTGTCCTCCCAAGGGGAGTAGCCTGCAAGATCAGGCTGAAACTGGCTCTCTGACATCCCCCAAAGAGTCCCAGATTGTGAGAGGTTGCAGGCCAGGCTGAGGGACCCCACTGGTGCATGATCAAGGCCGAGGAGGGACCACAGGAGGGCTCCAGGGCATGACCGGCCCTTCTTGCTCAGTCCCAATCAGCCGGACCCCAGCAGCAAGCTAACCTACCGGTCGGAGCAGCTGCCTCCTGGTGGTCAGTGCACATGATAGTGAGCGGTTGAACAGCCTTAGCATATCATTAGCATATTATGCTTTGATTGGTTGTTCGGTTGTTCTGCCGTTCAGTCATTCTGCCGTTCAGTCTATTTGCAGATTACCATATCCTATCTAATAATAGACAAGCATGGTAATTAACTGTACCTCCGACACGCTTCCCATTGGCTAATCAGGGCGATATGCAAATTAACTGCCAACCAAGATGGCGACCGGCAGGCAGGCAGCTTAAGCAAACAGGGGGCTTGCTTGCTCCAGTGAAGGAGGAAACCAAGGTTCCCCACCTGCCACTGCTGGGCTCTGAGCTTGCACTCTAAGAAACAATGTTGCAATTATAGAAGCTAAACAAACCCCATGCTTTCAGCCAGCCAGCCGAGCTGGAGTTGCAACAGTGTTTCAATTATAGAACCCAAACAAACCCAGATACCTGCTTTCAGCAGACAAGGTCTCAGAGCTGGAGCTGAGCCTCAGAGATAAAGATGACTCTCAGATCCAGTGACAGCCATAGAAGGTAAATAAATCCCAGAATTAAAAAAGAAAAAGAAAAAAAGTAGAGGTTGGGAGCTTCAGTCACCCACCAGCCTGAAAATGGCCCTCAGCCCCTCACCCAGACTGGCCAGGCACCCCAGTGGGGTCCCCCACCCTGAAGGGGGTGTGACCAGCTGCAAACAGCCATCAGCCCCTCATCCTGGCTGGCCAGGCACCCAAGCGGAACCCCCACCCTGATCCAAGACACCCTTCAGGGCAAACCAGCCGGCCCCCACCCATGCACCAGGCCTCTATCCTATATAGTAAAAGGGTAATATGCCTCCCAGCACCGGGATCAGCAGAGCCGCGAGGCCTCCCAAACCTGGGATCAGCGTTGCCTCGAGGCCTCCTGGCACAGAGATCAGGGGAACCTTCCAGCACCGGGATCAGCAGAGAGCAGAGAGGCCTCCCAGCACTGGGATCAGCAGAGCTGCGAGGCCTCCTGGCCCCTGGAGCAGTGTGGCAGGGGGCAGAGCCCAAACCCCCTGATCACCCTGCAGCTCTGTGTGTGACAGGGGGCGGGGCCACAACCTCCCTATCCGCCCTGCTCTGTTCGTGACTGGGGAAGGCGCCCCAACCCCCTGATTAGCCCTGCTCTGTGCCTGATAGGGGGGAGCTCCCTAACCCCCTGATCAGCCCTGCTCTGTGTGTGACAGGGTGCAGTGCCCCAACTCCCCCATGGGCCCTGCTCTGTGTGTGATGGGGTGGAGCCGTAACCTCCCCATCGGCCCTGCCTTGAGTATGACAGGGGGCGGCGCCCCAATCCCCCAATTGGCCCTACCCTGAGCGTGACTGGGGGTGGCATCGCAACCTCCCCATCTGCTCTGCTCTGTGCATGACAGGGGGCGGTACCCCAACTCCCCAATCAGCCCTGCTCTGAGCCTGACCAGGGGCTGCACCTAGGGATTGGGCCTGCCCTCTGCCACCCGGAAGTGGGTCTAAGCCAGCAGGTCGTTATATCCCGAGGGTTCCCAGACTGTGAGAGGGCACAAGTGGGGCTGAGGGCCACCCTCCCTCCCCCCCCGCCAGTGCACAAATTTTTGTGCACCGCGCCTCTAATATATATATTCTATCTAATAATAGACAAACATGGTAATTAACCATACCTCTGCTATGCTTCCCATTGGCTAATCAGCAGGATATGCAAATTAATTGCCAACAAAGATGGCAGCTGGCAGCCACGCAGCTGAAGCAAACAGGAGGCTTGCTTGCTCCAGTGATGGAGGAAGCCAAGGTTCCCTGCCTGCCTTGGCCTGCTCTAAGCTACACTCTAAGCAACAAAGTTGCAATTATAGAAGCTAAACAAGCTCCAGATACCTGCTTTCAGCCAGCCATGCCTCAGAGCTGGAGCCGGCTCTCAGCTCCAGTGATAGCTATAGAAGGTAAATAAATCCCAGAATTAAAAAGAAAAAAAAAGAAAAA
Source organism: Myotis nattereri (assembly GCF_964212035.1). NCBI lineage: Eukaryota > Metazoa > Chordata > Mammalia > Chiroptera > Vespertilionidae > Myotis > Myotis nattereri. Next base: position 156,176,733 of record NC_138075.1, read on the forward strand.
AAGGAGAGGCTGGGAGCTTCAGTCTCCCGCCAGCCTGAAAACGGCCCTCAGGCCCTCACCCAAACTGGCCCGGCACCCCAGTGGGGATCACCACCCTGAAGGGGGTGTGGCCAGCCTGAAAACAGCCATCAGCCCCTCATCCAGGCTGGTCAGGCACCCCAGTGGGACCCCCACCCTGATCCGGGACACCCTTCAGGGAAAACCAGCCAGCCCCCACCCGTGCACCAGGCCTCTATCCTATATAGTAAAAGGGTAATATGCAAACTGACCCTAACAGCAGAAAGACTGAGAATGACTGGTCACTATGACACACACTGACCACCAGGGGACAGACGTTCAATGCAGGAGCTGCCCTCTGGTGGTCAGTGAGCTCCCACATGGAGGAGCTCTGCTCAGCCACAAGCCAGGCTGATGGTTGCCAGTACAGCAGTGGTGGTTGGATCCCCTCCTGCCTCCTCAGCAGTCCTAAGGTCTACTCCCCACTGGCAAGTGGGCATCCCCCGAGGGCTGCCAGAGGGATGTCTGATTGCCATCTTAGGCCCAATTCCCCGGGGAGCAGGCCTAAGCCAGCAAGTGGTCATCCCCTGAGGGGTCCCAGACTGCGAGAGGGCACAGGCCGGGCTGAGGGACCCCTCACCCCGAGTGCACAAATTTTTGTGCACCGGGCCTCTAGTATATATATAAAGGATGAATGGTCTGCTTGATTAAAAACATTTTTAATCTACTCATATGTAAATGATTGCTTGTCTGGGTATAGATATCAAGATGGAAATGTATTTCCTTCCTGAAATTTGAAGCCATTTTTCCACTCTAATCTTAATTTCTAGTGTTATTTTGAGAAATCTATGCCATTCTGATACATGTTGCTATAGGAAACCATTTCCTTTCGCTGAAAGATTCTCACAGAATCTTCTCTCTTCCCAGTGTTCTGAAACATCACAATGACCTTCTCTAGCATGGGTTCATTTTTACCCATTGTGCCAAGGACTCAATGGTCCCCTTCAATCTGTCAATTTATATTCATCTGTTCTGGAAGACTCTGAACTGTTTCTCTGATGATTATTTTCATTCCTATTATTTTTATGTTTGGATACTCTGGACTCAATTTCCAATTATCTTTTCATCCCTATTTTCTATTGCTTGGTGTGTTTTCTCAATTTGATCTTCTAATATGTCTATTGAGCTTGTTGTTATTATATTGTGATTTCTAAGGGTTGCTTTTTCACAGAGAGTGATGTGTTCTTTTATTTCTCTGCATATATTAATGTTCTGTCTTAGTTTTGCTCTCCCTATAAAGTCTCCTCCAAGTTTGTGTCTTCCATATGTTTTGGTCTTTGTCTTAGTCTGTTTGGACTATTGTACCGTAGACTGAGTGCTGTATAAACAGCACACATTTATTTCTCACAGCTCTGGAGGTTGGAAGTCCAAGATCAAGGCACCAGCTGATTTGCTGTCTGGTGAGCGAATGCTTTTAGGTTAATAGGTGGCTGTCTTTTCACTGTATCCTCTCACAAGAGATCTCTGGGGCCTCTTTTACAAAGACATGAATACCATCACGAGGGCTCCACCCACATGACCTAATTACCTCCTAATGCCCCATCTTCTAATACCATCATCTTGGGGATTAGAATTCAACATATGGATTTTTGGGGAGAACACAAGCATTCAGGTCATTGTGGTCTCTCTCTCTTATGATGAAGGCTTTCCACAGATGTCCAGTGATCTGCTTTCTGCTATACTTAACACTGGAGCACTAAATGACAGACGGGGCGCTCTCTGTGTGTAGATGGGTTTGCCACATGGGCCTCACTTTCTGTCAGGTAAGGAAGAAGGAAGATCTGGGGCCCCGATGCTTCTTACATAGACTTTCATCGAATCCTCTGGTTTCCAACACCATTTTCAACACTATTCTAGGGGTGTCCACGCAGCTAATTCCTGAGTTCTGGGGTCCTGCCTTTTGGCTTTCCTAATTGCAGGCTTAGAATTCATCTTGCTTAGATCTGTATCTCTTTCTGCTGAAGAGATGCCTTCTGTTATCCAGCTGCAAATTTCCCCTCCTTCCCTTCTTATCTGGGTAGATTTACATGTTATGATGACTGTTAGTTATTTGCTAACCCTTTTGGCTTGCTTTGTGAGGTTTTAAGAGAGGATAGAGAGAAATACTTGAGATTCACCATCCATCTTTAACTAGAAAAAAAATTTGTTTTAGAGGTTTGAATTTTATATCATGGATGAGTAGAAAAAAAGGAGTTGGGAAAACACACAGATATAGACAAAGTTGATATGGGAAAATATACACACACAAAAGAGAAAAGGTTGACAAAGCAAGACATACACAGGGCACACGAAGGCCAGTTTGGAAAGACAGACTCGTGAAATAACAGGTTTGTGGAATGCTATTGTGTCACTGTCCTTGTTCTGTAAGAGAAGGAAAAAGAGCAAAGGTCTTCTTCATGGAATTCACCCGTGCCATTGAACAGAAGCCATGGCAGTGTGATTCCTTGTGACCTACAAAGACTGTGGACTTATGCTTTTAATGAAACAGGATTTGTCCCTTAATTCCTGTTCCCTCTCCCAGCTCTCTGCACTCTGTAACCAAAGAAAGATGTTCTGCTGGTTACCAGAGAAGGTGAAATTCTGAGGAGCCCAGGGCAGACGGAACCTAAGGCGAGTTCAATATCTTTGGATTGAACAATCTCTGTGCCCAGATACTTTAGTCCAGTGGTCAGCAAACTGCGGCTCCTAAGCCACATGCGTCTCTTTGGCCCCTTGAGTGTGGCTCTTCCACAAAATACCAACTTCTGTACATGGGCCACGAAGCTTCAATCTCACTGTACATGCACGCCTGCACGTGGTATTTTGTGGAAGAGCCACACTCAAGGGGCCAAAGAGCCACATGTGGCTCACGAGCCACAGTTTTCCAACCACTGCTTTAGTCTATTATGACTAGAGGCTCAGTGCACAAAATTCATGCATGAGTATGGTCCCTAGGCCTGGTCTGCAATCAGGGCCATCTTCCCCGGCTGCCGGCAGCCAGCCCTGCCCCCCGCTACCACCCACCCCTGGTTCCCCATTCGCCATCAGGCGATCCGAGCCTACCGGCCGGAGGGAGAAACCAAGAGGTTGGCCATGCCCAAGAGGTTGGCTCACCCTCCCTCCCTGCAGGTCATCCTCTGTGTGTGGGGTGACCAGTGGGGCAAGGGCCTTGGCTTGGTGCCAGCCTAGTGCCACCCACGTCCCCCACCACCCACCCCCAGTTCCCTGTTCACCATCCAGTGATGGGAGCCTGCCAGCCGGGGAAACAGACTGAGAGGTGGTCAGCGCGTCTCAGAGTGACTGGTCGAGCGGTCGTTCTGGTTGTTCCATTGTTAGGGTCAATTTATATATTAGCTTTTTATTATATAGGATAATGCATCACCAAAAGCAAACAAAGTATCTAACAATGGAGGGGTGACTTTTTTAACGTCATATTTTTGCATTTTGGACACATATTATCTCTAAACTTCATACCCTGCAAGGAAGGTATTCATATTTCCATTTCACAAATGATGAAACTGTGGCTCAAAGAGGCGATGCGATTTGCCCAAAGCTACCTTGAAAGGAAAGGATTGAAACTGATTTCGAAGCCAGTGTTTATTGCCTGTGTCATGCTGCGAGAAAGCCAAGACATCCTCTCTAGACATCCTTTTCTCGGATTATCTGTTTTTGTTTCTTGAGTTGACTTAAACTCAATAGATATGTCTTAATTATTATAACCAGGGAAGCAAGAAATTGCAAGTTCCTAAAGCTTCACCAGCCATCAAAAAGTATTTCAAATAGGCAAAGGGGCAGATGCTTAGCAAACCAATGAGCTGCTGACACCGTCAGAATTTCCAGAGCTGTGAGTTAAAACGGCAAACACCACAAATCCATTGGCAGACTGCCAACGCTTCTGTCTGCCCTCACAGCACCGGATTTTCACAACTGTGTGCCCTTGACTGGTGCAAACCCTGCAAAATACCTTCTAAGTATCATTATTTTGAAACTTGAGAGGACCACAGAAAAATTCAGATAGCTCGTTCCCAAGCGAAGTTTCAAGATACCACAGAAAACATAACACACTCTCAAATGTGGGGATTTTCCATTAAAAAGTACGATCTGTAGCAACTTGTGACACTTAAAAAAAGCCACACACAGCTGTTCCCTTGCCTGCCAATGCCATAATCTTGTTTCCTAACTGCAGCTCAGTGGAAGAAATTAATCTTCACAGACTTGCTTTGATGTCAATCTACACAGGAACCAAGACCAAAATCAGAGAATGCATGAGAGTTGGCCATTATGCTTCACCATTTCTGCAGCAATTAGGCTCCAAACTCTGCAAAACGCCCAAGCAACAATTAGAAGCTCACTTTGCAAAAGATTAAAATATCAGCTGTCCTATCCAAAATAATCTACATTATCGGTGATAAATAAGCCTGAAACTAAGGTTTTACAGTTTTATTTAATCACAATTCTAAAAAGAATTCACACTGAAATACAAACACTAAAAATACCTAAGGGTGTGTACTGGGGCGGTTGTGGGGGCGTGGGTGCAGGCAGGGAGAGGTCAAGGGGGGGTGGGAAGGAGACATATGTAATACTTTAAACAATAAAGAATTTAAATTTAAAAATAAATGCCTTAAGACACTACCCCTCTCACAGGCATTTACTTTTAAACCGGAGACAGCCCCATCACTGCTCATGCTCTCCATTCTTTGGCTCTCTCTTTTTCTTTTTATATTCTTTTTAACTTAGTTAAGTGTGTGCTATTGTTGCTTAGAATCACAAGGGACCGCCAGAGAATTATTCTCGTGGAGGATTCAAAATTTTGAAAAGACAGCCAAAATAATTTATTCATTTGCAGAAGGATGGAATTTTCCGGGAAGCTACGGAAAAAAGTGTCAGTAACCATATTTTGCCTGAAGCTTGAACAGTTTAAAGCAGGGAAATGTCACGATAGTAAACCAAGTAGAATTAGATCGCTGCCTCTGACAACCAGGCAGGATCCCTGAGAAAAAGCAGAGAGGCCTTGGTGCTTGAGCTCCCTGAACACACCAGCTGACATCCCTCTGCGGACACGTTTGCTCTCTGTGATGCCGGCATCCCCGGTCAGTTCTGCTCTCCTCTGCTGCTGAGGAGGAGGGGTGAGGAGAGCAGAAAAGAACAGAAGAAGGAAGGGATGTGCCAGTATTCCTGGCACCCACCTTCTTCAGTGGCTCCAATGTGCCAAGGAAGAAGATGAAAAAGACAGCCCCTTTCCAGAGCAACATAACATCTGATGAGTTGTGCGTGTCACAGATTGTTGCCCATTGGCCCCAGAACAAAGGACATGAAGGTACTCTGCATAGTGCTTGGCACATGGCACATGGTCTTGAGGTTTCTGTTAAATCTCAGTCCAATCTAAGTGGCTGGGGTCTGTTGTGCTCCATTGTGGGAATGTGACTTTCTTGGTGTGCACCTTCCAGGGGGGCACTGTGGGCCGGGTGAGATGAGTATGGTGGGATTGAGAAGTCGGGGCGGGGGGTGGAGGGAGAGCACAACGCTGAAGATAAAAGGACAGGGGAGAAAAGACTGCCAGTTACTACCAAAGAGCCATCATTTACGCCCCCCCCCCCCACACCCTTCTTCTTAAAGACCAAGGTCCTATTTTTAGCTGGGCACTCAACAGGTTACAGTTCCTGGCCTCCCTTGCAGTTTGAAGTGCCCAAATGACTAAGTTGTGGTCAATAAGTTGTACATAAAGATGTTGAGTGGGACTTCCAGGAAGTTTTCTTCCCAGACTACTGGGAAGAGTCCTTTTTGCACTTCTGCTGCACTTCTTTCTCCTTCCGTGAAGATGTGATAGCTGGAGCTCCAGCAGCTATTCTGGACCATGAGGTGGCCTTGGACATGCATGCAATGACCTTCAGAGAGTGTCTGGTGAGAACCTCATCTGGATTCATGGACTTCTCCCTGCGCCCGCACAGGGCAGAAGGGGGAGGGCGCTCTCTGAAGTCTCTCCTATAGGGGCACTAATCAGATCATGAAGGCTCCACCTTATGACCTCCTCACCTCCCACAAACATTTGGGGGATACAAACATTCAGACCATTGCACATAGTGCTTGATACCAGGAAGGTACTTATTAAAGTTTTCGAATGAATGAGGGCACCAGTGGCAAATAGCATGATTTCATTTATTCTCTCTTCTAACCCTGAGCAATCACCTTGGTGCCAAACTCAGCCCTTGCATGTCCCAGCTCTCATCCTTAGAGACAAGTTCTTTCCCAGGGACTCTGTTTACCTGTGAATATCAAAAAGGATCTTATGTTCTCAGCATGTGACTCTGCACCACACACAGCCCTGGACATCTAGGAGAGGAGGCAGTCCTTTGCCTTGGTGTCCCTGGTATGCTCCAAGTAAGGGTCAGCATTTAACTGTGGAAGTCCACACCTGAGCATCTCTAATCCTTAACTCCCTACTGTACTCTCCCTCCGTACTCCCACCATTCCTCAGCATTGTGATACCCATTTGAGACTGGGCAGATATTGGACGGAAAGATAACTTTTAGGTGCTTGGGCTAGACTCCCTCATGTGACAACTTTTAGGTGATGGTGTGGGGGTTTAGTCTCTTGAGTCACATACAGGAGAGTGCATGATGGACACACAATTCAGCTCACACAATTCAGCATGATGGATCTGGATGTGGGCATGGGGAGGGGAGACTTACTACCTGTTAACCTCCTATTGTAAAGAGCCACTGTGCCATCCAAATACATATTTGTTTGCAAATCAATGAATGCACACACAGAGAAGTTGCTGATCTGTGGCTTTAAAGCAAATCCTTGGGAACATTACAAGTCATTCATACAAAGCAAATGCAGCATGGTCAGCCTTGGTACATAAATGAGCACGGGCTTCCCTCTGGTTTATGGATTTTGCTAGGCCAACTAAGAAAACTGTCATATGTCACTCACCGTTATGTCCCTTTCAGCTGTAGATTATAAAAGCTATATAGGCTCATGTACAGTTTCAAAGATGCTCAGAAACTCTTTTCTCTCTTTCCTTGCAGTTTGAATCCTTGTCCTAGTGGAACAGATGAGAACTGAGACACCTGGGTTCAAGTTGGAACTCTGACAGCATGTTGTGTGAGTGTTAGTGTGTGGTTCATTTGGCCAAATGATTTCATCTCTCTACACCTCAGTGATGATGATAATGGAGACAATAAGTCCTGCTGGGTTTAACTCACAATTTTGTGTAGACATCAAACTGAGGAATTCATTTGAAACACACTTTAAAACCCCAAAGTCTATAATGCTTATTTCCATTTTCCAGCTTTTTCCTTTTTTTCCCCTTTTCTTGTGTCCTTAACTCATATGCTTTTCCTTCTTTCTTTGTTGTGTTTACATGGATTTGTACACTTTTTTTTTTTAATGCTGGAAAAACCCTTTTAACCTGTGAGCTCCATTTGGCTTTATTGTAAGAGAAACCAAGGTTCAGCTGCCTGTTGCCATGAAAACCAAACTCCTGAGTCAGGCTCTGGTGAAAAGGGAAAGAGGTTTATTCAAGTGTCAGCCACCTGAGAAGATGGGGGGCTCTTGTCCCAAAATCCATCTCAACATCTCAGTAAGGCAGAGGTTTCTATAAGGAGGGAGAGTAAAAGAAAAACAAAGACATCAAAAGGAAGGGGTTGAAGAGTTCTCTGTGTGCAGGCCAGCACAGTCCATTTCGATAAGGACCTTAAAAGTGGTCAAGTGATGGTCTGGTGTGTGTCATTTTGGTTTTGGTCATCCTGGTTTCATGGTTGAAGGTCAGCAATTCTACTAGAGCTGCAATGAAGATCAGAGTCTTTATCTTCTGAAGTTAGTTCCTAGGATTTTTATGCAAACACTCTCTTTATCTACAAGCTGCATACTAGCCAGAGTCAGCGTTTACAGAGACAATGTCAAAAGAATGGCGGGGTGGGTTACAATTCTCCACTGTTACATTATTTTCCTAAAACTGAGCAAATTAGAAGAACAGAACGATGGTAAGTTGTACTTGGACACGCTGCCAAATGATGTACTTTATAAGGGAAATAAACTAGAAATCAACATTATAATGATAATTTAAAAATGAGCAGTTGTTATATGTGGAAAGTATAATAGCTTTGGGCACTTGGTTGTGCACTATTTGAATTGGCAACACTTCTCCCCTTAGGGACAAGTTATTTTTCTGCCCCAACATTATGTCTGAAATACAGATAGTTTCTTATTTAAAGCACTGAAAAAGTGATATGAGACTTTCTTCTGACCAGTTGAGTTGAACATTAAAATCACACCTGTCGCCAAAACCGGTTTGGCTCAGTGGATAGAGCGTCGGCCTGCAGACTGGAGTCTCAGGTTCGATTCCAGTCAAGGACATGTACCTTGGTTGAGGGCACATCCCCAGTATGGGGTGTGCAGGAAGCAGTTGATCGATGTTTCTAACTCTCTATCTCTCTCTCTTCCTCTCTGTAAAAAAATAAAAAATAAAAATAAATAAATAAAATATATATTTTTTAAAAATCACGCCTGTCACTTCTGAATACATTTTTACTGTCCTATATAATAAAAACCTAATATGCAAACTGACTGAACAGCGGAATGACTAGTGGAACAACTGGTTGGTATGATGCACACTGACCACCAGTGGGCAGGCGCTCAATGCAGGAGCTGCCCCCAGCCCACAGGCCCCAGGCCAACCAAGGCAGGTGCCAGCAGGGGCCCCCCTGATTGCCCTGCCAGTTGCCCCACAGATTAGCCCTGATTGCCGGCCAGGCCTAGGGACCCTACCCATGCACAAATTTCGTGCACTGGGCCTCTAGTCAATATATATTATTGTAATGTGAAAACTGATTAAATATGTATTACCAAATTTACATGTAAATACCAAAGTCCAATCCCATTTGAAGGACTCTGTCCAACAAAAATCAAGTGATGTCTGTCTCCTGTGGTGGTTTCAAGCTGCCTCTGTGGAGTGTCGCCACCAGCCCTCAGGATATGCCTCACTGGGTAGAATCCACACCTGCCATTCACTCTTGCGCCACTGTATGTACCTCCTCCTTGATATGTTTTATATTTAGTAGTTCTGAGTAAGGTTTTGTTTAAACAAAGTTTCCAAAACAAAAGCTTTTGAAAATCTCTGAGTTAGTCATCCCTAGGATGATAACCTATGAGCATATTTTCACATGTTATGCCTGTTTTTGTTCACTTCCAGGCCATACAGAGACCTCATGATGTTTGTTAGGTACTCAAATGTATACCCAGTGTGGCAATCACAGCGCTTGAACTATCAGAGATTATCCGTGTAATTTTATTTTTTCCCCTCGCATTCTCCCTTTTCCTTTAATAAAAGTTATTTGTTCAATATGAATAAAACAAAACAAAAAACCAAGCAAAAGACTTCATATAAGAAAACATGTTCAATATGTTTCCTGGCCCTGGTCAGGACTCTAACCATCCTATCTGGAGGCAAGTGCTTGGGGCTACAAGGTGAAAAATATCCCGGCTGTCTGAACTCAAGGCCTCCACAGGCAGTGAGTGGTATTCTGCAGAGTCCACAGCTCTGACATAATTCTGTTTTCAGCTTCATTAAGAAGCTCCCAGTATGTTTTATGCAAATTTGTTCACATTACTTCCTCATCCTTCCAATTTCCTTTTCAAACATTACTTGAATATTGACATAATACAATCACTATAGGACTTCTGTACAAAAGAAAAGAAGTTAAAACAATAGATTCCACCCCACACCAAAGTAGGCCAGATAAACACTGGGCCAACGAGGGAAGATGGCTTGAGATATCCTCAGGACACAATTTCATTTTATTTAAAATAGAAAAATAGTTTGAATGCTGAGAGGGCTTTATCCAGCCAAGCATCTCGGTGCCATGCCTGACTCACTGTCCAGAGGGAAGAGTCAAATGCTCAGAAAGCCTTTCTCCCCCAGCTTTCTCTGGCTTGATATTCCCCAGAACAACAAGAAGCTATACTATACCGAACAGTTAGCTAGTCTACGTTTAATCCCCTCACAAAAATCAACACGTCAATACTAGTATTAATATCATTTGACCAAGAAAGAAACTGAAGCTGAGAGGATTAATAAGGCTCAGAAAGTCACCAACCAGGAGTGACAGTGCTGGAATTTTAACAAGGTCTTCTGGTTTCTTTAGCAGTTTTCTTTGTAGTAATTTATTTATGATTTTGGTTTGGTTTTAAGTAGCAAAGGAGTAAGAAGTTTATGCTGTTGGTATGTCAGTAATATTTAAAGGTATTGAGGTAACACTGGTTAATGACAGCACATAAATGTCGGGTGTAGCACTTAATTATAATAGGACATCTGTGTCCTCTATCGTGTGCTCACCACCCGAAGTCTCGTCTCCTTCTGTCACCACGTATCTGACCCCTTGTACCCACTCATCCTCCCCTTCCTTTAAGTCAGCGGTTCTCAACCTGTGGGTCGCGACCCCTTTGGGGGTCGAACAACCCTTTCACAGGGGTCGTCTAAGACCATCGGAAAACACATATATAATTACATATTGTTTTTGTGATTAATCACTATGCTTTAATCATGTTTAATTTGTAACAATGAAAATACATCCTGCGTATCAGATATTTACATTGCGATTCATAACAGTAGCAAAATTACAGTTATGAAGTAGCAACGAAAATAATTTTATGGTTGGGGGTCACCACAACATGAGGAGCTGTATTAAAGGGTTGCGGCATTAGGACGGTTGAGAACCACTGCTTTAAATGATGTAAACGACTAATGGGATCCATAAGCATTTTTCCTCTCGAGTTTGGGTGAAGCTTTCTTGGTTGTTCAGCTACAGTTCAAATCTAATATCTTAAGATAGGAATGATTTGCATCGCTTCAGATCTCTGAGCTAACCATGAGAAAAGCCTGGTCTACACTGTAGTCCTCTGTGTGTAATTGGATAATGCATGTTCTTTAGTAATAGAAAGTCATTTTTGTAATTTATAACTTTTGGTGAAATTGATAATGATGGTATGATCAGAGCAGGTTTAAATATCCTGTTTCCCAATTATAAATGTGACATATAGAAATTATAGCAATTTCTATAAAAATTGTAGAAAATTCAGGATAGTATAACAGAAAAAAAAATCTCTTATGCTTACTACAAACCACAGGTGATGGAATATTAGAAAATTTGCACCACATTTCCTTACACCATTCCTGTCTAAGTCCATAACTGGAAGCATGCTTGGTTTGCCAGAAGAGAGCTACTTTCTTCACTTAATGTCATATCTGGTATTTTCCCTCATGTCACTGAAAACTGTGTGGGTAACATTTTTAAATCCTTCAGTATGGCATGACTTACCATAATTTATTGAATTATCTTCCCTGTAGTTGGACATTTAGATTATTTCTTTTTAAAAAAATAAAGTCATAAATCACCATATTTATTCTTGCTTAGTACAGATTACCAGAGTATGAGGAGTTGGAGTGGAGGGAAGGAACATTTTGAAACATTTGCAATGCAGTATGTTACCAGCAAATAGCTTTGCAGACAAGTTAGATCAATTTGCACACAGTGAGGCGGACAGTCTCATTGTGGGGTCCCAGGTTTCCCCAACATTTTGTGATTCACCCATGTTACCCCTCTGGGTTCCCACAGTCACCTCCATGATCATCTGTTCCCATCACCTCAGAATCTGTCTCCTGTCTGAGGGGGTGACAGAGCTGGAGAGCGATACCCCAGATCCTTTCCAGAAATCTGTGTCCTCACCTTCTAAGCACAGATGTGGGTGCCCTTGAGGCCCAGGGAATGCTCCACACACACCATGGACCCCAGTGTCCCTCCCATGAGGTGTGTCTATGCGCTGGAACTTGTCCTGCACACCTGTCTTCCATGAAGGTGGACAGGGCAGGGGGCATTTCCAGAGACAGCTAACCCCGAGGACCCTCCTCTCCCCCACATCCTTCTCCTCACGGCCTTCCCCTGTGTCTCCACCTTCTCCTCACAGCCTTCCCCTGTGTCTCCACCTTCTCCTCACAGCCTTCCCCTGTGTCTCCACCTTCTCCTCACGGCCTTCCCCTGTGTCTCCACCTTCTCCGCACAGCCTTCTCCGGTGTCCCCACCTCGTGGCTGCCACATTGGAGCACTGTTAGACCCCATCTGAGATTGCCTTATGCGCTCCTGGCTCTGGGTATCCGGACCACCTTGCTGTTGTAAATAGAAAGTTCTGATTTGTCTTCCTCAGGAGAGCTGTTACTTTAAAACCCCAAACACCAGAAAAGAGGTCTCTGAGTTTATTATGAGCTCTACCTAGACTTGGGCTGTTCGTAAATGTGTTCTTAAGTGGTAGGAAGCTGTGTGGATTAGGATTCGGGGACAGTGGGGGTGGGGAGTGGGGAGTTATCATCACATGTAATGTGTACTTAACTAGTTTCTCTTTGGCCAAATGATGCGGATCTGATGGCAAGACCAGCTGGGACTTGGGCCTTTTAGGGCCTCAGCAAAGGAAAGGGTTAATCAGGGAGCCAGCTCCTTGTCAAGGGTCCTGAGTCCCCCAGCTGCTCTGCTCGGTGAATTGAGAAAGTTTACTACAAAGGCCCCCAGATTCAGGGTCTCTGGGTCAGTCCTAAATTGAGAGGGATAATGTCCTCCTTAGAGACGAGAGCCTTCCGGGTACACCAGCATGAATAGATCTGAGTACACTCGTGAGCATTCCCATCTCTCATCCTTAATGCTGATTTCTAAGTTAATAATATTATCTCCCAAATTGTGAACAAAAGCCAGCTTTAAAAAATGACACTGACGGCTCATCGCCTAATACACAGCGCTCTACTGACTTAGGATTATTGAGTCCATCTGAGAGGGTCTCAGAATGACAGGTGAAAAGTCAGGAAGTGAAGCTGAATAGGTGGCACATTATTGATCAGATATAACCTAAATCTTTTTAAAAATCAAGAGTAACTTTGTCAGAACATCTGCAATGGGAGGAAATGATGCAATGATTAGAAGTTAACTCTATCCTGTTGTTTCTTCGGAGATGGGGAAACAATACTGGATTCCATGGCACTCAAAGCAGCGCTTGTGAAAAGGAGAGAAAGCAAGGCTATAAACACTTGGCTGACAGAGAGCAGATGGCCGGCTGGAAGTGGGTGTCTGGGAGGGAAGTGTGCTCAGTGGTATTGGCATATGTTTCCTCAAGTCTTTGACCTGCTTGTTTCTCAAAAGACTTTACTAAATGGTCAGAAAAATGCATTGGAAAGTTGTGACAGCAAAGAAAAGTTAAAAATGGGGAGTGGGGGAGAAGATTCACTGATTATGCCTCTCCTTTATGTCACTGATCTGTATTATAAGTAACCTCGTTACTCATCCTGAAAGAGAATAAAATACCACCTCAACAACAATAAAAAACAAACAAAAAAAGAACAAAAAAACCCACCACCTCAAATTTCCCATTCTCCCCTCCCTCGCCCCCTCACCCCCGCCAAGCCTCCCATTGGCACTAGAATGCAAAGCAGAAAAGCTTAGGAAGCATTGGGCTGCAGGCCTGTGGATGGGCACAGAGTTGGCTTGACCCCGACAGGACCCCAGCGTCCTGTTGACTCTCATCTCTGGACCATCCACATGGATACTCATTGTGCAGCCTGTGAGTATAAACAGCACTACAGTTCTGAACAGTTTATTCAGTAAAAGTCATATACTTCCAAAGTGTGATGCCAGTTTTGCTCATGTTAGACCAAGACTTAGGCTTCTGTTCGGCTTGAATCACTATTTTCTTCGACTGAGAAGTTGCCCATTGACCTTATTTGTGATTTACCCTTGGGTCACTTTATTGTAACTCCCTGAGGGCAGGACACTTTTCTTCCTGGCATCTAGCACAGGGCTTCTAGCTTGAGCAAGAAGATGTCCATTCACTATCCAATTGGTTGTTTGTAAATGTCTCTATATTATGAATTCGCTGATAGCCCAAGTCATGTCTTCTATTTTCATATTTCAGTGCTTGAGAGCTGCTAGCATCATGTCTGATAGTCCATGGTGGGCAGAACACATTTTCTTCTCTCTCCAGTGGAAGAAAGGTTCAGAGATGGAAAATGGGTTGCTGTCGGTCCACCTGCACGATGTTCCAGTGAATGAGTGGCACACGGAGGATCTGACTGTGAAGCCAGGGTTCCATCTATCTGTAAGTGCAGGTGAAGGAACCCTAATACAGTCATGTGCTGCTTAGTGACAGGGAGACATTCTGGGAAATGTGTCCGTAGGCGACTTTGTCGTGCGAACATCGTAGAGTACTTACACAAACCTAGCACATGTAGGGTCTATGGTATCCTATGGCTCCTAGGCTATAACCTCACACAGCATGTTACTGTACAAAACAACACAAAGCAAAATCAAGCACAAGAGGAAATATTGCAATCAAGAGCTACAAGGAACACAAGAGGTGTGAGGCTGCTGCTGTTTTACAGAAAACTTTCATTTATAAGTAAAAAGAGTACACTCTAAAATAACCATAGAAAGGCTCTAGCCGGTTTGGCTCAGTGAATAGAGCGTCGGCCTGCGGACTGAAGGGTCCTGGGTTTGATACACATGCCCGGGTTGTGGGTTTGATCCCCAGTAGGGGGCGTGCAGGAAGCAGCCGATTGACGAGTCTCTCTCATCACTGAAGTCTTTATCTCTCCCTCTCCCTTCCTCTCTGAAACCAATAAAAATATATTAAAATAACAGTAAAAAGTATAGTATAGTAAATACATAAACCACTGACAGAGTTGTTTATTATTAAGTATTGTCTGTGTTATACTTTTGGGGGGGCAGGGGGGCGGTGGTCAGGGTAGAGTGCAAACGTGGTCTCCCATTACCACATATTATGCAGTCGAGTTTCCCACATCTGGGGAAGCCCAGGGATCAGCACATCCCACATGCAATGGGTAAGCCTCGCTCTGGGAAAACCACCTTTGTGATCATGGTATCTGCTCTGCCAGGGAAGTGTCTCTGTGCTATACTTTTATACCACTGGCAGCACAGTAGGTTTATTTACACAGCATCACCACAAACATGTGAGTAATGCATTGCACTATGACATCATGATGGCTGTGATGTCACTAGGTGCTAGAAAATTTTCAGCTGGGTTCATGAATTAGAAAATTTGATATTGTTCATTCTTTCCTCTTTGTTATGAAATATAACACATGTGTAAAAGTGTATAAAAGGTAAATGTACAGTTTAATGAAATATAAAGCAAACTACCATTTAGTCACCATTTAAATCAAACACTAGAAATTGCCAACATTCCAGAAGCCCCACCATCTTGCACACCCTGCCCTATCACAATGCTCTTTGTCTCTTCTAGAGGGAGCCACTAACCTCACTTTCTTTCTCTATAGTTTTGGCACATAATTGTGCACACTTTCCTTACCTACCTTTTACATAGTTTTAGCACTTAGGCATCTCCAAAAAATACAGTCTAGCTTTTTACTTTGTATAAACAGAATCAAATATTATATACTAGAGGCCTGGTGCACAAAATTTATGCACTGGGGAGAAGGGGGTCCCCCAGCCCGGCCTGCAACCTCTCACAGTCCGGGACCCCTTGCTCCTTACTGCCCGCCTGCTCGCTGCTCCTTACAGCTTAGCTCATTGCTTCTTAGCGCTGCCGCAGAGATGGGAGAGGCTCCCACCATCACTGCTGCGCTTGCCAGCCATGAGCCCAGCTTCTGGCTGAGCAACGCTCCCCCTATGGAAGCACACTGACCACCAGGGGGCAGCTCCTGCATTGAGCATTTGCCCCCTGGTGGTCAGTGCGCATCATAGTGACTGGTCGTTCCGCCATTTGGTCAATTTACATATTAGGCTTTTATTATATAGGACTAGTGGCCCAGTATATGAAATTCATGCACATTAAAAAAGAATTAATGAGAAGAAATATTTTAATATTGCTATTTGCCCTTTCTCTATAGTAGAAATATCAGAGATGAAAGAATATTAGTAAAATGTATATAAAATCTCCCTCCTGTCAGAGTCTGGGGCCTAGAGGCAAGTCCCCACCCACCACCCTCCTGTGCTTCGAAAATGCAGGAGACCCAGACCCGGCCGGCCCCACCCTCATTGGATGAGACCTAGACCTGGCTGGCCCCACCCCCATCAAGCCCCTCCAGGCAGGGGGCACAGCCTCAGGTCCCCTGTCAAGCCCTGCCAGGCAGGGAGACACAGTCTGAGGCCTCCTGGTCCGAGCCTGGGTGGGGGGCATGGCCTGAGGTCCTCCGGGTTGGAACTGGGGCGGGAGGCGCTGCCTTAGGTCCCCCGTCAAGCCCAGCACCGCCCTCCCTACAGCGTCATACCAGTGCTGAACTGGACTCAGGCAGGCAGCGTGATGTTAGCCCTGGGGGCGGAAGTCCCCGCCCCTGGCCCTGCCCACAGACTGGTCGTGATTGGGACATCTTCACGGACAAATTAGCATATTCCCTTTTGATTATATAGATTATTTTATGTCTGATTTACTTTGTTTAACATTATGTTTTTAAGATTCAGCAAAGTTCTTCTGTGTACCTGTTGTTTGTCCATTTTTTTTCTCTATAATATTCCACTGTACCACCATTTAGTTATTGATTTTACTATTGATGAATATTGGGTATTTCCAGACTGGAGCTATAAACAAATATGCTGCTAACATCATTCTTGCCCCCTTGCTAAGGCACACACTTCTCTGGGGCAGTAGTTCTTAAAGTCTGGCCCCCAAAGGCAGCATCAGCACTACCTGGGAACTTGCTAGAAAGGCACACCTTTGGGCTCCACCTCCACCCTCCAGAATCAGAAACTCTGCGAGTGGGGCCTGGCCACCTGTGCTTTAACAACTTCTCCCTTCGATTGTAAAGCACACCAAACTTGAGTCCACTGCTCTAGAGAATATCTATGGTAATCTAGGCTTGGAACTAATTATCTAAGAGGGTCAAAATGCATATGCAAATTTCTCCAAACTAGGCAACAAGTTTATATTCTCTTGGAGGAATTTCCCCTCACCAAAGCCAGTGGAAGGGGTCTGTCACAGTATCCCAGTGTATCTACAAATGCATTTCACCAACTACTTATATTTCAACCCTTTTCCTACATTTATTGTCCACTTAGGTTTCTTCTTGTGTGGAGTGGCTTTTCCATTCTTGGCCTCAATTTTTTATTCTGGGTTCAAGCCCTTGGTTGCCCAGAGGTTCTTATTTCTAGGGTTGGCAGGTGGCCTCAAGGCAAAGACAGCTTCCATGCTGGCTGTCTCCCAAGTTTTCCCCTTCATTTTTGGCCTTGTTATTCTTTATTGTCTTTTACAATTTTCAAGAATATTCATCCATTTTAAAAATATTTACTATTTTGGTTGTTTTCATAGGCAGCTTGATTAGAAGAAGTCTATTCCATTCCTGGAGAAGGTTCACCTGTGAGTTGACAGGGGATGGGGTGGCACTCGTTTTAAGAAGGTATGAAGAGTAGAGTCATATCAGAATCGGCACAACTTTCCATCCCGGGAACTATTGAGGCATAGGATATTAATTACATGGAGTCACCAGGAGGAAATCTTAATTCTTTTATTCATTCGATTAATAGTTATTGAATATCTACTGTGTACCAGGCTGCACAAGGCGCGTGTACGTGCAGGGCCTCGAGTCCAGTGGGAAAGACAGAGGTGAGGAAGCAATTATAGCAACGTGCGATCATAGAGAAGGGGCTAAGGATGCCCACAGGGGGGCACCAAACCTGCATGCCCAGAAAGGTTCTCCGGGGAAGTGAAATAAAGCTGTGGCCTGAAGGACGGTGGGCTGGGAAAGAGAGGATGGGGAACCTCAGGGACACAGGTGAGCCTGAAATCAGAGCCCAGAGCCCGAAACGTTTTCAAGCCACAGGAGCGTGTTTGGTTCATATCCTAACGGCGGCATAAACCCACTGAAGTGTGTTAAGCAAGAAGCCACTTGACCACGGGGCTGGCTAATTTTATGTGTCAACTTGACAAGGCCCAGACAGTTGGCTAAACATTATTTCTTGATTTGTCTATAGTGTGTTTCCAGATGAGATTAGCCCTTGAATCTGTGGACTGAGCAGAGTAGATGGCCATTTTAAATGTATTTTTATCTATTCAGAAAGCACATCCAGTAATTTAAAAAACAAACAAACAAACAAAAAGCCACAGCAGGGACACCATCCCCGGAAGGCTGTTTTCCCTGCTCGCCAGCCTAGCATTATTCACCTGGTGTTAAGCAGATCCCCAGACTGCTCGATACAAGGTCTTGTTTCTCACGGGCAGATGAATGCTCCACTCTTTAACAACGTGTTGTAGCCTTAGAGATTTCCAGCTTCCACAATGTAGGCTGTTTTTCCCCATGTAGCTAAGAACTGGATCAATAAAGTAAAAGCATAATGGCTTTCCCTGCTTTATTTTAGGAGGTTATCTGATACGACTTGCTGTTTTAGACTTAGTCAATATTGGCGTCTCGTGGGAAGCAGAGATGATATCTCTTCATGAAATCCATTCCTCCGTGTCCTAAATAAAAAGCCAGCTAGCACAAAGGATTCAGGGCCTGCTGGTCATTTTTTAAGTGGATCTCAAACAAATACTGGTTCAGTCTAATTTCGATGATAACCACTTCCTTTGCCATCCCCGTTGCCTGTGTGGCCACACCTTTCACCGGGAGCCTCCAGCTGCCTTAAGGACTGACCTGGACTCCGCTTTGTCATAAGGTGTCCTGGCCTCACTGCTTAACCGAAGCCCTGATGCCCCTCACTGACAGCTCAGGGACAGATGTTAAAGCTCAGGCACAATCAGTTCTGCGGCATTATCAAACAGCAGGAGAAAAAGAAATTCTTCCGCTCACACCCTGGTTTGCTCAGGCTGCAGTAAGCTCACCACATTGTGGGGGCGCCATACATGTCCCTTCCTCATTTCTTAAACCGCCCACTGCATCCTGTGTTCCCTCCGTCCTGATTTCTCCACGTGCTTATTTCAGATGAGCAAGACCCTCAGGAAGAATGTGAGAGCTACCCCCTGGCAATGGGCAAGGAGACACCTGATTGGTGGTGTTGCTCTTATATCAGTCAGGGGCAAAGCAGATGTACAGTCCTTAGTTCATCCTAGCTTGACGCCTGTGTCGGTGGCCAGAGCTGTTTCATGCCTGAGGCACATAAAAAAAAAAAAAAAAAAAAAAAAGAGTGTGAGAGCTGCCCCGTGTGACTGAGAAAATGAGATTCTACCTGGAATAATTACTCTCAGATCCCCGTTCGGGCTTTTGAGCTTAATTTCATTTCAGAGCCAGCATTTGCGGGGGCCTTTCTTCCTCCAAATTGAACTTGCACAGCAGCCACGACAGTGGTACCCAAGAATGCTTGCCAAACGATTTCTGACCAACAATTCCAAAGGGGGTGTTTTTCAGGCAGCTTGCGCTGTATTTTTTTATGAATTCACCTCATGCCGTGACCACAGTCATAGTCTGGGCTCTCGTTTTGCATATGGATAGACTGAGAAATGGACTTCTGAAAGCGATAAACTTAGGACCTAGAATGCACAGCTGCTGGTGCAGGTGCAGTGTGGCTGTAGAGAGTGGGGGCTGCCCTGGACTCGAATCCCAGCTCTGACATTAAGTACCTGTTTCCTCATCTACAAAAAGGAAGAGGTTGCCCTAACCGGTTTGGCTCAGTGGACAGAGCGTTGGCTTGCGGACTGAAGGGTCCCGGTCAGGGGCATGTGCCTTGGTTGCAGGCACGTCCCCAGTGGGGGTTGTGCAGGAGGCAGTTGGTCGATGTTTCTCATCGATGTTTCTAGCTCTCTATCCCTCTCCCTTCCTTTCTGTAAAAAATCAATAAAAATATATTTTTTTTAAAAAGGAAGAGGTTGCCCTGGCTGGTTTTGCTAAGTGGTTAGAGTGTTGGCCTGTGCACCAATGGGGCACCAGTTCAATTCCTGGTCAAGGGCATGTACCTGGGTTGTGGGGGTGCTTGCGGGAGGCAACAAGTTGATGTGTCTCTCACATCGATGTTTCTCTCTCCCCCTCCTTTCCACTGTTTCTGAAAAGCAATGGAAAAAATATCCTCAAGTGAGGATTAACAAAAAAAAAAAGGAAGAGGTTGAATTAGATGGATAGGTCTTCAAGTTGCTAACATTTCCTGATTTCTGGTTTCATTTCCCATAGAACAAAGAGCATACATTTAAACATATAATTTGCAACTTATATGTACCATGGAAAAATCCTTTTTTCATAAATTCATAATTGAGTACATTTCTAAAGAAAACTATCTAGGAATCACCAATAAAACACAGTGAAAGTTTTATCTACCAGATCGTCTTCTTTCGTGGCTTTCCCATTTGGGAAATGTCACCCTCCCTGCTTGTCTCATGGAGGTGACATAAGGGACAGAGAGGGCCGCCTTCTGAAGTTCCACTTGGACCACCAGCGCTTCCAGTCCCTCAAGCTGCAATTTCCAAAACATTAAACGTGAAGTGTTAAGTTTGGAGCAGCTTTCTTTTCTCCTCAGTGTTAGTGAGATAGACGATCTACTCATTTGTTCTGCTTCAAAAATCAAATGATTTTATCTACCCAGAGATGAAAATTCAGCATACAAGTCCTAAAATAAATACATTAAATTAAACTCATTTTGTTTTAAATAAAATCTGACCTCTCCTTACCTATATTCAACTCCTGGTTTTTGTTTTGTGTTGTTTTTTTTTAACACCAGAATGAAATAGATTCCTTTACTATCTTCATTCTGGATATTTGTAGATTAACATTTCTTAACCTGGGGTTTATAGACCCCCTCCCCCAGGAGTTTACTATGCACTCCTTCCTGAATGGAATAAAATGGGTTTGAATCTTCTGAATAGAGTTAAAAGGACTTCAGGTCGATGTCTATACCTGCGACTTTTCTTTTTTGGGGGGTGGGAGGCCTGTGGAGAAATTTCAGAGTTTTCATCCTATTTTAAAGGAAACCATGACTCTTGAAAGGCTAACAATTGTTTCTGTAGGTATCTATAATAATAAAAGTATAATATGCTAATTAGGCCAGACAGCCAAACAATCTTCCAGACATCATTCTGGATGAATCCACAGTGGCAGGGGCCAAGGCAGAGGCAGTTAGAGGAAATCAGGCAGGCAGGCAAGCAGTTAGGGGTGATCAGGCAGGTATATGAGTGGTTAGGGGTGATGAGTCAGGCAGGCGAGTGATTGGGATGATCAGGCAAGTAGGCGAGTGGTTAGGGGCAATCAGACAGGCAGGTGAGCAGTTAGGTGCGATCAGGAAGGCAGGCAAGCAGTTAGGGGCGATCAGGCAGGCGGGTGAGCAGTTAGGGTTGATGAGGCAAGCAGTCAGAGTGGTTAGGGGTGATCAGGCAGGCAGGTGAGTGTTTAGGAGCCAGCAGTCCCGGATTGTGAGAGGGATATCCGACCTGCAGTCGGACATCCCCTGAGGGGTCTGGGATTGCAAGAGGGTACAGGCCAGGCTGAAGGACCCCTCCCCATGCACAAATTTTGTGCGCCAGCCCTCTAGTTAATTCTTAAGACTTGACTTGTTGACAATATCAGAGTTGTTTTTTCCATCTCCTTAGCTTATGGTAGCTAGATGACCTGAATTGAATTGAGGTCTTCATTTGAACTAGTGAGTGCCTTAGGTTTAAAAAACACCCAGATTTGTAAACTGTCAGCATTACAGATGAGACCTTCTACCAGTCCAGGGAGATGGGGCTTTCCATGTACTCTGAACTAAGTATTTCTTTGTGACCCATTTGGTACAAAGTGACCATGCTGTATTTGTTGATCTTAAGAAAATTCTTTGTAAAATAAATATATACACGACTAAATATCCTAGGGCCTGCAATCCTTTTAAAATTGCATGACTCTTGGGAAAATGATTATATTTTTCTTCTTTCTCTGTACCAAGCAAACAAAAATGCTATAAACACTCTTTTTTGGCTCTATAGTTGAGCTACCAAATAAGATCACTCTAGTGCCATATTTGCATCCCTGCTTCCCTTTCCCTGTCCTCCTTCCTGTCCCCTAGTTCTGAATTTTGACTGGGGTTAAGTATATAAAACATCTCTAGGGAGAATATTGGCAGAGCCTGAGTAAAGAATAAAGGTTAATGAAATAATATGACCTGTATAAAGTAACACAATTTATAATCGAGGCTGGGAAGTTTCCTCTTCCTTTTTCAATATCCACAAAATTATTCATGTTAATATAGCTGCATTGGTCATTTGGGGCTGTGCTCCTTTAAATGGACTCCAAGTGCATACTGGATCTAAGGTAAGGAATCCACAGGAAAAAGGTCAAGATCATCCTGTGGAACCTATACTGGTGGAAACTTCAATTTCATTTAATTCATGTATGTACTGGTCACCTCCTGAATGACACACTGTGGGAAATACTGAGAAAGTCCATGTTACATTGACCAACCTTGTGCAGAGTTCAGTCTCATTGGGTAGCTAAGATTTAAAATATAAAACAGCAAGGGAACAATACGTGGAATATACAGTCCAATTTTAAAGCACGCCCTCATTTAATTGTACAGGAAGTTGGAAGAGGACTGAATTGGGAGCACTGAAACAGTTGAAGACAGAAGTGTAAATTGATACTTGAATGTGTCCTAGGATTGCAGGCCCTAGGATATTTAGTCTTGTATATATTTATTTTACAAAGGACTTATGTGAAACTGGGCAACAAGCATAGCAAAGGCTCTCCTGAGAACAGTGAGAAAACTTACAGGGAAGAGTGGGATTGGCCTGGAAGCGTGAGAAAAAAGCACCAGGTAAGGGGAGAAACCTGAGGAGAGCAAGGGGTGAGTCTTATCCTTACTGGTACTATGGCTGCTAGAGAAAGAGGGGGTGAAGGAGATGGACTCCAGAAAGAGTGAGGATCCTCTTACTTTCAGGTACCTCCAGGGTCAAGTAGTACCTATCACATCAATGAAGGTTTAGACTAATGCCGGATGGTCTTGATCCGGCATCCAGAAGGGTTCAGAAATCTGGAGAAGGACTGTGCATAAATTAAATAAGAGTCCAGAGACGAAACATAATTTTGAAAGGCATTATAAGGAGTCAGAGAAGACTTAGCCTAAGGAACTAAGTTTTCCTCATCTCAGGACCCCTGGCTTTTTATTAACACAATTTGTCCTAAGGCGAGGTGGAGATATACACTTCAAAGGGTAGGGTTAGGTACAGAACCCATTGTCAGATTGGAAGAATTTGCCTACAGCTGTTCAGGTGTTTGGCCAGTAGGAGGCAATAACATGTAGATTATGATGCCCTGAGCTGTCTAGGAGCAAGCAATCATCCCTTTTCAGGTTTGGGGAAATGCCCTTGCCACTCCGGATGATTCAGCCCTTGCTGACATGCTGGAATTGGCTTCCGGCTTTAGACAGGTACAATGTAGAGGGGAATAAAACAGAGGGGAGGGTTAGGTGATGAAAAGGGGAGAGGAGAGAGAGAGAGAGAGAGAGAGAGAGAGAGAGAGAGAGAGAGAGAGAGCTTTATTTTATTAGATACCTACCTGTAACCAGGGCTTCTTGGAACCACCCCAACTTGGTGGCATTTCTGCATTATGAAATGCTTCAATGGTTGTGGAAGCTTCCCACAGAATAAATACTGCTCCTCAGAGGTGCTCTGATCCTCCTAACCAGCCCCGCCCCCGCGGGACTGAAAGTTTCTTGATGTAAATGAACATCTTCACTTACCCAGTCACTCAGGAGGTGATCAATCAATAAATACATGAATTAAACACAATTGAAGTTTCTATAGTTTATGAAGGATAACCTTGATTTTTTCCAAGTTGATTCCTTAACTTTGATCCCAGTATAGGCTTGAAGTCCATTTTAAAGGGTATTGTCCCAGGAACATTTAATTAAAATAAGCAAATTATCTGGGATCTGACCCAGGGAGCAGTATCCATCTCTAAGAGCGTAAAGTGCCGCTGGCCGGCTCTGACATTCACTTCTTGCTGAAGGCACAGCGAGTCCTCCAGGCTGGGCTGGAGAGCACCCTGACCAGGCCGCAGACAGCACCCCAGTGCAGCTGAGCCCACCAAAGGCTTGGATGGAGGAATCCCACTGAACAGGCAGACACCACACCTTTTGATTGGTGACTATGTTAAAATAAGTAAAACTTGAAGTTTAAAAAATAAAACCTCAATTATATTTTCTGGAAAAATACTGCAGTTGGGCCCTGGCTGGGTTCTTAGTTGGTTAGAGCATCATCCCCATACGCCAAGGTTATTATTGGTTTGATTCCTGGTCAAAGCACATACAAGAAACTAATGAATGCATAAGTAAGTGGAATAGCAAACTGATGTTTCTCTCTCTCAAATTAATCAATTAAATAAAAAATAAAAATACTGCAGTTTTGTTACTAGGAGAACGTTAGGAATTGAATAGGAGATATACACTTTATTTTATTAGATACCCACATGTAACCAGGGCTTCTTGGAACCACCCCAACTTGGTGGCATTTCTGCATTATGAAATGCTTCAATGGCTGTGGAAGCTTCCCACAGAATAAATACTGCTCCTCAGAGGTGCTTTGATCCTCCTAACCACCTGAAGTGTATATCTCCATCTTGAAGGTCAGGCCTGGAAGGTCACGCAAACAGGACCAAAGATAGACAGCGGAGACCCAGCCCCCATCCTCACGCCTGCCCCCTCCACGGGGGACTGGGTGCTAGAACCTGCATGTGGCCATGTGGTTACTGGGACCCGCAGAAGCCTTGGGTGGAGAATAGTCACTGTGGCAATTCTAATCAGAGGACGTCAGACATTCAAGGCCAATTGGAGTGTGGGGGCCCTGTCCTGAGGATGCCAGAGGTTCGAGGACAATCTGAGCAAGGACACAGCAATCTCACTGTATGCACTGCACACGTGTACCTTCCTATAACCCAAATACTAACGTCACTATGTGGCAAGAAGCCTCTTTTGTCTAAGTTGGTGTAAAGATGTGTTGTTGACCAGCCAGTGCGTGGCTGCTTGGTATGGCTCCTGTGTTTGCTACTGTGTTAGCCAGGGCTGCTTTGTGCAGCTACTTTGTAAGGTAACTTTGAAGAATTGTTTTGTCTGATGGCTCCTTGTTAGCAATGTGTACTTTGTCTGCAATAAAGACTCTCCTATATGCCCATGACTTCTCATAGCATCTTCATCCAGTGCCTGGCATTCAGCTCCTGGTGAGGGAACTGTGCCCCTACAGGTGGCGCAGTCAGGCAGGATAAAGGAGTAATTACTCCAACAGTCACCCTCCCTTCTGGGTGGTGATTTTCTCATAGCTCAGGGGACTGGGGGTTGAATAAGGAGGACTCAGACTCAACCATTCACTAACCCCACTGGAGTCCACAAGGTCTGGTACACAGTCGGCACTCAATAAATGCCTAATCCATGAAGAAATGAAAGGACTCTTGTTCATCTCTGTGGCACACACGCAGGAGATCAAATGCTGACTGAACCACTGTTACACTGTTTTGTATCACTAGTGCCTGGCCCTCATAGCAGGTGCTCTCCGGATGTACGGAGAAAAAAACAGTTAAAGGGTAAAAAGCACCTTGTTTAGCTCCATCCCAGCACCAATCTCAGCTCCTGGCACACAGCAGGCGCTCAATGAAAGCAAGGAATCAATAAGAACTTTTGTGTCACGAGTACCAGGCTCATAGTAGAAGCCTGACATGTGTTTGAATAAATGAAAGTGTCTTGTTTATCTCAATATTCCCAGAGCCTGAAATGGTGCCCAGCATTCAGTAGGCATTCAATAAATATGTAATTAATTTTTAAAAATGAAAAAAAAAACCAACCAAACAAAAAAGGGGGCATGATCCAACCACATCCCACCCATTAGGATTGCTACTATTAAAAACAAACAAACAAAACAGAAAAAACAAGAGTTGGGGAGGATATGGAGAAATTGGAAGCCTTGTGCATTAGTGTTGAGAATGTTAAATGGTGCAGCTGCTATGGAAATTAATGGGCAGTCCCGCAAAAAATTAAACATAGAACTACCATTTGATCCTGCAATTCTGGATATGCACCCAAAAGAACTGAAATCAGAGCCTTGAAAAGAGATTTGTGCACCTGTGTACGTAGCAACTTTATTCCCAGTAGGGAAAAGGTAGAAGCAACCCAAGCATCCATCAACAGAAAAATGGATGAGCAAAATGTGATCAGTACATATAATGGAAGATTACTGAGTCTTAAAAAGGAAGAACATTCTGACACATACTATAACATGAACCTTGAGGACATGATGCTAAATGAGATAAGCCAGTCACAAAAACAACAAATACTGTAAATTCCATTTATATGTGATGTTTAGTGTAATCAAAATAATAAATACAGAAGATAGAATGGTGGTTGCCTGGGCTGGGGGAGTGTGTGTGTGTGTGTGGGGGGGGTGAGGGAGGTTGGGAGGGTAGGGAGATACTGTTCAATGGAGGCAGAGTTTCAGTTTTGCAAGATGAAAAGGTCTGGAGATGGATGGTGAGGATGGTGGTACAATGATGTGAATGTATTTAATGCCACTGAACTGAACACTTACAAATGGTTTAGAAGGTAAATTTTATGTTATGTGTACTTTGCCACAATAAAAAAAAAATGAAACAAAAAAGGTTATGGTCCACAATGACTAGTGTTGCATGAGGCCCCACCCAGCCGAAGGACCCCCTCCGCAGCCTCCCAGTCTGATTCCTAGACCAAGCAGCTCAGCAGATGCCCTGTTAAGCAGTTAATTATTTCTCTTTGATACTGGCTTTTTATCTTTTAATACAACAGTTTTACTGTCTCTGATAATTACTCTGTCTCGATAACTCTTTTAAATCTAATGAGGCGTGGTAAGCTCTGCTTAACAAGGCAACACATCATTAGCTTCTTGCCTCTTTACCATCTTATCGCACTCAATTACTGTATCACCAGCCAGACACGAACCTGTCACTTGCCATTGGCAGAATGGTGTGAAGTGACCTGCCTGCTGTCAGGTCAATTGGCAGTGCCACTTAATAAACTTCTGGGGCCACTCCCAGTCCTGCATGTCATCCTGCCCACAATCCAGGCTGGGGGGAGCTCCAGTGTGAATCAGTTCCCACTTACCTAATAATGAGATCTTCAGGCAGGGCCTGTGTTTTCTCATCCTCTGCTCTCAGGACGATTAACATTCTGTCTCACAGGGAAACAGTGAGAAGTAGTGCAATGAGCACTGGGTTTATCTGAGAGGCGTTGGGTCTGTCTGTCTTACTAAGTGCTCACCACCTGTGTGGCTTTGGGCAAACCATTTAACCTCTCCGAACCTATTTTCTCATCCCAAACAATATATTTCCGTGGGTTGTATTGAAGTTTTAAAAGAGTTAATTGCTATCTAGGTTGCCAAGACATATTAGCTGAGAAGAAAAAGTAAGGTAGTTTTCTTTAGTCTATTTTTTGAAATGAGTTAGGATATAAAGCAGTATAGTGTTGAGATGCTTTCAAAAATCGATTTCTTTATGTCTTTCCTCTCTCCCGTGCTCTATATAACTCCCCCAACCTTCTATTGCATCATTCCCAAATCATTTGGGGTCTCCTGGGGGCCTGTTTATTTATTTGGCATCTATCTAGGCAGTGTGCTCAGTGATCAATGAAACAGAGAATGCCTCTGCCCTTAGACACTCATCTTCTCAGTAAGTGAGCGCGCTCCACCAAAGGATCCAAGTAGCTGCGACTTCATGCAAAGGGTAAAAATAGCAGAAGGTCAGCTGCTTTTCACTTTTATCTTCCCTTTGTCCAGGGCAATGCCTGGCACACCTATAGCAGGTCAAGTTCAAAGTTCTAAATACATACGCATGGTCACCTTTCCAGGAAGTGTAATGAGAGGTGGAGAAGAGTCACCAGTCAGAGGTAGCATTCTGAGGTACCTGTGTGGTGTGGTGGAAAGTAGAGATTTGGTGCCAGAGCCCTGGTCGGCATGGTTCGGCGGTTGAGCATTGTCCCATGCACCAAAGGGTAGCCAGTCCAATTCCTGGTCAGGGCACATGCCCAGTTGTAGGCTTGATCCCTGATCAGGGTGCTTATGGGAGGCAACAAATTGATGTTTCTGTCACACACTGATGTTTCTCTCTCCCTCTCTAAAATCAATAAAAACACATTTTAAAAAATATATATATTTGGTGCCAGAAGGAGGAGATCACGTTCTAGCTCCCTCACTTGTAAGCGCTGTTCCCTGAGCCAAGGCATAGAGCTGTGGACTCTTCATTAAAATGGAGATGGCAATGTCCCCTTAGAGGTTTTGTGAAGACATAAAAGAATGAAAGTATCTGAAAATTGTAGATACTGTAGTAATTTACTATTGAAAATATTTTATTGATTTTGATAATTTCCTTGGGCTGCGAGTCACCAAAATAATTACTTTTGACAAAAAGGAATGTTTTTAAAATTAAATTTGCAATATCTGCACAATAAGGATAACTGCAAGTTCCTGCGAAGAGCCATCTCTTCCTATGGCGCCTTCCTATACTCACGTTCTTGCTCTGCTTCCAAGTTTGCTCTAAGTCTGTTTCTACAAATGAACCTCAGAAACAAGATCACAGGGATAAAATAAATCGCAAACACACATCTTTAATAAGTCCGTTTTCATCTGAGCACATAGATTTCTTTTATTTTTGGAAGATTCAAAGTCAATTATTTGACACAGATATATTCCAGGTTATCACCTTGTGAGCTCAATCACTTTACAATAAACGTAACCAACTACATTTCTATACTTGCATGTCTGAAAAGACCATGGGACTGTTACCCTCAAAAATCCCTTCCTTGGCCCAAAGCAGGGTCTTTGCAGATGTCAGCAGCCATGGGTGTCCACGTTGCCTCAGGGTCTGCTGGCTCCCAGGCTGCCCGGGAGCCCCGGGAACAGCACAGCTTTGTTTTCTCACTGCCGCTCAGAGCGCCCCAACATGGCCACTGGGTCGCTTCCTTCCAGTCGGAATAGAATGAATAGAACGAGAGGTGGGCCATTCTGGTCCCCATGAGTTAGTGTGCCCGGCTCTAGGGTGACAAAGTCCCACTGCTCCATACTCACAACTTCACATGGAAGTTTTGTCCCCAGGACACTCACCCAAAAGAGAGCTGAGCAGGCTAAAAGCCAGGCGGAAGGGTGCTGGCTCAGGATATATCCTAGACCCCGTCTGCTTTAGGCTGTAAGTTCCCTGAGGAGGAGACCACATCTGCCCCGTCCTCCTTAGGCCCGCAGTACTCAGCGAATGAATAAATGAATGAATGAATGAATGAATGCCTCTCTAGTGGTCCCTATCCTTGATTTTAAGGACCATCTCACCCACAGGTGTGGACTTGGACCCCCTTGATGACTATAAGATCCTCCGTTAAGGACACTCTCCAGAACATTAATGAGTTACCCTCATTGCTCTAGGTCCAGTAAAGTTGTAGTTCTAGCAGTGGGCTACCCTAGAGGCCTAAACATGTCTAGTCATTTGTCTTATCCAATTCATATGTTCAGTCATTAATCTACTCTCTTTTTCAAAATAATTAGCTGAGCACCTGCCATGTGCCAGGTGCTACTCATTTTTTTATACATAGTATATTTACACAACTTAAAGTTCAAAATTAGATGACAAATATATAAACAGGGAAGGCTCCCCCAGCTAGTAGCCATTGATACTTTATTTTTTATTTATAAGCAAATATAAAGATATAAGGAAGCACCCTATATATTACTGTTTTTGTACCTGGATCTCTCCATAGCAGCACATAGATGTCATCCTCAGTACTTTTAATAACTGTATGGTATTCCATTGCCATATGTACCAGGGTTTACTTGAGTCTTTTTCTATTGTTGAGCACGGATTCTTTCTAATCTTTTGTTATTGTAATTCACAATATACATTTATGTACATATTATTATACTTGTGCAATTGAATTTGTAGAATAAATGCCCAGAAGTGGGAATACTAGATCAAAGGGTCAATGCATTTGCATTTTGGGGAGGTCAGCTTCCTTCATTCCTGCTCCCCACCAGCAATGTATGAAGTTGAGGCAGCATCCCCAGGAGTCGGGATGCAGTGGGGACCATGGTGGACAGGAGCTCAGCTTTTCCCAGTGTGGGTAGCCTGACAATCAATACAAAGATAATTGCAGATTGTGATTAAATGCTGCGAAGACAATGAAACACGATACTGTGGTGGAGAGCTGTGCAGAGTAGTGGGTGAGGGGTGATCCATGCTAGGTAAGGAGTCAAACAAGGTCTCTTTGAGGAGATGACTTTTGATTCAAGACCTAAATGGTGAGAAGGGAGCAACCAAGAGATCGGGAGAACATCTGAGGGGCCAATATGGCAGAGGTGCTTAGGCTCCTCTGGAAAGCAGTCTCTGCCCACCTCACCCGGGGAGCCCGAGAAACAGTGGATCAACAAGGCACTCAGCTTTGTTCTGGGCTTCCTGCTACGCACAGTCAAAGGCTGTTGGATGTAATTATTCTATTTCCAGCCTGAAGAGTGTAAAGTAAGGGGACATGGGACAAGGACAAGGCCACTTGGTTGCTTAGACTCACAACTTTCTTTTCTTCACACGTAAGATTTTTTTTCATAAAAATTTTAAAGTTTCCATAATTTAGCAGATACAGAATTTCAAAAGTTGCTCTTCAAAACGACATAATATAAAATTTACCACTTAACCATTGTTAAGTGTACAGTTCAGTAGTGCTAGGTACATTCACGTTGTTATAGAGTTTTAAATTTATTAACTACAAAAATGAGCCCAGGCTGTGAAAAGCTGGAAACAAGATAAAAATAACTAGAACATCAACAAGGTTATGTGAGCACCTCTAGTTCCAAAGTTCAAGGGAAATTTAAAAAGGGGGAGCAGTCTCTTATGGATGAGGATGAAATCAAGGGTCTTTAACATCTGGAAATGGCCTTTCCCTAAGACTCATTCTCACTGTCCCTTCCCATCTAGGTTATAAAGTGATTGCATTTTTTCAACTCTTGCAGTGAACTTCTCTGCTTGAGGATGAGTCACATCCTTTATTCAGTAAAAGAAAATCATTGACATTTAGCTGATGACTGAATCAGATAAACAGCAGGCCGGTCAGACATCTCTCAGCAGCTACCTGCTCATCTTTGTACCACTTCAGACCCAGCCTGGCAGTCACAGGCCACAGCTGTCCTGTGGGTTCCTGCTGAACCAGCAGTTGCTGGTAGATTCACTGATGTGTGCCCATGTCAGACCTGTGCACCCTTTCTGTGCTCTCTGCCTCTCGTATCCCCAATGAAAATTACTGGGAAGACAATTGGCTATTTCATCATTTTATAATAAACTAGTGAATTTTAAGAATCTATTAGAGCCTGGCCGGGTGGCTCAGTGATTGAGCATCAACCTATGAATCAGAAGGTCACAGTGCCATTCCTGGTCAGGGCACATGCCAGGGTTACGAGCTCAATTCCCAGTGGGGGGCATACAGGAGGCAACTGTTCAATGATGATTCTCTCTCATCATTGATGTTTCTGTCTCTCTCTCCCTCTGCCTTCCTCTCTGAAATCAATTTAAAAAATTTAAAAAAATCTATTAGAGATATATTATGTCATCTTAATAAATGACAATGAGCTGCGCCGAGTCCTGCTTCTCCTTTATGAACAGAGGATGTACATATAGATGATGCAACAAAAAGTAGCTTTAATACAGAGACATGAAATGGGAAATATATTGATGGTGAAAAAATGTGTCCAGGTGTGTCAACGCTCTCTGCGTTTTCGTCTTTGCTTCCGTGTGCAGTACGGCAAGAATCCACTAGATGGAGACATCCACCCGTTTATCTGCCAGTGTGCAAGCTTTCCACTGCTTTGAACTCAATCTTGAGGTTTGAAAGCTAGGGGGCAAGATTTCCTTAGAAATAACTTGTCGATTAAAGAAGAAATAAAATAAGGATCCCTTGGAGTACAAAATGCCTATGAAGGTCCCAGTCTTCTAGCCGCAAGGCTCAGCTTGCTTCAGGGAAGCAACAGATGCGAGGGGATTTTGTTAAAAGCCCGGACAATGATTTTTCTAGAGGTGGACAGAGGCATCAAGGAACGAATATACGAGTCTACGAAAAAAACCTCAAAAAATTCCGGAAAATGCCGCTGTTGGCTGGAAAGTGTGCCTTGGGCCTGTGTGTTTTCTCTTCCATCACTGCTCCCCATGCGACGAGGATGCAGCCAGGCCGGGGGTTTGCTCCCAGAGTGAGTGCGGAGCAGAGTCTGGAGGAGATCCCGGCATCTGGAAGTCATAAAGCCACTCAGAAACGCTGGGTGGCACGTCTGTGAACGGTGCTCGAGTTTCAAGGCCTTTCCTTGGTCTGAGGGCCTGGCGGACGCGAGGAAGCTGCATTTCCACGTGGAGGTGCCCGGCGGATGCCCCAGCAGGGAAAGCTGCCCTCTGCCCACCCCCACCCCCCCACCCCCCCCCGCCCGACCCTCGGCCACCTGTGGGCTCTCCGTGTCTCTTAGGGCTCCCTTTGCCCCCTCCCTCTCAGCAGGCTCTTGACTTTCCACCCGTTTTGTGATCTCTGACCACAACTGTCTGCCACTTTCTTTCTTTTATAATTTTTCTTTTACTTTTCAAGTTTCTTCTAAAATTATATATATAGTGGGAATATGTAGGGATTGATTATTTCAGGCCCACAAAGAATTGCGCTTGTCCTGGGGGGCTCTGATTGGCTAGAACACACACACACACCTCTCAATCTGGAAGTGGGGGCAGGGGGCACGGAGGTGAGCAAGGGGTGCTCCCTTCTGCTAAGCCGTCAGGCTGATGCGATGCCCGCTGACAGCTCTCCCCAGACCACCCTGTGTCGTGTCCACTTGCATTAATATCAACATGATGATGGCGATGCCTCTTAGCTCCTCCGGAAGGTGCCTCAGACACACGTAGGAGAGGAATTCAGGCAGTCAGGCCGCCCACCCCCATTCTTGCGTGGCCCCCACAAACATTAGGTTTGTCCCAGGCCGCAGGCCCCTCCTGCCCGTTAGAGTATTTGTGACATTCATTTGGCAGACTTTGGCCAGTGTTTTCTAAAAGCACTCGTTTAGGTTGTGCTCCAAAACGCATTTAATGTGTTGGGTTGGAGGAGGAGGGAAGGCTGTGGGAATGAGGCTGAGTGTGCGCAGCCTGGCGATAGGGTGCAGTTTCCCAGCCCAAGTCGCCCTGGAGGAGTAAACGGATTGAGTTCATTTTATTTAACCAAAAAGATGATAGAGCCAGGTAGGTAGATTAGACAGACATGATTGATTGATTAGATAGATGGCTGGATCGCTAGATGGTGGCTGGATGGATAGGTAAGTTCATAGATGTTACAGAGACTTTATACTCCAGTTTTCATAATTATAAAGGTAAGCCAAAGAAAAGGAGGAATAATGTATTCGATCACTTCATGGACAAATCCTATTACAAGGTGAGCCGTTTGCATGTTTTTGGTAAAGTAAGTTATAGCTCCCTCCTCTAGCCTGAGTCGACTTAACCAGGGGCTGCAGGAAGGTGGAAGTGTGGGGACAGCCACCAGCTATGTCCACGGAAGGAGTGGGCAGCTATGTGGGAGCAGTAAGGCCTTTCTCTGTAAATGGCAGCAACCGAGCAGAGTAAGTATTTAGGGGCAGAACCAGAAATACAGCATTTATTCTGCCTTTGAATAGCAGAGGCCTTCACAGAACCCTGCATGTATCTCCATTGCCAGAACCCTGGAGATCGGGGCCTAACGTCATCCCAGGAACAGTGCTCTTGAGCCAAGAGCGCTCTGCTGGGCAACTGAGTGTGAGAGGAAGATGGCTGCTTAGATGGGAGGGCATAACTGATAGAGTTTGGGCCCTTTTGTTCAGATTTAAAATATTCAACTTGAACTCACGTTAGGAAACGCTCTTACAAAAGTCTCTAGCGGTCGCAGACACGTCCGGTGATTTATGCATCCCTGAGGTCTGCATACTTGTCCATAGCCACTTTAAAAATAAGAATGATTGATTAAGACCAGGTCCACCTAGCCCGTCTGCTGTGTAAAAAGGACCCCAAACAACAGATTTGTTGTTTTATGGGTTGGTTTAGAGACAATGGGCTCACTTGATTACAATGCCACATGCTTCAAATATTTTTACTGAAATGGATCAGGCCCCAGGGAGCCCCTCAGTAACAGGGCGGTTATGCCAATGTCCCCTGGGGAGGAAATGGAGATTGCTTCAAAGGTTTTGGTTTTGTGATTAATAACAATAAGAATGAAGGGGACACAGTCATAGGGTACAGGTTCAGATCTTTCTTTTTTACACCCTTGTCTACGATTTTTCCCACCTCGATGACTCGGAAAACACTGTGGTGGAATTCTGGTCCCTCTCTTCTCACCCCTTCTAGTGGAAGCAGAGGAAGAAAGGCACGGTGGGGAATCTGGTCTGATGTGAGCGTTTTAATATGACACTAAAGAGTATGATAAGATTTTACCCGTTTCCAGAGAGTTTTTCTCCAATGATGGCTTATAATCACATTGCTTTTTGCTTTTGAATATTCCAAACATGGCCCATGTTAGGGTTATTTTTTCTTAGTTTATAAAATAACAACTAACACAAAGTAAGCTGCTCTTATTCCTGACCACACATGAAAGTCAAATGAGATAAACCTAACATTTATCCAAAATGCACAAAATTATTTCAAAAATACTGATTTTCTTTAACTTCAGCTTATTTTTAAAATGCCATTGATCAGGTATGTGGATGTGTCTAGATTTCTACTTTATTCACTCTCCTGACAATTTGAGGACATTTATTGAAATCTCTATTATTTTCTTATTTTGAAAAAATAAGATGGCATAATTACTTATGAATTATTGTAAAATAAATAAAATATAAGTGTTGTAATTTAATTGTTCCATTGAAGTCATTGGGACAAACACCATCTACACTAATAAAAGGGAAATATGCTAATTAGACTGGACATCTTCCAGGCGACCTTCCAGACATCCTTCTGGACAAAGCCATGGTGGCAGGGCTGAGGCAGAAGCAGTTAGGGGTGATCACGCCAGCAAGGGAGAGTAGTTAGGGGTATCAGGCCAGCAGGGGAGAGCAGTTAGAGACATTCTATGGGAGCTACCCCAAGTGGGTTATGAACGATGCCAAAGGCTAATTTAAACTCACTCTCATTCAGTCTTTGAGGTATATAGACAAATTATACTCCAATATACTCCCTCTGTTTTAATATTTCTCAAACAGTCCCACAGGGGTGCAACAAGAGTTCTCTGAGAGGCTGAAAATTCCAGTGCAGTCTTTCTTGTGATAATTTGGTAGACATTCTTTATCACCAGACCAGAAAATGTACTATTTATGCATTATTAAAAAGTCAAGAAAATTTACTACAGCTTACTTGGTATAAATTCTATTTTAACCCACTAGGTTGAACTTTTTTCTTTTCAGAAATATGTGTTAAATATAAGGTTTATTTCCTCACCTCTTTTTCCTTGTCTCGGCCTTGTTTTAGTTTGTGCTGGTATTTTCTACTAATTAGGCCCCTCTGATGTTTATAGCTCCTCCCCAGCTCTTAACATGCCCCCCACACCGGCCTCATGGCATCCTGGGCAGAGCAACCCTAAGAACTAAGGTCACCACGATAACCAGAACGGTGAGCCGAGGTTTTCTACCCTGGGGTCATGTCTTGCTACCCCGAAGAATGAGCTCCATGGTCCAGAAGATTTAAGCAACGCGTGAGATTTTTATTGCAAGCAGATTCAAACTCCCCGAATGGGAAGGGGACCCAAATAGCCGGTTGCCAGTGAAGCTAGTTGGTCTAAGGGTATAGATGTGCTATGAGCCTGCTCTATATCTGCCTGTGTCGTCACCTGATTGATTCCCTCATTGTTCTTGCATATTTGAACTTTCTCTGTTCCTGTGCATCAGTACACCTTGTTGTTGGAGGCTTGTGGGTCCTCCCTTGGTTTCACATGCCTCCCACTCTGTGTCCAAAACCACTCCATTATCTCAGCATGGTTCGCCTCTGTGATTAGGCTGCTCAAACTGCCTTATCTGCCCCGCCCATGTCCCACCTGCCTTTGTTTCCCCTGGACTCCTGTCCTGTCTGCCTGCGTGTCACGCTGACTTCCCTCGACAATAGTGTTAATTTAATATCGCAGGCTCCTCAGAGGAAGGGACAGTGCTGTGTACTTCTTTGCATTCCACACCAGCCTGTGAAATGGGGCCATCTTAGTGCTTGTGTGATAGGGTAGTTGTCCTGTGCACAAAGCATTCACTCAAGCTTTTGTTGAACATATAATAGTGAACGAGGAAATGAATAAATTCATCAACGACAGATCCAGGAGAGAAGGAGCAGGAAGATCATAGACTTCTGAATCCATTCTCATTTCCTTAAAATTTTTCATCTCTAGAGACACTGCCATCTCTCAAAGCCTTCACACAGGCTCTCCTACCATCTTTCAAGTCTCGGCCACACCAACTCCCTTGCCTTTCCTGGCTGCTCACAATATCCACCCACTTCTCTGAACTTTTACCCCCTCTGTCACTGACAGAGCCCTCCAAATGCCTCCTTCTGTGATGAGCTAATTTTCTTGTATGTTTACCTCTCACCTAGAGAGTAACCCTTGGCACCTCTTACACGGCCTTATACAGAGTGGCCATTCAGTAAAGGGTTCTTGATTGGAGTCTACATTCATTATGTCACTGTACAGTTAGTCTCCATGGGCAACGTGTCAACATGGAAGAAAACTGCAGCCCCATAACCTATTTAAAAATATGGCCTCTCTCCTGACTGCTGGGTTGCCCTTCAAAGGCAAGAAAATAAGTGTCAGATTTGTTCTCTTATTTTTTGGATCTTCATGCCACCATGGCCTTGTAGCTCTGGGGATGGGAAGAAAGCTTCGTGATTGCTGAGAATCCAGCATGAAAGAATGGAGGCATTTAGCTCTGGGGGCGGTAAAAGAGGAAGGAGCTGGGAAGGGTCAGAATGAATGGAATCTGGTTGGGCCCTCCTCA
This sequence comes from Myotis nattereri, assembly GCF_964212035.1. Classification (NCBI taxonomy): domain Eukaryota; kingdom Metazoa; phylum Chordata; class Mammalia; order Chiroptera; family Vespertilionidae; genus Myotis; species Myotis nattereri. The sequence goes on from NC_138075.1 coordinate 156,213,672, forward strand.
CTTTCTCCCTCTGTGCGGGAGAAGGACAGATGGTGAAAGGGCAGAAGAAATGACTATTTCAAGTTGTTCCAAAAACTGGGAATGGGTGGGGATCAAGTCGCTCTGGGGTCAAGTGAATACTGGTTGGAGTTAGGGAAGTAAATGATGGTGCGTCTTGGCATTAATCTGTTTAAGGAGTTTAAAAGTCCTTCCATCAAAGCACTCCAGCTCTACCTAATATAATGCTTATGATTTTTCACAGGCAATTTTCATTGACATATGAGGCTGTGTTTTCTCTGCTGATTGAAGGTATCTTTCTTACTCTGAGAAAGTACAGCATTCTACACACCCTGCAAACTCAACGGGAATTTGTGTGGGTTCTTCTCCCATCTCTTGGCTTAGGAACCCTGCTCCCAGCTGTCTTCAGTAATGTTCTCGGCAGAGGGGATAGACAGACCCTTCCTCCAATCCCAAGGACTTGAAATTAGAAGTGAGAAGCAGACCATGGGGTGTGCTCAGCAGCAGTGGGCACCCGGGAGGCAAGGAGGAAAAGGACTGAGAACCTGGGATGAATTCTAACCAGAATGAGCTATAGAGGGATGAAGTAATCGCATCACTTATCCAAGAGTGGATAACCCCAAACTCATCTCTTTCTGGTTTAGAATATGATGTGCTGTTTTCATATCAAAATGTGCTCTATTTAATCTTACAATTTCCCTGTATTTCCTAAATAATACCATGTGCAAAGAATAGGATGAAAGTTTGACATAAATTCTCCTCGTTGTAGAACAAAACTGTTTGTTAAACTCAGGTGAAGGCTGAACTGAAACCAGCCACGGCTCTTTCTTTTTTCTTTGTTTCCCATGACTGCCTCTATAGGTATGATCCTTGGAATCTGCAGTCAATCATTATCTCAAGGACATGAAGGCAGAATTCCTCCCTAAAATAAGGTTGTTCTGACTGTGGCTGGTCCTTTGCAGTCATGTCTGAGGCACATATCCTGCCGGCCATGGAGGCATGGGGGATGCTCCCGTGCTGTTGCCATGGTGATGTGCAGTGTTTTCACAACACAGCCTTCCCACTTTCTCTGAAAGCCAATTTGGACAGTGAGCCTGAATGATGCTAGCCAGGCTGGAAAGTGATGAAGGCCCCTTTGGGATTGGTATTCTGATTTTTGCGCGTAAAAATTTAACTCTGGCTGGAACCAGGCACATACATGAGCACAGGCTTGAGATCTAAAGGAGATGAACCTGGAGGAAGACACAGGGTTGCTCAGAGGTATGGAATACATGGTACCTCCTTCCCTTTTTATTCGTTTTGTGAGTTTGCAGGGTGTGTAGAGTGCTGTAACTGCAGACATTCTTGTGTCTGTGAGATACAGCAGCTGCAGAGAGTAAAATGAAAGTGAACAAAGGTGAGGAGGAGGCAGTGCTAATGACAAGAGCACAGACAATGGTTCATGTCCATGGTTTTACGATTTTAGCCTTTTCTACAAAAGAACAAAAGGGAATTCGGGAACTTAATTTAAATTTGACAGGTGTCAATAGTACTAAGACACTATATTTAGAGCACTTTGTGCTCCCAGGAGAAAAGAGTACCCAAGACCCTACATCATTTATTCAAGGTTACTAACAGAATTAACCTGTGTCTGGCACAGAGACGCACACTTAGCCAGTCAACAGTAAAATGCTGAGTGAATGAAGGAGCAAAGCGCCCAGACTCTCAGTGTAGTGATGTGTCATTTTTGGCTGTCTGGCTCCTTTGGGCACATGCCCAACTTTGGGGGAATCCCCCACTTTGAGTCCTGTCCTCCACATGGAAGCGTCCAAGGGCCAAGTTTCCACAAGATGAGCAAGAAAGCGCTACACTCCCACCCCTGCTTTCCTTTTCCAGGGGCGTGCTCCCGGGAGGAGCCTGCTGGGGAAGACAGATTCTTAGGGTGGATTTCAGCCTTGGTCTTTTTAATTTTTTAAAATATTTTTTTTTTAATGATTTTTTTTACAGAGAGGAAGGGAGAGAGATAGAAAGTTAGAAACATCTATGAGAGAGAAACATCGATCAGCTGCCTCCTGCACACTCCCTACTGGGGATGTGCCCGCAACCAAGGTACATGCCCTTGACTGGAATCAGACCTGGGACCCTTCAGTCCGCAGGCCGATGCTCTATCCACTGAGCCAAACCGGCTAGGGCCTTTTTGGTCTTTTTAGTTCAAGTCCTGTGGTCCCGATTTTCAGAAGGAAATAGAAGTGCAGGGAAATTGATGCAGAAGGAAAAGGTTTAGTCATTTATGACTGACTATGTGGGCCAAGGTCATCAGCCCGGGCTCCCCCGGCAGCTTGTTGGAAACAGAGAATCTCAAGTTTGTCCTCCTCCCAGTGGATCAGAATCTACTGTTTAGAAAATTCTCCCGGTGGTTCATAAGCACTTTAATGCTTGAGAAGAATGGTTTGAAGAAAAGCCCAAGCAGCCGTCTTCAGAACTGTGAAAGGAAACATGTACTTGACCGAGTCATAAACCGTTACTTGGTTTTAGCACCAAAGAAGACAGAAAATTCCAGAAGGACATAGAAATAAGGGTGTAGTTCTAACACAACATTCCATTGTAGAAGCTTTTGGATTCCTTGAGTTGCAAATCTCTTGCACATTAACAGTCTGATTAGGCCCTGGGAGGGGAGAAGACAAGCAGGAGAAAGACACTGGTGGGGAAGAGAAAGAGCAAAGGAGAGAGCCAATACTTTTCTTAGTAACTTAAAGTGATACATATCCATTCTAAGACTTTTTAAATACCATGTAAGAGCATAAAGTAAAAAAAAAAATGACATTGGAATTGCCTTCCTCCAAGATTGTATTATCAAATAAATTTAAGAGCACAGACTCTGGAGCCCAACTGCCAGGGTTTGAATCCCAGCGCTATCATTTACCAGCTGCGTGATCTCAGGATCATTATTTAACTTCCCTGTGCCTCATTCCTTCTGCTGTAAAATGGAAATAACAGCAGAACTGTTGTGAGGATTCCATTAGGTAGGTGTACAGCGCTTTAAACCACGCCTGCACCTATGTTTTATGTGTTGGCTGCTATGATTCTAGTACTTTAATGTTTTTTTCATATTTAGATCTCTTTGGTTTTTCAGCATAGGAGTAAGGAATTAGAGAATTCATTGTTTTCTGTGATGGTTAGTCAGTTATTTAAGCATCATTTATTGACTACACTCTCTTCCTATGTGTCTTAAGGGTTTATTACATTCCCCAGATGATCTGTGGATGTCCAGACCCCCAGTCCTTCAGAATGTGACCTTATTTGGAAATAGAACCATTGAAGACATACTTAGTTAAGATCATATCGGAATAGGGTGGGCCCCTTAATCCAATATATCTCACGTCCTTATAAAAAGATGAAAAGACAGAGACATAGAAAAGATGGCCATGTGAAGCAGAGATGGGAGTGATGCTGCCACAAGCCACGGAATGCCTGGAGCTGCCAGAAACTGCAAGACACTAGGAAGAGGCCTTACTCTAGAGCAGGGGTGGGCAACCTTATTGTGAGTGCGTGCCAAAACCAGCATAATCTCTGACTCAAAATTCTTCTGCGTGCCAACCCTAATTTTTTGAGAACATGTTACGCCTACTTGATATCTCTTAAGGTGTACATATGTGAAGAACCTTGGAGAAATAATAAAATTCATTCGAGTGACAAAAATACAGTATCTGATGATGAAAAATACATTTATTTTTTAATGTATACATGTTATGTAAAATTATTTATTTATCTAAGATGCACCTACACTGAATTTATCTGAAAAATAAAAAAGTCGATATTAAGGAAAAAATTGTAAATGGAAGATTATAAGAGAGGGTTTCGCGTGCCAGCAAAAGTTACTGGTGTGCCATGTTTGGCAAGCGTGCCAGGGGTTGCCCACCCCTGCTCTAGAGGCTTCTAAGAGACATAGTTCTGCCAACACCTTAATTTCAGACTTCTAGCCTCTAAAAATAAATCTCTCTTGTTTCAAGCCACTCAGTTTGTGGTACTATGTTATGGAAGCCCCAGGAAATGAAAACAACATATAATGGACATTTTTGTTGTTGTTCTTTTGGTCTGGCCACTTATTCCTATGCCTTAATGATGTGTTTTAGTAATTCAGAAGAAAGAGATATCAAGCAGTCCCATTTTTCCCAATAGGCACTTTTTGAGATAAAATTTAATGGAGGCCAAATCAGTAACAAGTATTGACCACTGTAAAATTCTCATGCTTTTCTGAAAGTCTGAGGCCCCTGTCAGTCTCCCCTCTAACTTTAGGGTCCTATACACGGGGACTTTTCCACTGTGACACCTCAAATAAAGGTTTCAATGTCTTACCTGCCGTGTCTCCTTTCACTAATTGAGAGAGGTTTATAAAACGTAGTGGGGTGTTATTAATAATTAATAAATTCCACCCATGCATCGCACTGAAGACTGCATTCATGCCCAATCTGTCTTCACTTCCTGGTTTACGACAATGTTAATTGCTTTTAAAGGACTGTTGGTGGAATTGCAGAGAGAGAGTGCCGGTGCCAGGTTCTATTTCACTTGAGTAAAGAAAATCAGATTAGAATAATGAATGACACTCCAGGAACTGTGAGGTTTCCTGGGGGAGCTAATGACTGTTCATGGGGTCTTAGCATGAGACCCCTCTGTGGCATAAATAGGGATGCATTTCATAGCAGCTAAGCGTCAGGAAATATGCTTTTAATTATCACTTAAGATGTAACCTGTCAGAGGCGTTCGTATCACTTGTGTGGAATGAGAATTGATTTCAGATTGCATTACCCAGAAAGCCTAGCATTATGGACACCGGGTTCCTTCCCGAGACCCTCAGTCACCACATGTTTCTGTGTTGGTGCTGTCCTGCCCCGCAGTCCCCAGATATCCGATCTGCCACATGCGACCAGGCAGAGGCCTGCTCGTTAGCTTTGGGTGGTTCTTGATGAATGAAACGCCACCAAGCTGATCCTGGCTCCCAGGTTTAGCTGCAAAGTGGAGGAGCTTCAGAAAACAAAATTAGGGGTTGAATTGTTGACTGTGATGCACAGACTTGCCTTGTCAGTGCAGGGATGTCAATGCAGGGATGTCAGTGCAGGCATATCGTGCAGAAAAGATGTTGATGGGAGAAGCATCCATTTGAGCACTGCTCACTTCTGGCTAGACCTTCCCGGGGTTTCATCACCTTCTCGCAAGTGATCAAGCAGGTCTGGGTGTATGTGCAGAAATGTGGTGAGAGGAAGAAACATACCTGATCATCCATGTGTTTCCCAAATTTACATCATTGAGATAGCATATGCCATTTTCTTGCTTTTCTTGCAGTAACTTGTACTGCCTTTATAATTATTTACTTAATATTTTGCTTTATGCTGACTTGGTACATCTTATATGTTTACTTTGCAAATAAAACTTAAATCACTACGGTAAACAGATTAATCTTACTGGTTTAGAAATAAAACTCTGCAATTGTATTTATTTTTTATTGAAATATATCAGACATATAACATTGCGTAAGTTTAAGGTGTACGACACATTGACTTGATGCATGTATATATTGCAATATGATTGCCTTTATAGCATTAGTTAACACCTCTATTGTGTCAGATAATGTCATTTTTTTTGTGGTGGGAATAATTCAACTTTTCAGTTATAGAGGGACTAGACACCTGGTGTGCAAAATTTGTGCATGGGTGGGGGGAGGGGACTGATGGCTCTTAACCACTCCCCTGCCTGCCTGCCTGATCAGCCCTAACCACTCTGTCAGCCTAATCGCCCCTATGCCTGCCTGCCTGATCACCCCTAACTACTTTGCCTGCCTGCCTGATCACCCCTAACCTCTCTGCCTGCATAGCTGACCCTAACGGCCTCTACCTGCCTGCCTGATTGCCCCTAATCTCTCTCTCCTGCCAGCCTGATTGCCCCTAACCACCTCTGCCTTGGCCCCCACCACTGTGGCTTTGTCCGGAAGGACGTCCAGAAGACATCTGGTCTATCTGGTCTAACTAGCATATTACCCTTTTATTAGTATAGCTATCATTGCCTGTTGATGGTTTTGTCTATGATGGTTGTCCATGATTTCTTTGTTAAAATAGTTATTTGAGAGATGTTAAAGACATAGTAACATGATCTGGAACCTTCTCTTTTTCTTTGTCAGATCAGGAGGATTGAAAGAGAATTGGACAGGAATAACTTTGTCTCTGTGAGATCCCATATTTTGATTTTTATGTCTGTCTAAAACTTAAAAGAATAGTGGTGTGCGTTCTTCTGTTTGAGAAACAATGATATCCACACATAATTATGTGGGGCCCATGTTGGCAGATTGTGTAGAGGGAAGTCGGAGAAAGGTAGAAAACAGGAGTCAAGCAAGAGCAAGAAGGTCCCATTGATCAAACTCTGCTTCTCTAGCTCTGGAAAGAAAAACAATCAGGGTTAAAATCAGCCCCACCTCAGTCTTTGGTCCCTCCCTCATGTACTTTCATCGCCTGAGTGAGTATTAATTGCTTCCCATGTATCAGACACCGTGAGACACACTGGAGCCATGAAGACAAAGACTCACTGTCCTCAGGGGCTTGCCTAGTTTGACAAAAAGCAGAGAGGTGCATGGAGAGCTGTGGGGTCTACTTACTAGGACGTCACCTGAATCAGATCCTGGGGACGAGCAGCAGCAACGGGGGAGAGTGGTTCCTGAGGGACCACCCTGCCGGGGTATTCTAATGCTGTGGGAAATGGGAAGCAATCACATTTGGGAAACTACAGCTGGCAGAGCTGCTTAGGCCCCCTGGCTCTCTGGGCAAATGGACGACAATTGTTCTGTATTTCACTGTTTTGCTGACTATAAAGGGGAATGCCAGTGCTGGACACCAGGGGGCACTGATCATTGAAGTTCCAGAACCAGGAAGCAGTGATGTCTCAATTACAAGCTGAACTTTGAACTCACTGAATGGCCTGCTGTGATCCCCATGGAGGCCCCAGGGTGGGAATTAGTCATTGGGTCCTAGTCAGTGGTTCCCACTGGGTTCATTCTGTCTTCTCAGGTGAGCCTCCCCAAGCAAGGCCTGGACTGGGCAGTAGTACCTCCTGAACCTGCTGACTGTAGTATTTTTGAAGGTGGCCACCAGCCTTGTTCCACTCATCCTTGGCTGAACCATGGTGGGAATCTGGGTGAAATTTCTGGTAATTCTGTGAGTTGATGTTTGAGAGAGTGGTGAGGTTTGGAAACAGAAGGATTGGATGTGGCTGACTCTGACTCTTGGCCATTCATATTAGAACCACTTCTCTAGTCCTCCAGGGAGACATAAACCAGTCCATTTTACTCACCCTGACGCAGTTTTGGCAAAATGCATATTTGGGCAGAAATGAGAACTTGGTGGAGTTCTCTTGAGTCTGGGAGACTCTCATGGCTTTCAAGACTTTTTTTTTTGTACTTTTAGTTCTTAGAATGTCTTCATTTCCATCATTAAAATCTATTTCATTAGTTACTAGAGTTTCATCTCCACAAAACATTGCCCAGTGACCTCTGGCAAGAATGGCTACAAGTAGTTCCTTCTCTGATGGAACTGCCTTATGATCTGATATGCTATGCCTAGCTGTCTGAGATGGGGGAATTATAAAAATCATGCACTCTTAATTTGCTATGTCTTCAAGAACAATAACAAAGATTTGATTTTGTCATGGCCAGTGTGGCTCAGTTGGTTGGCTGCCGTCCCATTCAACAAAAGGTTGCCAGTTCAATTCCCAGTCCGGGCACATGCTGACTGTGGGCTGGATCACAGGTAGGGGGTGTGCAGGAGGCAGCCAATCAATGTTAGGCTCTCACATTGATGTTTCTCTCACTCTTTCCTTTTTCCTTCCTCTCTCTCTCAAAACATGAATAAAAATTTTTAAAATAAATAGAAAGACTTTATTTTAACATCTTTAAATGTTGGCTCCAAGGTCTCAATACTAATGGTGCTATTTCAGCCCTTCTATCTAGTAGAAACCCCATCTATTTTTATGCAGTACGTGAACAATTTCAAACATTGATTTAGATGGGTGGATAGGACTGATTGTTATCATTGGTTATTATCAATCTCACTGTTAGTTTCTTAGTGGAGGAGATATATCCTCATTAGTTTATCAGTGCTAAAGTGAATACTTGTTTGAAAGTATTGTAACTGTCATAAAAAGTATCTTAGCCAAACCTACCTGGTTTGCCATCTTTGCTTGGGTGTTTATACTTTCTGAGGGCTATAACTAAACATGAAAAGAGGAAGAAAAATGGTCCCCAATAATGTGGTACTTGACCTTTGTATCGTAAAGCCATGCTTAGAATTTCTGCTGCTTATCAATGCCTTCTGAAATTTAAACACTGCAGCCAAATAAAAGACAATGATGAAAAAAGACGTATCTCTATGCTCTCAATGCCATGAATAATTGAGAATTGCCTTTACTTGATTTCAATTCACCATCCCCCAGCATCACTCCTTCCTTTATCCAATATAATTGTGAGCTATAAGCTTAATAGTCATTTTCCTTCATGCTTTCTGATAACAGGTAAAAGCACAGAGAATTTCCACTACCCAGTGAGAAGGCTGCTACAGAGTCGATGACAAGATGCTAAATTGATTCTCCCTCATTGTTGCGTGGTGATCTTACTCTCCCCCGCAGCTCCAGAAGGCTTTGTTGGACTAAATCCCAGACCCTGAGCTGGAGCTGGTCCTAGTGATGCTTATTGTGTCTTCCATTGTCAACATAAGTGCATCTCAAAGGGTTTCTGAGAACAAATGGGTAGCACAGTGAGGCATGAGAGTCAGTGCAGGAACCTGGTCTTGGAGCCCTTCGTCTCAGGTTGGGGTGGAGCCAACAGCACCGTGTGTCATTCTTGGCAAAGGAAGTTATCACAAGGATTTGGATTTCCCCCAAGGAACCCAGAAAGCAACAAAGTAACTAATCTTTTATCTTATAAGAGAACCACTGAACATACCTCCAGGGCAGAGGGTACAATTGCTGAGGTCTGACCTCAGATGTTCTAGACCAGGGGTGGGCAAACTTTGGGTTCTTAAACTGGACCGGAGGGCCGGAACAAAAGCATGAATGGAGTGTTTGTGTGAACTAATATAAATTCAAAGTAAACATCATTACATAAAAGGGTACAGTCTTTTTTTTTTTTTAGTTTTATTCATTTCAAATGGGCCGGATCCAGCCCGCGGGCCATAGTTTGCCCAAGGCTGTTCTAGACAGAAGTTCCACTTTGCTTTTTTTTTTCTTCTTCAAAATATTCTCCTTGGGGCATAATCTACCCTGGTTTTCTGCAAACTGCCTGGAAATGTTGGTGGCTTGCATGCTCTGATGTTCTGATGCTTCCTGTCCTTCAGATTCAGCCTCCAAATAAAGGAAGGTTTAGACTAAAATGGCTGATGGCTGTCATGGTCTCAGTTCAGTCAAAGGACAGGAAATGGAAAATAATCTTTTATTTAAGTCAACCCCAAATACATTAGTTAGAAACAGAATGACTCCTTAGCTACTTAGAACACTCAAGTATTTTTTACTTACTCAAATTGCTGTGGGTCCACGCCATACCCACCATCACTTCTCTTCTCCCCAAGTAGTTTTAATCATACATATTGTTCCAAGATTCCTTCCTTACTCTTCCATGGCCACTGGAGTCTTCTTTCACCAGAGACACATCATCAGATGACCAGGAACAAGAGGTTCGGGGGCTGGAAGTGAGCCTGGGTATAGGAGAAAGAGCTAGAAACACACAGAACCATGAATCCACTCTGTCGACCTTTACCCCCCTTTCCTTATCAAGACCTTAGACCAGCCACGGGCAAACTATGGCCCGCGGGCCGGATCTGGCCCATTTGAAATGAATAAAACTAAAAAAAAAAAAAAAAAGAAAAGACCGTACCCTTTTATGTAATGATGTTTACTTTGAATTTATATTAGTTCACACAAACACTGCATCCATGCTTTTGTTCCGACCCTCTGGTCCAGTTTAAGAGCCCATTGTGGCCTTTGAGTTAAAAAGTTTGCCCACCCCTGCCTTAGACAGACACATGCTTCACCCTCTTTCACAATCTTATTTCAGGTTTTATTCAAAATTATTCTCTATGTCTAATAATAATAATATTAGAATAATAGTCTACATGTCTTATTGCCTTTTTTGATGTCGTCATGTTCTGAATGGTGGATAATTTGATCACGAGGATGGAAAAAAAAGACAAACAATAGTGACATTTTTCAATGCAGATGGGAGGCAGGCAGTCTACCAGTCACAAAGTAAGAAGGGTATTTAATGCACGCGACTTTAAACATGATTCTTTAGCTGAGTCAATATGTGTTAAGTCAGGTGTCTAGGTATGGAAAGGGTGCAATTATATTTTGACTTCTATATTTGTTATAGAAAGTTTAGATATATATTCATTGTAGAAACTTTGGATACTACTAAGTATAAAAAAGGAAATAATGATCATGTATAACTCTACCACCCAAAGATAATCACTATTATTATTAATCACATTTATTCCCATCTTTTCTTACGATTTATATATGGCTTTCTTTTTTCATTAAGTATGTATATATAGATATATAAACATATATTCTCCTATGCCATTAAATATTCTTGCATAATAAGATGCCTTTATATGAATACACCATGATCCATGTCACCAACACTCTCTCATTAGAAACCTGAGTCATTTCTAGTTTGGCGACATTGTTGTCCATGAATATTCTGCCCACATCTTGATGCTGTTTGTAGAGAGCATCCCTTAAAGCAGTACACGAAGTCAAGGAGTACATGGATGTTTAAGATGATACTTACTGCCAAGGTGCCCTTCAGTATGGCACCAATTTTGCCTCCCACCATCAGTGAACAAGGTGCCCATTTTGCTGGGTGTGATTCTGTCCAACGGATGCTAGAGGGCGTCCATGTGGAGTCCAGGGAAGTTGGAGAAGGCTCAATAATGCCTAAGAAGGAATGATTACCCATCAAAGAAGACCATTGTCCCTGCAGATTAGATAAAGCTTGGACTAGAGTTGGGAGTCCCAAGTTCAAGCCCTGCCCCAATGAGCTCTGTGACTAGCGTATGCTACTCTATTTCACTGGGCCTCAATTTCCTCTCCTAAGAAGTGGCGATTGAGACAATCACTTCCAGACAATAAAAGTCCGTGAAGTTAGGTTTCCTTCTTCCAAGTGGGCCCCATGGCTGGGAGCAGCCCGAGCTTCACTTGAAGCTGTGCCCGTGAAGCTAAGTCACTGTAATGCTCACGCCCCAGGAGGAAGTTATTGGCCAAGGCGTGTGTAAAGCTTCCCTTCCCTCTTAACTAACTGGGTCGTGGCTTTTAAAATATTTATGGCTCACTGGTAGTCTTCTTCCAGAGCTAAGAAAACCAAGCATACCTCGTGCTTGGGACCCCTAATGTGACTATATTTGGAGTAATAGGGAGTTCAGGTTAAATGCGGTCACAGTGTAGAGCCCTGGATCATTGGGATTAGAGTCCTTATAAGAAGAGACACTAAAAGGCTCTTCTCTCTCCCTCCCTTCTCTCCCCCCCCCCCGCCCCCCCCCAATGTGACCACACAGTAAGAAGGTGTTCACCAGGACCTAAATTGATCAGCACCTTGATCTTGCATTTCCAGCCTTAGAACTGTGAGAAATAAATGTCTTTTGTAAGCCACCCCATCTGTATTTGTTATGGCAGCCAGAGAAATCGCACGTCTCAGGGCTACATATGAGAAACAAGAACAAAAACAAAGAAAACACCAAAGAGAGAGAGAGAGAGAGAGATAGAGATTTCATGGAGGCATCAAAACCCCAACTGTCCGACCAAAGCTGAGACAAGGTTCAGTGTCACCATTTATCAGTAGAAAGGGGGAAGCCAGGGGGGCCCCACAGGAGGCACGGGTGGCAGGGGTGGGGCGGCTGTTCCTCCCCATCCGCTTTCCTCAGTTTCAGTAGGGTCAGCCTGGATCGGTTTCCTCCTTGCTGATTAGCAGACAAAGGGTGGCTCAGCGCTATCTGGGAATCACGCTTTCTGGCTTTCTCGCTGGCAGTGGCAGCACCTGGAACGATGTGTGGGGATAGCGTGTCTCCCACGGCCCTCCAGGCAGGAGTGCGGCATTCATGCCCATTCACAGGAGAGGCACATCCCAACTCGCTCTGGCACACGGACCAGGGAGTCACGCTCTTCACTTCCAGGGGAGCCATGATGAGGCTTCCTCCACGCCCACGATTGGCACCTCCCCTAAACCCTAGCAGTGATGGCGAACCTTTTGAGCTCGGCGTGTCAGCATCTTGAAAAACCCTAACTTAACTCTGGTGCCGTGTCACATATAGAATTTTTTTGATATTTACAACCATAGTAAAACAAAGACTTATATTTTTTATATTTATTTTATATATTTAAATGCCATTTAACAAAGAAAAATCAACCAAAAAAATGAGTTCACGTGTCACCTCTGACACACGTGTCATAGGTTCGCCATCACTGCGAGCCTGCAGGCTCATGGCGTGGCGTCAGAAGCCAACTCAAAAAACAGCCCATCCAGGACTGAGCCGACCACTGCTGAGATGCAGGGTGCTTGTTAGGCTGCCTGGCACTCTGCCCAAGGGAAGGGCTTCTCACCAGCTCGTCTAGGTCTAGGTCACAGTGGTTGGCTAACTGCGGCTCCTGAGCCACATGCGGCTCTTTGGCCCCTTGAGTGCGGCTCTTCCACAAAATACCGACTTCTGTGCATGGGCCACGAAGTTTCAATCGCACTGTACGTGCGTGCCCGTACATGGTATTTTGTGGAAGAGCCACAGTCAAGGGGCCAAAGAGCCACATGTGGCTTGCGAGCCGTAGTTTGCCGACCACTGGCTCGGAGGTTTGGGAGGGGCCTTCATGCCCAGCCTCGGTTCCTGCACAGCACTGGGAGACTTGGGCCCTCCTGCTGCCTGGCTCCCTCCCTCTTCCCCTCACCCTGCCGGTCCCAGCAGCAGGGCCCCTCCCAGCTCTGCTCCTTCTCCTGCAGGCCCCATTACCTCACTGGCCTCTGCCAGCCCCTCTGCAAGTGCAGACAGCCCCTCCCTGGCTGCCCCAGCCGCTCTGCCCACACCCTCCCGGCGCCCTCCCTCTCCACGGGGTGCTAGAGTTTCCCCCTGGCGGATCAGGCCCGAGTGGGGAAAGTGCCTTCGGGTTTATCAGAGTTCATCGGACTGTCTAACAGCAGGCGCCGGGCTGCCAGCATCGGGGCGACTTGAATTTCAACCATTTTCTCTACTTAACACCTTGCTGGCCCTCCCCCCTCGGCCCCACACATAATAAGCCCCATTCTTTCCAGCAAGCTCAGCGCAGCAGCAGCCGGGACCCACCGCGGGGACACGCTGGCCTCACTGAGTCTGTTGATTGTTCTCCCCTTTCTTTCGGGGACACTCAGCTGTAATCCTACCGGGCCTGGGCAGAGGGGCGCCAAGGCCTTTGCTTCTTGGCTTCTGGGAGTGAGCCCAGCTGGGACCTGTAACAGGGGCCTGGCGTGGGCAGCCTGTGGTCACCAGCGGGTCATTGGGTCTTAGTTGTCACTGTGACCCGAGAAACAGGAAACAATAGGCTTGCCTCTGCCCGACCTTGCAGGGAGGTCTTGGGAAATGCTTCAGTCTGACATTAAAGTTCTGGGGAGAAAAGGAATTGAAGACTTGAGGGGGGGTGTGGGGGCAGGGGAGTGACAAAAACCCATTCTAGTTATTGTGCTTAGAGTTAGGCTCTGCTCCCTGAAAGGGACGGGCAGTTGGGAGTGAGCCAGGGGAGTGAGGGTTATTTAAGGGCCCAAGCGGCATGGATTCGGTTAAATCTAGCACAAGGCACTTAGGTGTGACTCTAAGTGTCTGCTGTGTAAATACGGCAGCAAAACACCTGCTTTGGAAAGCTTTAGTTAGAAATTAACCTGCGGGTTAGGCTTTTTTTTTTGCCAGAGATCCTATTTTACCAAGTGTTCAAAAATGTCCCTGACTCAAAAGATATTAAGCATCATGTAATCTAGTAGGATCGTTCTATACAACTATTCTGCAACTTGTTTCTATGTATGTTAGACAGAGCTCTATGTTAATACACACAGATTCATATTGTTTTAATAGCCATTAACCATTGTCTTAAGGTGCCCATGGCGAATGCATACTGCCACCTTCCCATGGCCACGTAGGCTATTTGTTTTTACTATTATTAGGAAGTGGCAAGGAACAACCTGTGCAGATAACTTCACAAATTTATGTGAGTTTATGAAATATATTCATGAAAGTAAAACAAAAAAGAAAAAATAGTTGCTGTGACCTGCCCCGATTCCTCTTGGCGCCCTAACCAGGGGGAGTGGCATCCTTACTTCTCCCAGTTCCTTCCCCAGTCACTCTCCCTCCAAAGCCTAGGACCCGGTGGACATGAGCCAGCAGGTCAGACAGAGTTGATCGGCCCTAAATTCCCTGAAGCTCTCATGCCCCTGACAAAGAGCATGAAAGAGAGGAACAGGGGCCAGAGAATGCGCCCACCTGCGTGGGAAATGGAAGCCAGGGGCCAGCAGAACCTCACGGGACCTCAGAAATCTGTTCCTTTTTCTAAATATGGGCAGTTCGTAATCCACTTTTGCTTCATTCCTCTGAGCTGTGGAGATGCAGGATGTGCAAACGAGGCTGGGCAGGGACTGGGGACGCATTTACCTTTGGGCAGTTGATTCTGGGCGGCACCTCCCATCCTCCCAGGGCCCGTGGCCTCAGATCTAAGTCTATGCTGGGCTCTTCCCTTTCTTACTCCCTGCAGACGCATGAGGGCTGGCTTATCTCCTCTGCAGGAACCGGGACAGTCACCCCAGCACAGCGCTGGGTGTCTGACAGAGAAAAAGGAAAGTTCCTCGCGCTCCCACCTCCCCAGCCAGAGTCCCTCTCTGCCAGGTGCGGTCCAGGGGCTCATTAATCATGTCAGTGGCTGCATTGTCTGGGCCTCTCCCGAGGAAGACAGGTGACATTTAAAAGCCAGTGGATGTTCACGTGAGTTCTGTCCCTCTCCACTTCTGTGTATGCAACTGGGTGGGGGTTAGCACCCTCTTCCCAGGCTGGCTCTCCACGCCCCAGCTCCCCACATGTGTGTCCATGTCTTTCGAGTAATGATTTGCTGCCGCAAGCTACCAACTGGGAGCTGTTTCTAAGAGAAGGGGAGAAAGATGTGGTCTCCACCCGGCAGAATTCCCTGCCTACTCCGGGCCCAGACTAGAGAAGCCCAACATTCCACACAATGGACACCTGTTTTTAGAGGGGGGGGGGGGGAAGCAACACTGAAGTTCCCTCATTTGGGGACACCATCGCCATCCTTTCTTCTTCGCCTTGGGATTTTCAGTTGGCTTACACAGGTGGGGTCCTGGACTCAGGGGCCAGCAGTCCTCAGCGGTAGCAGTAGAAGCCCCACACCTCACCTTTTCACTCCCTCTGTTTTGTCCAAAGCATCACAGAGTCATGAGAAGAGCAAAGGCACTGTGGCAAGGCCACCCTGAGCTCACAGAGCTCTGTGATGAGGGCAAGGCATACCGTCTCCCTGAAGTTTAGTTTTTCTAGACAATTTATTTCTCTGTCCTTTATGGCATTTTTATTAAGAATAAATACGTTTTTATGTAAAATACTTCTAGTTCGGCCGGCATGGGTCAGTGGTTGAGCGTCTACCTATGAACCAGGAAGTACATTCTTGGGTTGTGGGCTTGATCCCCAGAAGAGGGCGTGAGGGAGGCAGCCGATCAATGATTCTCTCTCATCATTAATGTTTCAGTCCCTTTCTCCCTCTCCCTTCCTCTCTGAAATCAATAAAAATATATTTAAAAATCTTCTGTGAGACCTAGATCAAATGCCAGCACCTCTTCTGCCCCAGGCTGAGAGCAGTCTCTTCTTTTTTAAACCCCACACATTTTGTCTGAGCCTCTGTCTGTCTTTTATAAGAATTAATTACATGACACATTATCTGCAGGGCTGGGAGGGAGGTCACTATGGCCCCTCCACATAGTTGGGGACAAAAAAAATATTAGTTAAATGAATGAAAAGGTGAATGTTTGTTTTAAAGTACTTTCTCTTTGGGGAAAATTGCATAAACAATTAAAAATGCTATTATCATTCAATAATATACAAAGTTTTGTACTATGTTTTCATTATAAGTTCTCAAAGTGTCCCATTTTTGTTTTACAGGGAGACAGGTGAAGATATTGAAAAAAATAAATAGTTACCTCCACGTTGTATAGGAGATCTTTTAGTTTCTAGAATATTCCTGGAATATTCTAAGCCTTCTTCCAAAGCAAATACACTGCACTGTTGAGATGAGTCTTCAGGCTTTGAACTGTTTCTGCCTTCCCCTGGAAAGGTTTGTTTCTTCTGTAACATTCCAAGTGAACTTTCAGAATAGAATCTGTGTTTCAGCATTATACAACATTTACAGGGCTTATGTTACCTTTATAGCTGAAAGAGTCTGGCTATGTGAGGCAGACTTCCAGTAGGAAATCTAACAGGAGAAGAGTGTATGTGTACCAGTTATACATTCATTCACACTGAAATATCTCAAGTTATTGTGTTTTCTGTTGCCCTTATACATTTCATAAGATTATTTGTAAAAAGCATATTGAAATGTATTTATAATTAATGTTGTACTGATAGTTCAATGAAGTAATTTGATGATATATCAATAAACTTAGTGCATGTGATTTTCATCTTATATAACCAGCAATTCCCAATGCGCATTCAGGACATTGAGCTTTTTCTTACACAAGCACAGCTCTTGTTTTGAGAAAATAATATGATCAACAAAGAATTTTCAGGAAGAATTATGTGTCAATAAAAAATAAATTTGACTTGGCCTATGAAATGTACCCAACACACATGCACATGCACCCAACACACACGCACATGCACGTGTGCGAACACACACACACACACACACACACACACACACACACATTTCCACCTTTATTTGCAACAATCAAAATAAAAAAGGACTGTGCTGGACCTTCTTCCTATCTTCTCAGATTAAAAATTTCAAATCCTGCCCTAACTGGTTTGGCTCAGTGGATAGAGCGTTGGCCTGCGGACTAAAGGGTCCCAGGTTCGATTCCGGTCAAGGGCATGTACCTTGGTTGCCAGCACATCCCCAGTAGGAAGTGTGCAGGAGGCAGCTGATTGATGTTTCTCTCTCATCGATGTTTCTAACTCTCTATCCCTCTCCCGTCCTCTCTGTAAAAAATCAATAAAATATATTTTAAAAAAAAATTTCAAATCCTATATAATAATCCTATCTAATAAAAGAGAAACATGCAAATTGACCATTACCCCTACACCCTTCCCATTGGCTAATCAGCAGGATATGCAAATTAACTGCCAAACAAGATGGCAGCCAGCAGCCACGCAGCTGAAGCGAACAGGAGGCTAGCTTGCTCCAGTGATGGAGGAAGCCAACGTTCCCGGCCTGCTGCTGCCAGCCTCTGAGCTGCACTCTAAGCAACTATGTTGCAATTATAGAAGCTAAACAAGCTCCAGAGACCTGCTTTCAGCCAGCTTCAGCCTCAGAGCTTAGAGCTGCTGTGATGGCAACAGAGTTTCAATTATAGAAGCCAAACAGACCCAGAAACCTGCATTCAGCCCTCAGAGCTGGAGCTGGCTCTCAGCTCCAGTGACAGGTATAGAAGGTAAATAAATCCCAGAATAAAAAAAAAGAAGAAAAAAAGGAGAGGCTGGGAGCTTAAGTTGCCCTCCAGCCTGAAAATGGCTCTCAGGCCCTCACCCACACTGGCCAGGCACCCCAGTGGGGACCCCCACCCTGAAGAGGGTGTGACCAGCTGCAAACAGCCTTCAGCCCGTCATCCAGGCTGGCCAGGCACCCAAGCGGAACCCCCACCCTGATCCGGGACACTTTCAGGACAAACCAGCCGGCCCCCACCTGTGCACCAGGCCTCTATCCTATACTACAGGCAGGGTGGGACAGCGCGAGCTCCCATCCGGGCCCCATGTGCAGCCCTGGGCAGAGGGGCATAAGCCTCGCCCCCAGCCGGGACCCCTGTGTGCCACCTGAGCCCCCAGCTAGGACCCCTGTGCCACCTAAGCCCTGCAGTGCTAAGCCCCGCCCCCAGCCTGGAACCTATGACTATTGGAGAGCAGGAAAGTGCCGCTGGGCCCTGGGTCACTGTGGTGATCCAGCCATCGGTAAGTAGAAAAGTGCGGCCTGTAGGCAGCCCCCAGCTGGGCCTGATCCGGGAGCGGGAAAGCAAGCCCGGCCTGTGGGCAGCCCCCAGCTGGGCCTGATCCGGGAGCAGGAAAGCAAGCCCAGCCTGCGGGCAGCCCCCAGCTGTGCCTTCTCCCCTGTCGCCATGAGGATCCAGGAGCAGGAAAGCAAGCCTAGCCTGCGGGCAGCCCCCAGCTGGGCCTGCTCGCCGGTCACCATGGCGATCCAGGAGCAGGAAAGCCCCGCTTGCAAGCAGCACCCCTATCCTGACCATAGCTCAAGGGAGAATACAACATGCAGTGGAGGCCAGGAGCCTGAGAGATCAACACAGAGGGGCTCCTGCTCCAAGCCTCCATGGTGTGGCTGGGGGCAGGCCCCCAGCAGACACACACACACACACACACACACACACACACGGGATGCCTGCTCCAAACCTCTGCTGCCAGACTGTGGCCATCAGTAGGACATCCACTGAGGGCTCCCGGACTGTGAGAGGGCAGGCTGGGCTGAGGGAACCCCACCCCCTAGTGCACGAATTTCATACACCGGGCCTCTAGTCCTATATAATAAAAGGATAATATGCAAATTGTCCCCTCCACTGGGAGTTCGACTGTAGTTTGACCAGGGGTCGGGGCCAGCCCGCCAACCACCCACAGCCCTTCCCCCCGGCCAGCCCAATGGGTCCTGATCATGGCAGGGCCGGCTGGTCAGATCACACCCATGCACGAATTCATGCACTGGGTTTCTAATCCTATCTAATAAAGAGGGAATATGCTAATAGACTTTCACAACTTCACAAAGATGGCAGTGCCCACAGCCAATAATGAGGGAATATGCTAATTGACTGTCACACCCTAAAAGATGGTGGCGCCCACAGCCACAAGATGGCTGGCAGGGAGGGCAGTTGTGGGCAATCAGGCCAGCAGGGAGGGCAGTTAGGGGTGACCAAGCCAGCAGGGGAGGGCAGTTGGGGGCGATCAGGCCGGCAGGGGAGCAGTTAGGTGTCAACCAGGCTTGCAGGGGAGTGGTTAGGGGATGATCAGGCTGGCAGGCAGAAGTGGTTTGGGGCAACCAGGCAGGCAGGCAGGCTAACAGTGGGAGCCAGCAGTCCTGGATTGTGAGAGGGTGGAAGCTGGGCTGAAGGACACCCCCCACCTGTGCACAAATTTCATGCACTGGGCTTCTAGTACTTTAATAAAATGGTAGACATTTTGAAGATGTAAAGTTTTGAATTTGTTCCTGAGTTTGAGATGATGCCAGATTAACTAAAAGGAAGCATCCCAAGATGAGAAATCCATACTGCATACTTATGTACAGGAGCCTTCCATGCAGAGCCAGAGGATGAGGCCATGCAAGGGATGAGATCTCTAAGGGAGAGAGTGTAGGGTGGAAAGTGTAGGGGACAAAGGATATACCTTTAGCGTAGGTCCACAGTTTGGTGGGAGGAAAAAAATTAAGCAAAGGAGACTAAAAAACATTTTTTTTAAATCAAAAAGCAAAGGGAACTAGCGCTGTAAAAGAGACCAATGTCGTCATGTGGTGAGGTTGAAGACACCGATAGCTGGAACTGGACCTCGGAATGGTAACGTGATGTCTGAGAAACAGTTCCATTAGCGTGGTGAAGACAGAAGCTGAACCTGATGAGTTAAGCAACTGAGTGGGAGGTTAACAAAGAAAAATAAGCGTTTGACTACCAAGCACTACAGCAAGCCTGGCATAGAAATAAAAGAGAAGACAGAAGCCCTCGGGAGCCCAAGCAGAGAGAATAGTCTCAGACCAGAGGACATCTGGGATGATATGTGAAATCAAGAGAAAAGAACCTAGTGGGGAACCATAGTTTGGAGATTCTAGAATGAAAAGGAATAATTTAGGCAACTGCCCACAGGAAACGAGAGTGGAGGGGATCTGGAATGAAGGCAGTCAGTTATGCTTGGAAGGAAGGGGTGTATGATGGTTGTAAAGCCATGTGACGATAGAGCCACTTTGATATGAGACAGTGAATGAGGCAGCTCCTGCAGTTTTCTCAACAAAATAGGGGGCAGCTTCCTGTGGAAAACAGGGTGAGGTGGTCTCCAAAGCTGAAGAAGAATACAGGGGCCATCCAGGCCAAGGCACTTTGGGAGAAAAGGATTTAGGTTTGCTGAATGCCAGTGGAGGCCCTGCTGACTGAATAGACCCCTGGGGGAGCTCTGTGACTTCCCCCAGACACTCCTATGTCCTAGGAGTGGGAGTAAAGGAAGCTTGTGATGAAGACAGGTCTGGGACAAGGTCAAGGGAGGTAGAAACCTGGGATTCTACCGAGCATTACCCACCATGGGGTCTCAGCAACTGCTGGATCTACACAGCAGTGTTTGAAAACTGAGCAGAGTAAGAAGAACTGCTTCGATTCAGAAGATGTTCCCAGCTGCTTAACATTATAGAGAACGTATATCATGTGTTGCCTCTGCATGCACTCTTCTTCCTTGCAGCTTAACACTGTACATCTTGAGCGTGGTTCCCAACCCCTTCCCACCTTCAGTGGTTGCCTGCCAATGCTCAGACAGCACTCCTCTGCCAAGTTCTCTTCCAGGGTTCCCACACTCTCTGCCAGTCTTTGTATTCATTCTGTCTTTTCCTCAAAACTGTGAACCGCGGCGGTATGGACTTTGTTTCCTCTGATTCCATAGCTTTGGGAGACTGAATCTAGAAATACACTGGAGTCACTCAATGAACCATCTTGCATTTATTACTTGGAAGTTCAGGAAATACCTTTGTAGGCAGGCAGAAGATAAACATCACAGGACCTGAGGAGTTATCTCATCAGTCCCTTTGTTTTATAGGCGAAGAAGCCAAAACCCAGAGAGGTCGACTTCAAGTCCTTGAGACCAGGCGTTTGCTTGTTTTTAACACAGCCTCCCAGGAACATTTCCCTCCCGCTCTGTCTGGTTTGGCTCTAGTCAGGTGCGGCACCACTCACCACTCAGAACTTAACATAGCTCAGTGGGAATCTGAGAAAGACCCACGGGACCACTCAGAACTGGAAATGGGTTGCCAGAACCACAGGCTGGAGATGCCCCTTGAGAAGGAAAATGACCCAAATGGAAGAAGTTCTGAGCAAGATGGTGGCCAGTGTGTGCAAATGAGTGGCCTGAGAAGAAGGTGATCAAACTTTGAGATGCTAGAGTTCCAGGAAATAAGGTACTGAGAGGTTTAAGACACTTCTCTACTTATTTGACAGTTTTATAAAAGGCCAGGAATGGCTGCTGTGCATTTACTGTCCTATATAGTAATGTGTGTGTCTTACCATTATTCTTCCAAAGTCATTCATTACTCCATTTACAGATATTTTATGTAATTCATAAATTCCTAAAAACGGGCAGTGCAACTAGAATCATCAAGTTTTATTCTCTAGAGCAGCGGTTCTCAAACTGTGGGTCGCGACCCCTTTGGCGGTCAAACGACCCTTTCACAGGGGTCGCCTAAGACCATCCTGTATATCAGATATTTACATTACGATTCATAACAGTAGCAACATTACAGTTACGAAGTAGCAACGAAAATAATTTTATGGTTGGGTCACAACATGAGGCACTGTATTTAAAGGGCCAGAAGGTTGAGAACCACTGCTCTAGAGCCTTAACTCTGTTTTCACTAAAAACACAAACATGCCAATATGTTTATTTTTCTATGTCATTCTCCTCTAAATTTTTGTTTTAAGAAAATGTCTCTTGAATGTGAACTATCTTGTACCCTACTTATTATTTTAAACGGACTAAAATAAATACGTATAGTTACATTTCTAAGTGTTTGTTTAGCTGTGCTGTTTTATTTGCCATTTATTTTAGGTGGATTGTGTTCTTCTGGCCTCAAGAGTCCTCCAAATTTAATAACAGCACTGTTTGTATACATTCTGTGGGGCTTGAGGAAATGAAAAGAACTCATTTGTTGACTCAGTATCTTATTTGGCTCAGGCTGCTCTATCAGGAATGCCACAGATTGGGGGGTTTAAACAACAAACATTCATTTCTCATAGTTCTAGACGCTGGAAAATCCAAGATCAAGACACTGGCAGATTTGGTGTCTGATGAGAGCCCACTGTCTGGCTCATAGATGGCGTCCTTTACCAGTATGATTGCATGGTAGAAGGGTTGAGGGAGCTCTCTGGGTCTCTGTTATAAGGACACTAATCTCATTCATGAGGGCCCCACCCTCATGATCTCATCACCTCCAAAAGACTCCACCTCCCTTCATCACACAGGGGATTTGGGCTTTGACATGTGAATTTGGGGGGACACAAACATTCAGTCCATAGCATTCACTTTAGTCAAGAGATAAATTTAAAGAAATTATTCCTGTCCCTAATCCACCTCTCATGAGGATACATGATTCAATTAAAAATTTAATGCTACTCCTGATAGAAACAAAGATGTGTGCTTCCCAACTCCCAGCCTGAAGTAGTATATCATGGAAAAGTCAAATGAAAAAAGATTAAGCACCCAGCACAGCTGGGTAGAGAATGTTCAATCCATTTTAGTTGGGGAATGTAAAACTTTACATTAGGAGACCCTGAAAGATGACCCATCAGACACTATTCTTTTTAGATGCACGAGTGGATGGAAACCCATAAATGAAGACTTTGAAGATCTTAGTCAATTATTATGATGTTTTAACAGTTGCTATGATGATAACATGAGATTTATGTCCTCTAATTGCAACATATTTCCCAAACTCATTTATCTTTGTTGTTGTTATTGTTAATCCTCACCCGAGGATATTTTTCCATTAATTTTTAGAGAAAATGGAAGGGAGAGGGAGAGACAGAGAAAGAGAAACATTGATGTGAGAGAGACACATCGATTGGTTGCCTCCTACACAGGCCCCAGCCAGGGCTGGGGATCGAGCCTGCAATCAAGATACATGCCCTTGACTGAAATGGAACCCTGTGCCCTTCAGTCCGCAGGCCAAAGGTCTATCCACTGAACCAAACCAGCTAGGGCACACTAAAATTCTTATTTAGTTACCCTCCCTCAATTTATAAATGCTTAAGGAAAACAAGTGATTGCCCCAATGGTGAAATTACATCAAAGCTAAGAAAAACAGCTCTGGAGGTTCAGCCAGGCCCTCTTCTGGGTCTGTTACATAACCTGGGAAAAATCACCCAACTTTGCCTTGCCTCAGCTTCCCCACCTGAGAAGAGAGTACTCCACTGCTCTGCATTGACTGCGAAAGAGCTTGCTATTCACACAGATGGCCAACAGAAAATACTACAGTCTTCAAGTAAATTAAAAGGTCCTAACTATCACATGGGTGAGGACTTTCAAGCTCACATCTATTACAGTCTCAGGCTGAAAGAGAAAATTTAATAGTAAATACCTTTAGCAATAAAAACAACCGAAGAGGAGAAAGAAAAGTGTGATTAAAAGAAAAGTAAAAACTTTAAAATAATAAAGCTCAACCTTGATACTTAAAAAAATACTTTTTTTCTAAGTAGGTAAGGGTTGGTAGTCCACTGGAATTTTTGTCACTGTTCTTAGAAAAGCAGTAGTAACGGGGAATGTCTGGCAGCAGCCTCCTCTCCAGCTGAGGCCTCACCTGGAGCACAGATCACTGCTCTACATGCTAACTCAGCAGGCCGGCCTCTTGGCTCAAGGGGCATCCACCCAGCTTGGACTGAGATTACATAACAGGAAGGTCCCCATGGAGCCTGGACAGGCCCTTCCTGGCCCTGGCTGGCCCTGGCTCATGCTCCTCCTCTTCCCCTGAGCTCTGAAATATGGAAGCATCTGTCAGTCTAGGCAGGTGTCCTCACTCCGCTGGCAGGGAACAGGCAGCTAGTCTGGGAAGATGGGAGTGAAAAGTAACACAGCAGGCGGGCCATGGCCTGGTGGGTTCGCGAAGAGGAGGGAGACTGAGAGGACTGAAGAACCCCCCAGCACTAACTTCATCTCCTGCTCCAACAGGAGCACGTGGAGATCTTTTTGCTGCTCAAATGGTTCCCTCGGGAGGGCAAGTCTGATAAACAATTTTGGTAACTCTGATTTTCCTCCAAGTGCTAAGTACGCTTCCATATTTCATGAAAGCCTGCTCTGGAGTCAGTCCTGACTGGGAGAAACCTCCTGTGAAGCCAGCACAAAGGCCTTTATTTCATTCCATCTCATATCTAAATATTCTATTTCTCTGACCCAAGCCTCTCTTTCTCTGTTGTTTGGCACAAGTCCCCCCTGTGTCCATCTGCATCCTGACTGTGCCCCTCACTCGGTGAGGATCAGGCTTTCTGAACTGGGCTGGTCCAATGTAGAGCAAACAGAGCAAAAAGTGAGAACTAGTGACGGAGGCGGGAAACAAGGCTCTGACGTCACTGGCAGGCAGTGTCCCCTTGATAATGTGAATGGGCTGCCAAGAGGGTGTCTACAATCAGAAGGCTGATGGTCACTGATTCTTGAAGCCACTTCTGATTTTAACCTTTCCCTTATGGGATCAGATGTGTCCACATTCTGGACACATCTGATCCCATAAGAGCTCCTTACTCATGTTGATTTCCTGGCTTTGCCTATTTGAGGTGTGGAAGGCATCTTAGGCTTTGCAAACACGTGCCCACTTCCTGCAGATAATGCACAGGTTGATTCCTATATGTCAGCTGTAGGACCCTCCCTGTGCTGGGTCTCTCCCAGTCCAGCACTGGGAGAGCCTACTTTACCATACTGCCTCCTGGAAGATCGGGAGCAAAGAGGGCTGCAATTATGATGAAGGCTAAAGAGTGGCCAGCAAAAGCTTTGCCATTCAACTGGCCAACCACAAGCACCAAGACAGGCCAGTAAAACACATCCATGCGGAGTTGTCCTCTTTATTATAAGCATTTAGCTTACTGGAATAAATAGGAGAATATCCATCGGCAAAGTAAAGCATTTTACAAAACCCATTAGAAAGACATGGGTAGCTGGGATATAGGCTTCCTATTTTCAAATCAATTTTTTATAAAAATGAAAACTAATTTTCAAGGGCAAGATATTATAGCAGAAGGAAATCTTCTCCTAAGAAAAGACTTAATTGTTTACAATGATCAAATGTCCATGCTATTTGTATGACCCATGGCCTGGGCTCCATCGGAGGATCCCCTGAAGCAGAGGCTGGAGATCATAGCAGTGCTAAGAGGAAAGAGTCCTAAGCTTTTATAAGGGGAAAAGCAGTGTGCCCAAACTTGGCTTTTTCCACAGAGAAAACAAACTTTGCAGCACCCTTCCTTCATCAGAGTTACTGATAGCCATCTCATAGGCTATGAGATGGACAAGCCAGTTGGTACAAGACACAGACTTCTTGCTTTTAATCATGACCTTCCCCGCTTGATGCTACCATCTTTCTCTATAGGACATAAGGAGAGCATGGCAGGAGGAGGGAGCAGAGGAAATAACATTTCACTTCAGCTCCCTGATCCTACTCTTTGCTTAAGTTGATGTCAGACCTACAGGCCACCAGGGGCAGGCCAGGGGTTGCAGCTAACTGCCTAGAGATGGGGCAGAGGCCAGCAACAAGAACTGCACGACGGTGTCCCCGAAGGCCATTTCCCTGTCATGCACTCTTAGGTTAATGCACGCTAGTGTCAGAGTCCCCTGGATAGTCCCAGGCCGAATGTAGTCTCTGAGTCAAAAGGATGGGCTGCCAGGTAATCCTTGTATTCACCATCGAGCAGCTGGGCGGCGTTCCTGGCAAACCAGCAGTCTATCTGCTCCTCCCCGTTGTAGATTTTCCTCTGCTTCCAGACCACCGGGACCTGGTGCCCTTTCACCTTCAGGACCTTTTCAGACTTCTCATCTGCCTTTGGGAATGGAGGACTAGTGGTGTTCTTGCTGAGCCCGGCAGGCTCCTCTGTGAGTCTGGCATCCTGGTTCAGGAACTGACCTGAATGGACAAGAGAAGCATCAGGTCTAAGTAGAGTGCAGGCCACATCATGTAGGGAAAAAAAATCTGACATCGATTCAGGCCTTCAGTGACCAGCAAATGCACATGTGGTACCCAGAGGAAGGGGATTCATGATGTCAGAAATTGACTCCTAGCTGGACTCTGCCAGAAGCCACTCTCGCCTTCTCCAGCGTAAGTGATAGAACACGTGTTTGGGGGCATATGGAGAGGAGAGACCTGAGGTTTTATAGGTATCGGCCTCCACATCTGGAAGCTGCCCTCTTGCTGACACTGGAAAGCTGCCTAACCAGCGAACCAGAGTCTCTTTCTGAGCTGGGAGGGCAAGAAGAGGGGCAGATAAATAGGGAAGAGTTAGGCCTCCCCCTGTTTCCTCCCTGGTCCTAGCACCCTCCATACTAGGTTTGTGGACTGTACTGGGCCAAGGGTGTGTACAGCAGTCAGTTCAGTTGGTTCCTGAGACACATCATCAGAATTCCCCAGGTCAAGTGAGGACGTCGCTAAGGCCAAGGATGCTGGTCTGTGTCTTTAGAGGGAGCTCACACTTGGCAGGCAGACACTACAGAAATGCGTGCAGCTCAAGTGCCAGGAAATCCTGCTTTCTAAACCGAGCCCAGCAGTGCTGGCTCTTCACTTGTGGGCCAGGAGCCCACACGAAACTGCACGTCGAAGAAAGCCAGTCCAAATGGACAGCCTGCGCCTGCTCACGCAGTGTGGGTGGCTGCTATGGAAGAAACGCCGAGGTACACGGGTGCTGGGCTGTGGACTGCCCCTTCTTTGTATCTTCTTACTGAGAGTGAGGAACCAGAGGATTACTCCCAATTTCTTTGCTCACTTTCCCAGAAGGCCGGTGATAATTCGTTTATAAAGCTCACTCCTATTCCAGAAAGTCATGAGGAGGCAAGAAATACAACTTTTGTGATATGTGTAAAGACCAGCTTCCCACTGAATGTCTCCATCAAGCTAATGCTATTGGCAGCACCAGCTTCATCCAGAGCCGAGTGCTCTCCTCAGACCCCGTGGGAAGAGCAGCTGCTTACCTAACAGTCCATGGCAGTTGCCGGAAAGGCCTTTGCTGCTGGAGATGTAGAAACCCAGGTGGTCTCGCTGGTAGGGGGCTGGCTTTTTGTAGAGGTGAATGAGGATGACGAAGGCAATGGTGCCCTGGATGGTGACGGTGACGTTGGCATTGGCAGACACTGACACCTCTAGCTCCCGGCTCCCCACTACCATGCTCTGGTTGCAGGGGAGGACCAGCCTGTCCCCGCCATCCAGGATGACCCTGTGCGGCGTGATCTCCAGGTATGACCTCTCGGGCTTGTTGACGAGGATGGTGATGGTGCGGAAGTAAGTGCGTTGCTTCTTGTGGCCGTTGGGAGGAGCGGGGGCCCCGATTAACGCTCCATTCACCGTCACACCTAAAGGCAGAGGGGAAGAGAGCAATGGTTAGAAAAACTATCCTACTTTCATGCCAAAGGCATCTGATCAAATTTCCCTCCTCCTCTGGCCTTATCTTTGTAGCTCTCACACCATGAACTTTCACTTTCAAGTAGAGGCCAGTCAATGCCTGTTGATTGAGGGAAGAAATGAGTGAATGTATGAAGTTAGGAGGGAATTTCTTCCCCATGTTTGACCAGTATCTCAGGGAAGGGGAAGGATGATGTAGGTTTGGGTCAAGATATCATAAGGATTAACAGATTGTTTGTGTTCATTCTGGTATTTCTTTCATTCTGGCTGTAGGGACAAAGAGACATACAGAATTTCTTATCTATCAGCTGCCACTGATCCTGATTTGGAGACGCTGTGAATCCACTGGGCAGCGTGGTATAATGCAAAGGTTAGAATTATGCTCAGTCCACAACTCAAGTTCTTCCACCTTCTAGGCGTGCACCTCTGGACCAGTCACTTTAAAACACCAAGCCTCACTGTCCTCATCTGTGAAAGGGGGTATGAAGCCTAACAGGACTGTGGTGAGGTTCACAGGAGGTGGCATATGTGCCAGCTGCCAATGGCCAGCAAATAAAACTCTTTTTATTTTTTCACTTCGCCATCATGAACACACAGCAACTTTACTAGACCCGAGTGAGGTGTGTGAGCCAGACCCCTAGCAATCGGTGCTGTCCAGACAGATGGCAATTCTACATCAGATGTTTGGGGCTGAATTACATCATGTACATTAAGCGTATTTTGCTCTCAGGAAAGGGGCAGTTTGCATTAATAAAATATTGCTATATAATTAACTCTTATTTTCTCTGCTTTGGGGATAATCTTCCCCTACATCTTGACTAGCAACTTCTTGGACATCCCAGGAGAAAACTGCTTTCTCTGGGCCAAGGGGTAGGGGAAAGGAAAAAGCTCAGCATGAGCGGAGATCATGTACTTCCGCCTTAAGGCTCCAAGCATCTGCCACTGAGCTTCCCATCCTGGACCCACACTGAACATAAGAATGAAAGAATGGCTCAGGGATAGGAGGGGGAGGCACTTCCAGGGAGGGGCACAGTTAGGCCCTATCTCACTCCTGAGCCTTTTGAGTTACAAAAAAGCTGAGATTTGGTTAAGGCTAGGAAGGCCTGAAGAGAGCAAGGTGGGTGAGGAGCCTAAAATCAAATATTACATAACTCCATCATCTGTGTCATCCTGCTGTGGGGCCCTCTGTCAACTAGCCTTCCAAGAAACTGAGAAATTTTCTTAGAACTGAGAAATGCCAGAATGTCTACTGCAAAGCTTGTCCTCAAAAGTCGGGCTGCGTGGTTGTCCACAAGCCATCCTGAGGCTCTGTTACCTACATGTAATGAAAGAAGCTTTTTGTTGTTATTGTTAATTATAATCCTCACTGGAGGGCATGCTTATTGATTTTAGAGAGAGCGGAAGAGAGGGAGGGAGGGAGAGAGAAAGAAAGACATCAATGTGAGAGAGAAACATCAACTGTTGCCTCCTGTACACCCCCTGACTAGGAATCAAGTCTGAAATCCTAGTATGTGCCCTGACTGAGAATGGAACCCAAAACCTTTTGGTGCACAGAACGACACTCCAACCAACTGAGCCTCATGGGCCAAGGCCAAGAGAAGCTTTTTATATACCGATCTCTTTTACGTGGTCCCTCTACGAAACAAAGGGGATCAGAGCCATTCTCTCACCCACGTTCTCTGCACACAAAGCCGAGTAATTAACATGGGGCTTAACATCTTAGTCACGGAGGAGCTGAGATAAATGAATTTAGAACATCGCACCGGCACAGTTTTTGAATGGAAAGACATAATAACAATAATATATCATGAATTCGGATAGCACTTTTATATTTTCAAAACAACTTCCGTTCCGTTATTTAATTAAGTCTCTACAATCGACTGGTGAGACCAGTACATGAGTATCACTGTTCTACAGGAGAGACAACAAGAACTCTCTAGTTGAGTAGCCAAGGCCACAAAATTAGTTAAGACAGAGAGCAGGGTTTCCAAGGCATGTCTTCCTGCCTCCAAGCCTGGCACACAGTCTAATTCCTTTAACTAACCATCAACAATATCCTCACTGAGCATCTGTGAGGAGCCCCTAATATATACGTCCATCTTTGGAACAGAGGAGACCTGATGTCTACCTGCCTCTTGCCCAGAAGCCACAATGGAGGGCAGAACTTACCAGAGTCTGCGTGATCGGAGACCAGCCTTAGGATGTCCCCGGGCTGCCCGTCAATGTTGAAGCAGACAGTGAGTTTGCTCAAGGGGAAATCCACGACAAAATGGGGGTCTCCATCCGCTGCAGAGCAGGAAAACAAGGAGAAAACAGAAAGAAAAGACACTTACTGAGTGCCTTCCCTGTGTAATACTCTTTTATATTTTCCCAGGAATTACTTATTTGATTCTTCTGTCAATGATCCTGAATGTCCAAATGAGCAAGATGTCTGGGAGGTGAAGTCACTCACCAAAGTTATACAGTTGGTATACAGTAAAATAAGGATTTGAACTCAGGTCTCCTAAATTCAAATATAATGCTCCCCTTTCACCACACCTTGGCCAAACACAGGCAACTAAGCTTTGAGAGGTAAGTGGGAAACAGAAATGAAAGAGCGTTATTGCCATAATAAAGGCCCAGTGCATAAATTCATGCACCAGTGGGGTTCCTTGGCCTGGCCTGCGGGATCAGGCTGAAACCGGCTCTCCGACATCCCCCAAGGGGTCCCAGATTATGAGAGGGTGCAGGGCAGGCTGAAGGACCCCACCAGTGCACAATCGAGGCGGGGAGGGATGCAGGATGTTGGCCAGCCGGGGAGGGAACACGGGAGGGCTCCAAGGCATGTCTGGCCCGTCTCACTCTCACTCATTCCTGATCAGCCAGACCCCAGCAACAATCTAACCTACCAGTTGGAGCATCTGCCCCTTGGTAGTCAGTGCATGTCATAGAGACTGGTCAACTGGTCGACTGTTTGCCTCCTGGTGGTCAGTGTACGTCATGGTGAGCGGTTGAACTGCCTTACCATATCATTAGCATATTACGCTTTGATTGGTTGAACAGATAACCAGACACTTTAGGCTTTTATTATATAGGACACCCCCTCTATTATGGAGCCTGTTTTCTTCAATTTCCTGCATGACACCAATCATTTCCTTTCTCCTTTGACCACCAAGTGGAGAGTGCCATGGCACTAGGGACATTCATGGCACCAGATGCACACAAGCCTTGCCTGACAGTAGTAACAACCAAGCCTAATAGAGGGCTGGTGACAAGTGAAGGACACAGAGTCAGCAGGAACATAGCTAAGTGACAGTTCTCTGAGAGTTTCTTGGACTCACACCACATCATTTCTCCTCAACTCATCCAAATCCCTTTACAAGGAAAGATTTGCTTGTCCCAAAAACTAGAGGAGAAAGTCATTACTCCATGTGCATCCAAGAGAAAGGTTTTCTTGCATCCATCAAGCACATGTGTGTTCAGAGGAATTGCATTCTGTCCGCTGGAGACTGAGTTTCTTATCTACACAGCTCATCCTGAAGATGTAGGGACGTGCACGTCCAGAACATCAGCAGCAAGACTTCCAAAGAGATGTGCACATTTTAAGAATCCAACCCAGCCTTTGTGTTATTATCTCAGCTGGATTTTTATTATAATTCCAGAGAATTGGTATTTTTTTCTATTCTCCCCTCTAAACCAGAGATTAAAAAATAATAAAGTAATTTTTGTAAAACACGCATGCTGCAGATCTCTAAAACAAATGTCTTTTAAATTCCACAATGATGAGACTATGAGTCTGCTACCCATCCTTCCATCGGGGCTGTTGCCAGGCTCCTGGGCCTGTTAGCCACGGTGCTTATGTAACAGTTTAATGATGACCTTGGTTCTCAGAACTGCCTCACGCTGCCGGCTTGGGCTAAGGACATGGGTCCCGATGTCACATTTCTATGGAGCTAGTATTTTAACTGGCTTCAGGGCATTCCTGGTTGCCCACTTTCTAAACATATAAACTTGCAAATTGCATATATTGTTTTCCTTACCTGATGTTCTGGAGACTTTAATCCTTGGGTTATATGGTTTCTTGAGAGTAGATCCTATAAAAGAAAGGAAAATAGCAACCACTGTTATTCATTAAAGAGGATGAAGTGAGGGGTACAGAAAGGAGAGTATTGAGATGAGTAAAATATAGCTTTCAGATACATTCGTAGCAATTTAAAAACATCACCTGTTGTTTTTTGTTTTCCCACAGAGATATTTGTGTGTGTTTTTTTTAATGGATTATACTATACAAGTCGATCTTGCTTTTTCCAGGTTGGACCAAATGCTTAAAAGAGAAACAACTCTATAATCCAGGCACAATAAACATTCAAATTCTGGTCATCAGTATTCCTGCATTCCTTGTCTTAAATGGCGATCAAGGGGTAAAAGTAATAATGGTTATCTTGTCATTGTGTGACCCTTTGTGTATTCAGAGCTCTCAGACATACAGTATCTTGTTTGACACCCTCAGTAACTTTCAGGGATGATTTAAAGGAGCTTGGCCTCACAACACACAAATGAAGTGCAACATGGGGAAGCTTAATTACTTTATGCTTTTATAAATTAGATAATAGTCTTTTTGTCTGTGATTTCTGTGCATATACTAGGGGGAATGTTCCATCTTAATTCAGGTATAGTTATAGGAGGAGGGGAAAAAGTACACTTGTTTAATGGTCCAGAATTCCAGATTTGCAGGATGAAAAAGTTCTGGCAATCAGTTTTGCAACATCAATATACTGAATACTACTGAACTGTACACTTACAAATTGTTAAGAAGGTAAATTTTATGTAACGTGTTTTTGTACCATACTTAAAAAAGAAAAAACAACAACAGAAAAATGCAAAAATGTAAAAAGAAATTAGAATCCAGTGTCTATTGCTATGTGTCTATTGCAATCCATAAAGCAGCAGGCAAAAATAAATAATCAATTAAAGAATAACCTAAAAGTAAATCAATTTCTACAAATAAAATAACATTAATATCTTATTTCAAATTGTATTAACAAAATTATGCCCCTCTTCACTAACTTTTGCCCCTCACAGAAATTAAAGATCAAAGTATCTCAGTGTTTCTGTGTGTCCCTATCTTTCCTGCACTGGTCCTGGCCCAGCAGGACCCGGGAGAATCAGGCAGACCACAGGGTAGCAACTTCTCAATTTGGATGGCTGCTGTGAGAAGCCTTGGTGAGCGGCAGCTGCCACAGACACTAAAAAAAGAAAAAATAAATAAATAAAAACTCATCATAGCTTTAAGAAAACAAAGATTGTCTTGAGTACTAACTGATGCTTCAGGAAAATTCAATTCCAAATAATGTTTTTTGAGCTCTCAGTTGGTTATTTCTTCATATGGCTATTTCATAGCATCACACAATTTGCTTTTCATCAAAACTAAAATTGTACTGGTTTTGCCAAGACAAGCTCCACGCTTTCTAAAAAGGCAACACATCACCTTTAACCTCTATATTAGGGTCTGAACTTTTCAATAAATGTCTAGTTCTACATTCCTCAAGGGGAGGAATTCTAAACATTTGTTGAACTCTCATATGTGCCAAAGACTTTACACATTCAATCCTTGCAATGGCCCTTCAGGGAAGTTATTATCTACATTTTACAGGTGAGGAAATAGAAGCTCAGAGAGGTTCAGAAACTTGCTGAACCTCACACTGGTCAGGAGGGCTGGGGGTCTGAAAGGCAGCTTTCTGGATTCTAAACTTATGCTCTCTTCACCACACCTAGTGCTTCTCAGAGTTTTGTGGGGATTTTTATATATTTTTCTTGATTTCAGAGAGGAAGAGAGAGAAACATCAAGGATGAAAATCATTGATTGGCTGCCTCTTGCACACCCCCTAGTGGAGATCGAGCCCAAAATCCAGGCATGTTCTCTAACCAGGGAATCGAACCAGTGACCTCCTGGCTCACAGGTCACTGCTCAACAATTGAGTCACACCAGCTGGGCTCTTCTAGGAGTTTAGAGTGTGAGGAATAAATGAGACAGCATTTGCAGGTCCAAGGGTAACATTAGTTCCCCCTCCTGAGGAGATGTGAACTTGACAGAAATTTAATGAAAATGTTACACATTAAAAAAAAAAAAAAAAAAAAAAAAAAGCCATTTTCCACAAACAGATATTACTGAGAATACAATCCTCAGTTTTGGTTGAACTAATTTTCTTTTCCACTTCCTGTTCTCCTTGCTACTATTTGCCCCATCAAAATGTCACTGAGACTGATGACAGTTACTGTTTAGCTTCTGAGTGACACGTATATAAAGGGTGAATTCTCTCAAGAATCGGGAAGTCAGTTCTCACCTATGTTCTCAGGAAACTTGGGAAGTAAATCCAGCATACACATAAAATTATATAACTCTGAAGTACTTAAATATGTGGAAAGGCACTTAAAGAGTGAACATTTGTCTATTTGTTTGTTCATCTCATTGCCTCCAATAATGACTGGCAAATGTTAGGCACTCAGTATTGATGATTGATGGTTGGATGAATTTCATCAGGCAACCTTTCTGAGACAACTGCCACCCTCTCTAATGTCTCTACAGAGATCCACAGTTTATAACAGAACAAACACAATAATTGAACACAGTCCCTGAAAACTAGGAACTGCATGTGGGGTTATTGCTTATAAAAATTATAATACCACAGAATAAAACAGACTCCTGCTGAGAGGACCTTGCCTGAGAAGGAGTCTATAGAAAGGACAAGTTAGGCTCCTACATTTGGCCATCCCTGGAGTCGGTTACCTGGCTGCAGGTTGGAGCCTTGCAGACTCTGCATCACTGTCTCAGGTCCTGTTGCAGCAGACATGCCATGGCTGTCCTCCAGCTTCCTTGTCTGCAGTGTGGATTTCTTCAACTTCATGGAGGTGAACGGGGTGAGGAAGCGAGAGTCCATGGCCAGAGCCTGGGCCTTCTGCCTCAGTTGCTCCTTCTCCTGCTCGTCGTCATTCTGCAGCCAGGAATTCAGCAGCTCCTTTACAGTCAGGTAGCTCCAGAGACGCTTGAGGTGGTTGGGGTCCTCCTCACCATCACCCTTGGGACTGGCACTTCCTATGACATCATTCCCCACCTTCTGGGGCCCCACAGGCACATCCGTCTTCAGTATGACAAATTTACTGTTGCTAGCCCTGACTTCCACGTGCAGTCGATCTATCTTCTTGTCCACCAGCTTCCCAGCAATGATGATCTCTGAGCCGTTGAAGTAGTTGGGGAAGAGGGTTCTGGTAACCTGCTCCACGACGCTGGGTGGGTAATCGATGTGGATGTCAGAGAGCAGAGGGGTCCTGATCTCATCATAGAACCTGGAGTAAAGGAAGAGAGAGAGTCAGGACCCAGCCCTGACTGCAGGCAGCACAGGTCCTAAAGGAAATGGTGGGCTGTTGGAGGGGTGACCTTAATCTTAGAAGCAATCAAATCCAACATTCTACCAGCAGAACAATGCTCATAGGAGGTTATGCAGCAGTAGCTTGAACACCGCTGGTGATCAAGAACTGTGCCTCACTAAGCTGCCTCCTCTCTTTCCACTGCTCAGAGGAGGAGGAGGAACCTCCTTGTAGTAGATCACACAGTCTTCTCCCTGAAATTTCCACCCACTGGTCTCACTTTTGCCTTTGGAGCAGCATAGCATGAATTAGCATAATCTATCTTCAACACAACAGCCATTTGGAGGCGTGGCACACACTGCTCCTAGGCGTCATCTCTATGCAGTCTAATCAATTCCCAGTTTCATGAACTCTTCTTCAGGTGACATAATTTCAAGCTTCCCTAGCCACTCTTGGTAACTTTCCTTTGTACACACCTAAGTTTCTCAAAGGGCCTCTTGAAAACGTTTTTCTTAGAGCCAAACACATGTCATGCTTTAATAAGCACATTATGCTTGAGAAATCTGACCTTGGCCTTGCCACTATGCTTTTGTGCAAAGCAGCATTTGCTTACATTAGCTTTTCTTCTGGTTATATCACAAGCTTGCTACTTTCTGCACAAAGAGACAATTAATATTCCTTTCCAAAAATCTAAAAAGCATAGGCTGTGGCATTAGACTTCCACCTCAGCTATTTACTTGCTGTATGTCTTGGGACACATAACTTAACCTCTCTAAACTTCAGTTTCTTCCTCTATAAAATTGGAACATTAACAGTAACTACTTTGGTAGACCACTGTCTCCCCAGACCCAGTCTCCCCTTCTTTCATAATAAATTAGTTTTAATTTGATGGTGCCTATCCAGCTACAAGCTACATTTCTTAGCCTCTATTGTGGCCACGTTCTCCCCAATGGAATATGAGTGGAAGTGATATGCATACCTTCTGTAATTCTTGCATAAAATAGAATGGCTTGCTCTGGCTTTCTTTTCCTTCCCCACTTTTATTGCTGGAATACAGAAGTCATTGTGACCTCATTTCAACCTTGCAGTTAAGAACAACATCTAAGGGGTGTAGAGTGGTAAAATGGAAGGAACCTGAGTCTCTGAATGACCTCATGGAGCCAAACTGAGCTGTCCAGACTATTACAGGAGAGAGTCATCTGCATGGCAGCTTAGCCTTTACCCTAATATACCCACTCCTAGGATTTCTGCCTGTAGAAATGTCTGTCATATTATAAGTTCTCAATAAATGTTGGGTAGTGACAATATTTTTAGCAGTATGGCAGTGCAGTCAGTTTGTTTCAATGACTGTACTTGCTTTTGCTTATGGACACATTATTTTTTAAAAAGGCATTAGATTCTCCCTCTTTTAATGTAGTTTTGAATGATTTTGAAAATGTGGGAAGCTAATCTGTGTTTTTATTTAAATCTTGACAAAAATGCTGGGTAAACAATGGTGGCTAGCTGCATCCCAAGGACCTATCTTTATTTTCCATCTTATAGACCTTTAATTAGATTTATCATTAATGAATGTTCTTTGATTATGGCTGTTAAACACCTATAAAGGTACCTAAAGCCCACTTTTTCTTTTAAGTATCTACGATTTATGCCACAAAGTGGTTAAAGCAATAGTGCTGAGCTGGGAGTCATCATGTCATTGAACCAATAGCAAAGTTATTCCCCATGTTGGCAACATGATATCAAAGGGAAGGCACTGAACTGAATTAGAAGACCTCACTTCTAGCTTCTTTTCCACCCCTCTCTCCCTCTCTCTCTCTCTCTCTCTCTCTCTCTCTCTCTCTCTCTCCACACACACACACACACACACACACACACACACACAGAGTGGCCAGATTATTATGACCGGCCAGATTATTATGGCCAACCCATCAGTACTTCGTTGGGCCACCTTTTGCCTTCAGTACTGTGGTGATTCTTCTTGGCATTGATTGCACGAGATGTTGAAAGGTGATGCGTGGAATCTGACACCATACCCAATGAATAGCACTGTCCAGTTCTATGAGATTTGATGGTTGTGGAACCAGCTGTCTGATGGCTCTTTTAACTTCGTCCCACAATTGCTCAATTGGATTGAGATCTGGTGACTGTGGGGGCCACCTAAGCAAGGTAAAGTCTCCCTCATGTTCTTGAAACAACTCGTGCACAATACGAGCACCGTGGCATGGCACATTGTCTTGTTGGAAGAAGCTATCTCCATTAGGATACGCCATCAACATGATAGGATGAACTTGATCAGCAATGATACTTAGGTATGTTGTGCTATTCAGATGTTTATAATGATCTGGCCCTCTAGCAACTTCAGTGTGAAATTATAGCTAATCTGCCTACAAACATCAGGTGGTCATAATAATCTGGCCACTCAGTGTGTGTGTGTGTGTGTGTGTATATATATATATATATATATATATATATAATCTCCTGCACCCTTTCACAATCCGGGACACTTGGGTGATGTCGGAGAGCCAGTTTTGGCCCAATATCCACAGGCCAGGCCGAGGGACCCCACCGTTTACCGGGCCTCTAGTATGCATATAAGATCTTTGGTTAATCTCTTCCCACCCTCCCCCCTCTTCCCTTCCCTCTGAGATTCATCAGTCTGTTCCATGTTTCCATGCCTGTGGTTTCTGCTCCTGCATTGAGCGTCTGCCCCCTGATGGTCAATGAGTGTCATAGCTACTGGCTGGCCGGCTAGTTGGCCAGTCACTTAGGCTTTTATATATATATATATATGATTGGGGACTAGTGTCAAATGGTCATTTTGCTTCCAAATAAAAATATGATAATTTTAATTACTACTCAACATAGAGTGTGAGGAATAAATGAGACATTTACAGTTATGAAGTGGCAACATGGAGATAACTACTTCTCCTAACTACTGAAGAGGGTGGAATTAGAATAAATATAGCAGGAAGTGCTTTGAAATGTCAAGAAGACAACTGTAATTGGAATAGCTAGTTGAATACCCAACACGTGATAGCCATTCTGCCAATACTTTACACAGGTTTTCTCATTAAATTCTGTCAACTGACCATAATCCTTACTCTATAACGAGGGAACTTAAAATCTTGCCTAAAGTCATAAAACGGGACCAGAATTTGCAGCCAGACCTGCCTAATGGATTTCAAACTCCATATGACATCTCCCAGTATAACGAGTTATCGTCATTTCCAGTAGACTCAAGGCTAAGGTGCAGCAAACCATGCTCATTTCTGAGTCTCTCATAAAACCCAACCCTTAATCCCCTTCTGAGAGCCTCTCATAATAATCCCAAGAAGACAAACAAACGGACCCAATGAGCTGTGAGCCCGCATCCTCCTCCTCGTGAACGCGCCGTGTGAGGCCACAGTTCTCCAGCGACAGTTTTTCCAGCAGCGTGAAGTCCACGTCGTTCCCGATGCCGATGGTGAAGATGCAGACTCGGCCTCGGGCGGCCCCCTTAGTGTTGTTGAGAATCTTGAGGGTGTGGGTCTCCCCGACGGTGGGTTTCCCATCCGTCAGGAAGATGATGAGGGACACGCTGCGGTCCCCAAGGTCGTTGTTGGCCACGTAGTCGTTGAGCAGCCTGATGCCCCTCTGTAGGGCCCCGTTGATGTCTGTGCCTGTGGGACCAAAACGGGACAGCTCAGGCTTGTGTTCGTCTCCTTAAGCTGGCTGCACACTCATGGCTGTGGTTCACTCACCACTGTTCAAGAATTAGCAGGAGTGACATCTGGGGAGGGGAGGGAGGACCCCCCGCCCCGGCATATGGGGTGATTCTAAATTACAAGGCCTGTCTAGAATCTTGGCAACATTTTAACTCATTTTATCCTAATAACAACTGCATTATTATCCCCATTTAATGAACGAGGACATGGAGGCCTAGAGAGATTAAATGATTTGTGGATGATGGAGCTGGATTCAAATCCAGCATTCTGACTTCAGAATCTATGCTCCCAACCATGATGTTTCATGCCTTTGAGAGGAGCAGATTTATTTCCTGTCCACCTGCAGAGGTTGGGGCAATGAAGTGCCAAAAAAATAAAAAATAAAAATAAAGGAATCCATAAGGTTTCTAAGGTTTGAATTCCAAAAGAATGTAATACACACCAACCATTTGCTAAAGCTTTATCCCCACCTCCACAGAACATTTTAATTGTAATATGAATGTAGCATACATATGTCAGGGGCTATGCTAGAAGCTGGGGGATACACGAAGATGAAGAAGAGTTTCTCTCATCAATGACTGTACAGCCTTGTCAACTTCCTGCCGTAGATCAATGCTATAATATTGCATTAAGTCTAATCTAGTATTTCTCCCATCAACTGGTAAAAGATTTCCTAAACATCACTGTGGTGGAGACTGGTAGGAAACCCCATTGTAAGTCAAAGGTCAGTCCAAGCAAGATAAAGTTCCAAACGAAATTCATGTGGGAAATCAGAACTTTTTCTTGGAGAGGAAATGATGAATCTAGAAACTCTCAATGGAAAAAGACTGAACGGGATGTGTCATGGGCTTCCAGATGACCACCAAAGCAGAATAACTGAGACAACAAGTAATGGTGTCTCTGTGAATGGCCTCTAAGAAAGTGGGGAGGGCCCTGGCCAGTGTGGCTCAGTGGGTTGGAGTGTCATCCTGTGCATGGAAAGGTTATGGGTCTGATTCCTGGACAGGGCACAAACCTGGGTTGAGGGATCAGTCCTATGTGGGGTGTGAACAGGAGACAACCGATTTATGTTTCTCACATCCATGTCTCTTGCTCTCTCTCCCTTCTCCTCTCTCTAAAATTAATAAACAGATACTCAGGTGGGGCTTTAAAAAAAGAAGAAAGAAAGGGAAAAAAGGAGGGAGTGGTCAGGATCAGTTCCAACAAACACTCCAATATTGAGCACCTGTCAGGTGTCCATTGTACTAGTGATGAACTTGACAGCACGAGTAAGATCCAGGCCTGAGTTGAAGGAACTTACATCTAGCACAGCTGGGTAACATTGGCATACTGTTCTGATAATCTAGTTTTCTTAGAATTATGTATGACCTTTCCCTCCTCTGCACACTAACCTGGCACCAAAGTGTGCAGAGACTCAGAGCCCATCCACGGCACCTCCCAGGCCCCTGGGATTCCTGCTCTGCTCATGTTTCAGCCCCGCCGAAGGGAGTAAGGCGCAGTGGCCCAGTCCCACCTGCTGCTGCCTAGGGTGCTAGGATTCAAGCACACAAACACTGCCTCATCTAGTTGGCTTTACTCCCACACCCTAAAACAATTTACAAACCGGCTTCATTGCTCGGGATCCGTGAGATAAACCAGGAAAGGTTCCAAACCCTATCAGGTATTTCCCCCCATAACTTACTTGACCATCTTAGTCCAGGGCCTGGAAGAGGAGAATTTACAGAATCGCTGTTCAGAGAAACCTAAGCTTCTGGGAAAGTGCTCAGCTGTTATCTCCTTTCCTGTGATAGCTTCAGCATTCAAATCCTCATCTCTTGGCAGAAAATTTAGCTACTCACTTATTATCACGTCAAGCTAATGTGAAAAGAAGGACTCATATTTACCTCCGGTGGGCGACATGTGGTGAATGTAGACTTTGCCGTCTCTGATATTGTTGGGAGTCACTGATACCAAATGGTCCTTCCACACTTTGATTCGGTTGGAAAATCCAATGATATTGAAGTGATCCTGGGGTCGGAGGTCATGGAGGATTGTGAAGAGGGCATCCTTGGTCTAGAGGCAAACACAAAACCAAATCAGTTACATCAACTGCTTTAGTCCACATGTCCCCCGACTTAGAAACTGCACACCACGGACAAAGTCAGGGTTAAAATTAAGTGCTGACTATGTAAGGGCACTTGGGTAAATGTCCAAGTAACGATTATTTGCTTTATATCTATTTCCCTTACTACATTGTAAGCGCTTTTTAGGCACGTTCCACCCATCTTTGTAAACTCACGAAGTACAGGAGGTACTAGAAAGATTTAGTGAATGAATGCATAAATGAATGGGCAGATATTTCATTAATTAGAAGATTAAAAGTACAAATAATAAATGCTCTAGGAATTTTAAAAAGTGAAAAAATTGAGCCTGAGTGACATGAGAAAACTTCACTGAGAAGCAGGAGTATGAATGAGGCTTAAAGGAATTGGGTAACGTGAAAGCTAGGGAGGGCAGCCTGCAGGGAGCAAAGAAGATAAAGGAGACGGTTCGAGCAAAGCAAAGAGGTGACACAGGTGAGTCTGGACGTGCTGAGTGGATGAGAGGTATGGGAAGGAGACACGACTTGTGGAAAGAAAAGAAAGACTGTATGAAACTGAAAACAGAAAATCCTAGAAGCCAGGATAAGAGTTTCTACAATAACCAACCCTGTGCTGAAGGAAAGCACTGCGTTCTCTAAACAGCATTGTTGTTAGTCATTTACAGAGATTCATTATATGAAGCAAGGAGGCCTCATTACATAATTGCCTTAACACTGGCATCTGGCACCTGTTACAGGGATTAAGAGCACAGACTTCAGAGCAGGCAGTCAGGGTTTGACCCTAGATCAGCGGTTCTCAACCTGTGAGTCGAGACCCCTTTGGGGGTCGAACGACCCTTTCACAGGGGTCGCCTAAGACCATCGGAAAACACATATATAAGTACATATTGTTTTTGTGATTAATCACTATGCTTTAATTATGTTTAATTTGTAACAATGAAAATACATCCTGCATATGAGATATTTACATTATGATTCATAACAGCAGCAAAATTACAGCTATGAAGTAGCAACAAAAATAATTTTATGGTTGGGGGTCACCA
This sequence comes from Myotis nattereri, assembly GCF_964212035.1. Taxonomy (NCBI): domain Eukaryota; kingdom Metazoa; phylum Chordata; class Mammalia; order Chiroptera; family Vespertilionidae; genus Myotis; species Myotis nattereri. The sequence goes on from NC_138075.1 coordinate 156,255,392, forward strand.
CAACATGAGGAACTGTATTAAAGGGTCGCGGCATTCGGAAGGTTGAGAACCACTGCCCTAGATCATCACGTATCTCTGTGTGGCCCTGGGGCTCTGGGTAGCAAGTCCTATCACTATCCTTTTGCACTGTGCCTAAGTTATCCCATCTGTAAAAGCAAGACAGTAATAGTGCTACCTCATCAGGTTGTCAAGAGGATTCAATCAGTTACTACACAGAAAGTATTCACAACAGGGCCAGGCACACAGTAAGTTATACACGTGTTTGCTCTTACTTGCTGGTGGGTGGGAAGTAGCAGAATCAAAGAGAAACAGTAACATCTGAGGTAGTGACTGCAGAATGAGGTGTGCTAAGGAACTATATATTTACCTTAAAAATACTTTATAGGTCTTTTCCCAGATGCTGTTAGCCTTTGCTTTATAACCGGCTCAGTCAGTGCTGCCCTCTCACGCTGCGCCATCTACCTCTCTGTGAAACAGTCATAACTTCTTTTCCCTTCTGAATGTTCCCTCTTCCTCTCTCTATTCTTCTCTTCAATCCTGTATCCAACTGCTCACTCTAACATCCCATCATCCAACCCTCGGATGTCATAGGAACCTCAAAACCCACTCTAGAAAACTAACCTGGGTGTGCTTATTTTTAAATCTGTGTATTACATTCTTTTAGTAAACTTACAGTTTGTAGTCTGAGCAAACAGATGTTTGCTTAACATTCTCCTTGTGGGTCCTAACCGAGCGAATGAAGTTGTGCCTCAATTTCCCCCATGTCTTCACTCCCAGGTGGAGAAAGCAGTGGAGTGTAATGAGATCATGGGCAGCATAATAATGATGACACTGGCAACTAAATTTTCCTGGGAGCCTCTTACTCCCCAGGTATGACGCCAAGTGCCAGACCTTTCCATATGATGCTGTGATGGACCCATTTAATCCCCACAACCCATCCAATGTGGAGTGAGTATTAATATTCCCATTTTGCCGGCGAAGCGGCTGAGGAATGAAAGCGTTAACTCAGCATCATGCCCCAGGGGAGCCTGGATGAAGATCCAGGAAGTCAGACTCCAGGGCCAACTCTGACACCAGCAGCAGCGGCATCTAAAGCCCCAAGATGCTGGCACTGAGCGTGTTCTGAGTTACAACCCTTATAATGTGCAGCTCATTTTGGGATTCCTTCCAAGTTCCTGCATGTTGACGGGCTCTTATTTCTTTGTTTCTTTCACTTGGTTTCTGGCAGCAATAAATGGATTCATTTCCTATAACATCCTTACAGAAAGCATCCAGCCAGGGATGAGAACAAAGAACCCATTTTATTAAATTCATCCTCGCATCCTACAGAGGGTTTGTCCCGCCTTCCCAACTGCCCCCAGCTCTTCCATGAGAAAGCATGGCAGTGGTGGGGCTTATTTTCATTCAGAGTCTAGGAATCCCCCGCTAGTCTCTGTTCTCTCCTCTGGTGCTGGGCCCTAAACCATCACCCTGGGTTGTTCAGAGGACAGACTCACTGGCAGCCGAATTTCCTGTCCTCTCCCAACCCTGACTCCCACTTTCAGGAAATGTGTCTAAGGATCTTATGAAAATAAGCAGATTCCACACCCAGAGTTTGTCGGCCCTGTCTGGACGCCGTTTAAAGTATCTGTGCAGCTCTCTCCTCTGGCTTCCCTGGATCCACCCTGGATGCCTCCTCTCGGAACAGTCCGCCTTGCCGTGGCTGGCCTCCTTCTCAGACCAGCCTGGGACGCCATGCTCTCGGCCCCCTCACACTGCGTACTTCCCCGCGGCCAATGACGGCATGACTGACTCCCACATTCACCTTCAGAGCTCACCACTCTCATGAGGTCCAGACTAAAGCGCCAGCCTATGGTCCTGCATGGCCCACAAGCACTCAGGTTGAAAATGTCGAAGACTGGAAGCTCTGCCTTTCTCCCCAAACCTTTCCTCCTCTGCTGCCGCTCCCAGCCAGTGGCCCAGGTCAGAAACCAGACCTCATGTTGCAGCTTCCTCCTGCCCGCTCCTGTGCCTCATGCCCTTGGCTCATCTCTTTTTGTAAACCCCTCTCTTCCTAAACCTCCCTGTTAAGGAAGGGCTCAGGCCACTTCTGCCCTAGATTGACAACAGATTACTTTTTTCTTTTGCATTTTTTCTTAATACAAAAAAATAAAATTCATTTTTTAAAAAAAGATCAGAAAAAAAACATGACTCAAAATTCCCCTCACCTGGACAGCTGTTGTACTACCTATCCCTTCAGAAACCTTCTTGTGTGTGGAATTAAAGTAAAATGGGTTCATGCATAATGCTATAACATTTTTATTTACTATATCACATGCAGTTTTAATGCCCATAGGTAAAGGTCTACATATCATTTTAATGGTGGCACTATATTCTACCATATGCATATACCACAATTAAATATTTTGAATATATTTTTTTAACTTTTGTTCATCCTCACCCAAGGATATTTTTTCCATTGATGTTTTGAGAAAGTGGAGGAAGGGAGGCAGGAAGAGGAGGAGAGAGAAAAAAAGAGAGAGGGAGAGAAACATTGATGTGAGAGAGAGATACATCGATTGATTGCCTCCTGCACATGCCGGAGACCGAACCTGCAACCCAGGTATGTATCCTTGACTGGGAATTGAACCCGCGACCCTTTGGTGTGCAGGCCAGCACTCTAACCACTTAGAAACACCAGCCAGGGCAATATTTTGCATATTTAAACAGTACTTCTATGAAACTCAGTATTTACACATCTTTGTGCTCATTGTTATTTTCTTAAGATAAACTCCCTACACAGAAATGGTGTGACAAAGGGCTGTACTTTTAAAGGGCTTATCCTGTCCTCACATTACTGCTAGAGTTATATTTTCAGTCCTTCTCAGCATTTAGTTCTGGGCTTACACATCGTTTCCTAAGAAAGCCCTTCTTGTCTCCTCACCACCACCGCACTATTCTCTCAAGCATGGCACCCTGTTCTTTTCCTTCACAACATTTATAGAGAGAATGCAATTACATATTTGTGCATTTACTTTTCATATATATATATATATATATATATATATATATATAATTGATTTTTTACAGAGAGGAAGGGAGAGGGATAGAGAGATAGAAACATCAAGGAGAGAGAAACATCGATCAGCTGCCTCCTGCACACTCCCCACTGGGGATGTGCCCGCAACCATGGTACATGCCCTTGACCGGAATCGAACCTGGGACCCTTCAGTCCTCAGGCCAACGTTCTATCCACTGAGCCAAACCGGTCAGGCTGTGCATTTACTTTTCTATCCAACTCAATCCTATGCTTCTGAGTACAGAGACTTGTTCCATTTTGTCACTCTATGTTGATGCCCAGCAGTGCCTGAACACATCACGGGTGCCTGACGCACCCCTCCTGAGTAAGTGAACGGGGAGTAATTGTCTGTCACTAGATAGGGGGCTGCTCAGGACAGCTGTCCCCTTGCCCTTCCCCACCTCCCAGCATGGTATTTCACACTGGCTTTCAGTGGGCGTCTGGCGAACGAGTAAACAAGAGAGCAGTAGAATTCTACTAAGTGAACACAAAGGAAGGGAGACACCCGTGCCCTTGAGAACCTATGGCAGGATATACTGAGAATGAGGACGTGTAGAAATCATGGAGCTGACTGGTAAAATAAATCAATCTGGTGATTACAATAAGCACATGTGGGTGGAGTGCCTTACGTGTTGATACTGATGGCATTAGCCAGGGAACTGGCAACACTTTGCCTCCTCCCCCATCCTTCAGTTTAGAGCCTACACAACCCCAGCGTGAGCATCAGACAGGCTCGGCGTCATTCCCAGCAGAAGGGCTAGACCTCTGGAAAGTCTGAAGGTCCGCAGCTGTGACAAGGCCACAACAAGCGGTGGCCGTCTCTGAGACAACACCATTGGGAGCCCAGCTCTAGGCACTTGGAAAGGTTCCCACTGCTCCCTGTTGGAGCTCAGAGCTGGCCAGGCACCCAAAAGATTGTTATTTGTTTAGCTGCTGGATCCTTAGGAATCCTTAAATAGTGTGCTAAAGACCTCCTGAGGGCCCCGCTTGGCTCCTCTGCTGATATTCTCCCCATTTGTGATGGATATTCTGCTTTCGGAATAGTTGTCCAAGCCTCTCCACCCTCCTCCCCTTAGCCCTGCAACTACAGATTCCTTATGACCTTGTAAGGCCACAGCTGCAACTTAACCTCACATGAACCAAAGCAAGGCAGGCCAGCGGGCTCAGAGTTGCTCCTTTTCCAGATGGATTATTAGGACCTTTTGGATGGCCTTCCACCCTCATCCCAAGGGGTAGAAGCTGCCACTGATGCTTGCAGCCACCACCATCCATTAACCCTTTACAGGCTCCTACCCTCCCCTTAGATGGGCTGGTGGCCCTAGGAATTCTGCATCCTGTAGCAGACTTAGAAGGCAAGCAGAAGGTGAGTGTCCAGATAGAAGAGTAAATGTGAGTAGGCTTAAGCTGATATTTCTGCATGGTGTGTTTATGTGCTGAAGATTAACAGAAGCTGAGTCAAACATTTCCCAAGAGCACAGTCCAGAGAACAGGGCAAGGACATCCCAGAAAGATCAAAGGAAGCCCAGAAAGGCAGAGAACGTGTCATCCTGGCTGGTCTGAGGCCAAGGGGCATCCATTGAGGGGTTGGACTGCATCTCCTTAAGGTCCCTCCCAAACTCAGGATGGTAGCTGCAGACTCTGCAAGTGAAGGCAACGAACTGAGCTGGTCACCCCACCCCACAATGCCCTCCAACTAACCTGACCTGAAGGAAAAGATACTGGATACCCAGCGTACTGTGTCCTTGGACGTATTCCCCTGTCCCCAAAGCTCCACCTAGTGGCCTTGCACTTTGGGAAGAAGTTGGCCTGCTGGAGACAAGCAACCCCAAAATGCACCACGTGGAGTAATGATACCCTGAAATTACCTTGCTAATAGGTGACCACAAGAGTCTGTGGAAATATGTTCCTTAAAAATCTTAGAAAATAAGCATATAAAATTTATGATTGTACATATTGTATAGTGTTCAACTGCGGGTAAGGATCTGATTAGTGAGAAGGGCTAAAAGTCTGGCCCTAGCTGGTTTGGCTCAGTCGGTGGATAGAGCATCGGCCTAGGGACTGAAGGATCCCGGGTTCGATTCTGGTCAAGTACACATGCCTAGGTTGCGGGCTCGATCCCCAGTGGGGGGCATGCAGGAGGCAGCCAATCAATGATTCTCTCTCCTCATTGATGTTTCTATCTTTCTTTCCCTCTCCCTTCCTCTCTGAAATCAATAAAAATATATATTTTTAAATAATAAAAAATTTGGGACCCTAAGAAAAGATTCCAGGAAGTTACCATCTTCACTCATCTTTATGTGGGGACAAGGGTAGGCCTCATGTGGAGACAGGTTTAGGTCACTCATCCAATGCTAGGTGGTAAGCCTGTCGTGGAGGAGTTAGTAAATCTTGGGGAGAAGATGGTGATGGGGAAGAGGCAGGCAAAACCAAACCCTGTACCTAAGAAAGAAGAAGGTTATGTACATAAGTGTCTGGCTGAGAAAGAAAACAGAATTCTTAAAGAGATCAGCTAGCAAGAGGCCCCGTGGGTCTCCTCTGGGTATGTGCCAGTCCCAAGGGCACCCGTCCAGAGGCAGCTGGTATCCACACACTGCCTGCCCATCCAACAGGGCAATGCGCAAGTGGTCCATCAGCAGAAGGGACCTGTACAACATCCAGATTACGTTGGGACTGAGGGAGATGAAAAGGTGCCCAAATGCAATTAATAAATGAAAAGGACCTACTTCCTATACTGTTTAGGAGTGAAGAAGTACCTAGGCCTGAAGGCAGGCGTTAGACAAAACTTTTCATCCTGGCTATTTACAATCACAAAAAAACAGGGTCACTTCTCTGCTAGAAACTATTTTAGTGATAAATTCCTCTTCTTATGTGTACTTTCCTTGGATTAAGAGGAGGAAAAGTATTCCTTTTGTAAACAGTGTCTTAGAAGTTAATTCCAGCTCTGCCTTAGGTTTATTATTAATAAAGTCCTTTCATCTCTGTGCATTTAAATGTTTTCAGAAACAAGGCAGGATATAAATAAACAAAAATAAACTCTCTGTTTCAGGTTCTCCATTCATTCAATAGGGTTGGCAATGGTCCTCCTTGTTCTAGTGGATCTTCAGGGGCGAAAGTATGCAGTCTCCTCTGATGTGTCTGTAGGAAGGAGCGGAGCTGGCCCCTGGAGACGCAGCCGCTGTCCACCCTGTGCTCATGCTGCCCCTCGTGGTGCCACTATTAGGGAATGGGCAGCTCTGTCCTGGGCACGTTGGGCCCCTCCATTAAGCTGTACTTAGACAGAGGATGGAACCTACCCCTGCCTTCCTCTCCCCGTTCCCTATAAAACTGAGTCCAAGCAGCTACAGGCTCTTGGCACAGCCCTCAAGGGGGTAAGCATTCCACTGTGCTAACTGCCATGTCGGGAGTGGCCATGAAACATTTCCCGAATAGAGAAGCATTACACAACAAGACCTTCAGAGTGAGCTGTGACTGGAGCCCAGGAACACTCGGCTGCCTGCTCACTCTTTGCTACCACTGTCGAGGTGCCCGTTTGATGCAGCTTTTCTCAAATATTTCTGCATCTGCATCAGACTGCACTGGAAAGGAACTAACTCTGACACAAAAGGCTTTTGTACCATAAACCCTGGGTTGTTAGGCATAATACAAGGGGAGCCTATGACATCATAGAAGAAACTCAAATTCAAGGGTATTAGATATTAGCCATCCCATGTTTTCGACAGAATGGCTGTGCTGTTCTCCTAAGCAGTCCTAACACTTGCCTAATTCTAAAATGTTTAACATAGAGTTGACATTTTTCCTTTCATTGGTCCACACGGTCCTTTTAAATGAAGCATAATCTATGATGAAAAGTTGAAAATAATCCAACAATGAAATCTAAGACCTTCTAAAAAGTCTTATCTGAGCCAGGAAAGAATCATGATCAATAGATATAGACCCTGAAAACAGCCCAAGTTTCTGAGATGACATCGGGAAATGCCCAATAGTAACTTGAGCTGCGGGTCAGCCTTCTCCCTTGCCTAGGTGGGTAAAGATAACGGACACTGGTGGGGGAAAGGGAGGTATATCTGTATTGCCCTCCTGTTAGTCTGTAGTCCTTCCTGATGCCAGTAGGGGAAGCCCTCAGTCCCAGCATGTCCTGCTCCGAGGTGGTAGGATGGCACTGTAGTTTTTCTATTTGAAGCAAAAGACAAACAAAAAGTAGCCTGGGACTCCATCAAAATTTGAAACATCAGACCCTCACTGCAACCTTAAACTACCTAAGTCCATAATGAGGAGAATGGATACATCCACCATCCCAGCATCTCTCCACCATTCCACGGGCATCCATGCATGCACTATCCCAGGTCACCCTGGAGTCCATGGGTATCAATTACGCTTAGAGTATTTCAAGATCATGATATTTCAGGGTCACAAGAAATTATTCTGCATAATGTAGAACTTTATATAGGGTGTCCCAAAATATATTTACACTAGAGGCCCAGTGCACCAACTCATGCACTGGTGGGGTCCCTAGGCCTGGCCTGTGGGGATCAGGCTGAAAACGGCTCTCCAACATCCCCTGGGGGGTCCCAGATTGTGAGAGGGCATGAACCCTGGAATCGGGCTCTCATCTCTCTGGTTCTGGGTATGTCACTCAAGAACCGCAGCTGCCAAGTCACTGCTGCTTGGCAGCTCCTGCATTAAGCATCTGCCCCCTGGTGGTCAGTGCGCATCATAGCTACTGGCCAGTCAGCCAATCACTTAGGCTTTTATATATATACTAGAGGCCCAGTGCACAAAAGTTTGTGCACTCGGGGGTGAGGGGGGGTTTCCCTCAGTCCAGCCTGTGCCCTCTCGCAGTCTGGAACCCCTCAGAAGATAACGAACTGCTGGCTTAGGCCTGCTCCCAGGTGGCAGAGGGCAGGCCCAATCCCTAGGCAGCCCCTGGTCGGGCTCAGAGCAGGGCTGATCAGGGGGTTGGGGTGCCGCCACTGTCACACTCAGGGCAGGGCCGATGGGGAGGTTATGGCTCTACCCCGTCACACACAGAGCAGGGCCCTTGGGGGGTGGGGGGGGTGGGGCGCCGCACCCTGTCACACACAGAGCCGCAGGGTGATCAGGGGGTTGGAGAGCTCCCCCCTATCAGGCACAGAGCAGGGTTGATCAGGGGGTTGGGGCACCTTCCCCTGTCAGGAACAGAGCAGGGCGGATAGGGAGGTTGTGGCCCCGCCCCCTGTCACACACAGAGCCACAGGGCGATCAGGGGGTTTGGGCACTGCCCCCTGTCACGCTGATCCTGGTGCCAGAAGGCTTCACGGCTCCGCTGATCCCAGTGCTGGGAGGCATATTACCCTTTTACTATATAGGACAGAGGCCTGGTGCATGGGTGGGGGCCAGCTGGTTTGCCCTGAAGGGTGTCCTGGATCAGGGTGGGGGTCCTGCTTGGGTGCCTGGCCAGCCTGGATGAGGGGATGATGGCTGTTTGCAGCTGGTCACACCCCCTTCAGGGTTGGGGTCCCCACTGGGGTGCCTGGCCAGTCTGGGTGAGGGGCTGAGGGCTGTTTTCAGGGTGGCGGGTGACTGAAGCTCCCAACTGCTCCTTTTTTTCTTTTTTTTTTATTCTGAAAGCAGGTATCTGGTTTGTTTGGGTTCTATAATCGAAACACTGTTTCAACTCCAGCTCTGAGATCCCGGCTCGCTGAAAGCAGGTTTCTTGAGTTTGTTTAGATTCTATATTTGTAACAATGTTTCAAACTGCAAGCTCAGAGGCTGGCAGCGGCAGGCGGGGAACGTTGGAGTCCTCCGTCACTGAAGCAAGCAAGCCTCATGTTCTCTTCAGGCTGCCTGGCTGCTGGCCGCCATCTTGGCTTGCAGTTAATTTGCATATCGCCCTGATTAGCCAATGGGAAGGGTAGCAGAGGTATGGCTAATTACCATGTTTCTCTTTTATTAGATAGGATGGATGCTTCAAGTCTTTCAATAACTTGAAAGAAAGTTTTCTGAAATCTTATTGTGACTGACCCACCAAGTAATCAGATTTTTTAAAAATTCTAACTTCCCTGGCCACTGTGGCTCAATGGTTGGGCATTGACCCATGGGCCAGGAGGTCAAGGTTTGATTTCCAATCAGGGCACATGACTGGGTTGCAGGCTTCATCTCCAGTGGGGAGTATGGGGAGGCAGTGGATCGATGAGTCTCATCAATGATGTTTCTATCCCTCTCTCCCTCTCCCCTCCTCTCTCTGAAACCAATAAAAACATCTATATATATATAAAAGCCTAAGTGACCAGAATGACTGGAACCGGTCGCTATGGTGCGCACTGACCACCAGGAGGCAGATGCTCAATGCAGGAGCTGCCCCTTGGTGGTCGGTATCCTCCCACAGCCAACCTCCCCCAGGTGGCCAACCTCCTGCAGTCCCTACCCCCGCCAGTAGGCCCTAATTGCCTGATTGGACCGGGGTCTGAGCTGGGACAGGGAACCAGGGGTGGGTGGTGGCAGATGCGGTCCCTTTCCCTGTGGGCTGAGGGCCGGCTCCCTCCTATGTGCCAGTGGCCAATCTCCTGTGCCCCGTCCTTCACCCCAGCCAACAGGCCCCGATCAACCCACCGCTTGCCCACCACAGTGGCAGCACGGCAGCAAGGGAAGTGGGAGGCAGGAACCGCATGATGGCAGGGCGCCAACAATGGTGGCGTCAGTGTCCAATGTCTGTTCCTTCTGTGCCCAGCCCAGCGACTGTTGCTTCCTCTCTGGCCCGGGCCTCACTGGCCTGGTCTGATTTGCCCTGATCACCAGTCAGGCCTAGGGACACTACCCATGCACAAATTTTGTGCACCGGGCCTCTAGTATCTCTATATATAAAAGCCTAAGTACCTGAATGACCGAACAATCAGTCAACCAGTTACTATGACGTGCACTGACCACTAGGGGGCAGAGGTTCAATGCGGGAGCTGCCCCCTGGTAGTCAGTGCACTCCCACAGTGGGAATGCCGCTCAGCTGACTAATGGGCGCCAGGTGCCAGGCTCACAGCTGACAAGCACAACTGCGGTGGTGCAAGCCTCTCCCACCTTCATGCAGCTATGATGCACACTGACCATCAGGGGGCAGATGCTTAACACAGGAGCTGCTGAGCTGCGGTGACTTGGCAACTGCGGTTCTTGAGTGACACACCCAGAACCAGAGAGGAGGGAGCCCAATTCTGGGGTGCATCACCCGAGAGCTGCCCTCTCACAATCTGGGACCCCTCAGGGGATGTGGGAGAGACAGTTTTGGCCTGATCCCTGCAGGGCCGGGATAAGCAGGAGTGGTGTGTCACCCAGCCTGAACTTAGGATTCCCTCTTGGCCACCTGATGCTTCACACACTACTACATCCCCTGGTGGGTCCCGGATTGTGAGAGGGCACAGGCCAGGCTGAGGGACCCCACTGGTGCACAGATTTGTACACCAGGCCTCTAATTTAAAAAATAAAATAAAAACAAAAATTCCAACTTGAAGAACAAGGTAATAAATTGAGTGAAAAAGGCCATTTCTCCACTATATCTATGTCTTTTATCATTATTACTAGAGGCCCAGTGCATGAAATTCATGCACGGGTAGGGTCCCTAGGCCTGACCAGCGATCAGGGCCAATCTGCGGGGCGACCGATGGGACGATCAGGTGGCTGGCCTGGAGCCATCCACTTGCCTGCCCCGCTCCCCACTGCCGCCACCAGTCACCTCCCTCTGTGACACCTGTTCCCATGTTATTTTGGCCTGGGGCCTGCAGGCTGCAGGCAGCTCCTGCGTTGAGCATCTGCCCCCTGGTGGTGACTATGCATGATAGCGACAGGTCGTTCCACTGGTTGTTTCACCGTTCGGTCCATTTGCATATTAGGCTTTTATTATATAGGATACTAAAAAAATAATAAAATCTTGCAATAGATTGGCTTCAGAAAAGAAACCAAAACCTTAAAAAATAATGTTACTCCATTGACTAGAGAGTAAGTGCGCTCTGTGAGCTTGTGTATATTCATAAAAGGAATGCATGATTATACAATGCCCAGTTGCCTCTTGTTGCCACTCTGCCATAAACATCTCCTGAAATGAACCACACAATGGAATTTATGTTAAAAATAAAAAATGTAAACCGTAAGAAACAAACTATCCAAAAGAGGTGTCTCACTAAAGTTTGAGGAATCTTGTTGAAAGAAAAAGAAACTCTTGCCCTCACTGGTTTAGCTCAGTGGATAGGGAATCAGCCTGCAGACAGTCCCAGGTTCAATTCTGGTCAAGGGCACATGCCCAGGTTGCGGGCTTGATCCCCAGTAAGGGATGTGCAAGAGGCAGCAGATCAATTATTCTTCCTCATCATTGATATTTCTATCTCTCTATCCCTCTCTCTTCCTCTCTGAAGTCAATAAAAAAATATTTTTTAAAATAGAAAAAGAAACACTTTTTCTACTGCTCAAACTGTTGTTTTTTAGAAACAGTAGAAATGAATAAGCTTCTTTATATACATGGAAAATTTGGGATTGAAGTCATCATATCTTCCAATATTTTAAAACAATTTAGTAAATGCTAAATGTTAACTTAAATTTTCACGTGGAACTAAATATAGAAAAAAAATTTATTTCTTTAGTCTCCATATTTTAATGTTCACAAATTATAAAGAGCATATTTCCTAAATTAAGAAAATCATAGTGCTCCTGTATTCAAAAATATATTATTTTGAAGCTATTATAATTTCATTTACTGTTTGAGTTCTAATTTCAAATAGTCTTTTACTGCAGTACTGTGCTAGATTATATTGCAATTCTGGTCCTAATTACCTATTTACATATGCTTATACAATCTGTGTGAAAATATAAGATGGTTGTTTCTTCACATCAAAAGAAAAGCACCTTTTTAGTAAAGGTTAAGATCTAAATACCAATATTAATCCATTATAGGTTTTAAAAGAGAATGCTTGTTAAAGACTCCATTCTGGCTAAATTTAGTCTTACCTAAAAAAAAAAAAAAAAAAAAAAAAAAAGCTGAATAATAAAATATTAGAACATCTTTTGCAATGTAAACATAACTATATTTCAATAGTCTTTGTGTTTAAATAATATTATTCTAACTTGAGAAGCAAATTTTCTCTCATGTTATCATTCTGGCTAATATGAAGATTCATTACCTAATGTTTTGACTTTGCTTTGACAAGTATATCAAACATTTACTTAATAATGTCATTGTACATTTTTCTAAAAAGCTGTTTGCCAATAACATGTCTTTGCTTCTTATGACATAGTAAGCACATCTATTTTTCATGCTTGATGTGTAAATAACACAGGACTCTAAACAGCTTTCTTTTCACTTCTCTTCACATGGAACATCAGTACTTAACCAGGATTTGCCCTCACTGTTGATCTTATACTTCTCACTCTGGAATAGAACCAAGAATAGAGCCTTACCACCTCTCTCTCTAGGCTCCAGGCAGTCATCAGCTCTAACAGGAAGTAAATAAGAGGATGCTGACCAAGAGAAGTTCACCTGAGTTTACCAGTACAGTCCTCCTTTGCAATCAGTGTCCTTTAGCCATGTTCTGACTCATCTACTGACTAACATGATTGAGTTGTTGGTCCCCAGGGCCTGGTCTGAATTCTGAAGTTCATATTGCCCAACTAACTGCATGTTTGGATTCTGGAGCCCTGACTGTTTCATTCTACAGATTTTTTTTTTTATTTTATTATTTTTTGTGTGTGTGGCTGGCTCCCTGGCTGTCCTATGACCTGTTCAACTTTCCCTTATATATGAGTTTTCATGATTCCTGCTTCCCTCTGTAAGTGCTCCATATGCCACTCACTATAACTCCCCTCCCCCCAAGATAAGCCTTGACAAACATCAAGAACATAACAGAAAGATATGAAGATGTTGTGAAAAAGTCATGCTAAATAGGAAACAATTATCAGCACCTGTAGACTATATATGTAGGAAAATATTTAGAGGAAGTGAAGTCAGCCTCCATCAGACAGGAAGAGTGAAGGTTCTGGAGAGCTTGAGGGTCCAGAGTAGAGATGGTAGGAGTTTTCTTCATCCACTAAGTCACTGAGGATGCAGTTCTTCAAAGGAACTAGCTTTGTGCAAGGGTCTCACTCAACTCCCCACCTCTGAGGACACAAGCTCTCATCCTCATTCCATGTGGGTGTTAAAACCTCAGGCCTTAGGACATGGAGCCTGGCACCTCTCCTGGGGAACCATCACTTATCTCAGGTGCTCACCACTTTACTTCTCTGCTCCCTTTTCATTCATAGAATGTGTGGTGCTCTTTGCTTACTTACCAGCTCAGCCATGCACTCGCTGTAATCTGCCTGCCTCTCTAAATGTTCATATCAGGACGGTTTTCAAAGTATTACCAGAACTTTTCAACTATAACATATTCATTCTTGTTTTACGCCTTTCTTCATGTTTTTCCCCAACCAAGAATTCATTCCTTCCTTTCCTGCCCAGAAAATTGTATCCCAACTTCAAAAACCAGTTTCTATGTCAACCTCCATCATAAATCTTTTGCCGACTACCTCAAGCTCTTTCCCCTCACTAAAATTCTTCCCACCATCTACGTGGCAGGTTGGATTTGACTAACCTATGAGTGTTCCATGTTTCTTTTTGCAGCAAAATCCTAAGCTCCTTAATTAAAGTGACTTAAATATGATGCTTTTCTTGTATGTCACTGTCTCCTGCCTCCATGTTTCTGCACATGCTAGCCATTCTCCCCCCTTCTTATCCCTCCCACTTGACTAACTTTTAAAATACCACAGACTCACTCAACTATCCCCTCCTCTGAGAAGCATTTCCCTACTCTACCCATAAAAACAATAGGTCAGCACTCCCAATGTGCCTTGACTATATCTCTGTCATAGTAGCACGTTGCCTATGATTTTCACATGACTTTCCTTTCCCTCCACACCTCCTGATAGGAAAGGTTGTGACTTTATTTATCTTTGTATCTCCTACACCTAGCACCTATCCCATAGCACATAATCAATATTTATTGCATTCTTTGAGAATATGAAGGCTAGAGTTACAGCCAAGATGGGATCCTCAGGGCGGCGAGTCAGGTGTCCTAAGGAAGAGAAGGGGTGGCTGCCATATCGGCATGGCAGCTCTTAGGAATTTCAATCAGCCAGTTTCAATCAGCCAGCCAAGGGGATGGCGGCCCAGGAATGACTCCGCTTTCAGACATTCTGATAAGCACTTCCACATTTGTTATCTCATTCGATTCTCTTTGATTTATACAGTTTATCTCCTTGTTACTTGTAGCCAAAGTTTCCTTTGGGGCCCTATCTAGCCCTGTACAGAGAAATTCTGCCCATCTCCATTCCAGACGAGTGCAAAATTAGGAAGCCATTTGAAAGGGGAAGCTAGGCTCTTCGATGGTTTCAGAAGCTGAAAACAAGGTCTGCAACCTGGACAGATAAAACAGGAGTATTCAAAGCTCTACATTGTTCATTTCTTCCTTCTGTGAGAGCCACATAAAGCCTTCATTCAGAGATCCTCAACATTTTTTAAACATAACCTCATTTGGGTAAACCTTAACTGCCTCAACAAAAAATTCTGAATGGGTACCTCCAATTTATTTTAAATAATGTATATTATAATCATTAAAAAGCAAATTCTTTAAACAAAAATATCCAAGTTTTCACTGGTGGCCTCAGGGAAAAATAGTGTGTCCTCTGTCCATCATTTATTTCCTCATATTCTGAGTCAGAGTCAAAAAACAACAGTTTTCCCTATTGCCTGCTGTTCACCACCCCAAGTCCCAGATCTGTATTTTGCAATGTATTTCTAAAATACATCTACTAAGTAACAATGTTTGGACAAGAGCAGCTCAGTAGATGAGAATAAATACTATCAACTGAAATGATCTCTAGGCATACAACAAACAGTTATCACTCTAGACCAGCAAACTATGGCCTGGGGGTCAAATCCAGACTACTGCCTCTTAGTAACAAACACAGTTTAATGGAACATAACACACCCATTTCTTTGTTAATTGCTTATGGCTACCTTTGTGCTACAATAGCAGAGCTGAGTAGTGATGACAGAGACCATTTAGCTTGCAAAGATTAAGATATTTTACTCTCTGCCCTTTCAGAAAAAGTTTGCTGACCCTGTTCTAGAAAAATCGGAACAGGGGAAGCTGGACATTTCAGTTGCCAACTGGAGCCATGCTGTCAGATGCATGCAAAGCCTGTGATCTGGAAAGGTGATGCAGGAGTGCCCAAACCTTATGTTGTCCATTTTTATATGTACGATAGCCATGTAGTGCCTACCTCCAGAGGCCCTCCAAATGTCTTAGACATGATCGATCTCGTTTGTTATGCTTGCACTCCTCCTCTGCTGAGCTCCTCCATCTGTTCAGGGAGCTTTTGCCTCCTGACCAAATCACAACTCCCTGAGGCCCTTCTGGGTTCTGCTGTCACTGTCTGGAATTCTTCCGGGTGCCTCAGTGGACCTCAGACTGCCTCCCTTTGTTCCCTATCACTGCAAGCTACTTTCTCCATATCCTTATTCCTATTCCAGCATCCTCTCTTTCTCCTATTCCAGCATCCTCCCTTTCAAAATGTGGCAGATCCACATGCTCTGGAAGAGGGCAGCTAGGATGAATATACCATTAGACATCATTAGACCTCACAGTCACCCACCTCATCTGCACTCTACACCTGCGCCATCACCATGCTGGCATTCAGCTCTCCAATCCAAATCATAAAGGAG
The DNA here is from genome assembly GCF_964212035.1 of Myotis nattereri. NCBI lineage: Eukaryota > Metazoa > Chordata > Mammalia > Chiroptera > Vespertilionidae > Myotis > Myotis nattereri. Next base: position 156,271,162 of record NC_138075.1, read on the forward strand.
AAAGGAGTCTGCATCCCTGTACATGCCCACGGTGCTTAACGTTAAACAATAAATACTAATAGTTAATTGTGTGCATCAGCACAGAACAGGTCCATTCACTTTTCACAACACCGAGCTGCTGGCTGAGGCCTCTCAGGGCAGCTCACTTCTGTGTGCACTCACTGAGATGGGCAGCACTCCACATCATGTCACTTGGCATAAGAACAGGTAGAGCCTGGCACCTTAACAGGTGGTCTGAAGTTATGTTAGGGTCTACAGTGAGGAATGTATGGTGAAGAGCTTTAGAGTGGGGTAGAGTAGGCATGGCTATGAATTTTTCTACTTATAACTTTGTGTATTTTAGCATAGTGTGGCACCTTCCTGCCCATCACCTTCTCATTTATAAGCAGGAATAACATTTCATTGGATTGCTGAAAGATTACATGAAACATGTATGCCAAACTTTTAGAGTGCTTGGTATGTTCTAGTCCCTCAATGGCATCTCCTGCACCTTAAAAATGCATGTGACATTTAATGTTTATGTGCTGGTATGTTTTTCAACTAACATCATCGCCTACTGTATAGGATCTGGGGATATGTACCATGATGATAAAAAACAAGAAGGTGCCCAAACCCGTAGAGTTTATAGACTGTTTGCCTGTCAGGCTACACAGAGCATGTCCAATATCTGTGAAATTGGAAGCCCAGTTTTGGACAGTGAAGAAGACACTGGCGCCCTGAAGCATGAGATAAGCCAGTGCGGGAACCCAGCAGCATTCAGGTGGCACTTCTCCATCCAGCTCCCGTTTCCCCTGACTGCAATTTGGCAGTTACGGACATGAAACTTTATGCTTGCTCTTTACCCTCTAAAACTGTTGACTAAATTACATGGAGGAAGGAAGACAACCTTCCAAAAGCTACACGGGAATCTAGAATTGGCAGAGAGTGGCACAGATGATGAGAATGAGTCTGTGAAAGTTACAACATGAAGGCATCTGGTAAAGGATGCATTAGTCCCTGCTGGGTTGCCAAAGAGGGACCCTTAGCCAAGATCCTTAATATGCAGGTGAAAGTAGTAGAGCTGCTTATACAGATTAGGAAGAAGAAAGAGACGAACATGTAAACCTTGATCAAGGAATAATGTACCTAATAGACATGTATTCTCTTTAATGTTCCCAAGGACATATGTGTTTGCTGGTTAATTGCTTAAAAATCCAGCTAACAATAAAAGTTCTGCCCTGATCACATTTTTTTGTTGTTGTTGTTGTTGCTTTTCTCAGTTCCCTTCTCACTGAGAAGCTTTACAAACTCAAGTTGGGAGGCAGAAATATTGCCTGGCCCTACTAGCACCAAAGCACATTCATCAGCAAAAGCACATGGGAAAGAAAACAGAGCCAACAGAGCCAAGCCATGTGCTGCCACTTGGGGGTGGGGAGGGAGGGGGTGGCTGTCAGGGAGGTATCTGTCCCCCAGCTGGTTAAGTCTGGCTTCCAGGCTCACATTCCCACTGAGATCAGAACCAGAACCAGAAAACGCCAGATGCACACAGCTTTGGGTGCTCCCAGGCACTGGTATACTCTTTACTGCGTATACATTTTAAGGTTATATGATCTTTACAAAATATATAAATCTATTGTTCACATAATTATTAAATACCAACTATGACCTACATTATGATGAGTACAGTAAAGTATTTCAAGCCTATCAGAGATGAGTGGAGCCAAGAACTTCCAGCATAACAGTGAATGAGCCTTCATAGCATTTGAGGGGACTTATGACTAATTTCTGATGTTGCCAAATTTTCCTCTTCACCAGTGGACATGATATTGCATACAAAAGCCTGCAGAGAGCCAACTAAGCTTTTCACTCAGTGCTGTGGCCTTAGAGAAGCGGAGAGCTGTTAAAATAGTCAGCAGTTTTCAAAACCACTCAAGGCAGCGATGAGCATTAGAAATTGCGTAGCGGCTTCTGACATGTGCTTGGCTGTTCTTGGGTAGTTCTCCTGGAAAGAGGCCATGCTGTAGCTTCGAAGCCAGCAGAGTACATGCCAGACTTTCAGTGCCTAGCAAGGAATGGGATTTTAATATCCAGGAATGAAGGAAGAGGGGAGAATAACGAAGGAGTGACATCTAGCATTACAATGCTCTTGCACAATGCAAGGAAATCGCTCCCGAAGGCAGCCTTCTCAGCTGGGTTTTGAAATGTCAAACTGCACTGACCCTGTACTCATTTGTACTTCTATCATTGCATACAGAGGGCTGCTTCCTCACACCGCTGCTTGCACTGAGACTCCGTAGCCTTGTGATTTGATTTATGAACTTCAGAGTCAAACCTGGCTTTGAAGTCTCCCCCTCCCATGTACTACTGAGTATCTACCTTTGCAAACCCTCCGTTTTTACAACCAAGTTGTTATAGAAATTAAATATCATTTTATTCAATAATTCGTGTCATACCCCTAGCACAATGTCTAGCATGTTCAAAATGTTCCATGCCATATTTTTAAGAATTACTCAAAGTATTATATCATTAATGGTAAGTCTAGGAGACCTCAATTTAGTTCATTGGTATTTCTCTGTACAACTTGGGACAGGATTTATCTCTCTGGAGTTTATTTAGTAAAATTAAATATTGGTAGTTCTCCCATCAGAAGTGGAAGGAGACCTTGTGCACTGGTATGGATTGGGTTGGAGGTTAAACCCTGAAATAACTCAGGCACCTAAAGAGCTGCTGTGGCTTTGGGTGACTAATGGTCTTTGTGTGAAGTTGCAGAACTGACCATGCATTTTTACCATTTTGGTGTTTTCTTAATGTTTATTGGGAAATAATGTAAATTTTTTTTGAGCTCTGAAATAGATACTACAGGAATTGTCATTATAATTTATATTATTTAAAGTTTGATGATATAAAAATAGCATTTTTAAAATTTGCATTTCTATAAGGTTATTTTTATTTATCTGGAATAACTATATATTAAAGATAAACTCCCATTGCTCTTTATATATTAAAGTTTTGCTATATAATTTTTCCCATCTTTTGTTAATTTTTGTTTTAACTTAAAACAAAAGTTTATAATTTTTATGTAGGTAAAGTTGTTAAGTTTTTTTTTTCCTTTTTAGTTGCTTTCATTGCTTTTAGGCTTAGAGAGAGGCTTTCTCTACTTTAAAACTAGTTAAATATACACCTATATATTCTTATATATTGTAGAGTATGAGTCATTTATTACTGTTCACTGCTTAATCCATTTGAAATTCTTAGTCTGGTAACAGTTTTAAAAGTTACAAATTTGCATAGCCTTTCTAAAAATGTTTTTGTAATATTTGTAAAAACCACAAATGAGTTGGCATTATTTGCCCCAATTCTAAGAATCTAACTTAAGAAAATGTTGGGGCATGTGGTCAAGGATTTCTATGTAAAGATAGTCATCCCAGTGCTGTTTATAATGGCAAAAAATAGAAATAACTTAAAAGTCTCTCATGGGTGGTGGAGTGAGTAAATGCTCTTCAGCTTTACTGTCCAATATGGTGACCAGCAGCCACGTCTGGCTATTTAAATTCAAATGTATTAAAGTTAAATACAATTAAAAATGCAGTTCCTCAGTTATACTAGTCACATTTCAAGTGCTAACAGCCATATATGACTAGTGGCTATCATATTGGATAGTACAGATATAGTACATTCCCCTTTCCATAGAAGTTTCTATTAAGTAGTACTGCCCTGTGGCCATTAAAATCAGGTTTAAAAAAATATTTAACAATGTTAGATGTATTCACAATATGATGCTAAGTAAAAATATCAAAATACAAAATATTTGGTGGTAAGAGGAGTTCTATTTGGTTGCAGTAACTTCAATCATCACTATCTTCATCAAGTTGTTTTTCTCAGAGGAAACCCAAACCCTGCCCTCATGAAGCTCATTATACTAAAGAAAAAAAAACCTGAATTTTAATAGGTGCATGGAAATTTAATGAGATACATGGGGAAATCTAGTAGATGGTACCCACTCAGTAGCTATTATTTGATTCAAAATCCAAATGGGAATTATCATACTGGGTCAGATGCAAGACCTAATTAATACTGTATTCTGTGACCAACAGTAGTCTTAAAATTTATCAATATCTATTATCCAGCTAAGAAAAGCACAAAAACAACTTAGCCAACAATGACACTTTAGAATTTGGGGTACATAAAGCAAAGAAATTTAGAGTACTTCGTAAATATGGAAAGGCTGCAAGGCCTCTCAAATCTATACTTATAATAGGGTAATATGCAAATTGGTTGGGACTCCGTCACGTAACGACTGATCAGCAGATTGCACGCCCTTCAGGCATGGGTGGGCAGGGACTTGCAATGTTGGGGAAGGGGGCAGGGACTAGCACCACCTGGTACATGAGGCTGCCTCCCAGCCCGGTGCCCAGCCAGGGACGTGAGGCTGCCTCATTGGCTCCTCATGTGAAAGGTGAGCTCAGATCCTCATTCTTATTCAGTGTAGTGGAGTGTGGGAATTGGTTTATAGGATCCAGTCCCACTTGGGGAAATGTTACTACAGTCTGAGAGTAGGTGTAAAATGGGGATCATATTTATTCGCTCACAGGCTTGCTGTAGAACAGACAGAGTCACTATCCTCACAGAATTCAGGATGCCCCACGTGCAAACCTAGAATGAAAGGTCAGCAACACCCCACATGGCCAAGAGCTAGAAACTGCCCTTTGAAAGGAGCATATGCAACAGAACTGTGAGTCCCGGGAGGACGAAGAGGAAAGCTGTCCTTGCAGTTAATTTAAGAGTTTAAGGTGCAAAACTGGCATCATAACATCGAGGCCATGCAGTCATGTTGCAACACTGAGACTGTGGGACCCTTGGGATGAGTGGTTTCTGACGCTATGGGAACCCCCTGCCCTCACCCCGGCCTCTGGGTGCCGGTTACAGATGACCACATGAGCAGGGATGAGGGCTCTGGGCCTGTGGTGGCAGGATTAAGGGACAGAGGACCTCCTCCCATAAAGTCTCCCCCAGCCCATGCAGCATCAGGCTGTGTGGCACATGCCCACTGATGGCCTCACCAGCTGATGTCACCTAGAGGGGTCGCTCAGGCGGTTTCTCTAAAGAGGGGCACACGCCCAGCTTAGAGGCAAGGAGGTACAGGCTTGGGGGCCATGTGACACCCCACAGCCCCTGCAGCACGGCCAGAGCTGAAGCTGCAGGTCCGTCTGGCTCTTGCAGGGCCTGGACTGTGCAGTGGCCCCAGCACTGGTAGCAAATGCTGGGTGCCTGAATCCAAGGAGCCACGCAGACCCACGGGCCTTCCCAGATAGACCTCCTGCATCCTTCACCAAACCCGGGTCTGATCCTCATCCTCCCCACCGGACCCCAGGGGCCCAACCTCCCAAATGGTGACCTTTGACTGCACACCCTCACCCTAGCATTTCAGTCTCAGAACCTAACACCTCCCTTAACCCCCTCACCTCCAATCTAACCTTTAACAGGAGCCATTGCCAACCACATCTGGTCCAGCTCCACTATCTCCCCTCTCGCCCCCCACTTTCTTCCATGGAAGCTGCTATTGCTTCCCATGAACTCAACCAAAATAGGATTAATCAAAGCAGAATATGAGCGAGCAAAGACCTTGAACTAAAGAAGAAATAAAGTAACTAATATACATGAGAAAAGTTAACTTCAAAGGTAATCAAGTAATTGCAAAGGAAAGATACCTGGAACATTTAAAAAATCACAATATTCAGCACGGGAGAGGGTGTGATGAAACAGACAGCTGATAGCACTGCTGCGGAGTATAGGGGACAGCATTTCTGGAGACAGTCTGACAGGATGTAGCAAATAATAAGGCTCCTGGGCTGAATGATTACATTTCCAGGAATTTATCACACATAATAATCAAAAAGTTGTGCCAGATATCATCATAATAATAAAAGGCTAATATGCAAATGGTCATCATGCCATGACACCGTAACGACCAAACAGCAGGAGGCTGCGTGCAAGGGGACTTGCAGCATTGGTGGGTGGGGACTTGCGCCGGCCTGGGACGTGAGGTTGCCTCCCTGCCCAGTGCAGGGCCGGGGGATGTGAATAGCAATATTAAATATTTTTTTCTAATTAATTCCCTTTTAATGTGCACAGATTTCATGCACTGGGCCACTAGTCGATAAATAATCAACCACTATAAAAGAATGCTTCACTATGTGTGAATAAAACTTTGGGAAATTGTGCCCATAAAGAAAATCTACCTCAATCTTTCCATTGAGAATAACTAAAAATGCTAAATAAAATGTCTATTTTTAAAAAAATTCTTCAGAGTATCAGAGAAGTAATAAACAGTAAGAAAAAAAACATCTGGAAGAACATAAAATGTAAAGAAGTGGGCTCAGCATTTAGGATCACTTTTGACTAAGTTTGTCACAGCCAAAGAGGTATCTGAAAGGCTGAGCATTTTGTAGTTTATAAATTCAAAAGTTGAGATCCAAAGCCCATCAAATGATAGGTGTTCTAGTAAACCTTCTATACTTTGCGCAAAACAGAAATAAACCAGCTTTTATAAGGAGTGCAATCTAGCTTTGAGCCATTTGGGCCACCCAGAAAAAAACTCAAGCCCTAAAAATTGGCTAAAATAATCCCAGATTATAATTTTCTCTGATGGCCAACAGAAATAAACCAAAACTTTCTCTAGAGGCATAGATCTTCATCTTAGGCCTCAAAATATTTCTACACACAGTTTTCTAAATATAATGTCCATCATGCAATCAAAGATAACCAGTCACAAAAGGAGAGATGAGAAACAATAAAAACAATTCTTAAGAATCTCCAAAGTTTAGAATAACAAAGTACAGACTTTCAAATAACTATGTTTACTGTGCTTGAGATTTCTTTTAATTAAAAATTTTGAAAAATAACTGAACAGTCTAAAAAGTGACAGCAGATTTGAAAAAGAACCAAATGGAAATTCTATAACTGAAAAATATGTAATGACTGAAATTACTCAATGGATTCGTTTAACAGTGGATCAAACATACCTGAAGAAATAATTTGTAGCCTGAAAGATAAGTTTGGAATGAAATATGGAAAAGCAAAAGTTGGAATAAATAGAAGAGAGCATGGCAAACATAGAGGATGTGGAGAGAGAAACCTAGCATTGGAATCCCAGAAGGAAAAGTTAAGACAAAGCAATCTCAGAAAAATAGCTGGGGATTTTCCTATGAATCCACAAATTCATGAAGTCCTAGGAACTTCAGGAATAAAAAAAATAAGAAGAAATTCACACCTAGAACCATCATATTAAAACAATAGAAAACTAAAGACAAAAAGAAAATTCTTAAAAGAAGTTGACAGTAAAAGTGACCTTTAAAGAAACAACAGTTAAAAATATAAATGACTTTTCAACATCAAGATAGTGGAATCTCTCTTCAATGGACTGAAAGAAGATCACTGTCAACCTAGAATTCATACCAATAAAAATATCCTTCAACAATGGGAGTGAAATCAATAATGTCCAGACAAACAAATGCTGAGAAAATTCTTTACCAGTAGACCTACATTTTAAAAGAGACCAATGAGTGTTCTTCAGGCAAAGAAAAATAACCTCAGATGGAAGGTCAGAGATGTGAAAAGGAAGAGAAGCAATAAAAATGGAGGCATCAACAGCTGGAATCTGTTCAAGAATATGATTTTGAAGAACCACAAGAAGCTGACTTCCAGGTGAGGTTATCTTCCCCCTATATTAGTTGGAAATTATATTTGACTATCCTCTAAAGGAAAATAGTTAAACCCAATCTTTATATCACATTTGGAATACAGTTTTTTACTATTTGGGGATAAAGGAAAATCAAATGCTATGAAGAGAAGATCAATATATTATACTGCATGATTTAAAAATACAAATGGCCAAAGAAACCATTTATAAGTAATAACAGAGAAAATATGTACAATAGCTCATCAGAAATATTAATTGTTCTGGCAGTCAAGAGCTTTTTCTGTCTTTTGTTATGTGAGTTGAAAATACATTATAAATGCAAATTTCTCATATTTAGGATACTAGAATAAGATAAGTGGTTTGTAAAAAAAAATTTAAATAGTTGTATTTTCAAATTAATGAAAATTTTCAGTATAGACTACATGTCCCCTTGATGTCCCTTCTATCCCTAGAATTATAATATTCATGCTAAATACTGTGAGAATATCAGTCCTGAATTATTAAGGTACAAGTCCTTTGCTCTTAGAATAGGTCAAGGGGACTGCTGATTAACCTATTCCATTGTTCTAAAAGTACATCATTACCAAATAGAATCATTCCACCAACAATGGTGCTGTTGAGTAGCTCTCATAGTATAGTCCTGTCCCATTCACATTATCCACTCTGCCAGTCCCCTTTATTTCAAGGTATTTCTATAGCAAGTCCCCTGTTCTCTGAAAACCACCATGTGGAAATGATAATTTATGTCAATGGTTTAACTGAATCAGATCAGGAATGTCCTCTATAGGCAGCAACAGCTGGATGATAAAGCAGACATTTGGCATCAGTTAATTTTTATCCACATCATTGTCCCAGGCAAAACTGAGAGAGGAAAAAATGGGCATTTGGCACTCACTCACCTGCCGGAGTTTGGTTCCTACCATGGAGGCACTGCTGTCAAGCACAAATACCACATTCTTGGGTAAAGGAGGAAGGTCTTTGGGGGCAAAGTAGTGCACAAAATACTCATTTAGAACCTGGTGCAGGGAAAAGAAAGTAAAAATGATAGTATCCAGAATAGGTAGAAAAACTAAAAAGGACAGTCTATGGAACTTTTAAGCATCAAAGATAGCATGAAACAGCGTCTCTGGTCAGATTCCACACCCAGAGCAAAAGTACTCAGGGACTTGATCCTTCCAAAAGAACCCATTGCTAATTTAATCTGTATAAGGATAAAATCAACCCTTCACATCTTATTGGCTATGTTGACTAATTTGATTTGAATTGTCCTCTTCTGCCTCTTGCCACTTGAGAATCCTGCTTCCTTAATTATCTGGTTTTTACCAAGCATCATACAAATTGAGATGTCAAGGAGGTTGTCCACATTCTGGGTGCACATTAATACATTTTAATATTCCCACCCTGTCTCTGGAGCAATAAAACCTAAATGGAAATGAGTCAGGGACCAGTCTCTTTTAATTAAAACTTAAGAAGAACTAAAATTCTAATGCCATCTAACATAGCACAGGGAAAACTGTACATTTCACTTGCTCTGCAGATTACTGCAGCAGGAAACAGATACCCTCAGCCTCCAGCTAGGGAGTACCACTAGTCTCCTGAGAGACACATTTTGGGTTAAAACATATTTCCTAAGAATCAGAAAATCCCCTGTCCCTTAGATAAGTATTGAAATCCCTAGTTCTGAGTCTAAGTAAAAGTATTAAGCAACTAACATAAAATAGTAGCAACAAACCCCTTACCTGGATGTCCCCAATGCTCTGTCCCCTATTGACATCATATCTAATGATGAAATCTCCCAGAACACCATTCTGGGCAATCCTTGCTTGTTGAACCACACTAGGCTTAAAAATGACTTTGGCAAAAGTTTCATTCTGGTTGATAACAGTAGAAGGAGGCGGCCCAGCATCATCTGCATGCAAAATATAAGCATAATTAATCACTAAATATATGAATATTTTCCTGTGAGGGAGAAGTTGTGTTACAGTGACACAGAAGGTTAGACTTCATGTTATCGTGGGTTTATTTCCACATGAAATCCTAGACTTCATACTGATAATGTATCATGATGCATGAGATATGCTATCATATAGTTCACCTTCGTGCCTCCTTTTTCATCTTTTCTTATGAGAATTTTTTAAGCACACAAAAGTGAAAGAATAGTAAAATGAACCCCATAGACCTATCACCCAACTTTAATAATTATCAACTATTTGCCAATGTTTTGTATCAATTTTTATGTATCACCTCACCATTTTTTGATAGAGTATTTTAAAGACAAATCCCAGACATCATATTTCATTCATAAATACTTCGGTGTGAATCTCTAACTGTAAGAACCTTTTTTAGCATAACCACAAGACCATTATCACAAGTAACAAAATTAATGGTCAATCCCTTATTATAGCTGAATACTCAGTCTGTATTAAAATTTTCCTGATTCTTTAGAAAATGTCTTGGAATGTTTGGCTTGTTGGAATTAGGATCAAAACAAAGTCCCAACATCACATTTGGTTTATGTTTCTTAAGTCTCTCTTAATCTATAAGTGGCACCTACCCTCACCTTTTTTCTACTACTACTAGTTAATATATGTGTTATAAAACACTGGTCATTTGTCCTACAAAGTTTCTCACATTCTGCATTTCTTGATTATTTTCTTGTCCTGTCTTTTAACTTGCAGCTCTATTTCCCTGGTTTCCAACCTTGGTTTGTACTGTAACATCTGGGGGAGCTAGAAAAAATACTGATGCCCATGTCAAGAGCTCATTTAATTGGCCTGGGACACAGCCTGGGCCTCAGAATTTTAAAATTTCCCTTGAGAGCCTAATCTATTGAGGCTCGCACCACAGCTCAATCTCCTGTATCTCTTTGTGTTCCGGTAGGTAGAGCTGAAGGCTTGGTTAGACACTGGTTCAATGCTATTTGCAAGAACACTTCATAGGTGATGTACTTACTACTTTATCACATCAGAAGGTACATAATACCAACTTGCCTACTTTTAGTGATGGTAAGATTGATGGTTTGTTCCGATATTGGCAATCTGATCACCCATAATGAAGTTCCTCATCACACTTTCACTTAACAGTATTATCAACTGCTGATAATGTTGGTCTAAACCCACTATCTCATTAGATTTGTAAAGGGGGTTTCTGATTCTATCATTACTTCCATATGGACTTCTTCCATAAAGAAAACCTTTCCCCCACCAGTTATTTGGTTGCCCTACCATACTATTTGTCCAGAAAGTTTGTGGCTCTTAAAAACAAACAAACAAACAAAAAACCACAACACAGAAAAACCCAACAAACTTTCTCAGAGCTTTCCCCACTTTCCCAAAGCTTTTCCCAGCATGAATCTTAGGCTATAAATTAGAATTTCAGAAAGGTAAACAGATGAATGTATTTTATGCGATTTAAGAAAAATTAGTTAGATGACATAAAGCAAATCCATCCCATTTTTTACCCCTGACCTTTACTTCCTGTTAGAAAACAAAGAATCATTTCACAGACTACCCACTTTTACAAATCCAAACACCACCATGTTTATATACTTAGCAACAGAAATCCAAATTTTTGAGATCTGTTTACACAATAAATAATGTGAAAATAAATTAGAGAATTCATAAACATCAGTGCATGTGGAGATGTTTTATCTAGATACTGAGTCAAAACCAGGCTTAAGACTTCTGTAAAGCATCTAACTATCTTAAAATCTATTCAAGTGAATACCATAAAGCTGACCAGGAATTTTCCATCCTTATTTAAAAAAATAAAAAAAGGAAATGAGGCATAATTTACCCATGGTAATTTGTTTTTAAGAATAAACTTCCTTCTGCTAAATTTTACTAGATATTAAAATGAAAGGAAGTTTAAACATTTCCTTCAACAGAATAGACAATTATTTTTCACCAACAAGTTAGGTATAACTGATAGGAGGGACTTATAATCTAATAGATAGAGCATCTAAATTAATCTGAAAAGTAATCATTTTTTTTTAAAATCTTAGAACACATATACTTATGTGAATAGGTGGTTAAGTTTCTCAAATATGAATAGGTGGTTAAGTTTTTCTTAAAGTTTCCTTTTCAAGGCCTATGCAAAGCAATTGAGGAGGTGACTCAGCTGTGAATCCAGCAAGCAGAACCGATAAACATGGTCAGGCCGACCCACCAGGTGTCAAACCATCATCTTATCAACATCATCTCATCACCTGATGACTAATTACAATAGCTGACATCTGCAGAGCCCAAGCCTGCACACAGCTGCATTCCTCACCCCAGCCCCTTCCTTTTTATAATCCTGTCCCCTGAATCTTGCTGGAAGACAGGATTTGATGCATGTAAGGACCCCGTCTTCTTGGTTGGCTACCCTTCTCAATAAATGCCTAATATGATTCAACCCTGCCTTTGTTATTGGACACAGCGACAGGCAGCCGGAGCCCAACCAGGGGTTTCCTGGTAACATAACCTTAACAGGAACCACAGAGCAAACTTAGTCTTCTATTATTTCTACTTATCAAGGGCAGAAATTTTGGGAATGACCAGAGAGCTAGCAAATAGGAAAGTTTATTCCTGTAGAAAGACAACTGTATGGAAGAGCACATGCTTTCAACAGATTTGCTCATCTGAAGAAGGAATTGGGAATTTCTCAATGCACATCTACAAATGCGAGCCTCCAATTCATTAGCTTGGTTGACATTACCTTAGAACCGGTAGGCAGGAAGAAGGAAAAGAGGCTGAAAAGGAAATGGTCCTTGAAATAGAAGGAAATTTGCTATTCTCCGGAGTCAATCTTTCATTTCATTGGTGATTATTGGTAAAGCACCAAGAGTGAGCAGCTTGATAATACACTACCTAAGAACTCAGGACCATGAATGAATGAGAAGGACCTGCATTTACTAGTAGTACTGGCTCTACCTCTTATTATCTATGGAACTTTGGGCAAGTTACTGAGCCTGGGGTATCTCAGCTATAAAATGGATTAACTCACACTATTGAAAAGATTAAGTGATGTAAAGTATTTAGTGTTATTCTGATTCATGGTAAGCAGTCATGTTAGCTAATATTATTATGAACCTAAAATATCTAAAAATAGGAGAAGAGCCAGGGAATTAAATGTAAGACAATACAACATGTCAAACTTGGGATACTACAGGCAACAAAAAGAAAAGAACTACTGCTATTTACAAAATAGTTGAATTTCACAATCATTTAGAGTAAAATGTAACATAAAAAGAGTGCATATTCTCCATTTTACCATTTACATAAAACTTAAGAGCAGCACAACTTATACATGGCAATTGGAATAGAATAGTGTTAGCTTTGCAGGGGGTGAGGACTGACGTGGAAAGAGTATAAGGAAGCCTTTGGGGTGGTGGAAATACTCTATGTCTTGATTTGGAAGAAGTTATACAGGTATATACATATGTAAAAATTACTCAAGGTGTACACAGAATATGTATATACTTTATTCTATGTATACCACAACTTTTTAAAAAGTTAGTCATTGGGAGTTGTATAACAGAACAGGTTAGGTATTTTCAGAGTAATTCCAGCTGGCAGAACCCAGAAGCACTTTTGTGCAGTATCAGTAAAAGCTCTAAGTAAGATGTCCTGTTGGCAGAGGTCACTATCCCAACTCATCTGTTTAGAAGTATTCGGAGCCAACCCTGGGTGACTCAGTCGCCTGTAGGGATGGTGCCAAGCAGTTCTAACTATGTGGTCTTGGACCAGCAGCATCAGTGTCACCTGGGAACTTGCTGGAAACACAAATTCTTGGGCCCACCTAGAAATTCTGAATCCAAAACTCTGGAGGTGGGACCCAGAAAGATGTATTTTAGCAGCTGATTCTGGTTCCTGCACAGAAACATGGTCACGTGCTTTTGATGTATGTAATTGTGTGGCACTGACATTGTACATTTCTGCAATTAGATTTGACTCTTTATATTGTCAGCATGTACCTACTTTTCTTGTTTCAAATCTCTCTCATTGGTATGCTCTTTACAACCACCCTGAATTAATACCATTCATGGTTGAATAAAAGCATTGAGTATTAAAACATATAATTTCTCTCTTCATAATTCATTTGACTAGGCTCTTTGATATAAGCCATGAAAAAAGAGAGTGTATTATTATTTTGGTTTCCTATTGACCTCTGATGTTTGCTAGTTCATGATGAAAATTCATGAGATTCCTCTAAATGGGCTCATTTTATATGCCCAAATTGTGGGTTGATTCACAGTTCGGTCACTCACCGAGAGGTTTAGCTTCTGAAGCTGATTTCCACCCATTAAGTACCAGTCAATGTGACCAGTGAACTTTCCACTCCCTATCCCCCTCCAACAAAAGTTACCTGGAAAATATTCCAGAGTAATCTCTCTAGAAAAAAAGAATCCTCTTATTAGAAGAGGAAATAAATCTTTTAACCAATGAGGTTAATGACCAAAATCTCAAAGCAGAATAAGACTATTCAGCTTTTCCTTACTGCGAATTGGACTCATGCTGTTGCCCCCCACAAAATAGTTCATAGGCACAATGAGTCTTATCAGGCCCTCAGCAGTCACGGGATATGTTCTGAAGATAATGAAGGGTGCGAGGTTGGGAACAGATCAAAAGAGTGAGAATCTGGCTACTTCGCTAATAACAACCCACATCTTTTCTTCCTGTTGGTTCTCTCTCCTTCACGCCACTTGGTTAGGGTCAGGAGTGTAGCACGTGCTCTGAATTGAAGGAGGCTGTCTTCTAACGTCATCTTCCTGTTTTAATCCAGGCGTCGGTCTTGTGCAAGACGACCTCCAGTGGCATGCAACTGCCCCTGGTGTGTCCTCAGTGAGATGCACTAACGGCTTTTTCTCCACATATTCTTCCCTGCTTCTCAGGTCATCAGCATCCCCATGATGCTCTCTTCCTGTCTGAAGCCCCATATTTTTGAATAAGAAATAGGTCTTATTTTAGAAGCCACATAATACTGAAGAAAGTACACTCTAGACCAGGGCTGGGCAAACTTTTTGACTCGAGGGCCACAATGGGTTCTTAAACTGGACCGGAGGGCCGGAACAAAAGCATGGATGGAGTGTTTGTGTGAACTAATATAAATTCAAAGTAAACATCATTACGTAAAAGGGTACGGTCTTTTTTTTTTTTAGTTTTATTCATTTCAAACGGGCCGGATCCAGCCAGCGGGCCGTAGTTTGCCCACGGCTGCTCTAGAGTGTGACAGACTCAAAATGACTGACTTAATATCTCTAAGCCTCAGTTCCACAACTGTCAAATTGGAGTAAACCATGTCATAGAATCACTGTCAGAACTGTGAGATCACATATATAAGGAACTGAGCTTAGCACATGGCGCACGGTAGGTGCTGACCACATACTAGCCTCCAGGCTCTTCCCCCTCAGGAGCAGCTTCTTGTTTTCTCTGTCTAGGTTGAAAGGTAGTGAATGAGTTTAAAATATTCTTTGATTACATACAATTTACATTTTGCCATAACAAGCTTCGTTACACCCCTGAGAGCTTAGTAAAAACAAATAATCATTACTTGGAGGGGGAAAAAGTCACATCATAATAAACATTCATAACAGGCATTTAAGAATGTTTATGTAGAGAACAATCCTTATAAAATATAATGCAGTTAGAAGCTTCCTGAAATTAAATGCAGAACAAGCATATACATGTTTATTTTTCCTGGAGAGAGAATCCATAGCTTTCACCAGATTCTCTAAGAAGTCAACACAAGGTTAAGAAGCTTGTGTACAACTGTTATTAAACATTCCTCCTGTCGATTCTATCTTTTAATGACAAAGCACTTCATACATTTTGTGTAAATGAAGAGAACAAAAATGCATGTCCTTAGCTTTGTCTTGGAATATGGATTTTATTCACAAGTAAACATTCTCTTCCTAGACAACCACATGGGGATAAAAGGAAGCCAACTGCTGTGTAACATGTCTAAAGGTGACAGTATTTAGGAGCAAAGAACCACACACAAGGACGTCAGCTGGAAGCTACGCCCCTTTGGGTCAACTGACAGAGGGATTTCCTGGCCTCTGTTTCCTGTGGGCCTTGGGGTTGCCTACAGTTGGAGAAAAGCAGCTAACACCTGGATATTTTACAAAAGGATTTCCAAACAAACACTGCCTGCTCATTTCCCCTTGGAAAAGAGGCTAAATTATCTATGGGCTCCAGGGGGCCATATTTATTATATTTATTTCTTAAATATAAGGCTGTCAAAAATACTGTGAATAATTGGGCAACTACCCTTTGATGGTAGCAATAAAGACACGATTCAAGCAAATCAACAAAGTATTTTAAAAAAGTAATGGGCATGGTGATTATAGTTAACAATACTGTATTGCATATTTGAAAGTTGCTAAGAAAGTAATATTAAAAGTTCTCATCGTCCCTAGCTGGTTTGGCTCAGTGGATAGAGTGTCAGCCTGCAGACTGAAGGGTCCCAGGTTCAATTCTGGTCAAGGCACATGCCTGGGTTGTGGGCTCAATCCCCAGTAGGAGGTGTGCAGGAGGCAGCCAATCAATGATCTCTCTCATCATTGATGTTTCTATCTCTCCTTCTCCCTTCCTCTCTGAAATCAATAAAAATATATATTTTAAGAAGTTCTCATCACAAGAAAATAAAATTCTGTAACAATGTGTGGTAATGGATTTTTTTTAAATCATTAAATACATTTAATCAGCAATGAAAAATGTTCTCACAACCAAAGCATGAAGACCAGAATGTAATTGCCTTCTCTTATATAATCATCCAGAGAATAGAAAGAGGGATACTCTCCAATAAATTCTAAGGACCCAAATCTAAAAAAGCAACCTTGCTCATGAACATATATGTAGATACTCTGAGCACAGTATTAGCAAACTCAGCAGAATATTAAAAAGGTCATTCATCATGACCTTTTGGAGGTTATTCTAATAATACAATGATGTTTTAATACTAGAAAATTAACTCAACAAATCACTTAAGAAACTAAAGAAGAAAAAGCATATGATAATTTCAGTAGGAACAATACAAAGCATTTGGTAACATTCATAACTATTCATGCTAAAACCCTTAGCAAATTAGATGTAGACGAGAACTTCTCAGGTCTCTTCTGGGTGACCCAGTTTGCCCTCCATAGAGAAGAAGCCTCCAGCCCCCTGCCAGCTAAGAAGCTGTGGTTACTGGATAAACAAACTTTCCACTTCTTGGCAGTAGCCCCATATGTAAGTTCACTTGTTGAGATGTCTGGTGCCAAAATTCTTGAGACTTTAGGGACTTCTGCAATGCAAATTGGTTTACTTCTTACCTTGCTCTGTCTCTAGCCTAGTCTTTATTTTTGGGTTTGCTCAGTCAAATATGTGGTGATGGATCTTAACTAGACTTATAGTGGTAACCATTTTGCAATCTATACAAATATCAAGTAATTATGCTGTACACCTGAAACTAATATAATGTTATATGTCCTTATACCTCAATTAAAATAAAATACTAGCTAGGTTTCAGGAAAAAGAAAATGATAAAGTTGAGACACTGAAGATGAGAAAGAATTTGGTTAAATACCTTTATAAGTCCTTTATTATATACACTAGAGGCCTGGTGCATGAAATTTGTGCACTGGGGGGTATCCCTCAGCCCAGCCTGCACACTCTCCAATCTGGGACCCCTAAGGGGATGTACAACTGCCAGTTTAGGCCCGATCACCTGCCTGCCTGCCTGATTGCCTTTAACGGCTTTCTGCCTGCCAGCCTGATCACCCCCTAACCACTCCCCTGCCAGCCCGATTGTCCCCAATTGCCCTCCCCTGCAGGCCTGGTCACCCCCAACTGCCCTCACTCCCCTGCAGGCCCAGTTGTCCCCAACTTCCCTCCCCTGCAGGCCTGGTCGCCCCTAACTGCCCTCCCCTGCTGGCCTGATTGCCCACAACTGCCCTTCCCTGCCAGCCATCTTGTGGTAGCCATCTTGTGTCCACACTGGGGAAGCCATTTTGTGTGAGGGTGTGATAGTCAATTTGCATAATACCTCTTTATTATATAGGATAGTTTTCTTATTGGAAGGGGTGTTTCTCCCCTATCCTGATATTTGGTATCTTACATCCTTTAGGAAAATAGCATTGTATAGATATAGCAGCAGCATATAGCATTGAATAATAATGTAAATTTATAGCTGAAAGAGTTCAAATTCAATTTTATCACTTTATAGTTAAGTGGTGTTTGCCCAGCTTTCTTAGAAAATTAGTTTTCTTTACTACTTATACAATGCTCTTTTTCCCTAAAATAATACATCACTGAGTCTGTTTTCCCTATTTGATTAACTTCCTCAGAGAACTATGCCTGAAAACAAACAAACAAACAAAAAATGCAACTACTTCACACATTCTAAAAGCAGTTAACCCCTAAAAACACCCATTCTCCCTGCCCAATATCATTCTGTGTCCGTCAAAGACCTCAAATACTTGACACTGCTGTTTTGCGTACATGAAACCGAACTGAATGGAGGTCCACCAAGAGCAGTGCTAGAGCAGCAAAGGAGTATAAGACTGAGATGTTTCTGTTAAATTCCTCTACATTGTCCTTGTGCATGTAGGCAAAACATGGCCCAATAATTTAGAAAACCTGGGTGTCATTTTATAGATTCAACCTTACAGAGGAATTTCTTTTTATTATTCAAAATTACTGATTCTGCATGCCCATTAGGATGGCTACTATTAAAAAAAAACACATGAGCTATCTGGTGTAGCTCAGTGGGTAGAGCATTGGCCTACAGACTGAAGAGTCTCAGATTCGATTCCAGTCAAGGGCATGTACCTCAGTTGCAGGCTCCTTCCTGGCCCGGGCCCTGGTCAGAGCACATACCGGAGGCAACCAATCAATGTATTCCTCTCACATTGATATTTCCCTGTCTTTCCCTCTCTCTTCCACTGTCTCTAAAAAAAAAAAAAATCAATGGAAAGCCCTAACTGGTTTGGCTCAGTGGATAGAGTGTCAGCCTGCAGACTGAAGGGTCCCAGGTTTGATTCCGGTCAAGGGCATGTACCTTGGTTGCAGGCACATCCCCAGTGGGGGGAGTGTGCAGGAGGCAGCTGATCGATGTTTCTAACTCTATCCCTCTCCCTTCCTCTCTGTAAAAAATCAATAAAATATATATTTTTAAAAAATCAATGGAAAAATATCCTCAGGTGAGAATTAAAAACACACACACATGGAAATAAAAAGTGGTTGGCGAGGATATGGAAAAATTAGAAACCTTGTGCACTGTTGCAAATGTAAAATGTTATAGCAATATGGAAAACAATATAGCAATTCCTCAAAAAAGTAAAAATACAATTATCATGTGATCCACCAATTCCACTTTTTGGTCATATACCAAATAAAATTAAAATTTCAAAAATCCTGTGAACACCCTGTTCATAGTAGCACTATTTACAATAGTCAAGAAGTGGAAGCAACCCAGATGTCCTTCAACAGAGAAGTGGATGAACAAAATTAGGTCCGTACATACCATGGAATGTTATTCAGCCATGAAAAGGAAGAAAATTCTGTCATAAACCTTGAGGAAATTGTGCTAAGTGAAATAAGCCATTCACAAAAAAACAAACACTATGTAACTCTACTTATATGAAGTACAGCATGGGGAAATATAGTCAATAATACTGTAATAACTATGTGTGGCGCCCATTGGGTACTGGAAATACCAAGAGGAACACTTTGTAAAGTATATGGTTGATTACCACTATGCTGTACACCTGAAACTAATACAAAATAATATTGAATATAAACTGCAATTTAATTTTTTAAATAAAAATATTTTTAAAAGAAATTTAATGTTGCCCTGACTGGTTTGGCTCAGTGGATAGAGTATCAGCCTGCGGACTGAAGGGTCCTGGGTTCGATTCCAGTCAAGGGCATGTACCTTGGTTGCAGGCACATCCCCAGTGTGGGGGTGTGCAGGAGGCAGCTGGTCGATGTTTCTCTCTCATCAATGTTTCTAACTCTCTATCCCTCTCCCTTCCTCTCTGTAAAAAATCAATAAAATATATTTTTTTAAAGAAATTTAATGTTATGTGTTTTATACCACAATTTAAAACTTTTTTAATTTTTAAAATTGCCAACTCTAAGTTTTTCAAGAACAGTGAGAACATCTTGATATTTTTAGGTTTCAAGCATCTAGCACAGCGCCACGAACATGGTGAGAATTCAAGGCAAGCTTGTTGAACATGTAACATGGGGATGACTTAACACACTGGCATGTAGTTGGGCGAGTGAATAGAAGAGCTCTTGAAGGGATCATCTTGAAATTGTTTTGGTGAATGTGGTAGATGCTCTAAGTAACTCATGTCACATGCCCTGGACCCACCTCTGGTTCCAGCCACAGCTATGGTGGACAGTGCCATATGCCCAGACAACATCCCACCTCACACGTCAAACTAAGACAGCAACAAAAAGAGGTCTTCCATAGAAGAGTAGGTTGCGCACCAATGTCAAGTTAAAGGGAGAAGGACAACCCCCTGGGTCTCTCTGAGCCGTTCTGCTTATAGCTGGCCCTGCCTGAACTACAGCCAATGTCAGAACAAAGAAGATGAAATGTGTTCTCATGTCAGTATTAAAAACCAAACAAAACAAAACCATCTATGGAGCCAAATGATTCATACCTGAATAATTTCTGCACTGAACAATGCTGGAAACCCTCACATAACAACCAGATTGTTTTCTGGCAAAGGTACAGAGGCCAAACAGGGCCATGCCCTTTCAGCTGCAGGGTGGACACTGGATCCGGGGGAAAACACAGAGCAACAGGGAATTGGAACTGGGGTGACAATTAGTCATAATTCAGCCCTTTAATAGGGCAAAGATGCCAGATTTAGCAAATAAAAAGACAGGATGCCCAGTGAAATTTGAATTTCAGATAAACAGTGACTGACTTTATTTTTTTATTAAGTATAAATATGTCACAGATACTTGCATGGGACACATTGTTTATGTGAACTTCAAATTTAACTGAGCATCCTATTGAGTTTATCCAGCAATCCTGACAAAGAAGATGAGCTCTAGATTTTTGTGATCAGTCTTCTGGAACCAAATTCTGCCTTCTAATCCCTCCACAGCAAATTATGATCTACACCAAGATCTGGCAACATTAACCAACTTAAACTAGGAAAGAGTCGAAAACCTACCAGCCTTTCCTTTGCCAACATCTATTATTTCTAAGTTCATTTTATAGATACTTAGTGAGCACCCATTATATGGCATGCACCATTCTAGGTGCCTAGAATACAATCCTAAAAGACCTTCGCAACAAAAGAAAGAGTCAGGAGATTAACCAGCCAAACAAAGAAAACATAAGATTTTAAAACAGATTCCATTTGACCCCTTCTTGGTCATCTACTGAAATATAAGACATTTTGTTAGTCTCCAGTCAGAGGAAACTTGATCTTGCAGGACCTGTGGCTGGTCATCAAACTATTCCCAAGGACAGCTGCAGTGTCACCAACCTCATCTTAAAATAAGAGGTAATGAAACTGTATTTCAAGTGGTTATTTTACAATTAAGCTTCCTCAGACTTTAGGATCATCTTAAAGCCCACATTTTATAGGAAGCTTACATAGGAGTGATATGACTAAAAAGCAAGCCCTAGGCTGAGTTCCACCTAGTCCTATTATTTGCCCTCCTAGGCTTGTAAAGGAACACATAACTGCTGAAGAGCACAGCAAACATTACTTCTAGGGCACTTGAACAAGTGGGAGTCTAACAACCTAAAATATAAGGTTACTCATTGTATGTTTTTGAGGTACAATTCACATCACATAAAATTAGAAAGTGTACAATTCAGTGGCATTTAGTGCATTCATGATGTCGTGCAATCACCACCACTATCCAGTTCTAGAACATATTCATCACCCTCAAAGAACACTCAGTAACCATTAAGCAGTCATTCCCCATTGCTTTCTCCCCAGGCCCAGGCCATCGCCAATCTGCTCTCCATCCCTATGGATTCATCCATTGTGGACTTTTCATTGCTTTGTATGGATGACTAATATTCCATTGTATGGATATACTACAATTTGTTTATCCATTCATCTACTGATGGACATTTGGACTGCTTGTCCCTTCTGGCTATTGTAAATAGTGTTACTATGACCATTCATATTTGAGTACCTGTTTTTAATTCTTTTGCGTATATACTAAGAAAAATTGCTAGGTCATATGCTAAATCTATGTTTAACTTTTTGAAGAACCATCAAACTGTTTTCCATTGTGGCTACACCATTTCGCATTACCACCAGTAATGTACAAGAGTCCCAGTTTCTCCACATTTTTGTTAAAACTTAATTTCCCTTTGTTTCTTTTTTTACTACTTAGCCATCCTAGTGAGTGTGAAGTGGTATTTCATTGTGCTTTTGATTTGCATTTTCCTAATGACTAATGGTCTTGAATATCTTTTCATATGCTTGTTAGCCATTTGTATATCTATTTTGGAGAAATGTCTATTCATTTCCTTTGCCCATATTTTAATTGGGTTGTTTATATTTTTTGTGTTTGAGTTGCAAAGATTTTTTATATATCCTGGACACTAGACTTTTATCAGATATACAATTTGCAAATTTTTCTACATTCTATAGGTTGTCTTTTTAGAATATTTTAAAATTAAAAGCCTAGTTGATACTCTTTGTCTTCTGTGTTCTTGAGTGTAGAGCATCCCTCAATAATTAACCAGACAATGATGAAACAAGAAGACAGTTGAAAGTTTCCTCATTCCTGAAACTAAAGTGTCCTTTTAATGTCAAATTAGGGTAACATCATATGGGTCTGCCAGTTTTGATAGAGATGAAGAGTTGAGATTTCTTAGGAATTCAGCTGGGAGGCTTGGAAACAAAGTCAGTGTACCAAGAAAAGTCTCGGGAAACAAAGGGGTAGGAACTAACACCAAATAACTCCTGAAAACAAGAATTCAGACTGTGGAAAAGCCAGGATGAACGCAAACACTAAGCTAGGCTTTGGGAGATAAGAGCATCTTCACCACAGGCAGTGGGGGGAAGACCAGAATAACAATTCCCACAGGTTCAGGAAGCTGTGGTGGAAACTGTGGAAAGTAGAGAAGCTCTCTGACATAAAAATACACCAAATAATCATGTTTGTCTTTTCCAAGAGAGGATGGGATACCTAGTTTAATAAGCTTGAGACTGTGTTAGAAAGATTGCACTAGTCCCATTGGGATAGCTTTTTGGAACTTTTCCATCTCAGGTTTCTATGTTGAGCAGAAGTTGCATATGGAACAAAATTACTTCCCAACAACTGTCTGAGTAATTCTATGTTGGTCAGTATCCAATAGTAAAAACCTGTTGGTAGAAAAGAGGAGTGATACACATTTTAAGAAGGATCAAAAGTCAGAGTGTTCTGATGACTCCTGAAACTAAAGAAATAACCTTCTTTAGTTTAAAAGCTGCTTCTGTAGGTCAAGATCCTGACATAGTTTATGTCCCTAAATTCTGCTGGGAAGTCCAAGTTAGGGTTTCCAACATTTACTGAGCATTAGAATACCTGGGGGCTTTTAAAAATAGAGCTACCTGAAATCTTTAGAGTTAGAAAGTAGATTAATGGTTTCCTGGGGCTGGGTGGGAACAGGGAGTAACTGAGAATAGATGACAAGGATCTTTGTGGGTGATAGAAATGTTCTAAAGTTGGATTGGTTGTTCTAAAGTGGTGATGGTTGCACAACTCTACAAGTGAACTAAAAATCAATAAATTGGACACCTAAAATGAGTACATTTTAAGCTATGTAAAACTGAACCTCAATAAAACTGCTTTAAAAAAGCAAAAAATATGAAGAATATTTTTATTCTTTATTCTGGTTAGAGGTAGAAAAAAATATTCAGCATTACTTTAGCTTTACAAGTAAATTAACATGTTAAAATCACTCATATAGTTTTTTTAAAGCAATTTAAAATATTTATATTTAAAGTATTTAAAAAATATTTTTATTGATTTCAGAGAGGGAGAGAGAGATAGAAACATCAATGATGAGAGAGAATCACTGATCGGCTGCCTCCTGCACGCCCCCTACTGGGGATTGAGCCTTTGACTAGAACTGAACCTGGGTCCCGCATGTTGATGCTCTATCCACTGAGCCAAACCAGCTAGGGCCTCATATAACTTCTGTATATAAATTCTTAGTTTCTCATATAAATTCATAGACTATCACACCCAAAAATACAGCTACCTAGGCCTCACCCTAACAAATTCTAATTCAAGTGTTTAACGTAGGAACCAGTCATCTGCATTCCTTTCTTTTTATAATTTCTCTGGGTGACTATAAAAGTATAGCCAAGTTTGAGAATCACTGAGGTAAAGCAAAAGGAAATAAAACAGTCAAGGTACCTTATTTCTTTATTTACATCATTTTATTTGAATCGTATCTCTTAGGGATTTCATCACAAATGAAAATTTTCTGTCAAAAAATATTTGTAATCATGGGGGCCATGGAACAATAGTTAGTTTGATATTTTAACATAGAGAGTGAAATAACTAGCCTTGAACCAGTCACACAGATGGAATATCTGTACTGGAGTATGCCTTCGGATGATAACACAGCCCACGTATGTTCTAGGAATGACTGAATTTCAAATACTCTTTCCATCAAGCCCATAAATCATCAAAATATTTTAGGAGAGAGGAACAGGGGGTAAGGGGATAGGAGGGGGAATCTTGCTTTTCACTGTACTAGCTTGTCATCTTTTAGATTCTGAACCATGAGTTACACTTTTTGGCGTCCAAATTACACCTCACAGAATTAGCTTATAGATTGAGAAGGAGCCCATTCATTGACGATAGAGTAGCCATGGGCCCAATCCTGATACACCAGGAAAGTAAACTGAGGCAAAGATAGGTGATATTGCTTTTAGCCTTTTATTGCATTTTTATATAATTAGGGAGAGACTGGGAATTTGAACTCACACCCTCAGTATTTTACAAAAACTCCCCAAGAGGGTAGTTATAAAGGTTGAATGAGATAATGATATATGCAAAGTGCTGAGTCTAGCTTCTAGCACATAGCAATCCTTATCTATAATTGCTTCCCTAAAGGTGAAAATGGGTCCAGTGGTCTGAGATTTGCTTAGAGAAATTCCAGAAGATTGACTTCTGAACACAACCAGCTCCATCTGAGGAATGTACTGGCTTGGATCCACATTCATGCAATGACAGCTCATGTTGGTGCAAGGCCAAACCTAGTTTGATCTCTACCCTGGATTTCTTTTGGAAACACGCAAGTGTCCAGACAAAATCACAACATCTGTGCCTCTCCTGCTGAGGCTACCATTTTGCAGAAATAATAACAGCTGAGCTCTGAAAGATGGGAATGAGGAGCAAAAAGGCAACCCATCCTCTGCACCTGGCCCGGGTAAATGCCTGTGAAACCTCCATGCTCCGGAGGGAAAGTATTTGCTCTGCTACAAAGTGCCAGGAAAACAATTTTCTTAAAAATAAACAGGTCCCAAGAGATCAATGGTCTGGAAAAATTCCTCTGAGATTCTCTCAGGCCCTGAGTGTAAACAGTAAGCAACTTTTCAGGCCAACAATTGTGATTCATACCCTCCAAACATAACGCACACACCACACTTGCATACATCTCTGATGAGTCACAGTGGTTCTGAAAAGTAGACAAAACACACATACTTCTCATCACTGTAGCAGGACCCTAAGAATCCCCAACTGGGGGCCTGGACACAGAGCTATTGAGTCCTGGGCACTCACCCCAGACACACAGCACAGTTGCTCTGCCCTCTCGGAGCCTACAAACTCTCAAAGAATTGAAACATAGCTCCTTCACACAGTTGTACATGAAAAAAATCCCTGTAAATTATGATTAGGATGCAATGAAATTTAAGAACATTCTTTGTTACTACGAGATAGATAGATAGATAGGTAGATAGATAGATAGATAGATGATAGATAGATAGATAGATAGATAGATAGATAGATAGATAGATAGACAGATAGATGATAGATAGATTTGCTTTTATTCTCTAATTTGCAGGTACTTATTTAGCTCTCTACTCTCTAAAAGGTATTTTAAGGAGATAAAATCTAATCAGACAAAGACCTGCCTTCAAAATCACACTTATGAGCTAATAAAAATGGTAAGATTTGCAAAGAAAATAAGTAAATATAAAATAACTAGAGGCCCGGTGCACAAAAATTTGGGCACTCGGGGGGAAGAGGGGGTCCCTCAGCCCGGCCTGTGCACTCTCGCAGTCTGGGACTCCTCGGGAGATAACGACCTGCTGCTGTATTAGGCCTGCTGCCAGGTGGCAGAGGGCAGGCCCAATCCCTAGGTGCAGCCCCTGGTCGGGCTCAGAGCAGGGCCGATTGGGGAGTTGGGGTGCCGCCCCTGTCATGCACAGATTTCGATGCCACCCTCAGTCACGCTCAGGGTAGGGCTGATTGGGGGGTTGGGGCACCGCCCCCTGTCACACTCAAGGCAGGGTCAATGGGGAGGTTGCGGTGCCACCCCCTGTCACACACAGAGCAGGGCCAATCAGGGGGTTGGGGCACTGCCCCCTGTCACTCACAGAGCAGGGCCCATCAGGGGGTTGGGGAGCTCTCCACTGTCACTCACAGAGTAGGGCTGATAGGGGAGTTGGGGCACCACCCCCTGTCACACACAGAGCTGGGCGGATCAGGGGGTTGGGGTGCCGCACCCTGTCACACTCAGGGCAGGGCCGATGGGGAGGTTATGGCTCTACCTCGTCACACACAGAGCAGGGCCCATAGGGGGGTGGGGGGGTTGGGGCGCCGCAACCTGTCACACACAGAGCAGGGCCGATTAGGGGGTTGGGGCACTGCAGCCTGTCACACACAGAGCCGCAGGGCGATCAGGGGGTTTGGGCGCTGCCCCCTGTCACACTGATCCCAGTGCCGGGAGGCCTCTCGGCTCCACTGATCCCGGTGCTGGGAGGCATATTACCCTTTTACTATATAGGATAGAGGCCTGGTGCACAGGTGGGGCCGGCTGGTTTGCCCTGAAGGGTGTCCTGGATCAGGGTGGGGGTCCCCACTGGGGTGCCTGGCCAGCCTGGATGAGGGGATGATGGCTGTTTGCAGCTGGTCACACACCCTTCAGGGTGGGGGTCCCCACTGGGGTGCCTGGCCAGTCTGGGTGAGGGGCTGAGGGCTGTTTTCAGGCTGGTGGGTGACTGAAGCTCCCAACTGCTCCTTTTTTTCTTTTTATTCTGGGCCAGCTTTAGCTTTGAGGCTTGGCTCCAGCTCTTAGGCCTCCACTGCTGAAAGCAGTTTTCTGGTCTTTGTTTACCTTCTGTATTTGAAACAATGTTGCGATCCTGCTGGCTGAAGCCCTGCGGACTAAAGCAGGTTTCTAGGGTTTTGTTTAGCTTCTATATTTGTTACATAGTTGCTTAGAGTTGCAGCTCAGAGGCCTGCAGCGGCAGGCAGGGAACGTTGGAGTCCTCCATCACTGAAGCAAGCAAGCCTCATGTTAGTTTCAAGCTGCCTGGCTGCCAGCCGCCATCTTGGCTGGCAGTTAATTTGCATATTTCCCTGATTAGCCAATGGGAAGGGTAGCAGTTGTACGCTAATTACCATGTTTCTCTTTTATTAGATAGGATGGTAATGACAATTATTAACCTCTTACTCTGGGCCAGGCACTTCACCCACACTAACAATTCCAATGACCCTATGAGAGAGTTATCACCCCTGATCTGCAGATGTGCAAGCTGAGTCTTACAGGTTCAGGTAATTTTTTTCAAGGTTATAGTTAATAACAACTAGAATCCACTAACCATACACATGGCCGCCTATATGGCATAAGAATAGTGTATTGTATCTGATTCCATTTCTGAATGTCAGACACCTTGACAATATTTTAATATTTCATTTAGATCTGAATTGAGAGAGTCAAATTCAATGTCAACATATAACAAAAGACCTGAGTCCCCTACAGACCAGAACACATTCCAGTGTTTGAGAGTAAACTACTTCTCATGTGGAGAAGTAGTTTCCAGATTATTTTGCATTATGTTAAATTTAGTCCACTTATCAAGTCATTTGCCCAGCCTCCTTCCAATTTCATCCCTAAATATTCTTACACAGGAAGACTTCTTGAGCCACTTTCCTTGCAATCAAAGGGATTGAATTAAGATTCTGCATATTCACTTATCACTTAGCATTTCTCTGATCTCAATGCCACAATGATCTTGTCATTCTGACTCTGGTGCAATTTTTTAAAAAGATTTTTTATTGAGCCCTAGCAGGTTTGGCTCAGTGGACAGAGCATTGTCCTGCAGACTGAAGGGTCCCAGGTCCGATTCTGGTGAAGGCCATGTACTTTGGTTGTGGGCTCAATCCCCAGTAGGGGGAGGGCAGGAGGCAGATGATCAATGATTCTTTCTCATCATTGACATTTCTTTTCTTTCTTTCTTTTTTTTTCTTTTCTTTTTTGTTAATACTCATCTGAGGATATTTTTTGCATTAATTTTTAAGGAGAGTAGAAGAGAGAGGGAAAGACAGAGAGAAACATCGATGTGAAAGAAACACATCGATTGGTTGCCTCCTGCACACGCCCTGACCAGGGCCCGGGCTGGGGAGGAGACTGCAACCAAGGCACCCTTGACTGGAATCAAACCCTGGACCCTTTGGTCCGCAAGCCAAAGCTCTATCCACTGTGCTAAACCAACTAGTGCCTCATCATTTATGTTTCTATCTCTCCCTCTCTTTTCCTCTCTGAAATCAATAAAAATATTTTTTTAAAAAAATATTTTGTATTAAATCTGAGAGAGAGAGAGAAGAGAGAGAAACATTGATGTGAGAGCAAAACATTAATCAGCTGCACACCGCCTATTGGAGATTGAGCCCAAAACCAGGGCATGTGCACGGACTGGGAATCAAACCAGCAACCTTTTCAGTGCATGGGACAACACCCAACCAACTGAGCCACTCTGTCCAGGGCTCTGGTGCAATTTTTGGACCCATCTGTCCAAGCCTTACTAGTATCCTATCTAACAATAGACAAACATGGTAATTGACCATACCTTCACTACACCTCCCATTGGCTAATCAGCACAATATGCAAATTAACCACCAACAAAGATGGCAGTTAATTTGCATACGTAGTCCCCAAGCGGTGGAGTGAAGCCTGACCACCTGGGGCTGGCGGAGCAGCGAGGCCTGACATCTCTGGGGCTGGCGGAGCAGCGAGGCCTGACGTCTCCGGGGCCGGCGGAGCAGCGAGGCCTCACAGACCCGGGGCCAGCGGAGCAGCAAAGCCGGATGTTTCCGGGGCTGGCTCTAGCCAGAACTCAACCAAAGCGAAGGCCTGGGCCCCAGGTGCCGGAGGCAAACCGGTGCCAGCAGCCAGGGGAAAGGAAGGCCTATTGCACAAATCTCTTTGTGCAACAGGCCTCTAGTTATAGAATAAAATACAAGTGATTATTTAATATAAATTATTAGTTTTAAAACAAATTTCTAGAAAATGACCCTATAATCCCTCACCCCTAGTATAAAATGATTTTTTATATAACTTCTTAGTCTTTTGTTGTCATATTTGTATTTAACAAAGTTATCATATTTAACATTACAGTGTATCTACAATTGTGTCTTTTCTTCCCTGTAACATGCTGAATCATGTTTACAACCATATTTTACTTATTATGCCTGTATGGTTGAATATTCAGGATGATAGAATGTTTTTGCTACTACAAATTATCAAACAGGTTCATACATAAGACATTACCAATATTTTAGGTGTTTCATCTAGGTTAAGTTCCCAGAAGTGAGATTACTGTGTCAAATAATTTAAACATTTTTAAATCTCTTAATAAATGCTGGCTTAAAAAATAAATTGTGTAGGACACTGTCTTTGTTTTGTTGCACTTGTTTAGATTCGCCAAAACACTCAAAGTCTTTGTTGAAGGGATGCCATCTGGTTTACATATTTCTCTAAAGCCAACACCCAGCTCTGCGTTACTCCAGAAGATCTGCGCATGTCCAGCAAGCACCACTCACCTTCCGCCCTTCCGCTGCCCTTCTGTCTACTGTTGTGTAGAGGCAGCACCTCCAGGGACGTGATGCCTGAACTCTCCAGAATATTCACTTCCACTGTCAGCCTCCCCACCAGTTGCTGGGGTCGCACACTGATGATGTGCTCATACTTCCCAAGCCGCCTCTGCAAGAGCTCTTCATAACTCAGGAGGAAGACAGCTTTGTCCTTGCTGGGAATGACTACGGAGGCTCTGAACGTTTCAGTCCCCTTCTCCCTGTATGCAAGAGAAAAGGGATAGAGGGTTGGAGAAAGCCAGATTCCCTCGAGTCACCTTGGGGCACAGGCCAAACTGTAACAGTCCTTACAAATCAAAAGTCAAAATTATCACAGGGGGGTGAGGAAGGAGTAAAGGTTTGTACTAGAAGTTTGCAAAGGTCCAAAGGATACTAAAGAGTAGAGAATTCATACACTACTGAACTCTCCTCCCTCTTCCTGAGCCTTTTCCCAAGGGGCCAAAAGGGAAAGGGGACGCTAATTTAGCCTGGCCGGCATGCTCAGTGGTTGAGCGTTGTCCCGTGAACCAGGAGGTCATGGTTTGATTCCCAGTCAGGGTATATGCCTGGGGTTTTGGGTTTGATCCCCAATAGCGGGCATGCAAGAGGCAGACCATCAATGATTCTCATTGATGTTTCTATCTCTTCCTTCCTCTCCCTTCCTCTCTCTGAAATTAATTTAAAAAACATATTTTTTTAAAAAAAGTTATCTGTGTACGTGTCTTCAAAAAAATAGCTAACTTATAAGGTTTTCACATTTTGGTAAGGTGTGATGAATATGCTTAAGGGAAGGGTAAAAAGTAAAGTATTGCAAAGCATATAAAAATACAAATCATTTTAAATGCTTTCATTACATGGAGTGAGAGTTCTCTGATTCAAGATGGCAGGCTGACCGTAACAGGAAGAGTAAGGATCAAACCAAAGAAATAAGGGTGGTAGGACCAACCATCAGTGGGTATTTCAAGTCATTTCTGGAAGACCTGGGGAATTCCGTAGACCAAGAACTCTACAGCTCAGACACTGCAGGAAGGGACTGCAGCAAAGTAGAGAAACACACCATCTGCAGAATCTCAGAGACTCCGGGTTCTGGTTCAACAGGACACCACAAGATGAGAGTGAGAAGGGGGGCCAAGTACAGGGAGGAGAACTCCAAGTTTACATATAAATGAATGAATGACTAAGATGATGGTCTTCCTACACTCCTCTTTCCCAGAGCTGAAGAGACAAAAATGGAAAACTTCT
This sequence comes from Myotis nattereri, assembly GCF_964212035.1. NCBI lineage: Eukaryota > Metazoa > Chordata > Mammalia > Chiroptera > Vespertilionidae > Myotis > Myotis nattereri. The sequence continues at coordinate 156,302,113 of NC_138075.1, forward strand.
GTTGAAAGCTAATCAGAATGAGAGAAAAAAAAAAGACTGATACTTAAACCCATTATTGTAAAATACCAGAATATCAGATAGAGAAACATATAAAAGGAATGGTATTCGGCCACATTAAATGCAGTATCAGTAATACTGGATGTTGTGAGGCACTGGAGCAATGTCTTCAAAGTTCATTGGTAAATTATTCTGAATTTTAAATTCCATACACAGTCAACACTTTAATCAAGGTCTCAGAAAGTATGCCTTTCACACACTCATTTCGAGTAAGTAACTAAAGAATACACTTCAGCAAAGTGGAGGTGAAAATCAAGATATTATGGAATACAAGAAGTAATGAAACCAACCCAGGTAAATATAAAAAGGTGTCCCAAGGTCAATGTTATGTGACAAGGAAAATATTATGTGACAGTCTTCCATGGTCTGGAGACACCTATTCTGTCATGTTTAACAGCTCAGAAATCAAGATGTATCTCCCAATTAGTGATGCCTTCCAGTTGCTGTTGACAATGACATGGGTTCACTATTTGTAGAAGCTTGGTCACAACTGTTCACTTACCATTTCAAATGAGTTATGTGTCTTGCCAGATGCTAATTGTGACAAAATTAAATGTTATCTCATCAGAAAATCAATTAGAAACTCCAGGAAAAAAACAGAAATGTGTAGGTCGTGATCCAACTAAACTGTGGCATGATTCTGAACAATTTGTGAGTTATAAGAAAAGGTAATCCTGCTCTGACTGGTTTGGCTCAGTGGATAGAGTGTCGGCCTGCGGACTGAAGGGTCCCAGGTTCGATTCCAGTCAAGGGCATGTACCTCGGTTGTAGGCGCATCTCCAGTAGGGGGTGTGCAGGAGGCAGCTGATTGATGTTCTCTCTCATCAATGTTTCTAGCTCTCTATCCCTCTCCCTTCCTCTCTATAAAAAATCAATAAAATATTTTTTTAAAAAAAAGAAAAAAAGAAAAGGTAATCCTGATAAAGACCACTTGATGTGGTGAACACACAATGCTGTGTACAGATGGTGTGGTATAGGATTGTGCACCTGAAACCTGTACAATTCTGTGAACCCGTATCACCCCAATAAATTCAATAAAAGTGTTGCTTTTTAAGTTAAGTTTTAATAAACTGCTATGGCAAGGGAGGTTACATACCAGCAGCATCATGGAATATTTTTCGAAACAAAGGAAGACACAGGGTTATTATAGGATTGGGGGAAGGGTGGAATGTGGGTAAATGAAGCAGTGTTTGGAAGCTCAAAGAAAAGCAGGGCTGTGTGTAAGACATTTAATATCTGCCTGAACTGAGAAGCAAACTCAAGGTTCTTTGTTCTGAGGAGCTACAAAATTAAGATAAATATGGACTTTTCTGAAACTGTGGACCTTGGTTGCTTCTCATTATCAAAGTGAACCCATGACTCACATGTTCCATTCTCGCTAGCAGGATTTCCAACAGCAAAGTTTCTGACAGTCTATGAATTTAGAGAACAAGCTTTCTCAAAGCTACATCCTTTTATTAATGAACAAAATGCAAGCTTACCTGTTCACAATGTTTTATCTAGATACTAAGATCACTTTTCTCCAAACAGGCTGGTAGAGAGGGGAACAGAATCTTAGTATACTAGATGGCTCGACAGTAATGTTATTTATGTATTATTAAAAGTAAATGCTATTTCTGGGTTTTCAATGTTAAGATTCAGTTTATAGATAAAAAAATACAAATATTGTGACAGATTAGAATTTAAATGTTAGTAACTCTGACAACGAAAAAGTAAATTATTAGATAAGAAAAGATGGGTGCTGGGAATGAAAACAGAGAGGTAAGGTAAAATGCCAGAGTGGGAATATTATCAGAGATTGTAGGGCTAGTCTAAGATGGTATAACTGCTAAAATGGATGTAAGAAGAAGGAATAATAATGTAAAAATTTGGAACATAGAAGGAGAATGGAAGTGTTGTCATTAAAATCCTATGATTTCACAGTATAGATTCAACAAATAATATCTGATATTTATCAAGAAATTTTTAAAAACCAAGACCATCATAATATTTAGAGTTATGGAGATAAAAAAAACTGCAGAAACAGTAGAAATGGATGTTTCTAGGAAGGGGGAGTGCTAAACCATTCTTTTTTTTTTACTATAAATCCTTATTTATTATGCTGTTAACCAGGTGTATCATTATTATTATTATTATAAATTAGAAAATAAATTCTTGAAGGAAGAAAGAGATCAAGATGGCTAAGCAAAAAGGTAGAAAATTTGAAATTTGCTAAAGTGAATTTGTAATTTGTTAATTAAACGGCACTTACCCATTATCTTCTGTGGTTTTATTCCTGTCCTCTTTTACCTTATCACCATTTTTCTTTTCTCTCTCTGTAATTTCCCCCTGATACACTGTGTCTCCAACTAGCCTGAAAGTAAGAGACAGCTGTGTTAGTAGTTTGCAGTTCCAAGACAAATGCATGGATCTCATAACCATGACAACAGTAGAAAATATTTTTATTTGCCTCTTGGATATGCAAAAACTGCATTCCAAACCAGGGCACTACCCTTGAATCATTCGTTTCATCCTAGGGCAATTGTCAACAGGTACAAATGTTAAGACACAACTCGAGGTGCCTCTGATTCTTCAGGAAGAAATAAGATCTGCTCAGACAAACTTCCATGATAATCCATCAACGTGAATCTATAAATCTGAAATTTAGGCCCAGGCCTAAAATTCAAACCCAACACCTCCCCTCTTCTGCATATCTTTACCATCCACTGGGAAAAGAAAAACTATATCTAACATAGCCAAGGTTTCATGCTACCTTATCATTCAGATCTCAACTTAAACATTGCCTCTTCTGAGCCATCTCCCTGATTTCCCTACCTAAACAAGCCCCTCTCAATTTTGTTTGCCTTCTTTATAGCATTTGCTACTGTCTGAAATGACCTCATGTATTGATTTGTTTACTTATTATTATTATAAAATTTCTAGTGCAGAGCAGCACTATCTCTTTCATAGATGTGGACAATCACTTTGAAGAGAGCCTGGCCCAGAGTGGGTACTCATTTGTTGGAGGGAAGGAGAGAAAGAAAGAGGAAAAGAAGAGGTCATGGAAAGGAGGAAGAAAGGAAGAGAGAGAGAGGGAGAAAGGGAGAAGGAAGAGAAGGAAGGGGGAGAGAAAGAAGAAGGGAATCAACCTTCTGGCCCATGTATCATCCGCTGAGAAATAAATGCTCACAGCTCAAAGGCTGTGGGCCACACACATCAGCTCAGGCTCACCCTGTCCACCCCACACAGAAATCTTCATTCCGGGCTCTCTGACTCTGTCACCTACATAGTGAAGTTGGTGATGAAAGCTGCAGCTGGAATCTGCATCAGAAACTCAATTTCTTGGTCCTCAGAAGCTCTGTTCAGCATTCTGCAGGAAACCGCAGTGAAGGCATAGCGAGAAATAATGGTAGACTTCACCGAGAATTCTGTCATCAAAGGTTTGGTTTTCTGTTGGAATTAAAACACACAGTATTTTCAATGATGTGTGAAACCATGATTCAGCCATTTGGGAAAGAAGTGGTTCTTTTTTTCCATAAGAGAAATTAACTTCAATTTGGGAGAGTTTGGCATGTAATTCTTTACTTCTGTCTTTGCCTTTTCTGACTTTTCCACTTTTTACTCCCTCCACTTGTAAGACAGCCATGGTTAAATAACCAGTTTATGACATAGGAACAAATCTTCTGGCCTAACTTTAACAAATGCACACAGTTAATATTTCCAATTTAACTGACACTATGCAATACTTAAGTTCTTTAAAGAGTTATTGGAATTTTAGAAGTAAAGTGTATGACGTATATAATATGTTTCTGTTATAAATATTTAGTGCCGGGAGCCAGTCCATCCTTGCTGTTTCAAGGGACCTGGCATATATGGCATACTGTTCTTAATATGTTTGCTCACCTTCTTGGCACTATGTGTTTTAACCAAGGTCTCTGAGAAAGGTTGTTTCCCCAGGTAGGGATTGTTCCCTGAAGTCAGGGAGGGGATAAAACTCCTTAACTAAGTGCCAGGCGGGTAGTTAATCACTTTAACTACGAACAATCATGCTTAAGCTACATAATCTTTACTCCCTGGAATGGAGATAAGAAACGCCCTAACCTTTGAAATAGAGATTGATAGGATTGGAATCAACTGGTATAAATACAGATGTAAGAAGACAGAACGAAGAGAGACAGAAATTGGCACAGAACCTACACAGAACATTCTCTAGAGACAGAAGAACTTCGCTGGAGAGAACATGGCAAAAGATCCTGGACAGAAACTGGCCTCAGAACCTAGAGACAGAACCTAGCGAGAGAACATAGCAAAAGATCCTGGACTGAACCTGACTACAGAAATTGGCAAGAGAACCTGACTAGAACCTGGTGACTGAACCTGGCTGGAGAACCTAGCGAGGGAACATGGCTACAGAACCTGGCTGGAGAACCTGCAGAACCTAGCAAGAGAACATGGACACAGAACCTGGCTGGAGAACCTAGCAAGGGAACATGGCTACAGAACCTGGCTGGAGAACCTGCAGAACCTAGCAAGAGAACATGGACACAGAACCTGGCTGGAGATCCTAAGCAGAACCTCTCTGGAGATCCAGACCAGAACTTGGCTGGAGATCCTGGCTGGAGATCCTGGCTAGGCTGCTGATCAACTGAACACTGTCTCCGTGTCATTCCTTCTTCGCTGACTCCGTGCCACCTTTGGGGACCCCTGGACCTGCTGGGATTGGACCCCAGCAATTTAGGTCACATTTATAGAATCACCAAACTGATAAAAAATCAAAGCATGCCTAAAGAAGTTCTCATTTTTCAAATTAATTTCAATACCCACTTAGAGACACTATAACCCTGGCTTTCTCATTTGGAGTACAATCACATTATTGTAAAATGGGAGTCAATACTGAGCTCCAGAAAGTACTGGGGGATTTAGAACCCCCAAAAGGGAAAGTTTATGCTAATTAAATTTATCCTAAAAGGCTCTGATAAGGGCTGTCACTACCTACTCCTTTAAGAAAACGTTTGTCGATCCCTAGTCTATACTATTTGAACAGATAAGGCCCTGATATCCATCATTATACATTGGTGTGTTTTAGGAAGAGATCTCAAATTATATAGTTCGTAGACTTTTTTATTTGACTTGCATAATCTTTAAAAGTCTTGGTGACAACATTTAAAAATTAGGAAAGGTCACATAGAAATCCATAATGCCCATTTTTCTTGAAACACAAAGTGGGACCACTCTAGCTATGCATCCTGCATGATCAGAAGCTGCTGGCTCTACTGCTGGCTGCTTCTTTGGATCAGACTCATACATATCCCATCCTCCCAGCTACTCAGGCCCTTCCAATCCCAATTGCCTCATTGACACTGAGGCTGACACCGAGTAGCCATTTTCACTGTGTTTTTACTGGATTTTTCCTTATTCCCAGCCCATTTCCCCCATTGATGTTCTCTGTTCTACTTGATAAAAAGTGCCCACAATTGCACACTGTATTTAAAGCAGCACTTTTCACAACAGCTAAAATGTGGAAACAACCCAAGTGTCCCCTGATAGATGAATAGACAAACAAGATGCAGCATATGCAGACAATGAGATGCTATTCAGCCTTTAGAAGGAAAAAAAATCTGACGCATGTTACAACACAAATGAACCATGAGAACATTAGGCTAAGTGAAATAAATCAGACATAAAAGGACAAATGCTTTATGGGTTTTTGCAAGATGAAAAGAGTTATGAAGATTGAAGGTGGTGATGGCTGCATGACAGTGTGAATGTACTTAATACCACTGAACTGTACACTTTAAAGGGTTAAGGTACATTTTGTGTTATGAGTATTTTACTATAATTTTTTAAAAAGAAAGAAAAAATCATCTTTTTAAAAGGACACAGATTCTTTGTTTTTTGTGCTATTGAGAGCTGGAGTTTTATTCACTTCTCTGTGAATCCTGGCCTTAGTGACTTGCCTCACCTAGAGAACCCACTGGAAGTGATGCCCTGGGACTAAGAGGCCAGGCCACAGGAAACTCCACCAACTCCATCCGGGTCTCTCAGAACACGCTCTGTGGAGGCTCTGAGTTACCACATTAGCCTGAGACTGTCATGCCGTCAGGCCATGTGCAGGCTCTGCAGTGGCTGTGGCAGTGGAGCCCAGCTACAGCCATTCCTGCCCAGAGCCCAGCACATGAGCCAAGCTGTAATGAAGCCTCCAGATCAGCCCATCTGCCAGCTGAGTAGCACTGGGCGCGCTCCATCCACATCATGTGGCCAGAAGACTCGCTCAGCGGAGCCCTGCCCAAACCCTGCCCCACAAATGGTGCAATAATGGTTCTGGCTTTAAAGCCACTGAGTTTGGGGAAGATTTCTATACAGCATAAAACTGGAATTCCTGCCTCGTCTCTTTAGACATTTTAGGGTTTGCAACACTACTGTAGGGTGGCTTGAGCTTGAGTGAGTGTTAGTCATTTTGCCACTTATTCTTAACTTTACGCTATTTTTGATCTCTACGTGTTTTATTTGTTTGGTTTTGTAGACTAGACTTCTGCATATTAGAAATACCCTTGAAGTCCTACTGGAAGAAGTTACAGTATAAATTATAAAGACAAATATAAAGAATAAAATTCTCAAGTTCAATCCTCTCACTTTATCAATGTGACCAAAGGCCACACAGGTAGGAGGTGATAAACCTAGCTCAGGAACCTTGAGTCCCTGACTACCAATCCTGCCTCTTCCATCAAGCGTTCATGGAGGAGACTGACTGTTCTAAGCTTTCCAGAGATCACTGTTAGATGGCCAGTAAAATACAGACCTCCAGAAGCACGCCAAGTATAACTCAGTCTTCGTTGCCAATTCAAAACCTACCTGTGAACCTCAGTAATTATCCATTAAATTTTCCACATTCAAGACATAGACATTAAGTTGAACCTGTTCTGCACTGTGGTCATATACTGACATTTTCCCAAAATTTTTGTCAACCTATCACTTAACTCTTTTACATAAAAGTATAGTACTATTGGGGGAAATCCTTTTAAGTTCATAGCTTAGATAAAAGTATATATTCTAGCTGCATAGCATTCCAACTAATTTAGCCTTCAGTAGATAGTCTTTGCCCATACTATTTTTAAAATAATTCAAAAACATCTTCATAACCAAATGGACACAGACACCATGGGGGTGAGGGCATGTGCTGGGGGTGGGAGTGGCCAGAGAGAGGTCAATGGGGGAAAAGGGAGACATATGTAATACTATATGTAATACTTTAAACAATAAAGAGTTTTTAAAAATCGTCTTCGCTTGGTACATCTGTGACTATTTTGATGTCATGTTGATTTGTTATTATTTATAAGATAATTATCAATTATAATTTCATTGAACTTTAAATGTGAAAATTAGAAACTCCTGACAAAAGACTAAGTTTACCTATACTATGGCATCTTCTTTTGCCTTAAATTAAGATTATGAATACAGCAGAATTTTCCACAATCTTACATCAAAAATAGGAGTCATATTTATGGATCCAAAAGACAGGCTGAGGGAAGTCTTAAGAAACTATTTTAGTTTTACTGCTTCTGCCCAGTTACTGTTTTCCCATAGGAGCCACTGCTGTTACTTTTGAGTCATAGCCCTTGCCTTTCTGCTATAGCACTCCCAGTCTACAATCTATTGAAATTAGATTGATCCCCACTTTCCTCAAGCTACCCATCCCTTATTCATATCCCCACTAGATTGTAAAAATGTAGAAAACAGGGACCAAGACTTACTCCTTTTTTTTTCCACTCACAGCTCTCAGTATACAGTAAAAATAAAAAACATTTATGGAATTTAATTGGATTTTCTGAATCTTGAACAATTAAAGAAAAATACCCCAAGAAAAGGAAATGCTAATAAACTAATATTTATTAAACACTACAATAGACTAAATTCTATGAATGATGGGGAAGAAATGTTACAGATGGTTCCTTCTCTCAAGGCACTACAATCACATTGGGAAGAAAGTGCAACATAGAAAGGTATAGGGGTATGTATTTTTTTAATTTATTGGCTATAAGTTTTTACAGTTTTCAGAAGAAAGGGAAATCAGTGAGGTATGTAGAAGTAAGAAAGGGTTTTAAAACAGACATAGAATTTATATGTGGTGAACAAAAGCAAAAAGAACATTCTAGAAACACAAAATTCATGGAAGTAGAAATGAATCACATTACACTTTGTTTCTGGAACAAAGAACAGAACAGTTTAATTAGAAAGAAGAGTACATTATGAGAAGAGTATTGGACAGGTATATCAAATCATAAGGAATGGACAACCCCAAAGGCTAAGTACAAAACTTGGAATGGCTGAGGTTCATGAAAGTGTGTCATAAAAAGAAAGCTATAAAACTATTGCTTCAATTTTTCCCAGTACACAGTTCTTAAAAATCCAACATGCTTTCCATTTTTATATTTAACTCATTTTGCTTGGAGATGTCAACTGGAAAATAGGGGGTAAAAATCAAGTCTTCCTGTGACATAATAATTTCTTCATTATTTTTCTACTAAAGCTAAACAGATGGAAAAGCAGTTTGAGGCAGGGAGTGTCTTAATTAGCTTCTCAAGGGAGCAAACATTTCTGTGTGACTCATGTGAGTCACTTAAAATCAAGCCACCCAGAGGATGTCCTGAATTACCCAAGATGCCATCTGAAAATGTAACTGAGGAGTGTTTGTGAAGGTATTTGCCAGAAGTCAAGCCTCTTCCCAGAAGATTAACCTCTTGTTATTTTATTCTGATCTCACAGTTCTTTAGTGATCATTAGGAGAATTAATTTTGGAGGTGGTAGAGAACCTCAGAAATCATCACTGTATCAAGGAGAAGTCTGAGGCTTGGCAGGTGCCTAAGAAAAACAACAGAGCCCATGTTATTACATGAAGCAGAAGACCTCCAGATGAGGCACCTCCCTAACAAGGTACCTGCATGTATCACCTTGGAGAAATAGTTTACCCTCCTGTAGACAGAAGGTAACATCAGCCCTGGATTGCCTATCTGTGGTAATAATTCTACATAGCAATATTTCATGTTCAGAAGAGGAGAAAGACAAAATGCAATTATCATCTTTATGTTGGAGGAAAACCTACTCTATACAACTCATAAAAGGATAAAACATGGTGGTTAAAGTTGGGAGTAGGGAACCAGACACACGTATAATGAACCCTCTTGTGAGGTAATGACACCCAGCACCATGCTACCTGCTGTATTAATTAACTATACTTTCTGTTTTTATATATTCTTGATACTCTGGCATTTGGGGCCTTGATCCCAGGGCTAGCCAATTCCTAGAGATAACAAACAACTCCCCTGTGAGCACACCTTTGATATACAACCAATCAGTCAAGAGTCCATGCTCCCAAACACCTCATTTATCAAACTCTCACACACTCAGCCAATATTCGTCTGCCCTAAAACACCCCAGATAACTAAGGATCACCTCAATAGCCCAGAGCCTGCCAAAATTATTCAAACTATCCAATCTTAAGCTTACTCCCCGATTCCTTCCTGCAAAAAAACAATAAAGGCTTGCCCTAAATGGTTTGGCTCAGTGGATAGAGTGTCGGCCTGTGGACTGAAGGGCCCCAGGTTCAATTCCGGTCAAGGGCATGTACCTTGGTTGCAGGCACATCCCCAGTGGAGGGTGTGCAGGAGGCAGCTGATCAATGTTTCTCTCTCATCGATGTTTCTAACTCTCTATCCCTCTCCCTTTCTCTCTGTAAAAAAATCAATAAAATATATTTTTTAAAAAAAACAAATCAATAAAGGCTCAGAGCCATGCTCTCTCTCTGCCCCTTCTGCCTCCTGACTGATCCTGGTTTCCCCGTGTGACCCTGCATGGTGTTCTATGCTCCTGTTCCTACAAATCTGTGAATATAAACTTCCTTCATGATGATCATTTCTGGGTCTACCTCTCACCACAACTGCTTAAAACAAATTCAGTCTACAAATTTTAGAATACCCACTATGATGGAGATGCTAGACATGGCCCTTCCCATTGGTAGGTTAAATGATGACAATGAATTGTTTTAGGGAAACCAGGCCAGTCTCTGTTAAGCACCATGGAGACTTAGGCACAAAGACACCCCTGCTTTTTAAACTATAAACTTTTTTTGTGTTTGTGAGGTCAAAGAGCTTCACAAAAAGGGTATCTAATTAATTCAGGATAAATCATGCAAATCCCTGTGGTCCATGAGCTGGCAGTGATAATGACTACCAGGTGTTGCCACCCACATGTTATTCATTCGTTAGAGTAGAGGACATTCAAATTAGTGTGGTATGGCTGAGTACAAAATATAAGGAGAGTCATAGGATACACAGGCTACAGAGTCAAGCAGGAGCCAGGTCACACAGGGCTTCACCTGTTCTTAGAGTTAATCCTACAAGTGATAAGGAATCATTGAAGACATTTGTAAAAGAAAGTCTGCTGGAAAGATCACTCTGGTACCAATTGAATTGGCAAATAAGGTTCATGTTAAAAAATTGTAATACATGGAAAAGAAAAACTTTAAAAATTCCTAGAGATTTCAAGTCCTAGCTGGTTTGGCTCAGTAGATTGAGCATTGGCCTGTGGACTGAAGGGTTCTGGGTTCAATTCCAATCCTGGTCAAGGGCACCTACCTCAGTTGCAGGCTTGATCCCTAGCCCTGGTCAGGGTGCATGCAGGAAGCAACCAACTGATGAGTCTCTCTCACATTGATGTTTCTGTCAGTCTCTCCCTCTCTCTCCCACTCTCTCTAAAAATCAATGGGAAAAATATCCTTGGGTAAGGATTAACTGCAACAAGAAAAAAATTCCTAGATATTTCTAAAAAAAATCAGGGCAATTACATAAAGTCTCAGTCATGGGGTTAAGAAAATTTTTATAACCAAGGATGAAAACTCAAAGGCTATAAGGAAAAGATAAACTTATTTGCTACTTAGAAACTTAAAATTTTCAAATGACCAATATGCCATAAACAGAGTTAATAGACAAATGACAAATTTAGGAGAGAATTATTCCAACTTAGAAGACAGAGTATATATAACAAACAAAGATATCTGAAATACTGACAATGAGGGGATAAAAATATACAAGAGAAAAATGAGTAAAGGACCTGAAAATAATCCATTTACAGAAGAACTACTCTGAATGGACAAGAATGTACAGGAAAAACATCGTAAGTAGTTAGGAAAATGCAAGGTAAAAGGACAATGAAAGAGACCTGCAAATAAAAAAAGGGTAATTCTATCTATTGTTGGTGGAAATGCGCATATTCATTATTGCTGACAGAAATGAAGTTAATACAGATAGTATGAAGAGTAACAACATTCAAAAAGTAGTCTGAAACATCTATCATAATTTAAAATGCATATGCACTTTGATCCAGCAATACTTCTACTGAAAATCTAGGCCATTATATTAAAATCAACCACATAACAGAATAAACAGAAAGTTTTTTGCAGCAGTATTTACAGAAGGGGAAAAAATCTGGAAACAAATGGAAAATTCATCAATAGAGTGTTTAATAAATTATGGTGTGCCAACAACAAGGAGCATGTCCCACCATCTAAAAGAATGGCTAGAGGCAGTCGGGGTGAGGTACTGTTGACTGAAAGTAATAATTAATAGAAAAATACATATAATTGAGAAGGCAGTTTGGTATATTAGTTAAGAGCATGGACTCAGAAACCAGACTGTTAGGACTCAAATTCTGGCTCTTCCCCGTTTTACTAATTGTGCAGTTTAGAGCAAGTTATCCAAACTCTCTTTTTCTCATCTGTAAAATGCCTCAAAAAAGTGTGGCAAGAGTGTTTGAACTATGACACATGAAGCACTTGAAACAATGCCTGGCACATAGTAAGTACTCAGTACACATTAACTGTCATTATAGGAACTCACTTGAAAGTAGTCATCAGAAATCTCATGGATGCAAATGAGTGTAAGGTCCCCCCATCTTCCTCTGTTCTGGTCTTTGTCATCTTCCCCATTACTAGTACACTTAAAATTTACTTGATTATTTTATCTCTGTCCCCCTTTAGAATTCAAGTTCTATGACAGACAGGGTCTTTGGTCTGTCTTGTTCACTGCTGTATATCCAATGCCTAGAACAGTGTGGGGCAAATAGGAAGTATTCAAAAATTATTTGTTGAGTGAATGCCTGAGTTCAAATCTGTTAGCTTCCAACATGCATTGAGAGCCTTGCCCAACTCATATCACATGAAGCTTTACTCTACAAATGTGAATTCTTCATTTGATTTAGCTGTTTATCTCACAAGAAAGCCTTTATTTTTGTGTAAGAATGTCATAAAAAAGTAAAGGTGAATTTAGGTGTGTGTGTTTTTCAGGGAGGCCTTTAAAACATCATACTTTTTTTGTTCATCAGTTTATGTTGTTCATTATATTCCATAAATGAGTGAGATCATGTGGTATTTATCACTCTGTGACAGATCCAGAGACAGAGAAACATCGATCAGACCATCAAACCTCAGAGGGAAGGTAGGGGAGGGTGGGGGTAAGGGGGAGAGATCAACCAAAGAACTTATATGCATGCATATAGGCCTAACCAAAGGACACAGACAACAGGGGGGTGAGGGCATGAGTGGGGGGGATGGGGGGTAATGTGGGGATAAGGACACATATGTAATAACTTAATCAATAAAGAATTAAAAAAAAATAAAAACAAAACAAAAAAAAGTCATACCTTGTCCTTATAATTCTACTGAAATAATCAGGTGTCTTACCAGAAAGAAAAATCCACTTAAATAAAATCTTATAAAAGCTGCACTGTTTCATGTTAGAACCCTTCTACAAGCAACTTTATAAGCTTTGGAGAAGCTATAAGCAAAGTTAGTGCCTGGTTCAAAATACACAATTAGTGAGGGGACAGATGTAAGATGCACCATGAATATACATACCAGCCTTTGCAACAGCCGGAGTTGCCTCGGGACCCTGAGTCCAACCTATAAAGAGAAGAGTCATGAAATGTAATTGTGAGGTCATTCTTAAAGAAGTTAGTTACATGAGGAGGTTAAAATCAATTGAACTTCACAAAAAAGGGCTATCTATCCTGAAAAGAGGTTTTGATCTTTAATCAGAAAGCTTCTAGGCCAAAACTCGAATTCATCCCTCCCAGGCCTGGTTGACTGCTGAACCCATGATGGCATATTACCTCATTTTCTGAGTGACCTTAATCCGTTAGAGGAGTATGGATGGAATGACAAGAGCAGAAAGTTCATCTGTATTGCTTCACTTAATTTGGGCTTGAAAATAAGCTCATTGTTATTGTATCCATTACAGTAAGTAAGTACATTCGGCCTTACTCAAATATTCAACTCAAAACTCTAGGAAACTCCGGAAGCAAAACTGAACTGGATTTGAATTTTCTTATTTTGTTTTTTCCTGATGATTTGTTATACTTTCCCACATGAAGAGGAGGAGCATGAGATGATAAAATCCTCATTTTCAAAAATCATACTAATGAACCAGCCACTCTGGACTAATTTAAAAATCCTAGCTGGTTGTGGAACTTTACTCGTGGCAAATCACTGTTTAAATAACTGAAGTGTAAGCTATTGTTGCTGTGAGTATGAATTGTCCTTTCTGGAGGCAAGTTGCCAATGTAGATCAAAACTTGAAAAATATGCCTCAGTCTTATGTGTATCTTTTTTTAACAGCTTTATGAGGTATAATTTAAAGTACACAATTCAATGGTTTTAGTATATTTGTAGAGTTGGGCAATGATCAATTTAGAAGATTTTTGTCATCCCAAAAGAAACCCTGTACCCCTCAGCTGTCAACTCCCAGCCCCTGCATTTCTGCCTGGTCCTAGGCAACCACCAATCTACTTTGTCCCTATGGATGGGCTCTTCTGCACATTTCATATAAGTGGAATCATACACTATGCAGTCTGTTATGACTAGCTTTTTTCATTTAGCATAATCTTTTCAAGATTGTTCCATGTTGCAGCATGTATTAGTGCTTCATTCTTCTCTGTGTCTGAATATATCCAGGCAATGAATATGCCACATTTTGTTTATCCACTTATCAGCTGATAGACTTTAGATTATTTCTACTTTGGGGCTATTATATGGAACTTGCATGAAAATTCACATGCAAATTTTGACGTTGGGTATATATTTTTATTTCCCTCAGATAGTTTACCTGGGAATGGAATTCTTGGGTAGTGTAGTAAATTTAACTTGTAAGAAATTGCCAAACTGTTTTCGCTGTAACATTTTACATTCCCACCATATGAATGTACAAGAAAATTCTTTGGAACTTTCCAAACAATTGTTAAAATTGGAAATAGCCTAAACTACCCTTGGAAAGTGGTTTGGTTAAATATTTTGTGATACACAGATTAGTTAGAATACAGCTATTAAAAATAATGATGGGGATCTATATTTATTGACATCAATAAATATTCCTTTTACTGGACTTCGGTGCTGTTCAACAAATAATTCTCTAGCTCTCTGCCAGATGTACTGCATTTCCTGGTCCCCTTATGGCACGGTAGGGCCATGTGAGTGGTTCTGGCCAATAAGGTGTGAATGCAAGCAACACTTGTCACTTCTGGGCCAAGTGTTCAACTCCAGATGTGTACTACTGCAGAAATGTCTTTTCTTTGTGGCACAGTAATTAGCAGCATTTGAGATGGCAGCTTCTGGTCCAGTCCAAGTTCCTGAGTGAGCATAACGTGTATATCTCCTCCCCTGCCAACCCAAGTTGGACAAGTTGTATAAGCGAGAAATAAACATTTGAGACATTGAGATTTGGGTGTTGTTACCACAAGTATAGCCTAGCCGATCCTGATGGATATATTAGGGATACATGTTTATGTGATTAAATCAAGTGACAAAACACAGTATCTAACATGACCTCATTGTTGTAAGTGTAAGTGTTTGTATGTGTAGAATGTGAACCAAAATGCTAATGATGTTACCTTTGGGTGGTTGAGTTCCTTTCCTTTAAACTTTTCTGTGTTACTTCAGTTTTTGACAAAGTAGCCATTATTACTTCCAATAAAAGAAATCACAGAAAGATATTTCCATTTGTAAACTAAAAGTTTAACAGAAACTGTTTTAATCCCCATCCTCTCCCTGATCCCCCACCCCCAAAAAATACTATTGTAAATTACCATTATAATTGGAATTCAAAGAAATAATATAGGACTTAGATTGACATCTTCCCTGACTCCAAATGAGAACCAAACACTTACTCGGAGGATACTGGTTTCTATTTCTGAGATGAGGTGGGCTATGTGAGACTGTTTAAGGCAAGCCACAATGAGCATCCTGGGCAAGGTCTTTTTTAGTTCTGCAGATTCATCTCTGGCCTTCCCATCCTAAAATTGTGGAATTGTCGGGGGACCACTTAACAGAACTATGATCCGAAGGAAAGCCCGGCCTCTCTCAGGTATTATGTTCTCTGATTGATCTAAAGTATTTTCTTTGAAGTTCCCTCCTTTGTAAAATAAGTTTTTTAAGAAAATAAACAAGCTTTAAGGAGAACAAGAGAAATTGGTTTTTCATTTTTGAGATGACTATCTGACGTCTCAGGGGGTCATTATGGCTTCACTTCAGTCCAAGTTTAAACTCAGACTGAACCAGAATCAAAGCTTCCCGGCATACGCAGTTTCCTGGTGCCAGCCAGGACTGAAGTGGAAATAACACCAACGTAGTCATCATTGTTTTCAGTTAAGCATTCCTGATCCCTTTTATTGCATTAGAAGAATCTTGGAGTGGGGCTTAAGGACAGATAAGTGACTCCAGCTTAATGTCAAGGACTGCTATGCATAGTAATCCTAGAGCTTCCACCAACCTGCCTGAGACCCCAAATCATAGACTTAAGAGTTGGCCCAAATAACATTTTTTGGTCTTCCTAAGCTGAACTTATCTGTCCAGCATTAGAATAGAAGATGTCCAGGCCACAACGTTTATTAAGAAATATAAGCTGTGCCCAGCCAGTATGGTTCAGTTGGTTTTGCATTGTCCAAGAGGTTGCGCATTTGATTCCTAGTCAGGCCACATGCTTGGGTTGCAGGCTTGATCCCCAGTAGGGGGTGTGCAGGAGGCAGCCGATCGAGCATGGATATTTCTATCATTCTTTCCCTCTCCTTTCCTCTCTTTAAAAAAAAAAACCAAAAAAAAACCCCAAAAAGGAAATGAAAAAAGAATGTACTATGTTCTTGAGTGACCATGAGAGACTTTGTGATGAAGGTGTGGCTACAACTAGTTGTGTAGGATGTCTGTTGATGTGGGATGAAAGGGAAGGAAGAATTTAAGAGAATCAGGTTCAATACAGGAACTATGTGAAAAATGGTCAGTTTCAAAGATCTGCCACTGCCTCTTCAACTCATAAGAACCAAGTAGCATTCACTACCAGGAGGTAGAAGGGGGGTTGCAGATTTCCTTTACACAAGGAATGTAAATATAGAGTTTACAATCTCCCCCATCTAGCCCATCATTAGTTAGGCCAACCATAGGTCAAAAATAGCAGGCACTGCTTAAATGTTTATAAGTTGGTTAACAGAGATTTATTTTTTTCCCAGGATCCATCACAGTGTTGGATCACGAATAGAAGAGAAGAGAAATATCCTGAAAAGTCCATAAATGGGAAAGAGCAGGGGAAGACAGGAGATCAGTGAAGCCTAATTCTACCCGTGGTGAAAGAGACTCTGAAAACACAGCATGTACATTGCCTTTCGGTGTGGATGCTCTAAAGACCCAGATTGACGGAGACATCAAGGCAGGATTCTCGCCATCTACCTTCGTGTCACTGGGTCTGTGACACTAGGTCCCATACAGAGCCAAGAGACGCTGCACTTGGCTCAGCCACACACCATCAAGTGACTGGTCATGCGTTCCTAGAAGATTCTGTACTGAGAATTCATCTACCAGTTGGCCCCAACTTCTGAGGGCATTCAAAAGTCCTGAAACCAAGACCCAGGAACCCAGGAGTTGGTTGCCTCAGAGATGTGTTACAGCGTCTGTCATAAAACCAAAGGCTTCAGGTTGGAAAGGCACTGGAGGTGCCATCTACCACCTGGGCTGAGGACAGTTAGCCTGAGAAGACCCCCAGGTGGGTAATTCTGTATCACTTACACAAAAGTTTTCTTCCTTTGGAGTAATGTTGCTGCAGGTTGTTTAGCTATCAAGCATTTGCAATTTGGGGGGCCTAAAATCTCAGCAATGGAAAAACAAACTTAATTTGGGGGCTAAAATTTCAACAATTTCAGGCAACTTAAAAAAAAAAAATCAATTAACCTTAGGCAAGTTGCTGGGTTTTTTGGGTTTTTTTGACTGTGAAAAACAAGGGACATGGACCTAGCTTGTAGGAAAATGAGAAGGTTCAGGACCCCCTGTCCTTCCTCAGAGAGCTCAAGTCTCCATCCCTTGGTCCCATCTTTTTAAATAGACTCTGCTGTTCCTTAGATACAAAAGTTTTCTGGACGCGGCTTGCATGGCTCAGTGGTTGAGCGTCAACCTATGAACCAGGAGGTCATGGTTCAATTCCTGGTCAGGGCACATGACCGAGTTGCAGGCTCAATCCCAGGAGGCAGCCGATAAATGATTCTCTCTCATCATTGATGTATCCATCTCTCTCTCCCTCTCCCTTCCTCTCAGAAATCAATACAAATATGTATGTGTGTGTGTGTATATATATATATATATATATATATATATATATATCCTATCTAATAAAAGAGAAACATGGTAATTAGCCGTATGACCACTACCCTTCCCATTGGCTAATCAGGGAAATATGCAAATTAACTGCCAGCCAAGATGGCGGCCGGCAGCCAGGCAGCTTGAAACTAACATGAAGCTTGCTTGCTTCAGTGACGGAGGAAACCAACGTTTCCCGCCTGCCTTGCTGGCCTCTGAGCTTCCAGTTTGAAACATAGGTACAAATATAGAAGCTAAACAAAACCCCAGAAACCTGCTTTCAGCGAGCCGGGATCTCAGAGCTGGAGTTGATAAAGTGTTTCGATTATAGAACCCAAACAAACCAGATACCTGCTTTCAGCAGCAGAGGCCTCAGAGCTGGAGTCAGAGCTAAAGCTGGCCCAGAATAAAAAGAAAAAGAAAAAAAGGAGCATTTGGGAGCTTCAGTCACCCGCCACCCTGAAAACAGCCCTCAGCCCCTCACCCAGACTGGCCAGGCACCCCAGTGGGGACCCCCACCCTGAAGGGTGTGTGACCAGCTGCAAACAGCCATCATCCCCTCATCCAGGCTGGCCAGGCACCCCAGTGGGGACCCCCACCCTGATCCAGGACACCCTTCAGGGCAAACCAGCTGGCCCCCACCCATGCACCAGGCCTCTATCCTATATAGTGAAAGCGTAAAATGCCTCCCAGCACCAGGATCAGCGGAGCCGCAAGGCCTCCTGGAACCAGGATCAGCGTGACAGGGGGCAGCGCCCAAACCCCTTGCGGCTCTGTGTGTGACAGGGGTGGGGCCACAACCTCCCTATCGGCCCTGCTCTGTTCGTGACAGGGGAAGGCGCCCCAACCCCCTGATCAGCCCTGCACTGTGCCTGATAGGGGGGAGCTCCTCAACCCCCTGATTGCCTTGCGGCTCTGTGTGTGACAGCATGCAGTGCCCCACTCCCCTGATCGGCCCTGCTCTGTGTGTGACAGGGTGCGGCGCCCCTACCCCCACCCCCCCCCCCACGGGCCCTGCTCTGTGTGTGACGAGGTAGAGCCATAACCTCCCCATCGGCCCTGCTCTGAGTGTGACAGTGGCAGCGCCCCAACCCCCTGATCAGCCCTGCTCTGTGTGTGACAGGGGGCGGTGCCCCAACTCCCCTATCGGCCCTACTCTGTGAGTGGCAGGGGGGAGCTCCCCAACCCGCTGATTGACCCTGCTCTGTGCGTGTCAGGGTACAGAGCCCCAACCCCCCTGGTGGGCCCTGCTCTGTGCGTGACAGGGGGTGGCGCCGCAACCTCCCCATCGACCCTGCCTTGGGTGTGACAGGGGGCGGTGCCCCAACCCCCCAATTGGCCCTACCATGAGTGTGACTGAGGGTGGTATCACAACCTCCCAATCTGCCCTGCTCTGTGCATGATGGGAGGCACCCCAACTCCCCAATCGGCCCTGCTCTGAGCCCAACCAGGGGCTGCACCTAGGGATTGGGCCTGCCCTCTGCCACCTGGGAGCAGGCCTAAGCCAGCAGGTTGTTATCTCCTGAGGGGTCCCAGACTGCGAGAGAGCACAGGCTGGGCTGAGGGACCCCTCCTCCCCCCGGACTGCACAAATTTTTGTGCACCGGGCCCCTAGTATGTATATATAGGGGGCCTATATATAGGGGGCCTATATATATAGTATGTATATATAGGGGGCCTATATATGTATATATAGGCCCCTATACATACTAGGGCCCGGTGCACGAAATTCGTGCACTGGGTGTGTGTGTGGGGGGGGAGAGTGTCCCTCAGCCCAGCCTGCCCCCTCTCACATACTGGGAGCCCTCAGGCGTTGACCCCCATCACCCTCCCATTGCCTGATCGGCCCCTTGCCCAGGCCTGACGCCTCCACCAGAGGTGTCAGGCTTGGACAGGGGACCCCCATCTCCCCCCGATCACTGGCTCTGGCCCCCGCCCAGGCCTGAGGCCTCTGGCCCAGGAATCATGCCTGGGCAGGGGACCCCCATCTCCCTCTGATCGCTTGCTCCACCCCCCGCCCAAGCCTGACACCTCTGACCCAGGCTTCAGGCCTGGGCAAGGGGACCATCATATCCCCCCAATCCCCGGCTCCGCCCCCCACCCAGGCCTGATGCCTCAGCCAGAGGAGTTGACCCTCATCACCCTCCGATCACCAATCACCGGATCGGCCCCTTGACCAGGCCTGAGGCCTCCGACAGAGGTGTCAGGCCTGGGCAGGGGACCCCCAGCTCCCCGCGGTTGCAGGCTCTGCCCCTGCCCAGGCCTAACGCCTCTGGCCTAAGCGTCCGGCCCGGGCAGCGGGGACCTGCAGTGGCAGCGGGGGGCGCCACGATTGTGGGCTTCGCTTTAGGCCCAGGCAAGGGACCCCTAGCTCCTGGGACTGCCAGCCTCGAACGTGCCCAGCTCCCATTGCTGGCTCCACCCCTACTTCCTGCTATCACTGGCCAGGGCGGCAAAGGCAACTGATTCTCCGATCATGGCTGGGGGCCAGGGCAAAGGCGTCCCCAGGGCCGCCTTTGCCCTGCCCCCCAGCTCTTAGCTCCCCGCTGGGTTTCAGATCACTGTCAGTGGCAGGGGGCTTCTTCCTGCTTTCCCTTTCGCCTCCCTGCATTGTGCCTACATATGCAAATTAGCCGCCATCTTGTTGGCAGTTAATTTGCATATAGCCCTGATTAGCCAATGAAAAAGGTATCGCCATACGCCAATTACCATTTTTCTCTTTTATTAGTGTAGATAGATATATATATATATATATTTTTTTTTTTTTTTTTTTAAAGGTTTGCTGGGTCCACTCACTGTAAGCAAGACTGTTCAGTGGTTTTAGTGGTTGAGATCTAAGCTCTGGGAAGAGGGGGCTAGTCAGGAACAAGAAGTCACTACAAGTCATCACCTGATTCTCAGGACCCCCTGCGCCCCCGCCACACACACACACATTTCCACCCTCCTCAGAGAAACAAGATATGCTGGTTTGGTAGTGAGCAGATCTCTGGAATCTCTCCCACAATATCCTCCTTCCCCATTCAACTCTACACCTTATTACAACAATCCCACCCATGCACATAAAGAAGACATTACTGAGTGGTCTGGAGTTCACACAATCTTCTACTGACTTAATTTTCAAAGCGTTTTTAAAAACAAAAAGAAAAAATAAACAGTTGTCTGGTTTTCTGTGTTTTCCCAAATGCAAAGAGTGAGAGATTATGAAAAATTAAAACTCCAGAAATTCTTAATTCAGGGAATTAGAAATGTTTCGCCCCAATCAATATGGTCCCACAAGCATATAATAAACACTATCTATTTGCCAACAACTGACTACAAATAAAAATTGCATTGAAACAAGTGGCTTGCTCTTTGGGGGAGTCACTGAGAGCTGCCTTTGGTATCAGCACACCTATGTTCTGCTCCCGGCTGTGCACACAGGAACTTGGGATGTCACTCCTCTGGCTGGATTTCCATGCTTCCCCTGGTTAAGTAGCACACTGACACTCTCCTTGGGGGAGACAGGGGCCTTAACCAGGCTGTAGATAAATACTAAAAAAAAGTGACTATGACTAAAGGCAAGTGCTTTGCCTGAATTCATTCATTTAATCCTCACAACAATCATAAGAGCAGAAGTAAGTTTACTATTTATATTTAATATTTTATTTAGAAGCTAATAAAATGTAATAAGTTTCAGGACCCCTCACTGGCACAGTCCCTCATCAGTAGGTGATACTTGTGGTGTTTGTCAGCTTGTCAGCTGTATCATTTCCTATGATTTACTTATCATCCTAAATAAATGTTCACTTTAGCACCTAATTTGTAGTCATACATTGATATTCTTTAAGAGGGCCCTGCAAATTGTGTAAACTTTACTCCTCTCTCAAAACCTATATCTACTCTTATCTATGGGTAAAAACTATTAACAACTCTGGCTTGCAGATGTTGAAACTGAGACTCAGAGAGGTTAAGTTTCTTGCCCAAGAACACACAGCCAGTTAGTGGTGGAATACAGATTTGAACACAGGCAGTCTGGCTCCACTTGGAATGCTCTTTAATCATATATTTAATTGCTTTTTATTATTTTTACATAGAGCTCCTAGCAAACTTTTTGGGACAGTATAGACCTTTAATAATTAATGCTTATTATTTTATAAATTAAAAACTGCTTTTGTAAAACAGGAATGTAGCATTATCCTTATTTAAAGAAACTATATCAATTTGAAACTTACAAAACAGGTAAATTTGTAGCAGGCTGATTTTAGACAAGAGACTTCTATTTTAATATTAATTTCTGAAGGAGTCTGAAAGCAGCATTATTCTAAGTGTGGTCCACATATCACCAGCATCAGGATCATCTGGGCCCCACGCAAACCTGAGGGATCTAAACTGATGGGAGTAGAGGTCTCAGAAATGTGAATAAAGTGTCTTTTTGCACACCAAAGTTTGAAAAATCACTGCTCACAGTAGTTCTACTATGGGTAATATTCTTCACAGATGAGGTGGAGGGAAAGTGAGAAAGGAATCTGAATCCAACGTGTTACTAGTAATACCTCCAAGTAAAGGTAAATGACAAATAAGAGAACTTCTTGGAGTGGGGTTTAAGGACAGATAAGTGACTCCAGCTTAATGTAAAGGACTGCTACATTAGCCTGCTTATAGGATGTGGCTGGCCTGGCTCATTGGTTGAGCCTCACCAATTTGTAGCAGGCTGATTTTATACAAGAGACTTCTTCTTTTTTTTTTAATATATTTTATTGATTTTTTTACAGAGAGGAAGGGAGAGGGATAGAGAGTTAGAAAAATCGATGAGAGAGAAACATGGATCAGCTGCCTCCTGCACATCTCCCACTGGGGATGTGCCCGCAACCCAGGTACATGCCCTTGACCGGAACCGAACCTGGGACCTCTCAGTCCGCAGGCTGACGCTCTATCCACTGAGCCAAACCGGTTTTGGCAAGAGACTTCTTTGTTAATACTAATTTCTGAAAGAGTCTGAAAGCAGCATTATTCTAAGTGTGGTCCACAGATCACCAGCTTTCAGTTATATAAGACAAATTAAATTTACATATAATTTTGAAGACCATAATTCTGAGAATAGAGCACAAACTACATTTTTAGGTACTGTTCTCAGTTTTAAGTATACTATTAGTTCTATCAACTTTCAAAATCCTTTTTATTAAGTCATTTCATCATCCACATTCTAGAGATGAGGAAATCAAAGCTCAGATGTTACCACTCAGAAAGTCTGATTCCTGAGCCTGTGCTCTTAAATCCTATATAACAATAAATAAATAACAAATAAATATTTTAGAAGAGTAGTGATAGAGAGGTAAAATTGCTAATTTTCACAGGACCCTATATCTTGGTGTGTGTTTTCTGAGTCATTATCAAGATGAATGAATAGGACCATGGCTTGAAGACAGCATGAAATCCACTAAAACGGGCCAAACCCATGTTATTTTACGAGGGAGAGTTTAGAGTGGTAAAAGCCTACTTGGACTTGCAGATGTTAGAGCTTTAATCCCTCCTCCTAGTTCATAAACAGAAGCTTTGTTTCAGTTCTTCCCACACTCTCCTTCCTCCATCCTCCCAGAAAACATTTTAAGATCTTTACCCCAAATTCCTTTCCTCGGCACTTCAGCTGCCCAAGCCTACCAGCCAGCGCCAACATTAAGTTCTGACATTGTTCCAAGCATTTTAAGTCTGTCAGCTATTCAATCCTTACCACCCTATTCTTCCCTACATTTTACAGAATTGGAAATTGAGGCCCCAAGTAAGGTGCCTAGTGTCCCAGAGCTGGTAAGTGACAGACTCAGGAATCAAATCCAAGCAGCCTGGAACCAAGCCCACTCCCTTAACCACTTACTAAAACATTACCATTCATTAAGTGCCCACTGTATACCTTTACACAGATCAGCAGCTGGATACTTTGGAGTATTCTCAAAAGGAGATCTACCCCCTGCTGTGCTCAACAGGAAAGAAAGGGGCAGAGGGGTTCAACCACTTGTCCAGGCCACACAACTATAAATGGCCAAGACCAGCCTTTCTCTCTGGAACCCAGCCTGCACTTTCCCCGCTCCATGCCCAGCGTCCAGGAAATTTTATGGGTTATTTCTCCTGACAACCCTACAAGAGAATGACCATTGCTCCCACTTTTCAGGAAGCACATCCATGAGGCAGAGTCCACGTGAACGTAATCATCTGATGTTTAGGCAGGTTCCATCTGGATCTGCTCAGCAAACCAAGGTGCTAGAAAAGGGGGAGGAGGAATATGCCTACCTGTCTCTTTCTCCCATCATGGGAAAACATGCTCCACACGAAACAACTTAAAACTTTAAGTGATATATGTGTCAACAGAACCTGGAGGTGTAGATCTGCACTGTCTGCTTCAGACGGAGCCATTTCTCCTTAGAAGGTCTTTACCCTGATACTCATGTGAACTTGTTTTATAGTTTTTTCAAAAAGCTTTCCTGGTCATCAGTCACTATATTGAGGTTTCATTCTTGCGAGCTGTATCCACCTGTGAGGTTAGGCCATTTAAACGCGAACCCTGGCAGATGCACAGAATATTAACCAGGAGACCTGAGGCCCTTTGGTTCCTGGTCCCCCGCCACCTGCTGGGATGTCGTGTTCTCCCGGTTTTCACATTGGAAAGCAGGGGCTTCCGGGAGTTTGAACTTTCCCTAGATTGGGCTTTCTCTCCCAACAGCTATGAGCAACCGTAACAGCACACGACCCCACAGAGCCTCTTAAAGAAGATCCTTGTCATGCATTAACTTAGGATTCTGGCTCGGAAATGGCAACAAAAACTAGGAGAAATCTGCGCAGATAACAGGAGCCAAGAAGATTTGGTTCTGCAGGACCCTGAAGTCCCAGGCACAGTTCTGCAGGAAACTTCGCCGTCCAGGCTCTTGCACAAGTCACCCTTAGATGGGGAAGCTCCCCCGCAGAAGGTTGGGGAGCGGAGAAGAAAAGAGGGGACAATGTGCCAGGATATGGGGTGGTCCCTCCCTTCGTGGCGTCCAGGACTCGTCCAAGGAGCCTGTCCAGCGGCCACGCGCCCAAAGGAGGCAGTGGGAAGGGACAACAGCCAGCGTCCGGGGCCCTCCCTGGGTCCCCCAGATTTCCACTTACTTGCTCCGAAGTGTCACCCCAGCTCCGCGCCTCTCCCAGCGACCCCGCACAGAGCGGCAGCCCCCAGCACAGCGCCAGCAGCAGGAGCATGGCGGCACTCGCCCGTGGGACTTGCGCGGGGACCATGGGGAGCCGGCAGCGGACGCGCTCAGGGGACCGCGCCGGGACTCCTGCAGCGGAGGCGCCCGGCCCTGCCTCCCGGCGCCCCGGCCAACCCTCAGCCCCGCCACCCGCGCGCCACGCCCCCGGCCCGCCCAGCGCCTCCCGGGGTCCCTCCAGGCGGCGTCCCCCCCTGCTCCAGGGAGGAGACCCTGCCGACCCGCCAGCAGCGCGCACAGCTTGCCCCAAGGGTCCCCTCCCCGTCCGCCTTCAGCCGGCTCCCTAACTCTTGGACCCTGGGAGTTCACCCCGACTCCTTCGCTTGACTTCTTCGCAGCCTTCTCCTTCCAGCGCCTGTGACCCCCATCCCCCCAACTCTTCGTTTCCTGCAAAGTGTGAAATGCTTCTTCATGGACTCGCTTCATTTCTGCAGGAGGAAACTGGAAGGGCCAGACTGACCACCGTAGCCCACCCCCCTCATCGGCTATAGATATCGCTGCTCTCACGCCCACCCCCCACCCCCCACCCCCGCTCCCGCACCTGCCCACCTGTTACAATTCCCACCCGCCCCCCACCCGCTGGACTAAAGACAACAGCAGTCCTTCCCTCTGCCTGGAGAACAGTACATTCCTCTTGGCCTCAGGCACTGATGCTTAGAAGCCAAATTAAGAGATGCTAATTAGTAGCCTAATGCAAAAAGTACTAGCAGTGTTGTCCCCATGTATGCAGTTCTGCCATAAGGGGACAGGAAAGAGGAAGCTAGAAGTGGCACCATGTAGTATTTCCATGGAAATGAATGTCATTGTTATCTTAGTTACAAACTATTGGTGCTCTGTCCATCCTGTCATAGGAATAATTACTATCTACCAACCATCTACACATGGCCTTGTAGAGACTGGACACCATCTTTTTATCTGGCAGACACCATGTAGCTGAAGCTGCTTGTTTATTTCATCTTCCAAAACACAATTACTCGGTAGACATGTTTATGTGCAGTGACAATTGCATCTACATCGATGAGCTGAATGACGGTGAGAGGTCGATGACAATCTCAAAGGCAAACAACAGAGCAATGGCTAACTCAAATAATGGAGCATCCATTGTGTGGAATATTATGCAGCCATTAAATAATAATCATGAAGTCTATGGAAACGTGAGAAATGTTTGTAATATAAAATAAAGGACAGGGGGTGAGGGCATGAGTGGGGGAGATGGGGGCTAATGTGGGGATAAGGGTACATATGTAATAACTTAATCAATAAAAAAATAAAATAAAATAAATAAAATGAAGGATAAAATCAAATTATATAATAGTATCAACAGATGGTTGTAATTAGGCAAAAATACATATGCATGGACATACAAACTAGGGGAAAACTAGAAAAATGAAAATAGTGGGTGTGCTAGTTTGTGGTGATACCTCTTGTTAAAATATTGTATTTACTCTTGTTGTAATGCTTTCTGTTCAACAGAGACATTAGGAGAGGGAAAAACAAATATGTTGCTACTGTTAAATAAGTGAAAGGAAAATCCCTGTAATTAGCAGTTAATCATTTAAAGCTTAACCACAAACTAATTTAAAAAACATGCAGCCAACAAGAAGTGACAGTAGCTGTTCCCACAAGATTTCTACAACAAAACCACAGATAAAGGAGAGCTTTGAACTAAGTCAAAGGATTTTTATTTTTAGAATCTGACCATGAGTTTTGAATGTGTCTCATGCCCCAGGCAGACTGAGGATAGACTCAAATCTTCTGAACTCAGTTTGCCTATTCCCTCCCTTCTCAAAAGAAAAATACCTACTTGTGAACCAAAAGTTGAATTTGGGGAAAGCCAGGTTATTTGAAAGGGAACAACAACAGCTGTCTTATGTCAGTCCTCCAACACAACTGGGAGCACATCTTTGTCCTCCCTTCCTACCACCCCTCTCCCACTCATCTCTATTTTTGGCCTTATATCTGCTCCATGTCCAATTTGTCCCAACTGGTTTCTGCAGAGGTCCAACATTAAGAAAAGTGAATTTTATTTTCATCATCTTGCAGGACTCTCCAATTCTACTCTAGGCTATGGTGTTCCTGCCTTGTTAATGTTTGTTTTAAGGTCAGTTTCTCCCATTGGAACAGAAGTCCCCTGAGGACAAGGAATTCCCACAACTTGTAGCACTGCGCTAAATATAAGGTTATCACTCAATGAAAATTTGATGAACAGCATTAAGCCTTAGAGTGGGAGGATGGAGAAGAGACTGTTCTGTGACTGCTGTATCCCGCATGTTGGACCATGGCCAGAATGGAGGATGCTTTGTGCAAGCCCTCCTTAGAGACCGTCGGATTGTACTTGGTATTCCTTCTGACATAAACCAATACCACTCCCCTGTTTCCTGCTATGTGCTGCTTCTTGAAACAGGTTGTTGACCTGGTCAAGCATTAAAGCAATTTCCTGTAACTGGGAGCATTCATGTATTAGTACTTGTGACTATCCCTTTTGCCCTATATCATTCTTTGGCACCTGCCAAGTGGCACAGGGATTCATTTTATCTTGCAGCTGCCTCATATGTAAGTTCCCTTTAATAAACTTCATTAATTACCAGGTTGGAGTGGCCAGCCTCTTTTTTGGGTCTTTCCCTGCCCTCTGCTTAGGGAGGCGATTTTCAATCTTGGGCTTTTCCCTGAGTATGCATGTATGAACAAGGGGGCCTGGGCTCACTGTGCTGGGGAAGAGGAGGACCAGGCTATTGTATGAACTGGACCACTATCTAGCTACGTAATTTGAGAGGATTTCTGAGCTTTCTAGGACTTGCAAATTGTAAAAGCCTAGTCTTCTATGTGACATCTGAGCATCTGTATGACCAAACAGAAATGATCTTTAGAAACTGGGTAGATGTAATAAAAATAAGACCCAGTAAGAATTTTCCAAGACTGTTGACTAACTTGGGCAATAATTTATATGGCCTTGTAAATAAGGATGAAAAAGTTAACTGTCCCTCGGGAAAGGGGGCTGGAGGTGTCTCCACACACACTGGTCCTTTGATACCATGTTTTTCTCATTTCACCTCCAGGGGGAGCTGATTTTCCAATTTGAAACTTCTGAACTATAACTTAAGGATGGGAAAGACCCTGAAGGACATCTCACCCAATCCTAATTTTTCCAACAAAATACCTCAAAGGGTTTGCCCAGGACCACACATCAGTCGGAGACAAATCACCAGCAAGGGCCCAGGGGTTCATTGACAGAATCTAAGCCCAGGGCTCAGCAGCAAGTGCAAGAATGAAGAGAAACTGCTCTGCCTGGGTCAGAGAGGCCATCTGTGCCAGCTCTTTTAAGGAAACATCTCCTCAAGTAACTGAAAGAGGGCCAACATCCCCAAATTTTAGAACCAGACTCATTAGAGTTACCAGCTGTATCCTGGTCTCTCACTTGAGACTGCCAACTGATGGGCCCGAAGCCATGGCTACTCTAGCCAAGGCAGAGATTGATGAGGAAAAGGTAGCTGTCCAGCTGTTTTCTTTTTCTCCCCCTTAAATTTAAACCCTGACACCCCCTGGTTTCTATATCCAGATGCTCTGAAATTGAAGCCCTCCCCAAGTCCTCTGGGCCCCCTTCAGTCCCACCCTCACCCCAACTCTACCTCCTTTCTGAGTGTCTGTCAGGTCATTGTTCTATTTTGGGCCAGCTCTTTTTCACCTTCTTGGGTCTCATCTTTTTATCTACTTATATGACCTGTGCTTCTCTTGGACTCCTGACAACTTTACATAATTGCTCTAGTTTCTTACAACCATGGGGGGGGGGGATTCTTCCTTCTAAATCAAAGATATTAGGGAGCAAAGGGAATGCATTTGGCTTTGACTCTATGATTTCTCAGGAGCCTACAATATCTTGAGAGTCTAGTTATACCCACTTTTAATCTACTTTATCAACCATTGAGTTTTATCCAGAGACTAGAGGCCCGGTGTACAAATTCGTACACAGATGGGATCCCTCGACCTGGCTGGCGATCAGGGCCAATTGGGGGGTCGGGGGGGGTGGCCTGGGGGAAGGGACCACAGGAGGTTGGTAAGCACAGGAGGTTGGCCACCTGCGAGAGGTTGGCTATGGAAGCACACCGACCACCAGGGGACAGCTCCTGCATTGAGCATCTGCCCCTGGTTGTCAGTGTGCGTCAAAGCAACCTGTTGACCAGTCGTTTGGTCATTTGGTCATTCGGTCTTTTGGTCATTCAGTCACTTAGGCTTTTAAATATATAGACAAGATCTGTGGAAGAGGAAATCCTATATAATAAAAGGCCAATACGCAAATTGACAGAATAGCAGAACAACCAGTCGCTATGACGTGCACTGACCACCAGGAGCAGATGCTCAATGCAGGAGTTGCCCCCTGGTGATCAGTGTGCTCCCACAGGGGGAGCACCACTCAGCCAGAAGCCGGGCTCACAGCTGGCGAGTGCAGCGGTGGTGGCAGGAGCCTCTCCTGCCTCTGCGGCAGCGCTAAGGATGTCCTACTGACAGCTTAGGCCTGCTCCCCTAAGGAGAGTGGGACTAAGCCATCAGTCAGGCATCCTCCAAGGGCTCCCGGACTGCGAGAAGGCTCAGGCCAGGCTGAGGGACCCCCCTCCCATGTTCATGAATGTCATGCACCGGGCCTCTAGTAGAGAATAAAGTTTTCTAAAATCTTCTGACTGGTGATCTGCTGAGTTTATCAGCTCTTCACAAATGGTAGTGCATCATATTTTACTTTAATTATCTGCTGACAGATTTGAAACCCAAATTAGATTTTGATTTCCTTATGGGCAAGGATTATCTCAATTTTTATATCTCATTTTTATATCTCCAGTCTCTGGCACATGACCTGGAATATAGTTGGCATGCAGTATGTTTGATGGATGAATAAGAGAATGTGTGTCTGCCATTATTCTGTCCCATAATTGTATATGATCTAACGCAAGTTGTAGACATGATCTATGACCTAGAAGAATTTACTATTTATATCTGAAGGTGGAACTAACAAACTTGTGAGAGAAGAGGGTGAGATTGTAACTGTGGACTAGAATAGTTAGGGAAATCTTTCTGAAGGAAGCGGACATTATTCTTTGCATGAATCAGATTTTGAAAGCTTGATGGAGAAGAAAGAACATTAAGGAGACAAGGGAAGGACAGGGCACAATATCAGAAAAGGCTTTGACATTGGCAAAATGACAACACAAAATACTGGGGAAAGGTTCAAATTTGGGGAGTTACCTGTAGAATTATCTTGAGCTAAAAGGTGGGAAAGGAGCGTGTAGAGGCCCCCAATTGCCAAGCTGCCATCCAGTATTGCTTCATGACAGTGTTTTCCCCAACTTCTTGCAAAAGGAGAAAAATGAAGTCATTGCGGTATATTTTTTCATAAAGCTTTTTTATTTTTTTATTTTTTTATTTTTTTATTTTTTTACTTTGAAGAACTCTTCTTTGCTCTAAAGTTTTTATCACTCCCATTAATGACAGTGTCTCACTGTGAGCCTTTGGGTGGAAGAGTGAAAGGGGGTTTTGTCCCCAGGGGAAAGTGTATGTTGGGGGTGAAGGGAGGAAGTCACTGGGAGTGACACATATCATTTGAAAAACCTCGCAGATGATTTAGAAATCCTGCCCACACACCCTACAAACATTGTGCCATACATCTGGAAATGATAGAAAGTATTACTATTTCTGTTACCCATGCTTGTTCCCCTTATCAATACTGTAAAGTGAATAGATGAATGCAAGTGCTTTTTAAAATATATATTTTGTATTGATTTCAGAGATGAAGGGAGAGAAACATCAATTATGAGAGATAATCATTGATTGGCTGCCTCCTGCACACCCCACAATGAGGATAGAGCCTGCCATCCGGTCATGTGCCCCCACCAGGAATTGAACCATGACCTCCTGGTTCATGGGTCTACGCTCAACCACTGAGCCATGCCAGTTGGGCACAAGTACTTTTTAATGACATCAGTGCCATGGACTATGCACCCAGGATTCATCTGGGCTGAGTGACTGTCTATAATTGTATATGTAGGAAACTCTACAGATTAATGTGATGTTCCTAATAAGCAACGTAAACCTCTGGTGGCAATCTTTATCAAATCTGCACATACATCTGCCCTTTGGCCCATCAAATCCATTTGGGGAAATTTATCATACAAATAAACCTGCTCACATACAAAATGATGTAGGTAACACTTATTCATTACAGCATTGTTTCTAGTGCCCAGAGATTAAAAACAATCCAAAAGTTCATTAACAAGAGTCTGATCAAATATAATGTGACATCATGATACTGGAAGAAATAATGAGGAAACTGTCTATGGATTGGTAGAAAGCATCCAAAATACTACATTATTAAGAAAAAAAAGAGCAAGTGTAGAACATAATTCAGGCTGTCTTTAATGTAAGAAAGGAAG
This sequence comes from Myotis nattereri, assembly GCF_964212035.1. Taxonomy (NCBI): domain Eukaryota; kingdom Metazoa; phylum Chordata; class Mammalia; order Chiroptera; family Vespertilionidae; genus Myotis; species Myotis nattereri. Next base: position 156,333,438 of record NC_138075.1, read on the forward strand.
AATATTTTTTAAAGTATATTCATAATTATATGTATTTGCATGAAGAAATCCCAGGAAACATAAACAATGAAGGAAATAGGGAAGGTGGAGTGATGAGAGGATGAGTACAGGCACCACCCAGCAGAGGAAGGGAGGGATAGCTGGATTTTGAGTACTGTGAATGTGCTACTTGCTCAGGATTAATCTCTTTGCTTACCTGTCTGTCTTCCTCACCAAACCAAGACCCAGTGGAGGACAGGTGCCATGTCTTATTTATCTTTGCACATTTTGTCAGCATCCGGCCCATCAGCCGAGCTTGAGAAATGTTTCTTGAATAAGTAAGGAAGACTCAGATGGTTAGCTTTCCATGTTGTGCTTTTCATTGGGAATTCCTAGAACACCAGTTGGCATGGCCACTGAGTGATGCGAGACCTTAGACATAAAAAGGTTTTACCTCTCTGGAGGTTTTGCCTCTTTTTAATCTCTGGGCACTAGAAACAATGCTGTAATGAATAAGTGTTACCTACATCATTTTGTATGTGAGCAGGTTTATTTGTATGATAAATTTCCCAAAATGGATTTGATGGGCCAAAGGGCATATTTTCAAAGAAAAACAAAATATTGACTCCGCAACTGCCAAAGCATTTTAACCCACAATTATCCCTCTTTATTATTTATTCATCTTTGTAAAAGTTATAAAAACTGGGGAAAGACCACTGAATTTTAGACCCTCAATACAGGGTGTCCCAAAAATATGTATACACACTTTAACAGCTGATAGCTCAATTGATATTTCTTTCTTTCTTTTTTAAATTAAATCTTTATTGTTGAAAATATTACATATGTCCCCCTTTTCCCCTCATTGACCTCTTTTATCCCACCCCCATCCCCTGCCCCAGGCCTTCATGATGTTTCTTTCTTTTCAACAAGACTAAGTTTTGAACAAAGGAAATTCATCCTAAAATGCTACTGGAAGTTGGAAAACGCAGTTGAAATACAAACACTGCCTTTATAATTATTCAAAGTGTGTGTATTAACAGCTTAAATTTCACTCCTTTTCAGATTTAACTGATATGAAATAATGGGTGAAGTCAGACTAAGCTTTGAACAAAGAACATTTATCTACCAGACTTTTTTATGGGGATTCATAAAAGGTAAAGTTTACCATACAAAACCGGCAACAGTTGAAAAATTGAGGACGCACAAATACTGAATGAAATGACTCTTGATGCTTGTGATTCCATTGCTCTGTATTATCAGCAGTGCCTGGACCAGGATGATCATCAGTTTGAAAACAGACATTGACAAAACATATATATGTATATAAATTTCTGTAGATTCTATTAAATTTTGAAAATGAACTGTATGTTAATAAACTCTGACTTTAATACCATTCAAAGTGTGCATACATTTTTTGGATACCCTAAATAATACTCCATCTGGCTCTTAATCTTCTCTTAGAGTATTAAATTTTGATAGACTTGAATTCTACATGGTGAGAGATGCAAGTTCTAATCCACCAATTTTCCCACTCCTGCCTCTGTTTATCTATTGCCTCTTTAAGGTACTCCACTCCTACTCCCCCCCCCCCAAATATCTGCACACAGAAACTGCTACGATCATTCTCCAAACACACACCAAGAGCATTTCTCACTCTGAAACATGTTTAAAGTTTATAATATGCAATACTATAATGTTCATATTTCTGTGGTCATCAGACGGTATAATGAGCTTTAATTTCGCCTGATTTCCTAAAGGTGCACACACACAAAATCACAGCCAGTCCTTCACTCTCTCTCAGCATAAGCTGTGGACAGCTGTCTTTCTCATCTGCATCTGCATTGGTGTGTAATGCAAAGCCAGGTAAATAGTGCTGGAGACATATTTGCCAGTGAATGGTGGTTTGTCCCTACAGAAATGCTCATTAAACACCAAACCGTCTCAGTGCAAAGTTAAGAATCAGTTTTCTTTTCTCCTTTTTTTAACTTTTGTAAATTAACTTTTTTTATTTTTAGTCATCTTTATTTTCTTTTGGAAGGATGCCTGGACCAACAAGTGGTGTCCTGGTTTTCTGGGTGTTAACCTGGGACCACAGGAAACCTGGCATAGCACAGAGACTTCGCTGATGCTCTGATAGCGAGGGAGGTTCCGTGCAACCTGCTTCATGCCCACATCACTGCCCCACCCTGCTACCTTCTTTGACTCCCAGGCATGAAGGCAGAAGCCAGAAAAGCCTGGAGTTGATCCACAGGGTGTGTTTTGTCCCTGAAGACTTGCCAAATCTTTTCCAGATGTTGAGAGATGGCCAGAGAGCCTTTGCAAAAAGCCACAGGTGTGTCTTTGGAAGGGTTTGACTGAGGCAAAGGTGTTGGTTTTATGGTTGATGCCAAGAGCTATATTGCAGTCCATGAAATCAAGACCTAGCAACAGAGCTGTCATCAGGTTGTTTTTATGGTGCTCAGGGGCTTGTTGCCTGGCTGGCAGGGAGAGAGCCTCTTGCCTGTGTAACAAATAGCAGGCTTGGATCGCACAGGTGCAGACTTGCTGAACAAAAATATGTAATCCTTTTTTTCAGCATCTCAAGGTTATCTCCATACTGAATTCCCGTGTAGAATGAACTTTACTCTTGCCAATTCATGATAAACCACTCATATACTTTTTAACCCAAAGATATGTTCTTATTGATTTTTAGAGAGGGAGGCAGAGGAAGAGAGAGAGAGAGAGAGAGAGAGAGAGAGAGAGAGAGAGAGAGAGAGAGAGAAAGAAAGAGAGAGAGAGAGAGAGAGAGAGAAGAAACATTGATCAGTTGCTTTCCTTCCACACCCTAACCATGGTTTGAGCCCAAAACCTTACAGGATGATGCTCCAACCAACTGAGCCACATGGCCAGGACAACCACCCATATATTTTTTTTAATGAAATAATTGTTTTCAATTTAAGTTCTTTGTCTTTCCATGTATTTGTCAGTTGGTTCTAAGTTCCATAAGCCATGAGGGAATGAGCAAGGAGCCACTGGTCCTTGGACATCACCTGCATTATGGACTAAATGTTTGTGTGACCCCAAAGTTTGTATATTGAAGTTCCTAACTCCCAATGTGATAGTATTTAGGGTCTTTGATATAAAAAAAAAAACCTCTCCTAACCCATCTGGAAATAAACAATCTGATTAGAAAACGAGCAAAAGCCACAGAAAGACATTTCATCAACAGGTTATATGGATGGCAAACAAATGTGAAAAGACAGTCGACATTGTTAGTTATCAGTGAAATGTAAATTAAACTGCAATGAAATATCACTACACACCTATTAGAACCACTAAAATTTTTAAAATGCTGGCAAAAATACAAAAAAAAATAGTTCTCTCAGAATTGAGAGTGGACATGTAAAAATGGTACAGCCACTTTGGGAAACAGTTTGGCAATTGAAAAAAAAACCACTAAACATACACTTACCATATGATCCAGGAATCCCCCTCCTGGGCATTGATCCCAGAGAAATAAAAACTTATGTCTACAAAAAAGTCTGCATGAATATTCATTGCTGCTTTATTTATAAAAACCCAAATTGGAAACACCTCAGCTATTCTTTAAGGGGTAAATTATGAAACATACTATGGTACATTCTGCCTATGGAATATTACTTGGCAATAAACAGGAAGAAAGTGGTGATACATGAAGCAACTTGGATGGATGCCAGGGCTTTATGCTGAGTGAAAGAAAAAAGCCAGTCCCCAAAGGTCACAAACTGTTCATTCACAAAAGAAAAAAATTATAAAAATAGAGAAGAGACTAGTGTTTGCCAGCGTTTGGGGACACGGTGAGAGGCTGAAGGAGGCAGGGACTGGATGTAAAGTACAAAGGATGCAGAGCTGGAGGGACGTCTTTATGGTGGTGGAACAACGACAATTTCCCCGGTTTTGATATTGTGCGGTATTTACATCAGATGTGACCAGTAGGGAAACTGAATGAAGAGTACATGGAACCTGATGTATTATTGTTACAATTTTTGTGAATCTATAATCATTTCAAAGTCAAAAATAAAGTTTATTATATCTTACATCCTTGTGGGAAATAGGACTCCAGGTGGAGGAGGGGGCAAGGAGAGGAAGGAAGGGTATTTTCCTGAAGTTTTCCAGACGTTGTATGTGTCACCTTCTACCTTCTCTATTCCATAGTCATCACCTTTACTTATTATATGCCAAAAAAAAGTAGGGAATAAAGAAAGTCATTCTACCTTGGCTCTTTTTATCAATTAGGCATGACAAAACCCCTAGCCAACTGTTGGCCAATGAAAATCTGCTATATGGGGTCATGTCTCAGTTCTGCCACTGATTACATAACTTGACTTTCTAATGACGTATCTTTTTAAAAAAAATATTGGTTTCACTACCATTTAAAGAGAAATGCCAGTATATGCCTCCTTCTATCGAGAGTCTTGCTAAGACAATTTTATAAATATAAGAGAGTCAGATGACTTGTTTCGCTAAGTGTTTTACATGCCATATCTTATTTTCTCCACAGGTAATCTCCATCACACAGATAAAAATACAACTTCAGAATGATGAAGTAACTACTCCAGGTTTTGAAATGGTGCAGCTGGGATTTATAAATCCATTTCTGAACCTCAAAACAGTGAAAAAGCTTATATTTTCTCATAAGGCTGCTGTGCTTTTATTGAATATTTGGTCTGTGTTATTCTTCATTCTAATTTTTTTAAGTCATTAAATGTGTCGCTGATACCTGGCCAGCATGGCCCAGTGGTTGAATGTCGACTTATGAATCAGGAGGTCACGGTTCAATTCCTGTTCAGGACTTAGGCCCTGGTTGCAAGCTTGGTCCCTAGTAGGGGGTGTGCAGGAGGCAGCCGATCAATGATTCCCTCTCATCATTGATGATTCCATCTCTTTCTCCCTCTCCCTTCCTCTCTCAAATCAATAAAAATATTTTTTAAAAAAAGAAAAAGAAAATGTCAACAAAACAAAACAAAAAACAAAAAAAAGAAATGAAAATGTCACTGACTATGTAATTGAACCTTGTAATGGAGTATCTTTTTTATTCTTTTTTTAAAATTTATTTTATTTTATTTTTTTTAATATATTTTATTGATTTTTTACAGAGAGGAAGGGAGAGAGATAGAGACTTAGAAACATCGATGAGAGAGAAACATCGATCAGCTGCCTCCTGCACATCTCCTACTGGGGATGTGCCCGCAACCCAGGTACATGCCCTTGACCGGAATCGAACCTGGGACCTCTCAGTCCGCAGGCCGACGCTCTATCCACTGAGCCAAACCGGTTTCAGCATCTTTTTTATTTTTACATTGCTATGGTTAAATAGGAATACCAAGAACATCCTCTCTCATATCAAGATAATTTTATGCTCACAACAGGGAAATATTCTCTTCTACACTTATGTCATGCATGCATGATATATTTTTAGTGGCAGATGTCCTAAGAGAACATCTGTATTAGTCTCCTGTGGCTGCTGTAACAAATGACCACAAATGTAGTGGTTTATAACAACCCACCTGTATTCGCTTACAGCTCTTTCCTCCTGAAGGCTAAAGATGGGTTCACAGGGCCCTGTTGCTTCTGGAGGCTCTAGGAAGGAATCATTTACTTGTCTTTTCCAGTTTCTGGAGGCCAACTATGTTGGCTCATGACCCGCATCATTCCAACCTCTGCCTCCATCATCACATCTCCTCTCTGTCTCTGACCTTCCTGTCACCCTCTTTCTTTTACAGGGATCCTCGTGATTACATTGGGCCCACCCACATAATCCAGAATAGTTTCTTCACCTTAAAAATCCTTAATCGCATGTGCAAAATCCCCTTTGCCTTGTAAAGTAGCATATTCACAGGTTATGGGGACCAGGACGTAGAAATCTTGGGGGGCTGTTATTCAGCCTACCACACCCTCTGAATATTTACTTGGTGCCCTTCCCTAAAGCCTGCACCTTGCACATCTGAGGAGAGAGGAAAGAGAAATATATTATACAGGGACTCTTTCAACGATTATGCCACATTGCAAAATGAGTGCTACCCTCACTCTCCATGCAGGTCTTGAACAGATGTGTCCCCAAGCCAGTTTTGTGCCCCTTCACCCATCACCTTCCTCAAAAGCTGATGCTGGAAGGACTGAGGTAAGGGACCCCTTTGGAAAAGGTTGTCTGGCGCACTCTGGTGTCTCCCCTCCCTACGAGGCTGGCTGAGCCATCTGTGAGGGGGAAAGGCAATCTGAGGAGTGAACTGCACATTGCCCGCAGTGTGTGAGGGAGATGCAATTGGGTCACCTGGTTTCCGCGCATGAGGACTGCAAGGAGACACTCAACATGACACCAGCAGAGGGGAGTAGATAACAAGAAGCCAGCGGCTGAGGGAGACACTCTGAGCAACTGCAGAACAGACATGGCCACTGCTGAGGGATTTGCCGTTGGAGATTCCTCCACCGGAGAATGTGTCCCAGCAGTCTGTTCAGGAGAGAGAAAAAATCAGCCCCACTCACAGGACACCTGTCTTAGTCAGGGTTCTCCAGAGAAAGAGGAGTTGTGCACATAAGAGAGAGACTTATTTTAAGGAATTGGCTCACGTGCTTGTGGAGGCTTCGTGAGTCCAAAATCTGCAAGGTGAGACTCCGGGAACAGTTGCAGTTTGAGTCCAGAACTCTCTCTTGGTTGGAGGGAGGGTGAGTCTTTTGTTTTATTTAGGCCTCAATTGATTGGATGAGGCCCACCCACATTAGGGAGGGCAATTTGCTTTACTCAAAGTCCGCCAATTTACCGGTACATGTTAATCTCATCCAAAACAGCCTCACAGAATAATGATTTTACTGGATAGAATGTGTCCGTCTGCATACAACAAAATACCCAATGAACAGTGGCCAACTTCTGTATTTATTTTTCAATTAGTGAGAATTCCAAACAGGTTGAGTAGCTTTTCAAGGTCATAGCTAATAAGTGGTAGAAACTAAAGTACAAACTCAGAGTCCCAGAGATCTGCTCTTCACCACTCCCCTAGATGGCTGCCAGGAAGAGTCTCAAGGCAGGCTTTGCATATAGTATTCAGGTATATTGGTAGCTTGAGTGAAAGATTAGTTTACTATAAATAAATAGCCACATCTCCTGTTTTATAAGTACAGGTAACCCATGATACTTATACATGATTCGCTCATGTATTCATTATGTGTTATGTGTCAGAATCAATCAATATTTTTAATATGTGATTATTTAAATGTGTTTTTAGAGAGAAAACCCACATAATCAAGCTCTAGAAATACTAGGTTATGCTCATTTAATGCACTATAATAAGGCTTCTTATTATAGAAGTTCATACCCCCAATTGTGTGATTAATATTTTGCTTTGAAGTTCTTCACCCCTACTTTGCACGGGTCCTTGAGATCAGTTCAAAATTGGTGAGCACCTTTCGCCATCTAGTGGGGACACGTTTTGAAAAACATCTCAAGTGAATTTTATATTCATCTCATGCAAATGCCACTTCGAATAGACTTATACAAAATAAAAGCAGAAACGTGGAATGAAACTGGGCTCTTTCTCCCCCATAAACTGTGGCTCTAAAAACCTTCTTTCAGCTTCTCCCAGATGGTTTTGTTCACACAGCTTCTCCCAGATTGTTGTCCCCTTTTCCTGATTCCACATAGCAGCTTCCTACTGAAAACACTCCCAGTGTTTCCGCGAAGAGATCAGTCTCCTAATCAGTTGATCCCAAAGGTCTATTTCTTTCACAATATGTTGAAGGGGCTCCTGGCTAAGTCAGTATTGCTCAGGAAGAGGGAGTGCGAGGTCTTATGGAAAGTGAAAATTTGTGATTGCAGCAACCCTTTGTCAGTTATTCACCGTTGCTGTTTAGGTAAAGGTTGTTTGAATGTGCTATTCTCTGCTTGGTGGGAAGTTCAAGGGCCTCCCTGATATTTTCAAAAATTCTAGCCCAGTTGGTGTTGGTCAGTGGTTGAGCATCCACCCATGAACCAGGAGGTCATGGTTCAATTCCAGGTAAGGGCACATGCCTGGGTTATGACCTCAATTCCCAGTAGGGGGTGTGCAGGAGGCAGCCGATCAATGATTTTCTCTCATTGATGTTTTCATCTCTCTCTCCCTTTCCCTTCCTCTCTGAAATCAATAAATATATATATTCTGAAATAAATAAATATATATAATTCTGGAGCTAATTCTTGTTAACATTCATTTCTCAGTTCCAGCTTTCCATCAGTGGTAGACATTACTCTATACCAAAATCCAAATTCCCTATCCTATCCAGCATAGGAAAAGATTGCAATTTCTTTTCCCCCACCTCCTGCCCTTGAAATTAAGCATAGCCATGTGCCTTAGTCTGACCGTAGACCTATGAATGGAAATGACACGTGTCACTTCCAGGTAGAAGCAATGTATTCCTCTCCATTTTTTCTCTTGCTTCTCTGAGCCTGGACCTCTGAGTGAGGACAATAGGTCGTATGTCCAAGAATCAGGCAAAATGTCTGTTGTTTTAAACCCACACTTTCTAATTTTGTATTTTTGGCTTGTAGTACATCTATCCAATTTTTAACATTTTTCTTTTGAAATTTCTTTATGTCTGGCCCCAAATTACATTAACCCCCACCTGTGCCTAAGAGGGAAGAAAAAGGATTTAGCAGAATAATAGAATATCCTCTTGAAAAATTAAAACAAATAATCCTTTAAAAATATAAAGCAAAATGTCTTAACTTCACTATGAGAGGAAGCCATCAGAATTCAAATGTGTTGAAAACTGACATTCTCCAGATTATGTCTCATCTGAACTAATGAACAAGAAGTAGAGGATCAGATACAGTTATTTGTAAATTAGTTCACCTTTGACATTGGACTTTTAAAACTATACTTGCACAATGATTGAACTAGAACTGAATTTTATAAGTCTCTGATGGCTATTGCCACACTGTTAGTTAGGCCACAGTGACATACTCAGAGTCATGAACCTCAAGTTTATTGATATTCCTTAGAATTCTCATTGAGTGTGAGTTACTGTTTTGCTTAAACATTATGAAATATAGTAAAAAAAAAAATTATCTTAAATTTCTTACCGATTTTCTAACACATGAAAGTGGATATTATTATGACATTTGCAGTAATGATTGCCATCCTATAAATAAGGAGAGTTTAAGTAACAGTGAATACTTTTAATTCATTGGATTACAGTTGCCCAGGCTGAGGTGGGGTGGAAGATTCCCACATTCTGGACCCAGTGACCTGAATACACACCTACACTGGTAGGGAGCCAGAAGTTTCTAAACCAGTGGGCCGCAACCCCTTTGGGGGTCAAAAGACCCTTTCACAGGGGTCGCCTAAGACCATCAGAAAACACATATATAATTACATATTGTTTCTGTGATTAATCACTATGCTTTAATTATGTTCAATTTATAACAATGAAAATCTATCCTGCATATCAGATATTTACATTATGATTCATAACAGTAGCAAAATTACAGTTATGAAGTAGCAACGAAAATAATTTTATGGTTGGGGGTCACCACAACATGAGGAACTGTGTTAAAGGGTCGCGGCATTAGGAAGGTTGAGAACCACTGTTCTAAACATTAAGAGATCAAACATGGTATTCTGTCCAAGACCTTGGAATTTGGAGATAGGCTATCGGCATGAAAAGAGAAGACTGATCCAGGCTGCCCTCAGTTTGGTTGTTCTGAGGTCATTCAAAATATCCTATCTAATTAAAGGCTAATATGCAAATAGACCAAACGGCAGAAAGACTGGTCACTATGACACACACTGACCACCAGGGGGCAGACGCTCAATGCAGGAGCCGCCCCCTGGTGGTCAGTGCTCTCCAACAGGGGGAGTGCTGCTCAGCCAGAAGCTGGGCTCACAGCTGGTGAATACAGCAGCAGTGGCAGGAGCCTCTCCCAACTCTGGGGTGCACAGCACGGGCCTTGTTGAAGCAGATGTCTGCAGGAGAGGCTCAAGAAACGGGCTCGTCAAGGAGACTATGCTGGGGACTACAGGTAAATTCTAGTCTAAATTCATACCTGGGACATTGGATCCCAATGATGGGTGGCAGGTTGCTTCCCTTGGACTCAGTCCTGAAGAGCAAAGGCTTTGGGGTCAGGCCGACCTTGATCCTTGTCTCTACTTACCAACTGTGAGATGTGGAATAAATTATTTAACCTTATTTTCCTCAATTGTAAATGAGGATAAATACAGCACACACATCACATGACTCTTTTATAGATTTAAAAAAAAAAAATCTAAAGATCATGAAAGTAAAAGTGCCTGGCACCAGACAGGGCTCAATAGATCCTACTTGACTTTATTATTCTATCCAGACTATGAATGGGAAGGAATAATACACGCTGCTTCAAGGCTGGGCTTCCCCGGATTCTGGGACTGGGGAGGACTGACTTGCCTCGGACTTGAGCAAAGGCTGATCAGCGGGAAGGACCCCGCTCTCTTCATCACACTCCCATGAAGCGTCCTCACTGAAGAGCGGCCTTTGTATCCGGCACCGCTGCCCGCCCAGTTCTCCGCGTGTGATAGGTACTCAGTTACCAAAGAGAGGGAAAACACTGGCCAGGAATGCGTTGCTCAGAAAAGCATTCAGTTTTGTCTCCCATTTTTGCTAAATTCCTCCTTCTTTCACTTAAATCAAAGGATTTTGTTTCCAGAAACTTCACTTAGCTTTTTTTCTCTCTCTCTCTCTGCCTCTGTTTCTCACTACAGTTCCTCTCTTGGTCCTTCAAGGAGGATGGCACTTATCTTTAGGCCTCTCTGATTTTAAGAGGAACAAACATCCGCAGAGGCGAAAAAAGAAGAAGCAGAAGAAGCAGAAATGGAGGCAGCATGTCATCGAGCCTGAAGGGTTCTCACAGCCCAGGGACTGCCTCTGGCCTTGCTGTTTGAATAACCTCTGGGTGTCCAACCCACCCCCTCAGCTCGAGTTTGAACTCCATAACAAATATTTGTCCCGTGTTTGAACAAAGTTTGAGAGCTTTCTTCCTCTTTTTTCTACTTTTTAAAATCGAACTGCACTCACTCCTCTGCTGTTCCTTTGAACTCCGTTGGGTGAGAGGGGAATTCTCCCCAGACCCTGCACTGGAGCCCTTGGCCAAGCTGCCCAGCAAGATGCAATGGCTCACGAGCTTTCTCATCTGGTTCTTTCTTTCCCGGGCACAAGCCTTCGAAATCCCCACCAATGGACTCCCAGAAGTAAGTACTTGCAGAAGCCTCCTTGCTCTTGCCTATACAGATGCTCAGGAACTAGTCTGTTGCTGTTGCTCTTCAAGGACTGTCTTCGGGGTGGAAAGGAAATTTATGATAAACTCATCTGAGTAGAAGTATTCACTGTTATAATTACTGGACTGTGTATTTACTTTTTAAGCCATTAACAATTTCAAATGAGATGAATGAAGTCAAGCTCAATGTGCTGGCCCCATCATGTAACATTTATGGAGTACAGCTGCCGGCTTCTTATCTAAAAAAATGGGAATAATAATTGACCCACCTCAAAGGATGTTTGAGAATTAAATGACATATGTAAATTATCTAGCCCAGGGCAAACACCAGAAAGCACCTAATAATTATTAGCTATGATGATGATGTTGATGATGACATGTCGTTATCACTCATACAGAGAATAAAAGTCATTATCAAAGCACTATTGTTTTTCATACCTAAGTGGACAATGATTTCTGTGATAAGAGCATGTTAAATATTCCTGTTAAAGGGGAAGGTGGCAAGTGGGCTGGTGGAGTGCAGGAATTATTCCCAGAGCTCAAGGTCTTCACTTTGGTCCTTTGGCCATCCCTACATAAGAAAAACCTTGGACTGAATCATTTTGAAAGTCATACAAAAGCTATTTTGATTCCAGAAAGCAGCATGTACTATGGGAATATCCTGGGAGATGCCGCAGATTGTAATACTTGCAGAGTGGATTGTCTACAAAAAATGCCAAAAAACAGGATAGCCTATTTGCGGGGAGAGGAAGGATCACTCTGTCTGCTTAGAAACTTCCATATTTCCCAACACTTTAAAAAACACTGGAGTGTACTGAAAACCACCGGAATTAAAGCCAACACATCCACATTTGTTTGTGTTTTTTCTATCACATCTTACTGGTATTACTTTTATATCAGCATTCTTAATCCAGTGGATAATGGTTCACATTTATCCAGGCAGACACTGTTGATGCCAAGATCTACCCACTACTTCCCCCAGACACACACTTGAACCGTGGGTTACTTTTACTCCTACCTTATGTCACATCATCTTTAGGCAAACTCATAAATGAATTTCTTCCACTTAATAACTAGCAAACATAAATATATTAAAGAAATATTCTTGCAAAAATGTGAGACTGCCCAGAGGTATAGGAAATAAGATAAAATAATATAATGAATACTTTCATGTCTGTCACCACCTGCTTATTTTGCTCTATTAATAAAAAATTAATAATTGTTTTCATTAATATAAATAAACATCTTAAACTTTTTTTTAAGTTTGCAGAATACGAAGATCTTGTGGAACTGGCTCCAGGCAGATTTCAATTTGTGCCTGAGAACCGGAGGCATCAGGTACAGTAAGCCTTAAGTTCCAAAAGGGGAAAATAAGTAAAAGAGACCATGATTGAAGAAGTAGGAGAAGGATTAAGATACTTTTTGCTAGATGTTCTTGAGAGCTCATGGGTTTTTTAAGCAGAAAGGAGCCCGGTGGTTTTACAGGCAAGTGGAAGCATTTTCAAGGTAAAAATCAACAGAGACTTCTATGCAGCTGTCCCTGAGCCCCCAAGGGACTAATGGCCACCTTAGTCCCTTGAAGGATATACAGCTATGTGTTTTCTTTAAACTTGAAGATTATGGGATGATTTTACTGCCTGATAAGGAAGAACTTCTTCATAGGGGGGTATTTCCCATCCCAGTAGTGGCAGGTATGTCCCACTTGCAGCCACACATTCTCTTTCCTCTGGTCACTGCTCTCTTGGGTGTAGCTCAGGGAGCATGGGAGTGGCTCAGAGAACTGGCCACACTGCGGGCTGCACTCTAGAGGCAGCTTAGACAAGATGTTCTCATTCGTGGGGGTGAGTTCTCCAGGAGCCAGGAAGGGTTTGGCTTCTTCCCCAAAGAGCCTACATGCTGAGAAAGGTATTTATGGAAACAACGCTAAGCTGACTGGTGACTTATTTTGTTTGGGTATGAATTTTTGACTTTCCAGAAGTCCAGGTTTTTTGTAGACCAATAACATTAAAACCCAATAGGCAAGCCCTCATGTCAGGGTCTTCATCTACCCACAAGAGAGAAAACGTAGTCATTGAAAATTTCACTTGAAAAGTCTAAAAGGAGGCAACTGTTGACTCATTATGTCATGTAATAGCACTTAAAACCTCAGTTCACCCCAAATCAGGCAACAAGCTAAGCTTATATCCAACACCTGGATTATTATTTTAAACTTCACCAGACATGAAATATTCATCCATCACTCTAAAGGCACTCAGCTTTCCATGCCCACAGGACATTTCCTGTGGATAATTCCCTAGCAGAACAGTTAGGGTACAGAGATTCCACACGCCAGTCACCAGGCTTAGCTCCACCAAGGAGAAAACACATCAAAATCCCAACTCCCATGGAGCTTAGTCTAATGGAGGAGACAGACACATATTCCCACTATCTTCCTTTGAAGAAGGGCTATGCTGCTATGAAATGCTTAGTAAAGGAAGCTTACCTGGTCTGGGGATGAGAGAGGGTCAGAGAGAACTTCACTGAGAAACTTCTGCCTGAGCTGAGATCTGAAGGAGGAATAGGAGTTGTGACATGGAGGGAGGGGACAGAGGTGACCAGGAAGGGGGAGTATTGCAGACAATGGGATGGCATGTCCAGAGCCCCATGGTAGAAAAAAAAGCACCCAACAACCATCCAATTGAATAAAAACTCAATCATGCAAAAGGTTGAAGGTGAAATATGCTACTCAGCATGAGTTTGGTTGGATATTTTCATTTAGAAACATTCGTTTTAGCATTATATAAACAGTGATGGGCATGCAACCCAAAGGGGGCTGAGAAATTTGTTCAGAGAAACACGCCAGTGTGAAATAGTATCCCAGAATGTTTGATATTTATGTCTTGGCTCCAATGAATAGATTATAGCTCAGGACTGCAGGGGCGAGGGGGGAACACTTTTTTTTTTAACTGAGAGAAAGCAGTTTTTGCCCTCAAGGTAATAAGTAACACACTTTTGAAGAATGATTATCTAACTTCCTTTCACAGAGAAGTGTTTCTGGAGAATCTGGAGAAGCCATGGTAAGTTTACTTTGATTTTGTTAAATATTGATACCTGAATGATTTTTCTGTTACCTATTATCTAGAAATCAGCACGGTTACCTCCTTTGTCTCCATCACCGAGAGCATTTACCTGACTTTCGAAATACCCTCTTGCCCAATTCTGTTTGGAAGTGTGTCTAAAACTCAGCATGAAAGAGAACCGTGTACAAGCAACCAGAGGAGGTGTTACCAAGAGTTGAAAATGCCCTTTCTCTTTATTTTCTTAAGTTTTGCCAACATAGATTTCATCCAAGCATATATATTTATTCCAGCTTAACAGTTTTGATTTCAAATATGACATCTCACAGCTCTGGAGGTAAAAGAGTGTGGGAAAGGAACTCTTAAAAATTAAATGACTCGATTCCCTGAGATGTTCAAGGTCGTGTTTCCCGTGGCAAGAAAGTATCAAAAGAAAGTGGTTTGTGTTGGCTTCCTGCTCTGAACTGACAGAAATTGTGAAAAGCACAGGTTTAAGGAGTAGCAAGGACAAATAACAGCCTGGGTTTTATCTTAGCTGGATGTTGAGTTGAAAGGTTTCATCTTGAATGAGAAAGCTTGAGGGATGACACCTAGTATTGAAATAAGCAAATCCTTTTGAAGAAAAAAAGCAAAATCTAATGGGGCTACATTGCCATAGTCCTGAAGCAGCTTGCAATTCTTAGGCACCTCCAAAAAACGATGTGTTTGTAATCCCTTGCCTTGAGCATGCTCATAAACTATAGCCTTTTACACTGGGGCTGCCTTAATTGAGGAGAGAAGGACTGGCAAAGGGGGTCCAGAGTGCTTATCAGTGTTCTCACCTATCAGTGTCTTTCTTTGGGGACGGAGAAGAAGACTGGGAGAAGATTAAATTGTAATACATAAAATCAAAGACGATAGACAGCAGTATGGAGACCGTGTGTGTCTTCCACTTCACCATAACCCTGGCTGCACCCCACTCTGGAGGTGCAGCCAAGGTCCCCTTCCAACCCTGCAATGCTGTATCCTTTCTCTCACTATGGCCCTGCATTTGAAGTTATTTCTAGGGCTTTTCCAATCCAATCTTGCTTCCCACAACCATTTTCTACTTGTGTTCTACTTTTAAAAAATCATTATTAATAGACATATAAACCTGAAAGGCATGTCAAGATATCTCAAAATAAAGGCAAACTTCTGCCTGGGGTGGGGGTGGGGTGGGTATTTCAAGTTAGGAGAATGCTTGATAATACCCACCTGAGATATACACTTAATAATGCCTTAGACTTGTTCATAATAAGATGTACTACTCTTAGCATCAAATACGTAGTGAGGTTCTGTGTAATCATTTTCTGAGTATAGCTATGCTTTCTTGTCAACAGGAAGATGTTGATCAAGTAACTCTTTATAGCTACAAAGTCCAATCCACTATTACTTCTCGTATGGCCAACACCATGATTCAGACCAAAGTGGTGAACAACTCCCCACAGCCTCAGGATGTTGTGTTTGATGTTCAGATTCCCAAAGGAGCCTTCATTTCCAACTTCTCCATGTGAGTAACTCCTATGTGAGCAGAAACTGGATATGCTCTACTCACAGAATCGTAGTTACAATGGGCCTTAACGGTCAGCTGCTCCAGTGGTTCTCACTCTCAGAGCTTTGGACCCACTGGATGTCAAGGGTCATTGTGGAGTGGGTCCCAATAATTTGTTTCTGTTAAAAATATCAGAATTTGTGAAGGATTTGATTTTCATTTCTAACAAATTAAAACAAATTTAAGCTATCTCTATAGTAACAACCTCTCACTTTACTTGCATTTTAATGTACTCTCTTGGTGGCAGGGTGGGGGAGATAAATATAAGCAATTGCTCTGGCTTCCAGGAAACCATATATGAGTGTGTGCAGAGCAGTTCAGTGTCATCTGTCTTATGTTTCTCTATGGAAAAAAAATATGAGAACCATCAAGTCCAATCATCAGTCCAGTGATTAAATTCCACTATTATACCCCTGAAAAGTAGATTATCCAGGCTTGACTTAAATATCTATATTATAAAAGGCCAGTGGCTGTAACGCCGTAACACAGTAATGATCAAACGACCGGTCACCAGGAGGTCCATGGAACACCTCTCCGTCCTTCCCCTGAGCCCACTTGCTGCTCGTGGAAGTGGGGTGGGGCTCACAGCTAAAGCAGCACAGCAGGGTGGGGCTCATGGCTCATGCAGTGAGGTGGGGCTCACAGTGTGTGGGGTGCGGAGGGGTTCACAGCTCGCACAGCAAGGCAGAGCTTGCGGTGATGAGCTACTCACACATGGTGGGTCTGGGGTCCCATGACCTGTCAGTGCAGTGGATCTGGGACTCGTGCAATTTCATGCTCTGGGCCTCGAGTCTCTTTAATAATAAACTTGCCAGCAACACCAATCAGAAAGGATATATGCATCCCTATGTTTGTAGCAGCACAATTTACCATAGCAAAGATCTGGAAAGAGCCTAAGAGCCCATCAGCAGATGAATGGATTAGAAAACTGTGGTACATCTACACAATGGAATACTACGCTGCTGTAAAAAATAAGGAATTCTTACCATTTGCAACAGCATGGGTGGAACTAGAGAGCATTATGCTAAGTGAAATAAGCCAGTCAATGAAGGAAAAATACCACATGATCTCACTCATTTATGGATAATAAAGACCATTATAAACTGATGAACAAAAATAGATACAGAGGCAGAGCAGCATGGAACAGACTATCAAACTACAGCGGGAAGGCCGGGGAGGATTGGGGGGCGGGAGGGGGGGTAAAAGATCAACCAAAGGATTTGTATGCATGCATATAAACATAACCAATGGACATAAGACACTGGGGGATAGGGGAAGCCGGGGGAATGTCAAGAAGGGGGGAAAAAGGAGACATATATAATACTCTTTGTAATATTTTAAGCAATAAAACAAAATTTTAAAAAAACTTGCTACTTCCCAGGGCAATCCACTCTATAGTTGATATGTCTGTTAGAATTATTTCTTATACTTAATTGAAATCTGTTCTATTTTCTACCCAGTAATTAGAGTTCTACTACAATTTTTTATAAATTCTCTACAAAATACATAATGAAGAGTTCTAGAAGGAAATGACATACTGTCTGAGATTGGCTTCAGAATAATCAAGATGAAGAGAGTGGGGGTTCAGAAAATTGAAATTAGCTGAAATATTGCTAATAGTGTACTTCAGTGATGGATCCGTGGAGTTGCTTATATTATTCTTTTTATTCTTTGTATGTTTGAAGATTTCTACAACAACAAAAATGTTCAACCACTGCAATACCTTTCAAACAGTGAAGGCCAGTTACTTTGTCCCACTTGGCAGCTTCATTTATCAAGGCTAAATGTTTCCTGTTCCTTCAAGTGACTGGGTGGCTTTCTATCCCTTGACCATTTGGGTGGCCATCCCCAGTGTGTGCTCCACTTGGCCAATGTCCTTTTCCAGTTGCCTAGAAGAGAGACAATGCTCCGCATACATTCTGGCTGGTTTTTTATTAAGACATTAGATTGAGTTACTTCTCGTCTGCTTTTGTCTTCTTTATACCAATATAATCAATATAACTGTGAATAATAAATGATTAAAATACCATGCATGTTAACTTCTAAAAACTGTAGAGCCAATTACTATATTTTCTAAACAAAACAAAGTATGTAGAAAAATGCGTTATATGACTTTGAATAGGTATCCTTTGAATTGGCTTAGAAAATTATTTTTAAAACATTTTTAGTAAGCTTTTTCTAGAAAGCAAATGTAGAATGAAAAGCTTTTATGTAGGGATGTTATGTAATATTGTGTCTGAAAATTTATATTTAAAACTATTTTAATATATTTTTATTTTTAAACCACAAAACCAGAACTCATTCTAAGTATATCTTCTTTCTATTTTTCTCTCCACTTTTCATATCTCATTTCATAGAAGATTTGAGGTGATGAAAGCCAGAGTTATGTATATACATTTATTTGGTCTCCTTCTACACAGGGCTGAATTTATAAGACCAGAAGAAATAGTTGCTTATATCACTACAATTTAATAGGAGTTGTGCAGACCGCCATATGCAAAATACTTCTTCTGCCTTTTCTATCAAGGTTCCAAATATTCTACCAATAGAGATGATTTACTTTTGTCCTTAAAACTTTTTGGTCTTTGAACCTTAGAATAATTGGTAGAAATAGTGCTAACCTGGCACGTGGGGTGCAGTTCTAGTTCAGTCTCTGACCAACTGTGTGACCTTGAACAAGTCACTTGTCTTCTTGGTTCTGATTTCTCTCATCTAAAGAGGCAAACACAGAGGTGTGCCTCAACAAGTATGCTATTGGTGCTTGGGGCAGGACAATTTTTAGCAAAACTACCCTTCACATTACAGAATATCTAGCATTCTTGGTGCCCTCTTATCATGCCCTCTTTCAGTGATCAGAACAACCAAAAACATTTTCACACATTTCGAAGTTCCTTCTTGAGGAGAGATACTACCCATTTGAGTTCCATAAGCTCCCTTTCATTTCTAAAATTCTATAATTCAACTGCTGTAACCTATCATTTCTTGGTATGGATTATATAACAGCCAGCTAAAATTCAGGTAGATAGAGATGGAGATGTAAAGAGAGGATAGAGGTCCCCAAGGGAGATGTTAGAGGGGTAAACACAAACTTTGCAAAAGGGTTCATTCACCAGCACCCTTCTCCAGCTTTCTTTATTCTCTGTCACCCTTGCAGGAGAGCAAAATGCCTGCAAGCTATGGCAGACCCTTAACTCAGAGAAGATTGATCTTATGAACCAAATATAAGCCAGATTAACTCGTGACTTATCAGTTACCTCTTCTAAGCACGTTTGTGATTCAGAAGGGACACCCAAAGCAACCTAAGTGCGAATCAATAGATGAGTGGATAAAGAAAATGTAGTACATGTAAATGATGGAATATTACTCAGCCATAAAAAAGAATGAAATCTTACATTTTGCAACAACATAGATGAACCTAGAGAGTATTATGCTAAGTGAAATAAGACAGAGAAAAACAAATATGATTTTACTTACATGTGGAATCTAAAGAGCAAAATAAATGAACAAACAAAATTGTAACAGACTTATAGATGTAGAGAGCAGACTGATGATTGCTAGAGGGAAGGGAACTTAGGAGGCTGGGCGAAAAGGTGAAGGAATTGAGAAGTACAAACTGGTAGTTATAAAAGAGTCATGGAATGTAAAGTACAGCATAGGGAATATAGTCAATGATATAGTAATATCTATATATGGCGCCAGGTGGGTACTAGACTTATAGGAGGATCACTTCATAAATTATATAAATGTTTCATCACTAAAAATTATATAAATGATATAAATGTATACCTGAAACTATTATAAAATAATATTGAATGTCAACTATTAAAAAAAGTTTTAATTTTTTTTAAAAGGTTACCCAATAAGAACAATACCTTATCTGCAGGGTAAATTTTGAAAATAAGGAACATTTTTAACACAAGCAACAGTAGTGAGGAAAAGCTTTTAGGACAAGGGGAGACTACATGGCCCTCTTAAATCACACTGTCAGATGAAGAGACTCCTGTGTTTGAAATATGTAAATGTCTCTCTTCTTTTTTTCCAGGTACAAAATGATCATTGCCCCCATTCAGTAAATCCACCTTGTTGGCATGTTTGCTTGTTGTTTTTTTTTTGTTGTTGTTAGTTTTGCTATTTTTGTTTGTTTTATATTCAGACCAACTGGTGGCTTTCTGTCATTTTCTAGGAGTGTAGACGGCACTACATTCACTAGTTCCATTAAGGAGAAAACCGTGGGTAGAGCACTCTACTCACAGGCAAGAGCAAAAGATAAAAGCACCGGATTGGTGAGGTAAGGCCCGCGCCCCCATCCCACTGCTGTCCCCCCAGTCCCTTCTTCAAGAGCACACAGCCTTGTGGTCAGATGGTAGAGTTAGGTGCTCCAGTTTCTATTCCCTAAGGCCTCTCTGCAGCAAATGAGCTATCCTTACATAACTTGCAGTTGGATGTTCTGTAGCTAATGTTGATTTGCTAAAAGAGTATGTAGAGGAAACGTCAAACTCAAAGGCTAACATGGGCCAAATAAATAAGTTTAAGTTTATGTGGGCCACAAAAAAACAAAAGTTTCAGTTTTCATAGAAATGTATGTTTATTTCGATAGAGACATGCTGAATACAAAGAGCTGAAATAAATGAGTAATCATTAACACAAAATAGACCATTTTATTAAAAATTAATATATTTTTGAACATTAACTTACCAGACAATGAATAACTGCACAAATTATAAGTGTAACACAAGTAAACCTAATTTTCTTGTTCTCAAAAAGCAAAATATTTCCTGTTGCACACACCAAACAAGTCAGTCCAAGACTAATGACGTGGCAATTGCCTGCTAACATATTTGCTGCTAGTATTAGTGGAGAGAAATGGTGCGCCTGTGCGTAAGGCATGTAAGGCACTTAAGGAAAATGAATGCAACAAGATTATAATAATCAGTCATTAGCAAGCATTGTAGTTTGTTATTAATAATTATGTATAACAGGATATTGTAAAAATTAAGATACGAAATTTCAGGAAACCATAAAAATTCTAGAAGAATCCAAAGGCAACAAAATCTCAGACATATGCCGAAACAATTTCTTCACTGATACAGCTCCTAGGGCACTTGAAACTAAAGAGAAAATGAACAAATGGGACTACATCAAAACGTTTCTTACATACCGTTATATTGGTTGGGCCGCAAAAATATTTGTTGTGGACCTCATGCGGCCCAAAGGCCGAGTTTGACATGCTTGGTGTAGAGAAACTACAGAAGTACTGGTGATCTGGTGACAACACTTACCATGTAGAATCGACCCTTGAACAACACAATTTAAACTGCTTGGGTGCAATTACACCAGGATTTAAAAAAAAAAAAAATAGATATAGCCTGCCCTTTGCATTCACGGATTCAACCAACCTAGAGTAGAAACAATATTTTTGCATTCCCAACTGAGGATTCCCAAAAATACTGTTTTCCATGCACAGTTGGTTGAATCTGTGCTTGCAAAACCCATGAATAGGAAGGGTTGACTATAGAGTCAAAAGTCACATGCTGATTTTCTACTTCTAAACCCCTGCATTGTTCAAGGGTCAATTGTATTCAGAAATAAAGGTTTGGAATGTGTTTTAATTATTTATTCTGCCTTATTTTTATGGAGTAAGGCTTTCACCCTCAAAAGGGGAGCCTCTCAAGCCAGAAACTTCAAAGGACTTTTCAACCAGTCACTTCTCACACTGCCTATCTAATCTGCCAGATCCTGCCACCCACTTTTCCTTCATCTCCTCCACCTCTTCTACATCCCCAAATTTACCTTTATTTAAAATTATTTTCATTTAATTCATTCCTTTATTCATTCAATGAAAGTTCATTGAGCTCTGTACCCTGTTCTGTCAAAGGCGACAACTCCACAGCAAACACTGCAGCTAGCTGAGGAGACAGCCAAGGAACCTATAGTATAGAGGTGGCTTTCATATACATAATATATATCATGTTAAGGGGCTATTACATATCCTACATAATAAAAGGCTAATATGCAAATTGTCACCTTAACTGGGAGTTCTACCAGGAGTTTGACCAGGGGGTGGGGCCAGCTGGCAAACCACCATGGCCCCTACCTGCAGCCAGCCTGGTCCAATTGGCCCCAATCAGGATGGGCCAGCCGGACCCCACCTGTACACAAATTTGTGCACTGGGCTTCTAGTAATATATGATGGAGTAAGTGCTCATGTAGAGAGGGTACAAAACCTTATGGGAGCTCAAGTGTACAATTCTGTCTGGGAGTCCAGAAAAATCATCACAGAGGACCTGATGTTTGAACTGAGCACAGTTAGATTGTAAAAATTTATCCAAATAGAGAAAGGAGAGAAGAAATCCCAAACAGAGGAAACATCTCCAGTGCTGATCCAGGTTGATAGGGTTCTTTTATCTTTAGGATATCATTTTGTCATCTTTACCATCACTTTGACCACATCGTTCACTCATTTGTTATTATTCGCTCTACAAATATTTATTAGCAACAGAAATTCTCCTAGGTACTGCAGGTATAACAGACCATAGTGCTCACGTTCTAGTTCACTCCCCAGATAATAAGGCTTATGGTCACATGCTGATAGGCGTGCACCAGGCCATGCTCATCTTTTTCTTCAGCCACCTGGTATACCATGCTGACTTCCCACAGTACTTCCCTGATCCCCAATGGGCTCATTATCACAATCTCACCTTGCTTAGTTAGTTAAGTTAACTTTTTAAAAATCTTAATTTTGTATCTTAATGCTCATATTACCCTCATTTGATAATTTCTCTTTAAAACCATAAACATTTCAAGATCAATGATGGCACTGGGCTTGATATGTACATGACTAAGTAAGGCCTTATGCTAGAAATACATATTCAATTTGAAGAAATAATAGATGTCTTCTTTTTGAAGACTTTCAGAATTAAAGAATTTCTGAAATGAGACTACAGTGCAGCAGAGGAAATGGGTGCTCTCTTTGGAGTTATCTAAACTTTAGTGTGAGGCTCGGCCCTACAACTGACTACCTGTGTGGTCTTCAGCAGGTTACCAGTTCTCTATTAGTCTCATGTGTTATTGTCTGATAAATAAGGGTACTGATACCCATCTTGCAGAGCTGCTTTGCAAGCTATGATGACATGTGTCAAGTTTCTGGCACACAATAGGAATCAGTAACTGGGAGCTTTTTGCAAATGACCCTCAAATCTGTAAGAAGCTCTAGAACAGTGGTTCTCAACCTGTGGGTCGCGACCCCTTTGGCAGTCAAACGACCCTTTCACAGGGGTCGCCTAAGACCATCCTGCATATCACATATTTGCATTATGATTCATAACAGTAGTAACATTACAGTTATGAAGTAGCATCGAAAATAATTTTATGGTTGGGCCGCAACATGAGGAACTGTATTTAAAGGGCCAGAAGGTTGAGAACCACTGCTCTAGAAGAAATGATCAGGTAAGAGAGGAGACTGAAAGTGTTAATGGAAATGAATTTGTGCGGAGGTTTTAATATACTATTAGTTTTCATGAACAATTGAGCCATTCAACTACCCTCTGCCTAGATTCTGGGTCTTGCGCTCGGTCATGCATGTGATAACTTACATCAGGGGCTCACATCTTCAGGAGCAGGGTTCTTGATATGGAGAACTTTAAAACCGAAGTGAACATCCGACCTGGAGCAAAGGTGCAGTTTGAACTTCATTACCAGGAAGTGAAGTGGAGGAAGCTGGGGTCCTATGAACACAGACTTCATCTGAATCCAGGACGACTGGCCAAACACTTGGAGGTAAGTGTGGATTTGCAGGGTGTGCAGTGACGTCATCCTCCTATGGTTCTATTGTTCGCCACCCTTTATGGTGTTTGATGCCACTCAACTCTTCAAGACAGTTTGGTGTACTGAAAAGGTTATGAGTTTGGAGTTCACCAGGCCACTTCCTTACTGATTTCAATGTCAGCTTGATTTCTTATTTGCTATGTCAGTTTCCTAGCACTGCTGTAACAAATTACCACAACCTGGGGGCTTAAAACCACAGAAATTTATTCTCTCACAGTTCTGGAGAACAGAAGTCTGAAATCAAGCTGTTGGCAGGGCAGCATTCCCACAGACTCTAGGAGAGAGTCTATTCTTTGCTTTTTCCCCCATGTCTGGCAGCTGCTGGCATTGTTTGACATCTGGCCTTGTGGCCACATCACTCCAATCATCACCTCCTCTGCATGTCCCCAATCTCACTCTGCCTTTTCTCTTATAAGAAGAGTTGTCATTGGATTTAAGAACCACTGCATAGTACAGGATGATTTCATCTCAAGATTCTAGCTCCAGCTGGGTGCTCAGTGGTTAGAGTATCAGCCTGTGACTGAAGGGTGACAGGTTCGCTTCCAGTCAAGAACACATACCTCGGTTTCAGGCTCAATCCTTGGCCCCAGAGACAACCAGTTGATGGATCTTTTTTTTTTTTCTTTTTTTTTTTTTCAGTTGATGGACCTTTGATGTTTCCCTCTCTGTGTCTCTCCCCCTTCCTTCCATCCTCTCAAAAAAAAAATCAACGGAAAAAATATCCTTGGGAAGGATTAACAACAACAATAACAACAAAAGATTTTTAGCTGCATCTATTACCTTTTTCCAAATGAAATAACATCCACAAGTTCCAGGGACTTGATATAAACATATCTTTTGGGGGACTGTCATTCAACCCACTATACTGGCCTTCTGACATGGGACAAGTTATCCTGAGTGCCCATGTTTTCACATGTGAAAAGGGTACTATCACATATTTTGTCATCAGGCTAAAGGACAGTATGACAATGTCGACTGAAAAGCGGGAGCTGACAGAAACTATTCAAAGTCAAGAAGCAGTGAACAAAGCCTGAGGAACTCGGCCCTGGGTTTGAAGTGTGGCTCAGCCACTTACTAGCTAGGTCACTCTGCATCTCTTTTTCTTCATTTGTAAAATGAGAAATAAAAAGTAAGAACAATAACAGGTAATAATAACATTGGTGAGAGTTAAATGAGCTTATACGTGTGAATTGCTTAGCAAAGCACTTACAGTATACATAGAAAAATGGCAGCTATGACTATGGTTTTGCCAAGGATCACCAAGAGGGATTCTTCCCTACTATTATCTCTGCTCAAAACAAGAAGATAGAAAAGGAATAAAAAATTCCAGGATGTGGGGGAAATTATCTATTACTGACAGATCTACAGAGTAAATGCAGAATCATTTAACAATGGCTTCCCCTTCATTTTTTTCTTGTCTTAACAACATGAATTCTCTTATAAATAGAATAGAATAGAATAGAATAGAATAGAATAGAATGAATTAATCCCAAAGAAATGAAGCAATAGAAGGTGAGCACTCAGTTGCCTGAAGGGGTTTCAGCCTCTATGGTAAAATGCATTACATCCCAGAGAATTTAAAGAACATGCAGAAGTGATCATGGGACTACGTCGGGTCATCTTTGGGAAAACTTGAAGAAGAGAAAACCAGCAGAGGACTTAGCAATTGCACTTCTAGCACAAAAAACCTTGAAAGATGTTTTCATGCATTGAGTAATTTTCTTTGCCACCTCTAGGTAGATGTGTGGATTATTGAACCTCAGGGGTTGAAATTTCTTCATGTTCCTGACACATCCGATGGCCATTTCGATGGTGTGCCAGTCATATCTAAAAGAGACCAGAAGGTAATCACAAGCACTGCATGTTTTAGAGAGTCCAAGTGGCCTCCAGACATGAGTTCTGCCCTCCTCATGTGCCCTGGGGAATAGAAAAGTAGTCAGGTATTGAGCTGAGGTGTGGAGCAGTAATCCAGAGCAAAGTCTAGGGTCTTCCACAGGATGTTAAAAAAACAACTTCCAATGGTTTCATTGCATTTTGACCAGTAACTTTCTTTTTGGAGTCTCATTTCCCCCAAGTCATCTTGACTGGAAACTAAAAGACAGCTTTCACATAACATATGGTGTATTTACATTAATCCCAGCAAGAGATATTCAGCTTAATGGCCAATAATAACCAACTATGGAGGAGTTAAATTCCTCTAAGAACCTTTCAGAACTAGAGCTGGTAGCTATTTCTTTCATGGGGGAATGGATGGATTCTTCGAATCTCTTCAAGAAGGCCAGAGGGGAAGGGGTCTGGGGTGGGGTGGAGCAGAAAGAGATTAACCAAAGAACATATATGCATAGCCCATAAATGAAGACAATAGTGTGGTGAAGGCCTGGGGTGAAGTAGGGGCTGAGTGGAGGATGGGGAGAGGAGGAGAATGGGGGACATCTTCAATACTGTCAACAATTTTAAAAATTAATTACATTTTTAAAAAAACCCTGAAAATTAAGGATTACCATTGCATTACAGGTGTGCTGACCCCTGCCATTTTCCCAAATGTGGGAAACCTGACTGCATAATTTGTGCTAATGGGGGACTGCGTTTGCACTCTCCCTAACCTAAAAAAAAAAAAAAAAAGGCCTGAAAACCTGGTCAACAGGCTGCCAGACTCCCCTCACATGCCTTGGCACTGTCCCTTCCATCAGTAGCAGTACTACTGATGCTGCTGGGGTACAGAACGTCCATTGGGCCTCTTGTGGGCACAAGAAGATGCAGCTGTCAACCTCTGGCCTGCAGAGGGATGGGGATTGAGACCTGGCTCTGACATTACTGTTCTTTCTAGGCCCATGTGTCCTTCAAGCCCACAGTAGCACAACAAAGAAAATGCTCTAACTGCTCTGAGACTGCGGTGGACGGAGAGCTGGTGGTGGTGTATGATGTGAAGAGAGAGGAGAGTGCCGGGGAACTTGAGGTGAGTGAACACAGGCTCTAGGAGAGGCACCTCACCGAGGCCAAAAAGGAATCTCTTGCTGAGCAAACCCCCTGGCCTCTGGGTAGTGCTAGCTGCCAAGGCAATGCCAGAGCTGCAGAGAAGGGACTAAAATCGTATCTAAGCATTATCTCTTCACATCAAGAACCTGAATAAAGGGTCACTGGGTCTCATGTCCTTGTCCCAGAAAGGTGCTTTTAGGCCTCATATGAAGAATAATAGAAAATAACGAAATGGGAATTTTGCATAAACTTTCAAGGCTCTTTGCAACTAGACTATCAAAGAAAGCACGAAGTTCATGGGCTGGGAGGAAGGCACAACCAAAGCCTAGAGAAAGATCAGGGCCAGTGGTGAAGTCCGGGATCAATGAAAATTTTCCTTTTCCTTTTGTCATGTCTTAGATGTGTGTTTGTACTTCCCTTGTGCTAAAGTATAGCCCTTGGAGAGTATCCAAAACTTGTGCTTCTCCAGGAACAGGGAAGTAGGAAGTATCCACAGCTACACACCCTGCAGGGGAACCTGTAAGATTCTGGTAGAAGCAACCAGAGGGCAGTAGAAAGAGAATGAGGGGAACCAATCTTTACGACCTGCAGCCGAAGACTAAGAGGTAATCAGGCATCCAGCCAGAGTGGCCTCCCATTCACCTCAAGAACAATCCAAACTCCCTAGAGTGCCCATAAAGGTCCTTTCAGATCTGCCCTGCTGACTATCCACCCTAACTCCTTAGATCAGTGGTTGGCAAACCGAGGCTCGCGAGCCACATGCGGCTCTTTGGCCTCTTGAGTGTGGCTCTTCCACAAAATACCACGTGCGGGTGCACACGTACAGTGCGAAGTTGACTTAAAACTTTAAGTAAAGTTTATTAAGTTAATTTTAGGGAACGTTGTGGAGTGAAAGAAGATGTAGTGTCGAGTATTGAGAAAGGTATGTTGAGATGGTTTGGACATATAGAGAGGATGAATGAAAGGAGATAGATGAAACAAGTATACAAGACGAGTGTGGATGGGAGAGTTGGAAGCAGTCGACCTCAGCGAACGTACCTCAATCAGATTGAGGACGTTTTTAGCAAAGGCCAGCTTAGGAGTACCCTAATTCAGTTAATAACAATGTGCCTACCTATACAGTTTGTTTAAAAAATTTGGCTCTCAAAAGAAATTTCAATCGTTGTACTGTTGATATTTGGCTCTGTTGACTAATGAGTTTTCCGACCACTGCCCTAGATGCTTGAATTCTGTGGTCTCATTTTGCTGAACCGTTTACAGAGCCCAAAGGTGCCTATTCACTCAGTCACTGAACTGTCTGGAACTCTCCACTACACCCCTACCCACCCCTATGCTGGCAGGCTAACTCCAAACTCACACTCAAGTCCAGTGTAGATGCCATGTCCTTGGGAAAGACCCCCCTTTCTGAATTAGATGCTTCTGCACTGGGCATTCTTGGAACCTTCATTTTCCTGATGGTAGCACTTAACACCCTGAGCTGCCTCTTCACTTGTCTGGTTCCTCCACTGGCCTGTGAGCTCAGGAGGAGGGTGGCTCTGTCATTCGCTGTTGGCTAGCAGGGTGCCTGGAGCAGAGGCTATCAACAAAGACTGGGTGGAGTAGAGAGAGAAGTGAAACACCCTGGGGAGGTAACCTGCTAAGAGGGCTTGGGCCTTCACAGGAAAGGAAGGAGGGAACAAGAAGAAGGGAGAGACGGATGGACACCAAGCTGCCAACTCTGTTCTCTTCTTTACAACTGTCATGCGCCCTGCTCACCATGACTCACCTCTCCTTTCGTCCCCAGATCCCCATCCTCCTATATTCCAAACATTGGTAATGGTTTAGTAATGTTCTGTTTTTCAGGTATTTAATGGATATTTTGTCCACTTTTTTGCTCCTGAAAACATGGACCCAATTCCCAAAAACATCCTCTTTGTCATTGATGTCAGCGGTTCAATGTGGGGAGTAAAAATGAAACAAGTAAGTACCCCTTGTTGGCTTGGTACCTAGATTCTCTACCTTCTTTGAACCCCCCACCCCCACCCCTCAACAACACAATCATTCAATGCACCTTACCCCCAGGGTTTGTCTTAGATGGCTTGGGCTGCCCTAACAAAGTGCCACAGACTGGATGCCTTGTGAATAACAGAAATTTATCTCGGAACTCACCTTTTTGAAATATTTTATCTCAGTATAACCTCTTCTCCCTGATAACACTTCTGCTTCATAGTCTTCTGGTTCTCTGCATAACATTTTACTTTAATATCTTGCCATTGTTCATGAATTACTTTGAAATCATTCTGTACTTATCTTCTCTAATTACACTGCCATGCTTTGAGGGAAGCCACCTGTCTCATATCTTCCTGTTTGGAGCTCAACATAGTCTTATTTAGCATTAAATGGGGTAGATGTAATTCTAAAGAACAAACAAGGAAGTTTCTTATTTTACTCATCAATCCATTCATCTAACCAAGTTGAACAACTTACCGTCTATTCATTAATTAATTAATTCATTCAATAACCATTTCTGACCATCTTCTGGCACCCAAAAGAAGGGAAATTCATGCCCCGCCCCACTTCCCTTGCTCATACTCCAACACCAGGTTTCTCATCAATGGCATTATTGACACTTTGGATTGGATAATTCTTTGCTGGTATGGCCACCCTGTACATTGCAGGATGTTTAGCATCCAGGGCCTCTGCCCACTAATTGCCAGTAGCACCAACCCCTCAGCTATGACAATCAGCATGTCTTCAGACATTGCCAAGTGTCCCCTGGTGGGGAAATTCCCCTCAGTTGAGAACTACTGCCCTAACATAGCAGTTTATTCATTGCTTCCTTCCTTCCTCCATTCATTTAACAAATATTAATTAAGCATCCAATACATGACAGGCACTTAGTTCACCAGTAACAGAATCAACCAAAAACATTTTTAAGAAATCACCCCTACTGTCCTGGAGCTTACAGAACTTACGTTCTGGAGGAAGGGGGATAGAGAATAAGCAATAAACATAATAAGTACATTTAAAAGTATTTTCAATGGTGTTGTTGTGGGGGGAAAAAGTTTCTTTTTTTAAAAAAAGAGTGTATTAGGAATCAGAAGTGTCATTTTCAGGGAGGTTTGGTGGTTTGAAGAGAAAGATGAGAAGCAGTAGTTTAAGAGAGTGGGTGAGTCGGTGGACTTGTGAAATACATTTGATTTTCAGGCACCATTAAGGCGGAACCTGAAGTTTGTGATCCTTCGAAACAAAATAAGTCAGTAAAAGTTTAAGGGTCAAAATGCAGATGACCCATGCTCAGCATAAGTGTTGAGGTGGATGTAAGAGGCTTCCTATAAGAATTATAGCTTGCGTCAGTACTTGAAAGATGACTAGGAGGGATTCTTGGTCTTCCCTCTCTTCTCAGGCTCAGAGCTTATTTAATGTGACCCTTCTCCTCTCTCTCTTGAAATAGACAGTGGAAGCAATGAAAACCATATTGGATGACCTGAGAACTGATGACCAGTTCTCTGTGGTTGATTTCAACCACAATGTGCGAACCTGGAGAAATGATTTAGTCTCAGCTACTACGACACAAGTTGCAGATGCCAAGAAGTATATTGAGAAAATCCAGCCTAATGGAGGTAAGTGGGTTTAGCCTGAAGCCCAGTGAGAAACATCTATAGGATTTGAATCTTGACTCACTGAAGAAATATTATTTCCTACCAGTGTTCTTTGCCCCATCTGCAATGGTCTGTCTTAAATAATGCATTTATTATTAAATGATGAATACTAAGTTCATTGCAAAAGTACAACACATAACCCATCCCACACAAGTTTTTAATTATTCTAACCTTCCTCAGAAAAGAGTGTCAGTAAATGACATTTGCCTTCTCTTTACTTGCAAAGCATAAAATGTAACTGCCTTCGGAGAAGTGTTCAAGTCTACCAACAAGGCTGAGTTAGGTACCTTCAATTTTATGTTTAACAAAATGACAGAATGCTTTGAAAGGGCCAACTCATCTCTAAGGAAGTAGTTTACACTACAAAGGGAATAATTTACTCCACAGGGGGGCCTTTACCGGCCTGGGCAAAATTGGTGTCACTTGGAAAGCAATCAAATGATTTGGGTACTGAATAAATTATTCTTGAGTAGTTACCAGACAAATGAACCTGAACCCAAGATGTGATTGTTTCTGTGCAAAGAAAGAGTATATAACAGAACATTGTTATATTACTTTATATTACTTTACCAGGCACAAATATCAATGAGGCGCTCCTGCGGGCCATCTTTATTTTGAATGAAGCCAATAACATGGGACTGCTGGACCCTAACTCAGTCTCTCTGATCATTTTGGTTTCTGACGGCGATCCAACAGTAGGCAAGTAGCACTTCCATTTTCTAGTACAAATATTTCTGCTGCCATTTCTTGGGAATGTGACTCATTTACAGTGGGAAATCTAATTGCATTTAGATATTAAACTGACTTTTTAAATGATTTTAAACCCGTGCTCCTATGAAAAAAGACTTCTTTTGACCCTGAAACATTCATCCTGTTTAGACCAGTGCCCGGACATTTTTCAGTGATGTCCTTGAATGCCTCGGTGTCACCTCTGTAATGTGGGGAAACTTTAATTTTTATTGTAAATGTGTGCTATGACGATTGCTAATACAGAACATACTAGTGAAATGCATTTATTTCCTCAACTTAAGGTATGGGAGATGGTGAATGGGCATATGTGTGGTGAGGATTGATCCAGGTCTCCAATTGTACCTCTGGAGTCCTCAGTGATGTATTTTTTATTGTTCTCCACACTTCCCTCAGCCCCTCACTGCAACCAGAGAAATTACTTCTGTCCAATACATTCTGTATGTTGACCATTTTTCTTATTCACAAAATAGCTCAACATCTCCCTGCTTCTATCATGTATTATTATTTGTTTTGTCTCTTTACACTGACAAATATAAGGAAGAGTGACTGCTTAATTGTGTTTCTGTCTGTTATATGGACAAGGACTGTATCTAACCTGTTCCTGACAGCTCAGTGGGAGGAAAACTGGTGACATGATCATGATGATGGTATCCTGAGCTTTAGAAAGACAAAGAGCAGCCGTTTTATTAATGGTGAAACTAGAATGGCAGTTGTTATATATTTGTTGCAGATTCATTGTTTTTTTCCCCACCTTGGATCAGGTTACTTGAAAATTGAACTTTAGAATAAAATCATAAGGAAGAAAAAGCAATAAAGTAAAAAATTAAGTTGGTTTCTTACTCCTGTCCCTCATCCTTCCAGTTCCTGTCCCCAGAGGCAGCCACTCATTACCAATTTCTTGTGTATCTTTCCAGAGCTATCCTATGCATGCCTGCATTCTACATATACATACATATAGATATATATTTGAATACATGCACACATATACATACACACATGCATGCATCTATACAAATACATCCTACATATATCAATTATTTTTGTTTTTCCCTTTAAAATGTGTCTTTAAGATTATTCCAAGTAAATATATAGTTGCCTGGTTCTTTTTAATAACTATACAGTATTTCACAATTTGAATATACCATCATTTTTAAAAAGTATATTTGTATTGATTTTGAAAGAGAGAGGAAGAGAGAGGGACAGGGAGATAGAAACATTGATCGGCTGCCTCCTGCATGCCTCCTACTGGAGATCAAGCCCACAACCTGGGTATGTGCCCTGACCTGGATTCAAACCAGTGACCTCTTGTTTCATGGGTTGATACTCAACCACTGAGCCACACAGACCAGGCGAATATACTATAATTTAACTAATCTCCCTTTTGGTGTACATTTGTTTCTAATGTGTGGCTATTCCCAATTACATTACTACTAGATGCCTGGTGCATGAAATTAGTGCACTGGGGGTAGGGGGGTCCCTCAGGCAGGCCTGCACCCTCTCTCAGTCTGGGAGCCCTCAGGGGATGTCCGAGTGGGCCTAAGCTGGCAGTCGGGCATCCTTAGCGCTGCCCTGAGGTGGGAGAGGCTCCTGCCACCACCACTGTTCTCACCAGCCATGAGCCTGGCTCAGGGCTTCTGGCTGAGCAGTGCTCCCCTTGTGGGAGTGCACTGACTACCAGGGGGAAGCTCCTGCATTGAGTGTCTGCTCCCTGGTGGTCAGTGCACATCATAGCAACTGGTCATTCTGCCATTCAGTCAATTTGCATATTAGCCTTTTATTATAGAGGATGTACCATTGCCCATAACTTCATTTCAACATGTATGAACACATCTGTTAGAAAAATTCCTAGTAA
This sequence comes from Myotis nattereri, assembly GCF_964212035.1. Lineage (NCBI taxonomy): Eukaryota > Metazoa > Chordata > Mammalia > Chiroptera > Vespertilionidae > Myotis > Myotis nattereri. The sequence continues at coordinate 156,366,322 of NC_138075.1, forward strand.
TTGAGTCACTAGATCAAAGAGTGAGTTTTTAATTTTGACAAATTTTGTTAAACTGTTCTCCATGGATTTTTCAAAAACTGTATAACATTGCCTCCTCATTTCTTTTCTTTCTTTTATCATCAACTTTAGGTGAACTAAAGTTGTCAAAAATTCAGAAAAATGTAAAGCAGAACATACGAGACAACATATCCTTGTTCAGTTTGGGGATAGGGTTTGATGTTGATTATGATTTTCTGAAGAGACTATCCATTGACAACCGAGGAATTGCTCAAAGGATTTATGGAAACCAGGACACATCTTTACAGCTCAAGGTAACATTTTTTTTCTGTTCCTTTCTTTTCTCTTCACTCAAAAATCATTCAGTTAGTAATATCTGATACCTAAAAGAAATGGCCAAACTTAAGTTAAAATTGTCATTTCAGCTATACTTGGTTGCAAGAATAAAGTGTTCATGCCTTTCTCAGGCACTCCATTCTACTGTACACCTGCATTAACAGCAAGATGAGAGGCAGTAATGCGATGGTCACTTCCCTACCTTCTGAACAAGTTTTCCGAGGCACCAGCAGAGCTTCTTATGGCTTTACAGTCCCACCAAGCAGTTTGTCCTTTTTATCAGCTTGACCATGCCTTTCCTTTAAAGTACCTTGGCATCTTAGATATCAACTTTTTATAATGCAACGCAGATCAAGCTGTAGCCTATAAATTTCCTTAAATATAAAGAATATGAATTACTTGTTTACTTTGACTAAATGGAAAAGAAAAAGATGTACGAGAACATATTTTACCCCCCTCTCTGTCAATACCAGTTATCACCTATCAATGGTGGGCACCGTATTTAAACTTGGGAACAGATAGGGATAACTTCTAATTTGGGGAATATCAACCTAGCTGGCTTTTCTGATTCTGAGTGTTCATTAGCTATTCATGCTGGTCATGATGAAAAAAAATTCTGGGCTCTTATTAAGTCAATTAAAATATTCTTAACAGTCTTTATCTTCTCTATGTCTCAGTTCGTCTGATAATTATGAGAATTTTTCTTGTCCCATAGCTTTCCACAGAGATCCTATGAAAATAAGAGATATCTGTTAAGCATTTGAAGAATCTCAGAGGAAAATGCTTTAGACCTATAAAGTGGCATGAAAAGAATAATTTCTCTCTCTTTTTTTTATGAATTATAGAAATTCTACAACCAGGTCTCTACTCCAATGCTCCGGAATGTTCAGTTCAACTATCCCCATACGTCAGTCACGGACGTCACTCAAAACAGTTTCCATAACTATTTCGGAGGCTCAGAGATTGTGGTGGCAGGAAAATTTGACCCTGCAAAATCAGAGCAATTACAGAGTATTATCACGGCAACTTCGGTACTTCGGCTTATCTGCTTATTCTAAAAATACTAACTGGTCCCTTGGATACAATCCATCTAGTGGATTAATAGGCTAACACTGCATCCCAAGAACCATGTATGTAGACTGAAAGCAATAGTAAAAGGAAAGACATGAGATTATCTATGCCATCTTCCCAACTATTGTGTGAATTCTTACCTTTTTCACCCCAGACCAATTGGAAACTCCGGAAGTACGTACTTAACTTCCTCCTTTTGTATCCTTTTTAATTATTTTACATTTCCCATAGAGTTGTAGAGTACCCTGGTTCACTCACAGTAGGTAGGTATGAAACACTGTGAATTGATTAACTATAATTCTGCTCCCCTGGTGTCTTTGAACTGAACCTTGCATTGTCCAGGCCAGCACAGAGTTAGTCTTGGAGACCCTGGCCCAAATGGATGAGTTGGAGGATTTTCTATCAAAAGACAAGCATGCAGATCCTGATTTCACCAGGAAATTGTGGGCCTATCTGACCATCAACCAACTCCTAGCTGAGCGGTAAGAAGTACATACACCACAGGGATTTGCAAAACTGGATGATTTGCCTTGAGATTCGGAGGTAATACACAAAAAGATTAGAACCAAAAAATGCAGCAAATTAGTGCAGGGTTTAGATGATTAATTTCCTCAGGTTACAAGCACTTCAACTAAAGCTGAATCACCCTTATTTTCTTTTGTTTTGAGGTTTAGCACGAGTAGAGTAAAGTGTGTAAAGTGCATTGACCTTAAGAGAACAGTTTAATGAATTTTTATATTCATTATCCATGTAATCAGCACCCAGTTCTAGGAATAGAAGACTTTTTTCATCTCTGAAGTTTCCCTTATTCTTTTTCCAACTCAACCCCCACCACCACCTCCAGCAGAAATCACTGTTCAACCCTGGCCAGGTGATTCAGTTAGTTGGAGTGTCATCCTGTACACCAAAAAGTTGCAGCTTCATTTCCCAGTCAGGGAACATACCAAGGTTGTGGGTTCAATCCCCAGTTGGGGCATATAGGAGGCCACTAATCAATGTTTCTCTCTCACATTTCTATCTACCTATCATCTATCTATCATCTATCATCTCTTCTCTCTCTCTAAAATCAATAAGCATATCCTTGGGTGAGGATTTAAAGACAAAAAAAATAAATTACAGTCCAGATTGTGTCACCATCAATTACTTTTGTCTGTGACTGAATGGGTTATTGTCCAAAGAGAAATCAACTATTATGTGATTACTAGAGGCCCAGTGTATGAATTCGTGCACAGATGGAGTCCCTCAGCCTGGCCAGCAATGGGGGATCGGCAGGAGCTCACTAACCACCATGGGGCAGCTCCTGCATTCAGCGTCTGCCCCCTGGTGATTGGTGCATTCATAGCGACCAGTTGGTTGACCAGTCATACAGTCACTTAGGCTTTTATATATATAGATGATCTCATATAAGGAAGGGCTCCATAATAGTCATCTGTTTCATCCCTGGCTTCTTTGCTGACCTGCACTGAAACTCTCCAATATAGAAACTATATTTCTATGGGTGGTTCTTTGACCACCTGCTTCAGAGTTACATACAGGTGTTGGCTAAAATTATCATTCCTGAGACCACTCCGCCTGCTCTATCAGATTCTCAGGGAAATGGAACAGATCATCTGAACTGGGTTGGAGAAAATGAATATAACTAACTACTCACAGAGAAAATCCATGATGTCAATAAGATTATAAAACAGACACATGGCTGTAAGCTGTGGCTTTGAAGTGAGCAAGAAATATTTCTGTCCCTTTACAGAAGCACACTGAATGCATTTAAAGGTAGCTAGTAAATTGCTGCAAAAGTTAAATATTGATTTTCAAAAAACAATCCCTGTAAAACAGACCAGTGCTTGCTGGAGGGTGGGTGGGAATGAATAGGTAAAGCACAGAGATTTTTAGGCCAGTGAAGCTACTCTGTATGATCCTATCCTGTTGGATACATGTCATGCATTGTCCAAATCCATAGAAGGTGCAACTCAAGGATACACCCTAATGTCAACTGTGGACCTGCGTGATAATGATGTGTCAATGTAGGTTTATTGATTATAACACATGTGCTTACGTTGGGGATGTTAATAATGGTGGTAAATCTCTGTAATTTCCACTCAGTTTTGCTGTGAACCTAAAATTGCTCGTTAAAAAATCATGTCTATTAAAAAAAAAAATCCTTAGGACTGCATGACTAGATAAAACACTAAGTTAGTTCTCTTTTTCCTTGTGGTCCCCAGGGTCCTGGTTGGACACTGGACGTGATGGAGCTGTGGGAGTTTACCTCGGCCTTAAATAAAGTGACGCTGTGTAACATCTCTATTTCTTGAATACAGAAGCCTGGCTCCTACCGCTGCTGTCAAAAGGAAAATTACAAAAACAATCCTGCAGATGTCACTGGAACATCACGTAGTGACGCCACTCACTGCCATGGTGATTGAGAATGAAGATGGGGACGAGCGCATGCTGGCCGACGCCCCTCCACAAGACCATTCTTGCTGCTCAGGTCAGTGTTTCAGCCTGGTGGGGAAACACGAAGGGTCAGCTTAATAAAGGTCCTCGGGCCTCTGCCCCTCTCCCACTCCCAGTCCACCTCTAGCTCCCAGGCCTATGTGTGTATCTCCTCCCTCCTCCCCCTGCTGAGCTCCTCCTGCCAATTTACTTCAAGGATAATTTATTGCCTTGATTTTCAAACATTTTTGCTCACATGTTTTCCAAAGGAATTTTAAAAACTTATGTACCCCTTCATAAGTTTTAAAAAATCAACATTAAAATTTATTTCACCTTATTTAAGTGCCTGCAATGAATTCAATGCCTGGCATATTGTAAAGGTTGAACTTTTAAAATGAAACTGTGGTATAACTCTTTTAAGTGTGGCCAATGAAATTGAATACCTGGTTTGAGACTTACCATCATCCACAAAAAAATACGTGAACAAATTCTATTCTCATTATTATAAATGTTATAGTGTTCTTTTTTTCTAGTCAAACTTATATTTCCATTCCACTTCTCTGGCAGAATCATATCCTAACATATTTTTATGCTTGAAAGTCTTTTGTTGATAATCCTTTTCTTCTGCAAGGGAAATATGTATACGAATTTAAATCTTTTCAATTTCTTGTGATCATAAGATTCTGAGTGTTCAAATTTTTCTTCTGGGTTGAATTTTATGAAAATTACTATGAGTAGACAATTTGTCAAAATAATATACTTTAAATTTTTATATACATAGAATGTCCTATTTTCTTGAAAATCATCTTTTAATGTGGCTGACTGTATTTTTCATGTATATATGGTAAATGTTATTCATTAGTAGATTGAAAAGAGACAAAATTCAGCATCAACTCTACTTTTTAAAAAATTTATTGGGGTGACATTGGTCAACATGATCATGTAGATTTCAGGTGTGGGTTTCTATGTTACAAGATCTGTATATTGCATGTGTGTACCTCTACTTTTTTTAAAAAGTGTTCTATGGGTGTAAGTCCTAATAAACATTAGAGATTTTGATAAGTAGATAGGAATAGAAAGCACTGGCTATGGCAATGTCATTCATTTACCTGAACTTCTTTGAAGTTACATGACAAACTCACATATGGATCTATATTGAAATATTATTTTTTAACTTATTTTTATTGTTCACAGTATTACAGATGTCCCTCATTTTGTCCCCTCCCCCCAGCCCCTATCCCACCTCAGGCCTTCACTATTCATTACCTGTGTCCATGGGCTATTCATATAAATTCTTTGGTTAATCTCTTCCCATCTGTTCCATGCATCTATGCCTCTGGACCCATTTTGTTTATCAATTTATTTTGTTCATTAGATTCCACATATAAGTGAGATCATGTGATATTTGTCTTTCTCTGGCTTATTTCGCTTAGCATAATAATCTTTAGGTCTATCCATGCTGTTGAAATGGTCAGAGATCCTTCTTTTTTACGGCCTAATAGTATTCCATTATGTAAATATACCACAGCTTTTATTTTTAATGATATATCAGATGACAGCTTGGGCCCTACTCCAATTCTGTTGAAAGTAAGAATTGGAACTATCTGACTTTCGAATGAATTTGTTTCCCAGTCATTGGAGTAATTGTTTTTTTGGCACTACACCAATTTTCAATTGGACACTTTGGTTTCCAGAAGGCTTTTGGTGAGGGAAAGCAGGAGAGAGTATGCCTTCTGCTTGTAAACTAGGAGAAAAGGGTGTTCTTAGGAAAAAGTGTATGTGAAAGCTGAGAACCTAGAAATTGCCTGAAAAATTATCCCTGATCTCTGTGCCTTGGGGAAAGTCCCAAGGCATATCTAAGGGGGCTGTCCCCAAGTTTAAAAGACTTTGGTTTTTCTTCTGCTTCCTTCCTCTCTTACTTGAGGACTCCTAAAACATAGTCTTGAAAATGACCTACATATACTACCGGGGACATTTTCTGAATTTTTAATTTTGTCCAATTTAGATGCCAACTACACCAGGGTGGCCTGGGATTCAAAGAACTCTGACTTCTGGGCTCCTGTTACATTAGTCTGGGGCCTCACAGCTAAATTTCTCTAGATCAGTGGTTCTCACCTTCCTAATGCCGCGACCCTTTAATACAGTTCCTCATGTTGTGGTGACCCCCAATTTCATTGTTACAAATTGAACATAATTAAAGCATAGTGATTAATCACAAAAACAATATGTAATTATATATGTGTTTTCCGATGGTCTTAGGCGACCCCTGTGAAAGGGTCGTTCAACCCCCAAAGGGGTCGCGACCCAGAGGTTGAGAACCGCTGCTCTAGATAAACTGGCATATCTAGGTGACATTGTATCACCTAAATAAAATGCCTTGGTGAACTGGTATTTGTTTCTCAAAGACGGGAGACTGACTGGATATCAGAAAGCAAAATGAAATTTTGTAACCAGTAGGATAACCTCTTTGGGAAACTACGTTGCTCAGATTGTTTTTTGGTAGGTGAATAGGAATGTATCAGGATGATGTTGACCATAATCCGGGACTTCTCCAGCAGCTAGACTGGACATTATCCCTGCAGCCTGTGCTGAAGACATGAGGTCCTTCCCCAGCTCCAAGGGGCAGTTCCTCTGCTGCAACCCAAGCCCAGGTTCCAGACTCTGGGGAAAAACCCCACAGTAGGCCCACAGCATAATGACAGAGGAAGCCCTACAAGAGAGAACTCAGGAATGAAAAGGATGGGAGGAGACCTTAACTGAGAAAGACCTTAGCTGAGAACCTCTGGGGTCTGAATGAATAATTGTTGAAATTATAAGAGACTTACATGGAAAAGTAAGCCTGGAAACTAATGGATACAGGTTTTTTCTACCCAGGTGCCCTCTATTATGGCAGCAAAGTTGCTCCAAGTCCACTCCCATCTTGGGTCCACCCGTCACCAACGCCAAGGATCCCAATGCCTGTGAAAGGAGCTTCTGTACTTGAGAGCACTCCTCCTCCACATGTGATGAGAGGTGAGAGAACTTCAACATGGCTTTCACATCCTTGGTCTCAATCAGATCATAATCTGTGGGGCACATATATTTATCTATATATATAAAAGGCTAATATGCTAAGTGTCCAACCGTTCCGCCGTTCCACTGTTCAACCAGTAGCTATGACATGCACTGACCACCAGGGGACAGATGCTCAATGCACAGGCATGGAAACATGGAACAGACTGATGAATCTCAGAGGGAAGAGGGGAGGAGGAAGGATGGGAAGAGATTAACCAAAAATCTTACATGCACACTAGAGGCCCAGTGCATGGATTTGTGCACTGGTGGGGTCCCTTGGCCTGGCCTGCAGGGATTGGGCTGAAACCGTCAGTCCAACATCACCCGAAGGGTCCCAGATTGTGAGAGGGTGCAGGCCAGGCCGAGGGACCCACCGATGCATGAATCTCTGTACCAGGCCACTAGTCCTATCTAATAAAAGAGAAACATGGTAATTAGTGTATGACCGCTACCCTTCTCATTGGCTAATCAGGGCAATATGCAAATTAACTGCCAGCCAAGATGGCAGTCGGCAGTCAGGCAGCTGGAAGCGAACATGAGGCTTGCTTGCTTCAGTGATGGAGAACTCCAACGTTCCCCGCCTGCCGCTGCTGGCCTCTGAGCTGCAACTCTAAGCAACTATGTTACAAATATAGAAGCTAAACAAAACCCCAGAAACCTGCTTTAGTCGCGGGGCTTCAGCCAGCAGGATTGCAACATTGTTTCAAATACAGAAGGTAAACAAAGACCAGAAACCTGCTCTCAGCAGCGGAGGCCTAAGAGCTGGAGCCAAGCCTCAAAGCTAAAGCTGGCCCAGAATAAAAAAAAAAAAGAAAAAAAGGAGCGGTTGGGAGCTTCAGTCACCCACCAGCCTGAAAACAGTCCTCAGTCCCTCACCCAGACTGGCCAGGCACCCCAGTGGGGATCTCCACCCTGAAGGGTGTGTGACCAGCTGCAAACAGCCATCATCCCCTCATCCAGGCTGGCCAGGCACCCAAGCGGGATCCCCACCCTGATCCAGGACACCCTTCAGGGCAAACCGGCCAGCCTCCACCCATGCACCAGGCTTCTATCCTATATAGTAAAAGAGTAATATGCCTCCCAGCACCAGGATCAGCGGAGCCGCGAGGCCTCCCGGCACTAGGATCAGCGTGACAGGGGGCAGCGCCCAAACCCCCTGATCTCCCTGTGGCTCTGTGTGTGACAGGGGCCGGGGCCACAACCTCCCTATCCACCCTGCCCTGTTTGTGACAGGGGAAGGCGCCCCAACCCCCTGATCGGCCCTGCTCTGTGCCTGATGAGGGGAGCTCCCCAACCCCCTGATCGCCCTGCAGCTCTGTGTGTGACAGGGCGCAGCGCCCCATCCGCCCCCCCCCCCCCCACACACACACACACACACAGGCCCTGCTCTGTGTGTGACTGGGTAGAGCCATAACCTCCCCATCGGCCCTCCCCTGAGTGTGACAGTGGCGGCGCCCCAACCCCCGATCGGCCCTGCTCTGTGTGTGACAGGGGGCGGTGCCCCAACTCCCCTACCGGCCCTACTCTGTGAGTGACAGGGGGGAGCTCCTCAATCCCCTGATGGGCCCTGCTCTGTGCGTGACAGGGGGGAGCTCCCCAACCCCCTTATGGGCCCTGCTCTGTATGTGACAGGGGGGAGCTTCCCAACCCCCCTGATGGGCCCTGCCTTGAGTGTGACAGGGGGTGGCGCCCCAACTCCCCAATCAGCCCTGCTCTGAGCCCGACCAGGGGCTGCACCTAGGGATTGGTGCCCTCTGCCACCCGGGAGCAGGCCTAAGCCAACAGGGTGTTATCTCCTGAGGGGTCCCAGACTGCGAGAGGGCACAGGCCGTACTGAGGGACCTCCCCTTCCCCCCCACCCCCTGAGTGCACAAATTTTTGTGCACCGGGCCTCTAATATATTATAAAAGCCTAAGCAACTGTTACAACTGGACAACCAGATGACCGGCCAGTAGCTATGATGCACACTGACCACCAGGGGCAGACGCTCAATGAAGGAGCTGCCCCCTGGTGGTCAGTGAGTTCCCACAGCCAACCTCCCACAGTCCCTCCCCCCGAATCCCCCAGCCAGCCAGACCCAGTCAGGACTAGGCAAGATGGCCCCAGTCGGCCCCGATCGCCAGCCAGGCCGAGGGACCCTATCTATGCACGAAAGTGTTTACTGGGCCTCTAGTATGTTAATAAAACCACTGTGCCTTGGTAAACTAGGTGACTTTTATAGGTATCACTGCCTTCCATTGAAAGAGGAAAACTCCATGTTAGTCAGCTTGGCCACCATAATTAAATACCATAGACTGGGTGGTTAAAACAACAGAAATTTATTTTTCACAGTTCTAAAGGCTGAAGTCCAAGACTACACTGCCGGCAAGGTTGATTTCATTTGTTTTGGCTTGTAGGTGGCCACCATCTTCCTGTGAGTTTACATGATCTCTGGAGAGAGAGATGGCAGGCAAGCTCACTGGTGTCTCTTCTAATAAGGACACTGACCCCATCATGGAGCCCCACTCTCATGATGTCACCTAAATTGCCTCCCAAAGCTTTTCCTGTGCCGCCGGGCAGAGAGGAGTGTGGCCTTCTCCTCTCCCCGCCATGGTGTGTGTTTCTACACTGACACCTGTGTGCTCTGAAAAGGGAGAAACATCTGGCAAAAATGTCATTTTGCCTGCTGTGTTCAAGACTCCCATTCAACCAGATATTGTGAACTTTGTTCACATCAACTTGCGCAAAAACAATAAATAGCCTTATGCTGTCAGTGAATTGTCAGGTCATCAAACCAGTGCAGAATCCTGGGGTATGGCAGAGCTGTGGCTCGAATTCCCAGAGCCTGAGGTGGTGGAACTCATTGTTCTGGCCAGGGTGCTTTTGGAAATACGTGTCATGGGAGCCGCATGTTTGCACCAACCAAAACCTGGTGCTGTTGGCACCTCAGAGTAAACACAACACAGAAATGATATGCCCTCGCTGCCTCAGCCTTACCAGCACTGGTCATGTCTAAAGGTCACCGTATTGAGGAAATTCCTGAGGTTCCTTTGGTGGTTGAAGATAAAGTTGAAGGCTACAAGAAAACCAAGGAGGCTGTTTTGCTTCTTAAGAAACTTAAGGCCTGGAATGATATAAAAAAGGTCTATGCCTCTCAGCAAATGAGAGCTGGAAAGGGCAAAATGAGAAACCGTCCTCCTATCCAGTGCAGAGGACCTTGCATCATCTATAATGAGGACAATGGTATCATCAAAGCCTTCAGAAACATCCCTGGAATTACTCTGCTTAATGTGAGCAAACTGAGCATTTTGAAACTTGCACCTGGAGGGCATGAGGGCCATTTCTGAATTGGGACTAAAAGTGCTTTCCGCAAGTTAGATAAGCTGTATGGCACTTGGCGTAGAGCTGCCTCCCTCAAGAGTAACTACAACCTTCCCATGCACACGATGCTCAATGCACACCGAAGCAGAATCTTGAAAAGCCCAGAGATCCAAAGAGCCCTCCAAGCACCACTCAAGAAGATTCACTGCAGAGTCCCGAAGAAGAATCCACTGAAAAACCTGAGAATCATGTTGAAGCTAAACCCATGTGCAAAGACCATTCTTCGCCAGGCCAAGAACCACAAGCTTCAGGTGGATAAAGCAGCAGCAGCACTAGAAGCCAAATCAGGTGAGAAGGGGGTTCCAGGCAAGAAGTCTGTGGTTGGGAAGAAAGGAAAGAAGGCTGTGGGCCTTAAGAAGCAGAATCCGCCTTTGGTAGGATAAAGGCTGTAGCTACCAAGAAACCAGCCGCTGAGAAGAAGCCCGCAGAAAAGAAACCCACCGCAGAAGGAAAGAAGCCTGTGGCAGAAACTTACATTTGTTTATTCCACAACGGTCAAATCACGTTGGACAGCTAATTTTGAATAGAAATATGATCAAAGGCAATGAGAAGAGAAAAAAAGTTACCTCCCAAAGGTATCCCACCTATAAAATGGGGATGATAATACCTCCCCTACAAGGTGGTTATAAGGTAAGTTCCCGGTTCCCAGTAGAAGCTCAATAGACACTGGTTACTCTTTGGTCCATAGACCCCAGGCCCTAGGAATCTATAAAATCAGTCATGGGAGCCCTCAATCTACTTTCACTCTAATTAAGATTTAGGATGCATAGACCAATTTACAGATGATGTTTCATTCCTGTTGCCTAGAAGCCTAGAACTATGTCAACTCCATGTGACAGCACTGAAACATTTGCTTAAGAGAAGGTTTGATTGGTGGGCTCTGGGTTAATTAAAATGACAAAAACAAGCATTACCTTTAACAAAAACAGTTTCCTTCAAACAAAATGTTTCAAAAGTCCATATTTGTGTAGAAGAAGGAAGAAGAAAGCATAACTACGTGATTTCTATTTTTTATTTTTAAGGCGTTAAGAACCTTTTGTTCTCTTTTTAAATGATGCCCTCTAGTGCCCAGCTCCAACACAAAATCAATTACGCCAAGTACTTACTGAAAACATAGCATGAGCTTGGTGGTGTCAGGGACACAAAGAAATACAAGGTTTTGTGTCTGCTCGGATAAGATTATTCTCGATTCTGAGTTTCAAAACGCACACTTGAAAATGAAGGAGCATATCAGAGTGGCTGGGAGAATAGGCTTGTCGTCAGACAGCTTGGCTGTGAGTCATAGCTCTGGCACTTACTAACTCCATGGTGTGCCCTTGGGCAGGTCACCTGTCCTCTGCAAGGAGAACGAGGTGAATTAATGTTTGTAAGGAGCTTTGCGATGGTATCTGGGAAACAGCAGCCTGTAAATGGAATGCAGCCAACTCTTCCAATTTTATTCTGGAAAACACAGCCACTGCAGTGTTCAACTCAAACCTTCCTCTTCAATCCCTTCAATTACCGACGCTAGAAGCCTGGCAGAGCTAAATTGCTCTTCCCACTGGTTACCAGATATGATGGATTTTACCAGATGTCTCCAGAATTTTTGCTCCTTTGCCAATCCCATTCACCATCCTAGTTTCTTGATTTTAACATTTCTTGCCTGGGTTACTGCCATTTTAGCCGCTAAATGACCTTTCTATGTCAACTTAATTTATACTGTAACCACATTTTTCCTAAAGTGAGAGTCAAATCATTTATTCTCAAAAACATTTAATAGTTATCCAACAGAATAAAGGTCCGTTCTTTTGCACAGTGTTCTCTGGTCTCCATCACCCACATTTTTAGTCTAATTTTTTTCTATATTCGTCAACAACCCATCCTTAGTAAGTCACATTGAGTCACTTTCTAAACAAATCATCAACTTTTCTACCTCCCTCCCATTCCTCATTCTGTCCACTCAATAAAATACCTGTCTTTCCTGTGTCTTAGTCTTCCCCTCTTCTCCTCCTATCTTTAAGACTTAGTTCAAAAGCCAAGTTCTTCATAAGGCCTTTCTCAGCTTTGTCAGGTTGAGTCAATCATCCTTACGTCTTCATTCTCAGAGCATTGTGCTTGGGCCATTATTGTATCATTTACCTATTCTAGCTTACATTCATGGTTCTATCTGCTTCCTTAGAAGAAAAAAATAATGTTCTAACTGTTAAAGAACAAAATTAATTCACGACATTTGCTAAGCATGGTGAGGAAGATTTTATGCAATGGGGTTTGGCGGTGGGGGAAAGAGATTTCACTCAACTGCAAATACAGCATGGGAAAGTGGGACTTTATAGACAAGGAGTAGGGTGGGGGTCAGTGGATGGAAGATTTCTAAGAGGAAACAAGCATGGGAAGGGGGCTTAGGCTAACACCCCCAACAGGATTCTTGCTGAAGGCAGGCTGGTGTGATCAGACATCACTTGAGGGGCAGGGGAGATAGTGAGGGAGATCAGATATGGAGGATGGGGTTTCTGGTTAAACTGACTTGGCAGGATCCTTACTAAAATAAACAATGCAGAGATCAACATGGGAGTCCAAAAATTAAGGCCTAGTTGACAAGTTCAGGATAGCCTGAGTAGAGTTTGGTCAAGGAGAGAATCTTTGTCACTCCTTCATTACATCCTTACTTTCCTGAAGGCCATGACTTAGCTATGGCTGCAGCAAACATGGCCAGATTTAGTGTTTTGCACATAGTGCCCCACCCCCACTAAATATTTGTTGAATGAGCAAACAAATAAGATCAGCCAAAATAATGATGTCTAGTAACAAAGGAGTACTTCCTTGGGAGCAGCTTGATCCTTCATTGCTCTGGATTAACACTCATCTGTATGCCAACAAATAATATTGTCTTCTTTATTTTTATGTACTGTGTATGCTTGATCAATAAAATACATATCTTATTATCTATCTATATACTCACTGTATATATATTTACACATATGTAGTATACATGTGTAATATATATATGTATATATAGAGTATGTATGTGTATGTTTTATTCATTTTATCTCTAGCCTAACGCATATGTGATAGTTACAGGCTAAGTATCCACTATATTCTTAACATAACTTAAACTTCCGATGGAGACTGTATGAGAAAAGGACAGTGGGTATGGACCACTGGGCCCCCAGTGTCTAGAACAGTACCTGGAATATAGTAGAAGCAAAATATGTACTTGTTCTTGTTAAAGATGTTTAGGAATAAAAAACTTTTCAAAACTCTTCCCTTCTATGATTTTTTAAAATATTTTCTTTGTGTATTTTCCAGTTGAAAATGACCCACACTTCATCATTTACCTACCAAAAAGCCAAAATAACATTTGCTTCAACATTGACTCAGAACCTGGAAAAATCCTCAACCTTGTTTCTGATCCAGAATCAGGTAAAAAAAAAAAGGTATTATGTTTAAATTAGAGAATTTGATCTTTGCCACCCTACACTATCACTGCTTAGAATTTCTTTCTCACCTTAATATAAGTCCTATATTTTCCAAACTTGGATAATTAGAGAGAAATAAATTATAAATATATTCCTAAGTGTTTCAACTATTACCGATAAAATACACTCCCTCAGTATGAACTAATGTTTTGTAATATAATTAAACTATAATAAAGCATAGTTACATAGTGAGAGCTACAAAGAAGTGTTATGTAAGTCCTAAAGCAAAGTAACAATAATTTCCCATATTGTCAAGTTATATAAATTTGTATTATGGTACCCACATGAAAAAAAAAAAATGGCACACAAGAGAAAGAAAAAAAGGTGTTTTTATTGTTTTGGTTTTTTTTACTGTAGGAATTTTGGTCAATGGACAACTCATTGGTGCTAAGAAGCCCAAGAATAAAAAACTAAGCACCTATTTTGGAAAACTGGGATTTTATTTTCAACGTGAAGATGTGAAAATAGAAGTGAGCACTGAGACCATCACCTTGAGCCAGGGCACCCGTACGTCATTCTTATCCTGGTCTGACACAGCTCAGGTCATGAATCAGAGGCAAGTATTCTCATGTGTGGATTCGGGCCTGTCCTTGACACCTTACATAAATAAATCCCAACATCCACGACATAAACATAGACCTTAAAATCATCATTTTAAATATGAAGAAGTTAGTGTTCAGAAACATTTTTTTTGCCCACTCCCCTGCTCCTGGCAGCAGGAATCCTGTGTTTTGGTCACCAAGTATCTCAGTGCTAGCCTCGTGCCTAGTATATAGTAAGTTCTCAATAAACACATGTTGGGTAAGTGAGTGAGTCCGTCAACTGAAATCCACAGCTGACTCTGTGTTGGTTATGCTCAGAAACGCTATGATTGTGTCCTAGGAGTAATATTTTCCCACAAGTATCTGTTTAAGCAAATATATATTGACAGAACTTCAGAGCTGGGCGTTAAAACAGGATTTTGTGGGGGGGGGGGGGGAAACACGGAAAAGGTTTTAGAAAACTAGTGGGATCATACTGGGAGGAATGACAGTTCATATTAGGGGTGAGAATGATGACTTTCTAAGAAGAGTCTGTTCTGGAATTAATTCCATTTCAACTTTCCCACTAGGGTGCTGGTCTCAGTGAAGAAAGAGAAAACTGTGACGATTACCCTGGATAAGGAAATGTCATTCTCTGTGTTACTTCATCGTGTTTGGAAGAAGCATCCAATCAACGTAGACTTTTTGGGGATCTACATTCCCTCCACAAACAAGTTTTCACCTAAAGCACATGGACTAATAGGTAAAGTGTTGATCAACCATCTGACAAGTGTGGAACCACGCTAGGGCTTGATTATCTTTGGAAAACGGTGACTAGAACTTGGGGAAGTGACAGGTGTGGACTGAAAAGCACAGTATGTATGTTCTATGCCCAGGTCCTAATTTATAACAGTGTCTGAGTGATGGCACAAAGAGGCCGTTGCCATTGGAAGAAACGTTAACTGTGACTCCCAGTTTCTCCTAGAAACGAGGCACAGCTGGCCATGCAGGGCCACAGGAGGAAGGACAGGTTTGGTCAGGGAAGCAGGAGCAAGTGATAATTTCACACAAAAGCCTTCATAGGGGTTTCCATGGAAAGACAAGACAGAGCAGAGTAGATTAGAGTTGGCTATTGTGAACAATTCCTGTGGGCTTTTGGGGCTATAGAATGGTCTCTAGTTCTGGGGCATCTGGCCCTGGAATGATTTCTTCTGGGTTGTACAGGCCCGGTAGCAGAGATGTGGCTCTGGGTTGGTTAGTTGTATACCCAAAGGATGCTCCTGGTGGAGCCCTTTGCTGCCTTTCAGAATTGGCTAGCCCTGGGGTGGCAGTTTCTCCCCAGCCAGACACGATTTTTAAGATGTCAAACATCCTAATGTATAGAAAAGAAAAAAACATGATCAAATCATCCCAACATAGAGGTGCAGAGTGACTCAGTAATGTTATCACCAGGACATTTGTCCTTCCAAACAAGGTTTTCCCAGAACCAGGATTTCATCATCATGAACTGGGCAAAATAAGAGATGGGGCAAATAAATCTTAAGTTTTATGCTGAAAAAATTTTCTAATTAAAGAGGAACAAACTGGCTTAGGACGTCTGTGATGACAAGCAGGGTATCTAGGCCAACTTTCCCTACTTTTAAAAGAATGGTTCCAAAATAAGCACATGACACCACAAACCTGTGTCTGTGACATAAGCTCTGCTCTCAGGTGCCGACCTTCACCCCCTACCCCAATCAGGGCATTTGATTTTATTTCTGATCCGATAGATCAGCCTCATATGTACAGTGACCATGAGGTGAGCAGCATGGTCACTGTACATCTCTCCCAACGCTGTGCCCTTTTCTCTGAGTATGTCTTTCTACGCCAGAAATTCTGGAGGGAGGAGCAACTTCGTAGCTTGGATCAAATGACCAGCCTTTCGTTTTATTTATTCTTGGGTTACACGTGAATCACTGTCTGGACTTCATTTCACTAGGCCAGTTCATGCATGAGCCAAAGATACACATCTTCAATGAACGACCTGGGAAGAACCCTGAGAAGCCAGAGGCGAACATGGAGGTGAAAGGACATAAGCTGGTTGTCACAAGGTAAGCCTCAGATGCATATGACAGTGACAAATAGGGCTCCCACTAGGATTGGACTCACACAGCATTACCTGTCACACCAAACAACTCATCAGGAATAGGCACATACATAACATTTGCAGAAGGACACTGCCACTCCACCATCTGAAATGAAAATGATGACTACATATATAAATATGTACATGAAATGCCAAAATTAATTAATCTGTTGTTCTCACCTTCCTACATTAGAAGCCCCAAGCTCACTAGTTGGATAATTGAAAAAGCTGACCAAAAGTGGAAATTGTATAAATACCCACATGCCACTGTGCTAGAGAATGTATATTTTTATATTCAAGCAAAGAGCCTTCTTCTTGAGTGTGTGAGGTGAAGCCCACACTTCAGAGTTGTGTTCCCGCCTCCTTTCCGTTTCTAAGTTAATCTGTACTCTTTACCTTGCTGGAAAAGTCCATATTGGTCAGTTTCAGTAAGGGATATTTGAATTATCTAATATCTGGACTCTCTGTTTCTGTCCTTCCAAAACTCAGCCCAGACTCAGATGACTTGGGGAATGGGGAAGGGTGAGGGCAGGCAGATATGGAGGTGGAAGGGGCACAAAGAACAGCAAGGGGGAGAGCGGGTCTCCTTTGGAGATACGCAAACTGGCATGCTTTGGTCTGTGCCCTAACCAATCGCACCATTTTCCTTGCAGAGGCCTGCAGAAAGATTACCGAACAGATAGAGTATTTGGAACAGATGTTCCCTGCTGGTTTGTACACAACAGTGGAAAGGGTTTCATCGATGGACACTACAAGGATTACTTTGTGCCTCAGCTCTATAGCTTCCTTCAATGGCCTTAAAGGTTTTTAGTTTTGGAAATTAAATGTATATACATTTTCCTCTGCCCTTTGCATTCATTCTTCAGTTTGAATAATATTAAGACCTAACCAGATATTAACACATCTGAAGAAAATAAATGCTTTGCAAAGAAGCTTTAGGATTTTGTTGTGTCTTCAGATGCTAAGGTGAGTTCATCAAAGCGATGCAAGGAAAGCTGCTTTGGCAAGTCAAGCTGGCATCCAGGCAGAGCCCTAGATTTGGTATTTACTGGGATTTCATTGTTCTTAAATGTCAGATCCTCAACTTTGCAGGTTGAGTACATTTTTATGTTGTCAGTGAAGTGAAAAATTCAGCTATGAGGTTATATGGTGAATGTGGAATAAGAACAGGGGAAGTGACATATATTATAAGGAATTGGTTCACATAATTATGAAGACAGTCCAGAATCTTCAAGATAGGCCAGCGGAGCAGGAGACCCAGGGAAAGCTGATATTCTGGTTCAGAGGACAATAAATGTTGTAGATGAAGTTCAAAGGCAGTCAGTGGGGGGAGAGTCAGTTTTTGTTACACTGATTGGATGAGGCCACCCGCATTAAAGAGGGCGATCTGTTTTAATCAGTCTACCTTTTATTTATTTTTATTTTTTTAAATCCTCACCTAAGGATATTTTTTCCATCGATTTTTTTTTCTATTTTTATTGATTTCAGAGAGGAAGGGAGAGGGAGAGATAGAAACATCAATGAGAGAATCATTGATTGGCTGCCTCTTGCATCCCCCGCACTGAGGACCAAGCCCGCAACCCAGGCATGTGCCCTTGACCAGAATCAAACCCAGGACCCTTCATTCCGTAGGCGGACACTCTATCAACTGAGCCAAATCGACTAGGGCTGTGGTCAGCAAACCGCGGCTTGCAAGCCACATGCGGCTCTTTGGCCCCTTCAGTGTGGCTCTTCCACAAAATACCACGTGCGGGCGCGCACGTACAGTGCGATTGAAACTTTGTGGCCCATGCGCAGAAGTCGGTATTTTGTGGAATAGCTGGTATTTTGTGGAAGAGCCACACTGAAGGGGCCAAAGAGCCGCATGTGGCTCGCGAGCCGCGGTTCGCCGAGCCGCAGTTTGCTGACCACTGGACTAGGGTGTTCCCACTGATTTTTTTTTTTTAAAGCCAGAGTGGAAGGGAAGGAGGGAGAGAGAGAAACATTGATGTGAAAGAGACATCAAGTTGTTGCCTCTCACACACACCATCAACCAAGGCTGGGGATCAAACCCACAATCCAGGTACATGCGCTTGACTAGGAATGGAACCCATGACCCTTTGATGCACAGGCTGATGCTCAAATGACTGAGCCACACTGACCAGGGCTGTCTACATTTTTAAATGTAAATTTCATCCAAAACATGCTCATAGACACACCCAGTAAAATGTTTGACCAACCCTCTGGGCTCCCCCTGGCCCACCTAAGTTGACACATAAAATAAGCCATAACAAGGCCTTAGTTGACCAGCTTCATTCTGTTAAACCAGCCCTTCTCCAAATAAGACAAAATAGGATTGGGTAGGTGTCTTCTGATTAAATTAAATCCTATAACAGTCCTGCCTCCCTAACGTTAT
The DNA here is from genome assembly GCF_964212035.1 of Myotis nattereri. NCBI lineage: Eukaryota > Metazoa > Chordata > Mammalia > Chiroptera > Vespertilionidae > Myotis > Myotis nattereri. Next base: position 156,385,066 of record NC_138075.1, read on the forward strand.
TCTGAGATTACCTTGGAGACTTCATTGATCTCAAATTCTTCATTCATTTAAAATTGCTCAGGACAAGGGCGGGGGAGGGAGGGGAAACGGAGACATATGTAATACTCTTTGTAATACTTTAAGCAATAAAACAAAATTTAAAAAAAATTGTTCAGGACATTATCTCAGATGGCTAATTGTACACAGTATTATTACTATGACTTCTGTGAGAATCACCGTTCCAAATGCTCTGAAAGCTCCTCTGTCAGTGAAGCAACAAGTTCCACACAAATGTAATAGATTCTTGACACTGAACCTTCCTTAGCAGTGCTCCTTGCAGACCTTGATTTTATTTGTACTTAAGCAATTCCTAAGAATAATGTCATTTAATTTTAAACCTTATACGGTTAGGTTTATTTCAAAATAAATTAACTAGCAAATTATGTCCTAACAAAAGGCTAATGGCATTTATAAGGCAAAATAAACAAATTTAAAGTGAAATCAGGTGACTGCATTGGTATAGCAGATTTTGGTGACACAGTCCAAGTATTACCCATTGTAATTTTGTGCTTTCCTTTGCTTATAACTTTCTTTTAAAAATCAATTCCTAAAATGCACACATTTTCAGAGTACAAACTGATAAAAAACATTAAAAATTTTTAAAAGTATTTTTATGAAATTTTCTCTCCATAATTTGATATCATTTTTCATTGTAGAATGTCGACAAAACTACAATACCCAACCTATATTTGAAAAAGCAATTATCTTTTGACATAACTGTAAAGTATTAAACAAATATGATTATTTCTATAATCTAATCTCAGTACTAAGGAGATAAATGGCATTGCCTTAATTTTATTCTATAAAAATTGGTCACCTATGAAATGCTTTTAAAAAAAATCTACATCTTTTCCATTTCCTATTTGAAAATGCTAATATTAAAATGATAGTATTCAATGCAGACTTCAAAAGTGGGTTCTTATAATTGTTACTTGGTAAAAATTTTTACTTTAAAACTTTTACCTTTAGATAACTTTGATTCCTAGTATCTTAAATATGCTGTTGTTTTTAAAATAATGATGAAAATGTTGGGGTGTATATTTATATGCAGATATTGAACAAGAATGCTATCAAAAGCAACTAGATTTAAAATCAAATCCATATTATTCAAATGATCAAAACTATTAGTAGCTGGTGTTTTGAAATTCAGTGCCTGTAAAAATAACTTTATTAATATGGTTCATGTGTTTCCCTTGAGACCAGAAATCTGCCTTCTCTATATAATTAATTTTGAATTACAAATGAATAATCAATTTTGAATTCCAAAGAAACCAAATTAATGGGAATCATTGGAAAGAAAGGAACTATTAAATTGTCTGTCTCTCTCTTTTAAAAAAAATACATTTTATTGATTTTTTACAGAGAGGAAGGGAGAGGGATAGAGAGTTAGAAACATCGATTAGCTGCCTCCTGCACACCTCCTACTGGGGATGTGCCCGCAACTAAGGTACATGCCCTTGACCGGAATTGAACCTGGAACCTTTGAGTCCGCAGGCTGACGCTCTATCCACTGAGCCAAAGTGGGGGGGGGGGGGAGGTTGGGGGTTAATGGGGGGATGAGGACACATTTGTAATACCTTAACCAATAAAGAAATTTTAAAAAAATTGTCTATCTCTTGATTAATTTCTGAAAGTATGCTTTCGGTGATGAAGGAAAACTTGACAATTGCCTATATTATGTTTATTTTGTGGAACACCTTGCAATCCACTGATAATCAATATTGAATTCTGTATAGACCTGGGGTATAACAGGGCTCATATTTGTCAGATATATTAATCATCTTTATCATTTATGCAGTCTGTCTTCAAAGCTTCTCCTAAATATCAATCTAAACAGTTTCCATTAAACCAATTAAATATATATGCCTTATTGTTAGGAAAATGAAAGTCTGTGTTCCAGGAAAACCAGACTCTTGGCTCAGATCATTCCTGTCATAAATTTGTTTGTGTTTTTAATATACTGAAATTTAAACAAGATTTCTGAGAGTTGGGAACCTGGCTATCCAAAGCAACAAATCAAAAAGGGAAATTAAAGAGTGCCTCAATGTATGGTAAAAGTGAATTACGAGCCCTAACCGGTCTGGCTCAGTGTATAGAGCATCGGCCGGCAGACTGAAGGGTCCCAGGTTCAATTCCAGTCAAGAGCATGTACCTTGGTTGCGGGCACATCCCCAGTAGGAGGTGTGCAGGAGGCAGCTGATCAGTGTTTCTCTCTCATTGATGTTTCTAACTCTCTTTCCCTCCCCTTTCCTCTCTGTAAAAAATCAATAAAATATATATATATAAAAAAGTGAACTATGAATCAGGAGTTATTTTAGTACTTACTGGTCTTATTCAAATCATTCTACATGCTTCAAAGAATCAGTTACTATCATAAAAAGTGGCATCCTCTCTTTAGCCTTATCCCAATCAGAAGTGAGTCCAAAGACCCAGTGGGACCCAGTCCTTACAAGGCTGCTCAGACTGAGTCCCCGCTGCACGTGAAGCTAGGGTCTATTCCTTTCAGTTGTGTGAACTATAAATTTCCCTTTTTTTTGTACATAAGAAAGTGTGAGGTGGGTTTTCAGTCTTTTGCATCCCTACATAACATACTGTTCTACTTATTTAAAAATGTATTTAACATTGTCAGTGGGATTGTAAAATGGTACAGCCATTTTAGAACCCAGTGTGGCAGTTCCATAAAATGTCAAACATGGGCCATAACCGGTTTGGCTCAGTGGATAGAGCATCGGCCTGTGGACTGAAAGGTCCCAGGATCAATTCCGGTCAAGGGCATGTACCTTGGTTACGGGCACATCCCCAGTGGGGGGTGTGCAGGAGGCAGCTGATCGATGTTTCTCTCTCATCAATGTTTCTGACTCTCTATCTCTCTCCCTTCCTCTCCATAAAAAATCAATAAAATATATTTTTTTAAAAAAGTCAAAAATGGTATCTCGAGTTACAATGTTACTCAGCAACTCTGTTCCTAGGAACTGAAATATTCACATGGCATCTTATACACAAATATAGAAGCATTATTCAAAATAGCCCCAAAGTAGAAACAACTGAAATGTCCACCAACTGGTAATGTATTTAAAAAGTGTGGTATATCCATACATGGAATACTGAAACACGCCATAATATCAAATAAGTTTGTAAACGTTATGCTATGTGAAAGAAGCCAGTCATAAAATACTACATATTGTGTGATTCTATTTATATGAAACTAGAGGCCCAGTGCACAAAACTCGTGTATGGGGGTGGGGGTTACCTCAGCCCGGCCTACACCCTCTCCAATTTGAGACCTCTCAGGGATGTCCGACTGCCTCTTGCAATCCAGGACTGCTGGCTACTAACTGCTTTCCTGCCTGCCTGATTGCCCCTAACCACCTCTGCCTTGCCCCGCACCCGGGACCCAGGATTCCCTCCTCCTGATGTTCACAGGCACCTGGGACCCGGGCTTCCCTCCCTCTGGCCGGCCACAGGCACCCAGGACCCAGGCTGGCTTTGCCCGTGCCGGCTGCAACCGCAGGGGACCGTGGGGTGGGTGGCTTCACCCAGGCCGCAGGCACAGGCGCAGCCATTGGTGCCAGGGACCGCGGGGCGGGCGGCTTGTCCCTCTCCCAGGCCGGGCTGCAGGCATAGCCCCAGCCACTGGTGCCTGGGACCGCGGGGCATGTGGCTTGTCCCTCTCCCAGGCCACAGGCACAGGCGCAGCCGCTGGCACCCAGGGCCAAGAGGTGGGCAGCTTGGCCCTCTCCCGGGCCTCAGCCCCAGCTGCTGGCACCTGGGACCGCGGGCAGGTGGCTTGCCCTCTCCTGGGCCGCAGCCTGGCTGGTCCCCATTTCTCTCTTGCGAGATCATTTGTGCCTGGCTGGTCCCCATTTCTCTCTTGCGAGATCATTTGTGCCTGGCTGGTCCCCATCCCTCTCTCCCCAGTGTTGAGTGTCTGAGCCATTATGGCATGAGGGCGTGATGACCATTTACATATTAGCTCTTTATTATATAGGATGTCTAGAATAGGCACATCCTTAGAAACAGAAAGTAGACTAGTGGCTGCCAGGTGCTGGAAAAAGAGGGAGAATAGGGAATAACAATGGGTACAGGATTTCTTTTGGGGGTGATGAAAATGTTCTAAAATTATATAGTGGTGATGGTTGTACAACTCTATAAATATATTAAATACCAATGAAATTGTACACTTTAAATGGGTGATATCGTATGGTGTATGAATATCTCAATAAAGCTATTATATTTAGTTTGACTTTTTAAAATGTAATTATATTTATAGTTCAATGTTACTACTAAAAATATAAGTTTAAAGTATATGAAGAATTTCCTCTAATTATGATTTTAAATTGCCTTATATAAAACATTTTACAATAATATTCTTTTAATGCAAATTTTAAAAATCAGGGAAATATAAAGAAAACAAAAATAAGAACAAATTTACATAGTTTGATATTTCATAAGACATAATTAGATTTCCTACAAGTTTAGCTAAACAACTATACAATAATATTTACAGAAATCCTTTGTTGCATATAAAAGAAATACCCTAACACAGTAGAGTCTCATAATGCCTTGGCGAACACCAATTTGATGCTTTAGTATTTTAATATGTTCACAAATTTTCAAACTCAGGCAAGTTTAGAAATGTCTTCATATTGAATTCCTTCAACTCTGCGTCCTTTTAAAGGGCCCTATAAATGAAAATTGAAGAAAAGGTTAAAAACACACATGTACTTAAAAGACATGAAAATGACACTACACTAAGGAATACAAATTTGCCTTTTCCATTTCCCTAAAATACAATTAAAGTAGCTAAGATTTCTGTATGTCTATGAACTTTTAAAACATTCTATGGCATGCTCATTAAGAAATTACCGTAATTTTCTTCAAAGATATTTGAAACATGTTATTACTAGATACTGTGGCAGCATCTGCTAGCTGTTCCGTATCTGCCTCCTGGATAGGGAGATGTCCTAGCTCCCCGTATGGTTAGGTGTGGCCATAAGGTGGCGCTCCAGCCCACGCAAGTGAACAGAAGTGATGCCTGCCATTTCCAGGCCCAGGCCAGGCTACCTTCCACCTGCAATCCAATGCTCTCCTTGGTCTGCCTGAAGCAAACTCAACTATAAAATCCAATTACTGAAGACGGTAAAATCACAAGTTAGAAGGGTTGTGGCTCATAAATCACCCTTCAGAAAAGAGCTGTTCCATGATCAAGAAAACCTATTTTGGACTTTTAGAATGAAAAGTAAAACTTTTATAATATTGGTTCCATTATCAATTTGAAGGTGGTTTATTTTATAGCAGATATCACTATTTTTAAGCAATACAGATACTCAAACAGGTTTGTATATTTTCATCTTCTCTTCATATCCAACTACTAGTAAAAAGGGAAGGGGAAAACTAGATAATGAAAGTACCAGTCATAAAAACTGTCAACCTGGGAGCTAAGAATATGGACTCTGGACCCAGACTGCTCAAGTTCAAATCCCATCCTCAGCAAGTGACTAAACCATTTTGTGCCTTTTATCTAGGGAAGTAATAATAGGCCTATTATAGTGGTTTTCCTCTTCCAAAAGTAAGTGCTGCTTTGCAATTAACTAGAAAGGCTTTTTATTATATGGATTTCCTCACAGGTTTTATCTCAGTACAGCTCTGTAAGCAATTAAAGCATGAGAAAGGAAGGTGAAACTGTGGGGTTTAAAGTGAGGGAGGGAAGAAAGTACTTCTTAAAAATCAAACAAACTATAAACCAAAGGTATTCAGATGGAACCTAGAATATCCTCCATGGTAATTAGATGTTTTGTGTTTCCCTCAGATGAAAACATGAAGCAGGACCTAAATTGGGTAGTATTATGAAATTAAAAAGTAGAAGAGGATTAAACTGCCATGGAAATATAAGATTTCCCATAACCTTATACTTGATTGAACCAGAGAGAAAAACTTACTCTTAAAAAGATTGATAAAGTCCTCAGTGGAAGATCATACTCCCTTTTCCTCCCGCACCTCTCTAGTTTAACATAGTGACAGGTTCTAGGTTAGTACTGTCAGGAACAAGAAAAAAAACGCTTAAACTACTTAAAATGTGATTTCGCTCAAATAAGGAGATGCTTTATCCAGAAAACATTCCTGAGACAAATATTCTCTGGCCAGTCAATAATGGGGTAGGAGCCTATGAATTCCTTCAGACAACAAACATAAAATTTGGCAGTTATATGCAATTGTTGATGGAGTTCAGAACTTTTATCAGATAATAGACCCGGGGTTTATTATCCCCCTAAAATATTAACACTTGCTGTACTAGAGAAAAAAAGGAGATAAAGATATATAATACATAGATCAGATTTTAAAAAGAATTAGCCAGTTAGGACAAAGCATGTTTGAGATCTTTCCTCCTTCAGACAACTTAAGTCTCCCTTTGTCTCATGCACAGACCTATCACTAAACTATCAATTCTAAATCAATAAGGAATTTTTGTATGTCAGATTTCTTTAAATTAATTATTGTATTGATTTTTGATACCTTAAATCCTTTATAAAAAGACATTTTAAAAAACTTATCTCTGTGACTTTTCCCCCATTAATTATGACTACACATTCCCCAATAATTATACCATGCCAAATTGAATTTTATATTAGACTAGAGTGCACAAAAATTTGTGCACTCGGAGGGGTTCCTCAGCCCAGCCTGTGCCCTCTCGTAGTCTGGGACCCCTCAGGGGATGACCACCTGCTGGCATAGGCCCGCTCCCGGGGGGGGGGGGGGGGGGGAGCAGGCCTAAGCTGTAGTCGGACATCCTTAGCGCTGCTGAGGAGGTGGAGAGGCTCCCACCACCACCGCTGTACTGGCAGCTGTCAGCCTAGCTTGTGGCTGAGCAGAGCTCCCCCTGTGGGAGCGCACTGACCACCAGGGGGCAGCTCCTGAATTGAGCATCTGGCCCCTGGCGGTCAGTGTGTGTCATAGTGACTAGTCATTCCCAGTCGTTCTGCTGTTAGGATCATTTTGCATATTATCCTTTTATTATATAGGATAGAGGCCTTGTGCATGGGTGGGGGCCGGATGGTTTTCCCTGAAGGGTGTCCCGCTGGAGTGCCTGGCCAGCCTGGGTGAGGGGCTGATGGCTGTTTGCAGGCTGGTCAAGCCCCCACCCCGACCCCCCCAATAGGGACCCTCATCCCATGGAGGTTTGGCCAGCCAGGGTGAGGGACTGATGGCTGTTTTCAGACTGGCCACACCCCCTTTAGGGTGTGGGGCCCCCACTGGGGTGCCTGGCCAGTCTGGGTGAGAGGCTGAGAACCATTTTCAGGCTGGCCAAGCCCCTCCGCAACAGAAGCTCCCAGCCTCTCCTTTCTTTCTTTTTTTTTTTTAATCTGGCATTTATTTACCTTCTATAATTGAAACTTTGTAGCCTGGAGTAGAGCTCAGAGCTGGCCAGGGCGGTCCGGAGGGAAGCTTGGCTTCCTCCATCGCCGGGGGCAACCCAAGGCTCCAGCTCCGTGGCCACGGCCCGCTGAAAGCAGGTATCTGGGGTTTACTTATCTTCTATAATTGAAACTTTGTTGTTTTGAGTGGAGCTCAGAATTGGCAGCGGCAGGCGGGAAGCTTGGCTTCCTCCATCACTGGAGAAACCAAGCCTACTGCTCGCTTCAGCTCCGTGGCTGCTGGCTGCCATCTTGGTTGGGCTAATTTGCATATAGTCGCTCTGATTAGCTGCTGGGCGTGGCTTAAGGCGTAGCGAAGGCATGGTCAATTTGCATGTTTGTCTTTTATTAGTGTAGATGTGAGAGAAAAAAGTCAGATTATGAAATTATACATATTATGTAGACAGTTTTATAAAATATAAAGACTGGAAAGGAACAGATTAAAATATTAATGGGAATTATCATTTGGTTGGGTGATTATGAGTAATTTAAAATTTTATTTATATTAAATTGTATTTTTCAGGTTTTATATGAGTATTACTATTGACTGAATGTGTCCCACCCAAACTTCCTATGTTGCAACCTGATACCCAATGTAATGATGTTTGGAGATGGGGCCTTTGAGATCACGGGGGCAAAGTCCCCATGAATGGATTAGTACCCCTATAAAGGGACTCCAGAGAGTTCTCTTATTCCTTCCAACATGTAAAGACATGAAAAGGAAGCAGGCCCTCACCAGACACAAAATTGGCCAGTGCCTTGGTCTTGGACTTCTAGCCCTTAGACTTGTGAGAAACACATATTTGTTGTTTATAATTCACCCAGTCAGTGGTATTTGTTACAGTAGCCAGAATGGACTAAGACACATAGGCATTTCTTTGGGAATCAGAAAATGAAATGCTTTAGCAATGGTACAGTCAATAGAGAAAATAAGCTTACAGATTTCTAAACAGAAGAGAAGGCGAACAAAAAACCCAAACTCTAAAATGAAACAAAGACCAATCCAATGAGAAAGAACTACGACACATTTTTAAAGCATTTTGAAATTTCTGTCTTTGCGTAAACATACTTACAGTTTCAATGACTATAGTAGCTGAAAATGTCTTCTCATTGATGGATTCTAAGGTACCTTCATTTCCTCTGTAGCCTCCATTTAAAACAAGAATTCTTTTTCCTACAACATAAATGAATATAACACTGAATGTAAAAAGAATGTCCACTTCTTTCTTCTACTTTTGTCACAGCAAAATGCAATTACACTGAATGAGCATAACAAAAAATAAAACCATTCTCTTAGAAGTTCTTAAACATTTAAGAATTCTGTAATATTCTAAAGTATAGTTTTTAGATACTTTAATTACTATCACATTATGACTCCTCATTTTTTTCACTTATTTGTTGAAGGAATATGTTTTGATTTTAGATTGCATGGTGTATACGGTGTTTGGAGGAAATGCTCAGAGTCCATAAGTAATCACAAAAAAATTTGTTTCCTTTAATTCATCTTTTTAAAGATGGCTTAGCAGTTACATTAAAGTTAAAATATATGCCTGATGTGACTAAGCCAAAGCAATCACATGTCCATACAAAGACTTGTATGTGAACGTTCACAGCATTTTATTTGTAATAACCAAAAATTATAAATAACCCAAATGTCTATCAACAGATGAATGCGTACATAAACAGCAGTAACAGCAGATTGATGGTTGCTTGGGGGGGGGGGGGGGGGGGTGGGGGGGGATGGGAGACAAGAGGAGTGGGAGGGAATGAGAAGATTATAAAGGAAAAAGAAAAATTGGGGAGTGGGGGGGGAGTGATAAAACATTCATTATCTGGATTATAGGGATGGTTTCATGAGAGTATTCATGTTAAGAGTTATCAAACTGTATACTTTCTAAAGGTTCAGTTTATTAGAAAAAAACATTTAATCCATTAAATGAGTTTTTATTTTAGAGGGAAAGTTAAATAAAGGATCTGATCAGTGAAGTTTTAGAGACTAACATGATCACTGCGCCAGCAATGATATCATTATGAAGAAAGTGGATCAGAGGCAAACAACCTGACCAAACGGCATCAACACTGGACACTGTGTTAGTACCCAAATGATCAAGATCATTAAAGAAAAGGACTTGTATGCATGCATATTAGCATAACCAATGGACACAGACACTGGGGTGGTGGGGGCTTAACCGGGGTGGGAATGGCAGGGAAGGGGGTGCCAATTGGGGAAGAAGGAGACATATGTAAAACTTTAGACAATAAAAAAAAAAAAAAGATCACTAAAGAAAACAGAAAGCAAAATCATACTAACTTTTACTTTACTATTTCAGGTAGCTAAATATATCTATACTAATAAAAGCCTAGGTGGACTTGGCACCGCCATGGACTTGGGAAACGGTGGGGAAGGCCGGGCGGGCTGAGGGGCCAAGGGGGGAGGAGGGGCATATGTAATACCTTTGACAATAAAGGTGGAAACCCTTAAAAAAAAAAAAAAAAGCCTAGGTGGCCCTCATGCACGATATCGTCACAGGATGGTTGTCAAAAGATGGCCCCGTGCACAGTGGAGGTGGGGCCCAGTGGCCACTCCGTGCGGAGAGACCTGGGGTCCCGCGGCTCTGCGGTGCGGAGGAGGCCAGTCCTGGAGTCTCCGCCGCCTCATGCAGAGGAGGCAGGTCGTGGCAGGGAAGGGCAGTTGTGGGCGATCAGGGCGGCAGGGGCAGGCAGTTGGGGGGCAATCAGGACAGCAGGGGAAGGCAGTTGTGGGCGATCAGGCCAGCAGGGGAGCAGCTAGGTGAGAATCAGGCTGGCAGGGGAGCAGTTAGGGGGTGATCAGGCTGGCAGGCAGGTGAGCAGTTAGGAGCCAGTGGTCCTGGACTGTGAGAGGGATGTCTGACTGCTGATTTAGGCCTGATCCTGCTAAACCGGAAGCTGGACATCCCCCGAGGGGTCCCAGATTGGAGAGGGTGCAGGAGAGGCTGAGGGACACCAAGCCCCCCCGTGCACAAATTTCGTGCACCAGGCCACTAGTATATTAATAACCAAGAGGCCTGATGCATGGATTTGTGCACTGGTGGGGTTCCCCCCCAGTCCCCCGCTCATACCGGCCCTGCTGCACCTGCCACAGGCTCATGCCCAGTAAGTCTGGATCTAAAGAGGCTTGCAGCAGTGCTTACCAGCTGTGAACCCTACATCTGGTGCCCAATGGTCAGCTGAGCGGCGCTCCCGCTGTGTGAGCACACTGACCACCAGGGGGGCAGCTCCTGCATTGAGCATCTGCCCCTGGTGGTCAGAGCATACTACAGCAACTGGTCGTTTAGTCATTCAGTTATTTGGTCACTTAGGCTTTTATATATATAGACTAGAGGCCCAGTGCATGAAATTCATGCACTGGGGAGGGGGGGGGTGGGGGTGTCCCTCTGCCCAGCCTGCACCCTCTCCAATCTGGAATCTCTCTCACAATCCAGGACTGCTGGCTCCCAACCACTCACCTGCCTACCTACCTCATTGCCCCTAACTACATCTGCCTGCCAGCCTGATCGCCCCCTAACTGTTCCCCTGCCAGCCTGATCGACGCCTAATTGTTCCCCTGCAGGCCTGGTCCCCTCCCCAACTGCCCTCCAATGTAGGCCTGGCCACCCCCAACTGCCCTCACCTGCAGGCCTTGTCCCCTACAATGGCCCTCCCCTGCAGGCCTAGTTCCCCCCAACTTCCCTCCCCTGCAGGCCTGGTCACCCCTAAACTGCCCTCCCCTGCCAGCCATCTTGTGTGTTGCAGTGATGGTCAATTTCCATACTGGTCATGACTAATTAGCATATCAGGGCTAATTAGCATATCCCTCTTTTATTATATAGGACTAGAGGCCCGGTGCACAAAAATTTGTGCACTCGGGGGGGAGGGGGGTCCCTCAGCCTGGCCTGTGCCCTCTTGCAGTCTGGGACCCCTTGGGAGATAACGACCTGCTGGCTTAGGCCCACTCCCGGGTGGCAGAGAGCAGGCCCAATCCCTAGGTGCAGCCCCTGGTCGGGCTCAGAGCAGGGCCGATTGGGGAGTTGGGGCGCCGCCTCCTGTCATGCACAGAGCAGGGCGATCGGGAGGTTGTGATGCCACCCTCAGTCACGCTCAGGGTAGGGCCGATTGGGGGATTGGGGCACTGTCCCGTCACACTCAAGGCAGGGTCGATGGGCAGGTTGCGGCGCCACCCCATCAAGCACAGAGCAGGGCCAATCAGGGGGTTGGGGCACTTCCCCCTGTCACTCACAGAGCAGGGCCCATCAGGAGGGTTGGGGCTCTGTACCCTGTCACGCACAGAGCAGGGCCAATCAGCGGGTTGGGGCACTGCCCCTTGTCACTCACAGAGCAGGGTCCATCAGGGGGTTGGGGCGCCGCCCTCTATCACCCACAGAGCAGGGCCGATCAGGGGGTCGGGGCGCCGCCACTGTCACACTCAGGGCAGGGCCGATGGGGAGGTTATGGCTCTACCCCGTCACACACAGAGCAGGGCCCGTGGGGGGAGGAGGGGTTGAGGCGCCGCGCCCTGTCACACACAGAGCCGCAGGGCTGATCAGGGTGTTGGGGCGCCTTCTCATGTCACGAACAGAGCAGGGTGGATAGGGAGGTTGTGGCCCCGCCCCCTGTCACACACAGAGCCGGAGGGTGATCAGGGGGTTTGGGTGCTGCCCCCTGTCACGCTGATCCTGGTGCCAGGAGGCCTCGCGGCTCTGCTGATCCCGGTGCTGGGAGGCATATTACCCTTTTACTGTATAGGGTAGAGGCCTGGTGCACGGGTGGGTGCTGGCTGGTTTGCCCTGAAGGGTGTCCTGGATCAGGGTGGGGGTCCCCACTGGGGTGCCTGGCCAGTCTGGGTGAGGGGCTGAGGGCTGTTTTCAGGCTGGTGGGTGACTGAAGCTCCCAACCCCTCCTTTTTTCTTTTTTTTTTTTTTTATTCTGGGCCAGCTTTAGCTTTGAGGCTTGGCTCCAGCTCTTAGGCCTCCGCTGCTGAAAGTAGGTTTCCGGCCTTTGTTTACAATGTTGCGATCCTGCTGGTTGATGCCCGGGGACTAAAGCAGGTTTCTGGGGTTTTGTTTAGCTTCTATATTTGTTACATAGTTGCTTAGAGTTGCAGCTCAGAGGCCTGGAGTGGCAGGCGGGGAACATTGGAGTCCTCCATCATTGAAGCAAGCAAGCCTCATGTTAGTTTCAAGCTGCCTGGCTGCCGGCTGCCTTCTTGGCTGGCAGTTAATTTGCATATTGCCCTCATTAGTCAATGGGAAGGGTAGCGGTCGTACGCCAATTACCATGTTTCTCTTTTATTAGAGAGGATAACTCTAATATGATTGAATTTCTCTAGATATGTCTGTGTTTTGCTTCTGGGGGGAAAAAAATCCAGGAAGGGAAAACTTGTTCATGATACAAAAAGATTTCTCAAAAAACTGGAAAACTAACCATATCACCAAGTCAAACAGAATCAGTTATATAGTTATATATGTTAGCAGTTATACAGTATTTCTAAAACTATCAAGTAATATAAAAAAACTATCAAGTAATATAAAAAAACTGGTTTAATGAACAGAATCACTCGTGTTGATGGCATATGCATTAAACAGTCTGCAAAAAGATTTACCTGGTGCTGGAATTACTGTTTCTAAATGAGTCTGGTCAAGTTTCAGCTTGTCTCCAGAGTCAATCATCTTTACAACAGCTGTATATTTGTCAATTACTTCCTGTCATGTAAAATCAACACTTTTATAATAGAAGAGATATGTGGAACACAAATTAAAAAAAAAACACCACAGAAATAAAATAAAAAATGAAATTCCAATCGAAAGAGTAATTCCTTCTATAAACAACACTATTTTCTAGAAACCATTTACTATTTCTTAGTCTATGGTTCTTAATAAAGAATTCAATTCAAAGCTTAGGTTAAGGTTTTCATCTGGAAAGAATAAAAGCTGGTGGTCTCAGAATAAGATTTTAAGAAATATAGTGAGAGGGATAATTTCACCTAGCTTCAAGGACAGTGGAAAGGCAATTTATGCATGCACAGGCTGGGTGCTGAAATGAGCTATATTTAGGAAAAACAAAAGGGAAGAAAGGACTGGAATGTTGATTATTAAGTTTTAAAATCCTAGAGCAGTCAAAAGATAGTCTCTTAGGGCAAAATACACAAGAGGACTCCTTGGAACTCTGGGGGCACAATTATATTGCCCATCATCAACAAAGAGAATGCATTTTACTGACTAGCAAGGTGTGCACACTGAGTCTAAGAGGTGCCAATGGGATCTGATACATACTATTTGCTCCAGTAAGAAAGCAAACAGAGATTAAGTATAAACAATGGTTGAAAATGAATTATTTCTCCAATGATTATGAATTCATCTTTCCTTTTATAGAACCGTCAAGTACCTTAGACATTTGCTTTCTGCTAGTAGGAATTGATTTTTAAGGAGTATCAAAATGGATTTACTCAGTCACCCACAGCTCCTTTCACAAATTTCATTTTTAACTTCATGTTCTTACCTTAACAATGCCTTTTTTCTTGTGATATTTCTCTCCAAGTCTTTTGGTTATAATTTTCACAATTATTTCCTAAAAATAACAAAAAAGGAAAGACAAATTATTTTCCTGTTTTACTCCTTCATTTTAAACTGTGTTCACCAAAAATCATCATAAAATGTGACTGCTCTGCTAAATAATAAAATTTGGAGTTGTAAGCCTTACCAACAATGGCACTTCCTTAGTAATCTTTCATTCCTTCTTTCTCTTTTTATTAAATACAGCTACCAAGAGGAAAAATATATATCTAATGGCTGATTTCCATAGTAAAGATTTCTTGAAATCTAGGACTTTTATCTATAAACCTCAACTCTATTAACTCATGTCCTTCATAAACAGCTTCTTTCTCTCTATCCACTTAAGGAAGTGAAAAGTGTTAAGGATGTTATACTGTGGTATTCACTACTGAGAAAAATGCAGATGGCAAGAGTCTCACTGGGAATCCTCAGGACATGACACTGTTTTCAGTGTTCTTTTCTCATTATGTTGCTTTCAATTTTTGATACAGATGAGATTCCTCCAACATTAGCTCCAGCTAAAAGTACTGGTCTAATTCTCAAATGTGAGAGAAATCTGGGTTTATTTAATATTAATGCATTCAGAGTTTGCTTCTTCATTGTTGTTTCCTGATGTGGATTAGCTGTGTAATGGCTGATAATGGAAATTAAACCATCTAACTTATTGCTATATTCATTACAGTGATTCTACATTTGCTACTTCAATTAACAATAACAGAGGTACTAGATCAGGGATGGGGAACCTTTTTTCTGGGAAGGGCCACTGGATATTTATAACATCATTCGAGGGCTATACAAAATTATCAACTTAAAAATTAGCCTGCTATATTTGGTCAAACATTTAATTAGCTCACTTGTAATGCCTTGGCCTTACTTAATTTCTCAGGACTTATATGGCCTGCAGGCCAGACGTTCCCCACCCCTGTAGATGGTCATGAGTACTTCACTAAACCATACTAAAAACTGTATGAACAAAAATTCAGTAAGGACCTTGGGGGATGATATTTAATAGTGGGAAGACATGTTTAAGAGAAGACTTGAAAAAAGAAGAAAAAGAGAGAAGACTTCAGAGGAAAAAAAAAAGAAAAACAGAGAAGACTCTTAAGCTTTTGTTTTACTAAGACATTCTAAATGAAACCCATCAAAACAGCTTCTCTGATTCAGCCAGAGGACTTCTGGGCTAAATCAAAATCTCTCTAAGGCCTTCATTTAAAGGCAGTTCATTACATCATTGGACTTAATGACATTTGCTCGCAATAGATCGGTCCAAACCCTTCTTTTCTGAGTTCAAAAAATGAAGTTCTCCAATCTATCTCTGTGGACTGCTAGCTATTTTAATAAACATAATGCCCTTTTCAAAATAAGAAACACACTGAGTGATTCTCATTTTTAATGTAACACTCTGTCAAAGGAACTATGCAGAAAAGCTCAATAATTTACAATATGAGAAAATTAACAACAGAAAATAAAATTTAATTTTAAGTTTTGTCAATAGGAAGAGAATTTTTAGACTAAGTAAAATTTGGAATGTTTTGCCTTTTTTCTTTTAGTTTGTATTCTTTTTCCTTTAAAACAATGGTTCTTAGCCAAGGGTACATATAAGATTCATCTGGGAGGTTAGTGAAAATGTGCATTTCACACCAGGACACTGGATGGTGGGAGTACTGAATCCGGTGTATTTTGAAATCCCATGGCTTACTGTAGCCTAAGCTTCTGTGTCCAGAGGACAAGTGCATGTAATAAACTGTTCTATGATGTTTGCTATTATAGAGACGGAGGTACTGTAAGCATAGGATAAAAATTTTCTTAATCACTCATAGTTAAGAATTAACTACTGCTTTATCACAATTCTTTTAAAAAAACCCATTTTTATTGATTTCAGAGAGGAAGGGAGAGGGATAGAAAGATAGAATCAATGATGAGAGAGAATCATTGATTGGCTGTCTCCTGCATGTCCCCCGCTGGGGATTGAGCCCACAACCCAGGCATGTGCCCTTAACTGGAATTGGACCTGGGACCTTCAGTCCACAGACTGATGTTCTATCTACTGAGCCAAATCAGCAAGGGCATTTAATCACAATTCTTGATTACATTTTCATAAATGTTCAAATCCTAGCTACTTTAACAGGGGAAACTAATATAATTTATGGATGGTCTCTTCCCTACAGGTCCTTCCTTTACTAATAATCTTGACCCAAATTCTACTCAGAGACAAAGTCAGGGTGACTAAAGTTTTCCAGGAAACAGTACTATTTACTAGTTGAGAATACAACCCACTGAATCAGATTGCCAGGAAAATCCTGGCTCACTACTTCCTAAATGACCCTGAGGAAATTACTCAAATACTTTATGCCTCAGTTTCCTCACCTACAAAATTAGAATAACAATAATTACCTTATAAGGCTTATATGAGAATTAACTAAAATAATTTATCTAAAATAAGTATTTTATATTTAACAGTATTTTTGTATTAAATAACTTATTTCATCATCTGTCATGTGATCCTAAGGTAGAAATGTTTCCCATTACATACAAATATAAAGTAAATCATGGCAGCTAAATTATTTCCAAGCCATGAAGATCTGAATCAGAACTTTGAATTTCTTGACCTCTGAGGTTATTACTACTCTTATTTTTCAAATCAAAAATTCTCTAAATAGCACAGTACTTTTCACTCTCCTGTTATTGACCAAACCAACTTCTTTAAGAATAACGAAGGCACTCTGAAGGTTTTATGGGAACTCCACCTCTCAGTAAGTTCAAAACAGAGCATCAATCAATAATAATTTAAAAATTATTCAAATGTTTATAAATTGTTATAAAATTATCTTAAAATAATAAGCAATAATAAGTAAGCAACAAAATACAAGTCTTTCCTTGTAAAATTAAAACCTTTTTATTTTTGTATAAAGTATGTAAATGGGTATCCTAAGTTCAATAAGATGTAAGTTGAAAACAAGTACTTTTGCATTTACAATTCTATTTCATTCCATTTCTGAAACTACAATCTTTTGTCTTACGGCAAAAATGGAAAATAATTCCAGGCTTAAGTTCAAGGTGCCATACACAAGTTTGGCATTAAACTCAAGGAATATTACCAGCCTAATAAACAATGAAGTAACCCTCCAATACAGGTGCAACCAATAATTAAAGATCAAATATGTAGAAATAAAACTTACTGAAGTTATATCTATCTATGTAGTTTATACACAGTTGAGAAATTTAGTCATTTATACCAAATACTATTTAAATCATTCACTTGAAATTACATTTAGAACTTAAGACACTCCAACTGAATACGTACAGGCTGTAGCCAGTAGTCTGTTCGGGCAGCTCTTTTCTTTTCCTCTTCAATCTACAGAACACACAAGACAATTACAAAAAAAAATCTCTTTAAAATCCTCAATTTGTAGGAATAACATTCTATTTAGCAAAGGAACAACAGAAAACACACACTTCTCAAAAGATCAATAATGTAATTTGCATGTAACATGTTTTTACAATTAGTTTTGATCTTTCTTAAAAACTTGGTTTAGCCCTGGGCAGTTTGGCTCGGTGGATGGAGCATCGGCCTGCGGACTGAGGGATCCCAGGATTGATTCCAGTCAGGGGCACGTGCCCGGGTTGTGGGCTCGATCCCCAGTGTGGGGCGTGCAGGAAGCAGCCAATCGATGATTCTCTCTCATCATTGATGTTTCTATCTCTCTCTCCCTCTTCCTTCCTCTCTGAAATCAATAAAAATATAAAAACAAAAAAACAAAAACAAAAAAACCCCTTGGTTTAAAAATAATATGTCATAAAGCTCCCAACTGACCAAGAAAATAAATACAAGCAACCTCTGCTCAGGCAATATTGCAAGGCAATCTGACAGCGCTACAGTACTGCCCACTAGGCTCTGCATCTAGGCTCCTTTTTCCTAACCTAGCATGTGCACATTTTTTAACTTTATAGTGCCCTGCTTCCTCCCATGTGACTGTCATGAACTAGAAAACAGGCAATGTTTTCATGTGGCAAAAACAACACTTATAGACCAATTTAACACAGCACAGTTAGGTACACAGTCTTATGGTAAAAAGGAGCTTCTCTGTTTGATAAGGATAATAAAGCTTGTAAATGGAGGGGAAGAAACATACAATCAAGAGAGATGTACATAAAAGGGTGATGGAAAGAACAAAAGGCCTACTTCATAATACTTAAGGGACTGATACAACAAGAGGGTATGACTCTGGTAAATACATATGCACCCAATGCAGGAGCACCCAAATCCATAAAAAACTTCTGGAAGGTAACAAGGGAGAGATCGACAGCGATACAATCATAGTAGGGGACTTTAATACCCCACTGAAATCACTAGATAAATCCTCTAGACAAAAAAATCAGTAAAGAAACAGCAATCCTACGTGACTCACTAGATTAGATGGACTTGACATCTTCAGAACATTTCACCCAAAGCTACAGAATATACATGCTTCTTAAGTGTACATGGGACATTTTCAAAGATAGACCACATATTGGATAACAGGCAAAGTCTCTCCACATTCAAGAAGATTGAAATCATATCAAGCATCTTCTCAGGCCCTAACCGGTTTGGCTCAGTGGATAGAGCATCGGCCTGTGGACTGAAGGGTCCCAGGTTTGATTCCGGTCAAGGGCATGTACTTTGGTTGCGAGCACATCCTGAGTAGGGGCTGTGCAGGAGGCAGTTGATCGATGTTTCTCTCTCATCGATGTTTCTAACGCTCTATCTCTCTCCCTTCCTCTCTGTAAAAAATCAATAAAATATATATTAAAAAAAAAGCATCTTCTCAGACCACAATGGCATAATATTAGAAATCAACTACAAAAAAAACCCAAAAAACAAAAAACCACACACAAAAAAATTCAAACACTTGTAGGCTGAATAGCATGCTATTACACAATGATTGGGTTACCAAATAGATCAAAGAAGAAATTAAAAATATCCTGGAAACGAATGACAATGAAAACACAACAATCCAAAACCTATGGGACACAGTGAAAGCAGTCCTGATAGGGAAGTTCATAGCATTACAGGCCTACCTCAAAAAACAAGAAAAACTGGTAATAAATTATCTAACTTTACAACTTAAAGAATTAGAAAGAGAGCAACAAGAGAAGCTCAGAGTGAGCAGAAGGAAGGAGATAATAAAGATCAGAGCAGAGATGAATGACATAGAGACCAAAAAAACCCACACAAAACAACAACAACAAAAAACACACAAACACAATACAAGATCAACGAAACCAAGAGTTGAAAGGATAAACAAAACAGACGAACCTCTAGCCAGGCTCACCAAGAAACAAAGAGAGAGGACCCAAATAAACAAAATTCGAAATGAAAGAGGTGAAATAACAACAGACGCTACAGAAATACAAAGGATTGTAAAAAAAATACTATGAACTACTCTATTCCAACAAACTAAACAACCTAGAGTAAATGGACATATTCCTAGAAAAATACAACCTTCCAAAACTCAATCAAGAAGAATAAAAAATCTCAACAGGCTAATAACTAAGGAGGAAATTGAAGTAGTCATCAAAAAACTCCCAGCAAACAAAAGCCCAGGGCCAGGCAGCTTCACAGGGGAGTTTTACCAAATATTCAAAGAACTAAAACCTATTCTACTCAGACTATACCAAAAAATTCAAGAGGAAGGCACACTTTCTAGTTCTTTCTATGAAGCCAGCATCACCCGAATTCCAAAACCAGATAAAGACACTACAGAGAAAGAGAATTACAGGCCAATATCCCTGATGAAGATAGATGCTAAAATCCTCAACAAAATTTTAGCAAATCAGATCCAGCATTACTGGTACATTAGAAAGATCATACACCATGACCAAGTGGGATTTATTCCAGGGATGCAAGGCTGGTACAATATCCACAAATCAATGAAAGTGATACATCACATAAATAAATTGAGAGACAAAAATCACATAACCATATCAATTGATGCAGAAAAGGCACTTGACAAAATCCAGCACCCTTTCCTGATAAAAACTCTCAGCAAAGTGAGAATAAAGGGATCATACCTCAATATAACAAAAGTCTCATATGACAAACCCACAGCCAACATCATACTCAATGGGCGAAAACTAAAACCATTTCCCCTAAGAACAGGAACAAGACAGGGATGCCTGCTTTCACCACTCCTGTTCGACATA
This sequence comes from Myotis nattereri, assembly GCF_964212035.1. Taxonomy (NCBI): domain Eukaryota; kingdom Metazoa; phylum Chordata; class Mammalia; order Chiroptera; family Vespertilionidae; genus Myotis; species Myotis nattereri. The sequence continues at coordinate 156,405,269 of NC_138075.1, forward strand.
GTACTGGAAGTATTAGCCATTGCGATCAGACAAGAAGAAATAAAAGGCATCCAAATTGGAAAAGAAGTAAAATTGTCATTATTCGCAGATGACATGATATTGTACATAGGAAACTCCAAAGGCTCCATCAAAAAACTACTACACTTAACAAATGAATTCGGCAATGTAGCAGGATACAAATTAACACCCAGAAATCTATGGCTTTTTTTATACACCAATAATGAACTCACAGGAAGAGAAACTAAAAAAAAAAAAAAAAAATCCCATTTACCATTGCAACAAAAAAATTAAGATACCTAGGAATAAATTTAACAAAGGAGGTAAAGGACCTGTACTCAGAAAATTACAGGATGCCAAAAAAAAGAGATAGAGGAAGACATGAACAAATGGAAGAATATATCATGTTCATGGATTGGTAGAGTCAGCATCATTAAAATGTCCATACTACCCAAAGCAATCTATAGATTCGATGCAAGCCCCATTAAAATACCAACGGCATGTTTCAAAGACCTAAAACAAAATCTCCAAAAATTCATATGGAGTTAAAAAAGACCCCGAATAGTGCAGTAATCTTGAGAAAGAAGAACAAAGTTGGAGGGATCATAATACCAGATATCAAGCTATACTGCAAAGCCACTGTCCTCAAAACTGCCTGGTACTGGCACAAGAACAGATATATAGATCAATAGAACAGAACAGAGAACCCAGAAATCGACCCAAGCCACTATGCTCAATTAATATTTGACAAAGGAGGCAAGAGCATACAATGGAGTCAAGACAGTCTCTTTAATAAATGGTGTTGGGAAAATTGGACAGATATATGCAAAAAAATGAAACTAGACCACCAACTTACACCATACACAAAAATAAACTCAAAATGGGTAAAGGACTTAAATGTAAGATGGGAAACCATAAAAATCTTAGAAGAAGCCATGGGTAGCAAAATAGCAAACATATGTTGTAGCAATATCTTTACTGACACAGCTCCTAGGGCAATGGAAATTAAGGAGAAAATAAACAAATGGGACTACATCAAAATAAAAGGCCTCTGCACAGCAAAAGAAACCATCAACAAAACAACAAGAAAGCTCACTGCATGGGAGAACACATTTGCCAATGTTATCTCATATAAGGGTTTAATCTCCAAAATTTATAGGAACTCCTACAACTTAACACAAGGAAGATAAACAATCCAATCAATAAATGGGCAAAGGGCCTAAATAGACACTTTTCAAACGAGGACAATACAGAAGGACAAGAGACATATGAAAACATGCTCAAAGTCACTAATCATCCGAGAGATGCAAATCAAACCGAGGTACCATCTCACACCAGTCAGAATGGCTATCATCAACAAATTACCAAACAACAAGTGCTGGAGAGGATGTGGAGGAAAAGGAACCCTCTTAAACTGCTGGTGGGAACGCAGACTGGTGCAGCCACTGTGGAGAACAGTATGGCATTTCCTCAAAAAATTAAAAATGGAACTTCCATTTGACCCAGTGATCCCACTTCTAGGAATATATCCCAAGAAAACAGAAACACCAATCAGAATGGATATATGCACCCCTATGTTCATAGCAGCACAATTCCATAGCTAAGATTTGGAAACAGCCTAAGTGCCCATAAGCAAATGAGTGGATTAGAAAACTGTGGTACATCTACACAATGGAATACTACGCTGCTATAAAAAAGAATGAGTTCTTACCATTTGCGACACCATGGATGAAACTGGAAAACATTATGCTAAGTGAAATAAGTCAGTCAAAGAAAGATAAATATCATATGATCCCACTCAGTAGTGGAATATAATGAACAACATAAACTGATGAGCAAAAACAGAACCAGAGTCATTGAAACATAGAACAGACTGTCCAACCTATGAGGAAAGGTGGGGGTTGAGGGGCTAAGAGATCAACCAAAGGACTTGTATGCATGCAGATGAGCATAGCCAATGGACACAGACCATGGGGGGGGGGGGGGAGCGCAGGGGGAGAGGGCACGTACTGGGGGGGTGGGGGCGGCTGGGAAAAGGTCAATGGGGGAAAAAGGAGACTTATATAATACTTTAAACAATAAAGAGTTAAAAAAAAAAGAAAGAACAAAAGGCCTACTGGCCATTATGGCTTTACTAGTAGATCATGCCCTTTTCTTTCTCAACTGCTTAAAGTTAGAATCCTAAGTACCAACTTTCAGTGGACTGAATAATGTTTTCTTTGGTTGATTATGAACCTCATTTCAATTCCTCCAAGTTTCCAATTTAAACAAAAAATATCCTAAATTTAGCATTATTATATTCAAAGCAGGTAGACCTGGCTTTCTATTTTCCTTTGAATTAAATTTAAAAATTCTCTGTCATAGCCTATACTTCTCTGGTGTTCCCACTACTTCTCTCTCTAACCTCAAAGACTACTACTCTTGTGTTCACAAGCTGCAGCCATGTGGGACGTTTCTTCCCATGACTGACTTAGAGCTCTTTCCTGCCATAGCACAAGCTCTCTCCCTACTCCTGCCGCTCAGACCACCTCAGGACTTAGTATTTTGTACGTAATTACTTATTTATTGCTCACTTGTTCATGGAATATCTCCCTCACTAGAATGAAAGCTCCATGACACATAGATAGTGGGTTTTTATCCCTATTCTACAGACCCATGACTTCACATAATGCCTAGCTAGTGAACAGCAACTCAAGTATTTGTTGAATGATGGAATGATGACATCTCAGAGTGTACACATCTTATGCTATACTTTAAGCTTTTCAGACTGCTCCTCATTGTGTGAGGACTCAGTAACAGGGAAGACCCAAGAGTAACCTCCTAGACCTTCATAAATGAAGAAAAGGGATGGACAGCCTAGAGGAAATGATATTAAAGGGAGGAAAAAACCTGCTTCTTGTATCTATTTATTCTTTTTCTTCCCCTTCTTTTTCCACTTATTTCATACATTTATTGAAAAGGTAAGGTTATGTGTTAGAAGGGAAAAAGGAATATTTAGGAGTATATTAGGAACTTTCTGCAGAATTGCTCTAGAATCCAGGTAAAAAGTATGGCCCTAGATCAGCCGTGGGCAAACTACGGCCCGCGGGTCAGATCCGGCCCGTTTGAAATGAATAAAACTAAAAAAAAAAAAGACCGTACCCTTTTATGTAATGATGTTTACTTTGAATTTATATTAGTTCACACAAACACTCTATCCATGCTTTTGTTCCAGCCCTCCGGTCCAGTTTAAGAACCCATTGTGGCGCTCGAGTCAAAAAGTTTGCCCACCCCTGCCCTAGATCCAGACAGTATTAAGTTTTCAATGGCTCATCACATAAACTTAGCCATCAGTTTAAATCAAATTAAAAGTAGGTATGTCACAGCTTTTTCCTTGCTAATAGGCAACAAGTGGAAGTTAAGACAACAGGAGAGCAAAGGTTGGTGGGGGAATCCTTGGAGGATGCCAATTTCACAGCCACAGAAGGGAAACAGGGCTTTCCCGTCTAGCTTCCATTACCACTGAAGTCCTTCTCTTTGAATTCCACAGACCATAGTTGCATGGAGAGTTCTGAAGACAACACTTGCAACAAGAAACTAAACCTTGTGGGGAGTTCTAATTCTATTCCAGTGAAACTGCATCTAGGCTCCTTTTTCCTAACCTAGCATGTGCACATTTTTTAACTTTATAGTAATCTAACAATGGTGGAACTATTTAATTTTCCTTGGTTTAACCTGCATCATTCCTCTAATGATAAAGAGTGAATGGGCTCTAACCGGTTTGGCTCAGTGGACTCTATCCGATAGAGCATCGGCCTGCAGGCTGAAGGGTCCCAGGTTCGATTCCGGTCAAGGGCATGTACCTTGGTTGCGGGCACATCCCCAGTGGGGGGTGTGCAGGAGGCAGCTGATCAATGTTTCTCTCTCAACGATGTTTCTAACTCTCTATCCCTCTCCCTTCCTCTCTGTAAAAAATCAATAAAATATATATTTTAGAGAGTGAACGGGCAGTTCATCAACTGTACCTCCATGATTTCATCCAGTGCAGACTTCTTTTTCTTCTTTTCTTTTGATTGAGCTGAGCTATGGGAAGGTTCTTTCCGTTTCACTGATGCTGTGGCCTCTATTACCTTCAATGCACTTGGTCCCAAAGAACTGACAAGAAGAACCATGCTTGTTAACAAAATCTATACAGAGATAGACTTTACAATGTGCAGAATAAATAACAGAAGAAATCTGTTACATAATCTATATATATAAAGAGCCAGGGGCCGTCACATCCAAAACAACCGAACGGACACCCGAACAGGCTGAGTGGGGGGACAAGGCCGGCAGGGGGGTTAGTGAGGGACAAACAATGACTGAACAGCAGGCTGTGAGGGGCGATCAGGCCGGCAAGGTGGGCAGTGAGGGGCGACCAAATGACCGAACAGCAGGCTGCGTGGGGCGACCAGGCCGGCAGGGGGGGCAGTTGCGGGGCAACCAGGCCAGCGGGGGGGGAGGGGGGGGGGCAGTTAGGGGCAATCAGGTTGGCAGGCAGAGGAGGTTAAGGGTGGCAGGGGTGCCAGTTACGGGCGATTAGGCAGGCAGGCAGGTGAGCAGTTAGGAGCCAGCAGTCCTGGATTGTAAGAGGGATCCCTGAGAGGGTGCAGGCTGGGCTGAGGGGGGGGAGCCCCCCCCCCCTGCCCCCGCACAGATTTCATGCACGGGGCCTCCAGTTCATTTATAACAGATCAGTGGAAGCAATGAAGGAGTCATCTGCATCCCTTACAGGACTCGGCACCAGGAGAACATGTAACCCTTTCCTGTCTTTATCTCCTGCTACCTTTTCCTCACCCCTTCAGCAATTGTCAATATAACCAGAATAGCAGAGTGACGACAGCACTGGCTTCAGTGTTAGGCAGATCAGGGTTTGAGGCTATTACTCCTAGAACTTTGAGTAATGAACTTTTCTAAGCCTGTTCCTCATCTATAAATGGGGATAATAATGTGACCCAACTCTGAGCTCAATTGCAAGGATTAAATGTTTGTAAAATGATTGCTAGAAGTCTAACACATTATTGTCAGCTCTATTTTTTAAAGCAAAGGCCTTAACACGTCACTTAAATATTTTTTTTATTGCCTGACCTCATAGTTGACAGTGTAAATTCTAATTTTTTTTAATGCCGATATAAAATTGTCATCACTGACTCCAGAGTACTAGCTCTGATTTTCATGCCCATTGGCCATTGTAAACAATTTGCTATCAACTGAGCCATGCATGCCTTTGCAAATTTTCACATGCCTCTTTTATACCAACAATAAACTCTTCATTTTTCTCTATTTGTTAAAATTCTTTGAGATCCCTTATTCATGAGGTTTCTTGAATTGTCATTTTTTGAAATGCCATAGCACTTTATGGTATACATCCCACTCCACCATGTATTATAATCATTTGTACATATGACCCCTCATTCATAGGGAGGGACCATATGTATAAATTTTCCCCCCTGTAATGTAGCAGTAACTATGATGTGATTCATATAAGATAGGTGCTCAATTAAGTTTTGCTGACTAAATGAATCTTACCAGTCTAATTCTTTAATATGTCATACTGACAAAAGATGAAACAGATAAATATTTGCACAAAGCTATGGTGGAGATAATAAGTGTGATGACTAAAAAATACAATAGAATTATTTCCCATCATTTGTTTTATTTTTAAAAAATTTAAAGCATTTAAAGACAGCATTAGAGCATTCTTTTAAGAGAGAAACAGGGAGATCTCTCACACACCCAGAAGATGACATGAAGATAAAGCAAAGAGAAATTTAAAGACTCTGGTCATGAAGACAAGAGGGATGCAGCCACAAGCCAAAGAACACAAGTAGCCACCAGAAGCTGATTCCCCTCCAGGGCCTCTGGGGGAGCACAGCCTGCAGACACCTTGATTTCAGAATTCTGACCTTCAGAGAAAAGAGATTTCCACTGTTTCAAGCCACCTAGTTTGTGGTAATTTATTACCACAGTCATAGAAAACTAATACAAGGGTGATGAATTTGGGCACCACTGGGACCAACCTTTACCTTCATCTACACTTAGGTATAACAAATAATAAACGAGAATGGAGAAAAATACAGAAGGGTCCAAAACCATGTGACATGTATGTTATGATATATTCAAGTCTTTCTTCCAGGTCATATCAATATTTTAAAAAGGATTTTCAGATGTATCATATACAGAACTCAACCAACTTCTTCATGATACCTAATGTAGGTGTTAATTCTGAAACATTTTGATTAAAGCTAAGACATTTGGCAAGCCATTCTGAAGCAGTTATACATTGCTGACTCAGCCAGTCCATTTCCTTCAATTCTCCTAGCCACTTTAGTCATGCCAAGTAGGCACTAGCCTATAAATTAACGCCACTCTTCCCCCAAAAGACTGAGAGCCTTAAAAACACAACATGTAAAATTCGGTTTAAAACTAACTCCACATATATCCTGGTACCTTCCTGAACATCTTCTCTTATATTTAGCTTATTAACCTCTTTAACCAAACTAAATGCATTGCATATCACAAATAGTGGATATTTGGTGAAAGAATATATAACTAGAAAAGAACATGAAAAGTGAGAAGGCCCTAACTGGTTTGGCTCAGTGGATAGAATGTCGGCCTGCGGACTCAAGGGTCCCAGGTTCGATTCCGGTCAAGGGCATGTACATTGGTTGCGGGCACATCCCCAGTAGGGGGTGTGCAGGAGGCAGCTGATCGATGTTTCTCTCTCATTGATGTTTCTAACTCTCTATCCCTCTCCCTTCCTCTCTGTAAAAAAATCAATAAAATATATATATTTTTTAAAAAAGTGAGAAGTACCTGACTATATGCTATATCAGAGTTTGGCAAACTACAGCCTGAGGACCAAATCCAGCCTGCAGCCTATTTTTACAAATACGATGTTACTGGAACACAGCATTCTCAATCGTTTACATACTGCCTATGTTTGACAGCAGTTAAATGGTTGTGGCAAAGACATACATGACTGACAGTGACTACAGTGTTCACTGTGTGGCCCTGTGCAGAAAGTGTGTGGACTCCTGCCTGTACTACGCCATTTAGAAGAGAAGGCAACTCTTACTGAGTGACCACTAGGGCAGTTACACAGTTCTGGGTGGTGGTACCAAGGAGATGGCTCAATAACTTAGCCTCTATTTTCAGAAAATTGTAATGTAGCAGGTAAAGCAAAAAATGTATTCCCTCGCAAACATTTAAACTTGCTAAGTGGACTATGAGAGAAAAATAAACAATACTGCAGTAGCAGAGGAACCATTAAGTGGGGGAGGATGCATGGAGAAGTAATAGTTTATCCATGCGAAGCCTTTAATCAAAAGAACCCTTTCCTCAAAAGACAGTCATCTTATGACAGGCAAGTAAGAAAAAAAAACAAAAAAACAGCTGCTAATCCCCCCAACACACACACACACACACACACACACACACACACACACACCAGCCATCAAACAAAAAACAAAAAGTACAACCAGACAAAAATAATTCACAATACTGCAGTTTTTCTTTCTTTTAAATACTGCAGCTTTTAAAATGTAGTCATCAATATTTCACAGAAATTCTCAATTTATAAGATACCTGTTCATGCAGCTCACCTTGACTTGGAAGATGTTGCTGTCGAACTACTTGCTCCTTTATTCAAATTAAATGCCACTAGGAGAGAAAAATTGGTATTCCATATTTCAGGAAAATGATAATACAAATTATCAGATAAGATGCCACATATATCCACATATAAATTCACGGGCATTTTGTTTTTGTTGTTTTCCATGGGCATTTTGAATAAATGAGAGCTGGGATGCTCCCATCCAGAGGTCATAAATTCCTGTATAACATGCTGGATGGATGCTCACAGGGCTGGGAAAGACCTTCGTGATCGAGCGCTGTAGCAGACAGCCTGCACTGCCTTTCTACTCCTCTGCCCCCACACCCCTCACTAATAGAAATTCAATTTTGTTTAGGCGCCCATACCTCTCAAACATGGCTCAAAGGATGCAATGATCTGAATGTTTGTATCTCCCAAAATTCACACCTCGATTAGCTGAAAACATAATGCCCAAGGCATCAGGATTACAAGGTAGGACCCTTGGGGGGTGATTAGTAAGGTTCTTTTGTTCTAAATAAATCAAAACAATCCCATTCCCTTCCCCGTGACTGTTCTTAAGGAGGACATGTGACCAATGACATCAAAAAGGAGTCCACTGGCGGGAGGAGTATCTGCTCATAAGGAACTCCTGGAGAGATGCTCTGTCTGTCATCCTCGGGACAACGCTGAGTCTGCACATGACGGCTGAAAGTGCCAGCAGCCACCTCGTGTCCAGCTGCTGGTAGTTCAGCATCCTGAACTACCCACCTTTGGAACTCTTGGCATGGCAAAATAGTTCCTTATTGTTTAGGGTAATTTGTTATTTGCCAGTTTTGTTTTTATTTGTAGCTGAGGGCATCCCACCCAATTCATCAGCAATTCCTTTTTATTTTATCGAGAACAAAGCAATCCCGACAGATTGCATCTTGCTTCCAAACATGCCAACTTTTAGCAGAACCAATACAAAAGCATCCACATTAATAAAAGAAAAAGAAGTAAAATTACCTTTCTCTTCATCATTTTCTCTGCTTAATTCTGTAAAAACAGGGGCTTCCTTGTGGAGAAAAAAAATTTGAAGGTTGGTTTACAGAGCATTTACTATCAATATTCAATACTCTTGTATTAGTACTTGCTACCTACGTTGCAATGTAGCTATAAGATACAACTCTAACATGATTAAGATCCTAATTAAGAAATTATATGTACTGTAAATATTCTCCAGCTGAGAATTATTTTATAGGATTTTTTTTATCTTTTGTTCTCTGTTGTATACCCCATGCCTAGAAGAGTGCCTGGCACATAGGAGGTACCCAATAAATATTTTTGAAATCAATGCCTTGATCTACTTATTCTAACCCCTGAACCATCACCATGCCTGCCCTCCCTCCCCCATTTACTCGGGTGTTGCCCATTACTTCTTTAAGACTTCTCAACCCAGGAATTGTGTCTACCCTCAAATATTTTATGCCCTCCCCAGGCTGGAGCAAGCTCTGGCCCCCTACTCTCCCAGTTTATCTTCAGCCCTGCATTAATTACAACCAGGAGAAATTACCTGCTTATTTCTTTCTCATTAACTGTTGCCTCTCTTGAGAGCCACAAACACTGAGGTGTAGAAGATTATACAATTAAGATTGTTAAGTCAGTAAGTCAGGAATTGATCCAGGTTTGTCTCAACTCCGAAACCTGGGCTTTTACACTCAGCCATGCTCTACCTCTTCCTAGGGAAGGCACAATACCTACAAACCTCAATTCAATACTTAACAAAACAAGCAATTTTGCATCTCTGGCTGTCTTTCTATTGCCTCTCCCAATAATATTGTGCCCACCTGTTCTTTCCCTTCCAGACCTCTTCTCACTTGTTCTTCAATAAATTTAGCAGTTTTTTCTTCATCATCAAGGTCTTGCTTCTTCTTTTTCTCTAGTTCCAGTTGCCGGCGGATAGTTTCCGGGTCCCTGTCTATATACTGAATATACCAGCCTTTAGGTGTCTCATCCACTTTGCACAAGCCTTAAAAAAAAACACAGACATCATAAATTTGTACATAATCAAAGCTGAAGGTAAATATAAATGTTCTATCTTTGCATTCTTTACACTTCATTCAAATATAGAAATTCATGCAGTACATGAATTTTCCATATTTATAGTTCATGAGACTAATATATTTCAAGTGGAATAGTCTCTGTCTTTGAACATAAAAATAACTATTCTGATTTTTAGCCACCTAGGTTGAGGAAACGTATTTAAACAAGGAAAACACATGAAAGAAGTATTATCTTGCTTGGTAATTAACCAACTGTGTGTGTCTAACAACCAATGAGTACATGATATATACATATTTTAAAACAGAATATGATTATACTTAATGCACAAGTTTGATACGACCAAAAAGTAAAACAGCAGAGTAAAACAGTAACAAAAAACATGGTATATCATTCGCAATGCATGAGAAATGGTTAACATCTTTAGTTATAAACAAGCTCTTAAAATCCAGTGACACTATAATAATGCAAGGAAGCTGGAAAAATGAAATGAAAAGTACAAGTGATGATTAAGCAGTAAGCATATATGGAGTATTTTGCTAATGTAACATGATATTTTGCTAATGTAACTAAGTAGAAATTATTCCCCTAAAATGGAATAAAATAGCACACTGAATAAGTAGTACATTGACACAAAAATTTCCTTCTCTCTTCTTCTCCCCAACTTTTCATCCTATAAGATTAAAAATGAATAAAGCAATACATTTAAAAATCTCCTTAAGAGGGGTAAGAAGTTTCCTAAAGTGAAATGAATATGGGGGCAAAAATGGAAGAGGATTGATAATGATCCTTAATCTAAAGGAGAAGTTGCTTCAGCGATAAACTTGGCACTGTCAAAAGAGTGATTCCAGACATTTATATTTAATTGTACTACACAAAATCAATCCTGGAATATTATGCTCCTCTCCCCATTTTGTTTTTTAATCCTCACCCAAGGATATGAGGAAAGGAGAGGAAAAGAGAAAGAGAAACATCGATGTGAGAGAGAAATATTAGTTGCCTCTATTACTTGCCCTGACCTGAATTGAACCCTCAACCTGGGATTGAACCCTGGAACTGGAATTGAACCCTCAACCCTTAACTGTATGGGATGATGCTCTAACCAACTGAGCTACATCAGCTAGGACTCCATAGTTTTTTTGTTTTGTTTTTATTTGTTTTAAATTTTCTTGTATGTTTTTATTGATTTGAGAGAGAGAGGAAGGGAGAAGGAGAGAGAGAAACATCAACGTGAGAGAGAAACATCATATGCACACTGACTGGGGATCGAACCCGCACTCTGGGAATGTGCCCTGACCGGGAATCGAACCCACGACCTTTTGGTGAATGGGATGAGATTCCAGCCGAGCCACACCAGCTAGGGTCCACAGTTTTTAAAATCCCTTACTCATCCTCTTTCCAATAAATTTACATAGAAACTATGACACACACACTCTCTCTCCCTGAAATGGAGCCACATAACTGCTATTATTCAAATGTCTCATTCTTACCTTCTCTGCCCAGCCACTTGGTAAAGTCCGTCAGAGTTTCCCACTGAGTGGCATTCATGTGGATGTGCTCTCGGTGGCTGATATACTCATTATAAACAATGTTGTTGTGAACTCTCTTAGTGCCTAAGAACAAAATGTGAAACTGTTGATCCTGAGCAGGTTATAGACCAGAAAGTTTTCTGTGCACAATACATAAAATGCTTACCAAAGCGTCTCCTGAGAAGTTCTAGAAAGTCATTTCGGAATTCCCTAATTAAGAAAGAAAGGAAAGCAATAAGGTAATTTCTATAAACATATAGCATTCTCTTCCTGAAATTTAAGCCATTGTACAGTTTGATTCTCAAATGATGTATGAAACATTTGTTGAATATTTGTTATGAATCTTTCAAAACTGAACAAGGAAAGAATCCCCAAAGATTACAGCTTTCAAGAATTAAAGTTAAAAATCAGTTTGGAGTTAAAACTTTTTGTTTTGGCAAAACAGTCGTAGCACAAGTGACTACACATTTTTGGGGAGGGTCCTTCATGAAGTTTCTTAGCACTATTGACTATGGCATAACAACCCTTTCCTATTGATGGTAACAAAACTGCCCTTATTTCTCAAGAAACTGGCACTCAGGGTGTCCCTCTGAACTGAGCGCACTGTGTTAAGTGCTAGATAAACATAGGTGAATAAAACATGAATCTTCACCAAGATTATAATCTAGCAGACCCAATCATAACAAAAGTCAAATTGAAAAAGAGATGTAAGAAAATGTCATAGGAAGAATGAAGGGAGATGCCCAGAGGTGACTTGTAATATGGGTGGTGAAGTGTAAATAGGACTTTTACAGGTGGAGAAGAGAAGGCCATGCACAGCTGGCACAGAGACATGAAAGATGAAAGAGTCACATGTTTGAGAAATGACGATCAAATTTGGCTAACATTGAAGACAGATAAAAATGGGCGTGAGAGTCAGGGTAGAATAGAATAACAAGGAGAAGATGTACCTAGTAGCTGGACTATAATGTTAGGGCTAATTTTTCAAGTACCTTGATGGTCATGCTAAAGAGGTTGGGTTTATGCAGACAATAGAAAAGCATAAAATAATTTACTTAGCTAATTTGTGACAATCTGTGGTTTAGAAAGATAATGCTGTTGGAGTGCACACAATAATAGTTCTCACAGTGTGGTTCCTAGACCCGTGGTCCGCAAACCGAGGCTCACGAGCCACATGCAGCTCTTTGGCCCCTTGAGTGTGGCTCTTCTGCAGTTTTTAACCAGCAAAGGATAACCAGGTGTGGTGGGGAGAATCCTATGTTCAGCTTTAGAAATGTTGACTCTGAGATGGCCCTCAGAAATATAGATTAGAATTGCCCACGTACAGTGTGATTGAAACTTCGTGGCCCATGCGCAGAAGTCGGTATTTTGTGGAAGAGTCACACTCAAGGGGCCAAAGAGCCGCATGTGGCTTGCGAGCCGCGGTTTGCCGACCACTGCCCTAGACAAACAGCATCAACGTCACCTGGGCACCTGGGCATGTTATAGAAATGCAATGTCTACAGCCCCATCCCAGATCTACTGAGTCGGAAAGTGGGTGTGGGTCTGCCATTCTGTCTTCACAAGCCCTCAAGGTGATTCTGATCAGGCACTGGCTTGTGAACCACAGGCAGAGAACAGGTACTAGTGCAAGAGGAACAGAAGCTGCAGGTTGGGAAACCAGTGAGGAAGTCACTGAAATCTTCTAGGTGGAGACACTGAGGATGATTACTGTGACTGTGAGAATAGAAAGACATAGGTTTAAAGGACATTGTAGGGGAGAATCCACATGAAGGTATTTCCAGAGGATGCTGAGGTTTGCAGCTTGGCAGTCTGCCTAGCCAGGGGTGGGCAAACTTTTTGACTCGAGGGCCACAATGGGTTCTTAAACTGGACCAGAGGGCCAGAACAAAAGCATGGATGGAGTGCTTGTGTGAACTAATATAAATTCAAAGTAAACATCATTACATAAAAGGGTATGGTCTTTTTTTTTTTTAGTTTTATTCATTTCAAACGGGCCAGATCCGGCCCGCGGGCCGTAGTTTGCCCACGGCTGGCATAGGCAGTTTTTAGCCAGCAAAGGATAACCAGCAGGTGTGGTGGGAAGAATCCTATGTTCAGCTTTAGAAATGTTGACTCTGAGATGGCCCTCAAAAATATAGATTAGGATTGCCCAGAAAAAAAAACAAAGGAACTATAACTCAAGACAGATGTTATGAATGAACATCCAGACTTAGGAATTTATGTTTATCCAATCATAAAGGTAACAGAAGAGTAATGTAACTCAGGGAGACTGTAGAGTGGGGTGAAAAGAAGCCAAGCAGGACCTGAAGGACTTTCTACATTTGAGGAGCTGGGAGAGGAAGAGGAGTTAATGAAGAAAGTGAGCAGAGGGAGTGGTAGGAGGAAAACCAGGAAAGAAGGTAAATCAGACAGGTGTTTCAATTGAGAGTTAAGATTTAATCCATTGAAGAAAGATCACGGAAAAGGAAGATGGAGAAAGGCACGAGTGACTCTCTAGGAGTCTGACAGCGGTGGGAGGCAGCACATGGATGGAGGGAATGGGAAGGGGGCGGCCAGGGAAGCACTGAGTGTAGGCGGCTCCTGCCAGATGGTATTTCCCAAAGGGCACCACAAGTGCCCTGGAGGCATTCAAGGTGGTCCTACAAGCAAAAGGCCTGGAACTTGAGAAAAAAAGAAATGGAGAGAAGCAAGACTAAATATTATTAATAATTAATAGCTAATATTATTGAGTACTGGTACTCTTCTAAGTAGTTTATAAATATTACTCATATAGCTTCATATCAACCCTATGAAGAAGAGACAATACCTGGAAGAGGGTACTATTTTTAGTCCCATTTTAGAGATAAGATTAAAGCCCAGAAAAACTTAAGTAATTTATCCAGTCACATAGCTCATTAGTGGATTTAAAGGCAATCTGACTCCAGAGCTGTGCTCTTAGCCACACTTGTTTTAAAAGAAAAGATAGTTTTGTTTGTTTGAAGTGAAAAGAAGGAAAAACTGAATTGTGAGGAACATTTTTTAAAATAATTTCATACTATGACAAATTACACAAGGAAGACAGAAACTGAGTACAAATATAATATAGCTATCATGTTAATATGTAAGGATAAACAGAGCCTCCCGTACATAAAATATTAAGCATCTATGAAATGTCCAACTGAATGAGGCTTATGAGATAAGAATGTCTTTGAGTTACTTACTCTGAAAAATAATCCATAAACTGTTGAGGATTTTCTGAAGCCAGCAATAGTTGTCTCTGATGAGATTCGGACATACAATGACACTTAAAGCCATTCTACAAAAATGCAAAGGGAGTAATTAAATTCTGATTTAGGTCATCATAATGGGGCCTGAGTAGAAGTATTTAATTAAACTCTAAAAAGTTGCTCTTTGATGATAAACTGTAAAAAGTACTAAAATCACTAGCCAAATTACCAAGCTGAGTTTTGCAACCCTGCTAATCAAAGAATAATTCCAAATACTAAAGAGACAAAAAAATAGTGCTTTAGAAAACATTAGTAAGAAACACTTCTACGTACAGTAACATAGGAATGATTTCATTTTGTGTGTGTGTCAATTTAACAAATTACTGTTGAGTACCTATTGCACACAGAGTGGTATACAAGTGCTTTGAGGAATATAATGAAATAAAATGGGTCATTAATTTCCAGTAAGGACACTATTTTTCACTCTCTTTTCTGTACTTTGGCTATTGCCCAAAATACATTGTTGCATATTACATAAACCTTATGTTAAGCATACTAATCTATATCTGTTCAAATGGTTATAAAAACACTAGAGGCCCAGTGCATGGATTCGTGCACACTGTAAGGAAATTAATTAGAAGGTGGCCGGCAGGACTGGGCCAGACAGGCCAGACACCCCCTGGAGCCAACCTCCCATGGTCCCTTCCCTGCTGGCTGCACCTGGGGCAACGCTGGGGCTTGTAGGGCATCTGCAGTGTGAGTGGGGTCTCTCTGGCAGGTGGGGTCCCTTGGCCTGGCCTGCGGGGATTGAGCCGAAACCGGCAGTCCGACATCCCCAAGGGGTCCCAGAGTGCGAGAGGGCATTCTACAAAGTTGCTATCACTTGGCAGCTCCTGCGTTGAGCGTCTGCCCCCTGGTGGTCAGTGCGTGTCATAACTACCGGTAGGATGGTTGGACTGTCACTTAGGCTTTTACATATATAGATACATTTTGACTTTGTATCTGTACTACTTAGCATTTGAACCTGATTCTTCACTAGAAATAGAAATGAAAAATGTGCCTCTCCTCCTGTAACCCCCACCTCAGTGAATAGGACGTATTACACCCAAGTCAAGACCAAGGCCAGCATTCTAGTGTCCTTCTCTTTCATCCTACATTCCATAAATCACTGAGCCTAGTCAGCTTTCTTAATAACTCTCATCCAGTTCCTCTGCTCAATCCCATTGCCATTGTCCTGATTTCAACACTAAAACTTGATTAGGGTAGTTTCAAGAAAACCCAAGGGAGTGGATGGGCAGGAATGGAATACTCTGGGCCTGACCGTTCTCCCACTCAATCTTCCAATACTGAAAGACAGAAGACAGAGGCGGAAACTTATTAGGGTCAACTTCTCCTCCCCCAGGCTGTCCTCCCACATAGGGAAGGGAAATAAACAGATCTGGGGGCAAACTGGCCAGAACCACCACAAATGCCTTCAGAACGTACTAAGCATTTACTTTCCTTTTCCCATTGGAACTATATTTTAGGATAACATTTGAAGATAACTGAATGGCCATGGCTGATGAGAAAGGTCATTTTTACAAATGAGTAGCAGCCAATAACAAATGTAGAAAGAATTAGACAAATAACCACTCTGCAACTCCTAATGAAATAATTAACTCAGGCAAAGATGCTAAAACACACAGGTGAAAGGAAAAATAGATATATGGTCATGATTCCAAAGTATCACCCTACTAGTTACATGTTCCTGCAAGAGGGAAAATATTACTTTCTAACATTACTTTACAGGCTGTCATCTTTACATACTCATCTTAGCACTACTAGACATATGGGCTTCCTTATGTGATGCAATATGAAATACTCTGAATCACCTATCAAGTATTTGTCCCAAAATGTTTCAGCTGAACCTAATCAATTCTTTAGATATCAACAATTACAAGAATCAGAGAAAGAAGGTAAAGACAATTAAAGGAAACAATTTAACATATCCAGAAAGTGTCAATGTTCTGATAACTGACTGACCTAGTATCTTCAAGTCAATGGTAAGAAAAAAAGTAGGGGAGTGGAAGGAAAGGGTGGAGGAAGTGTGTTCTACTGTAATTTGAGAATTTAGGGAGAATTGAAAGTCCTAATAACCTGGAGCATAGAGATTTTTAGGGCAGTGAAAGCACTCAGTGTGATATCACACTGGTGGATACGTATTATTAGACATTTGTCCAAACCCATAGGATGTCCAATACCAAGAGTGAACACTAATGTAAACTATGGACTTTGGTGATGACATGTCAATGTAAAATGGCTTGAAAAATAAAGTTTATTTTTTAAGCCCTAATAACCAAATCCAATTCATAGCTTTTAATTTGATCTCGTTGTTTTTTAAATTGCTTTAAAAGCAATTGGGGGAACTGAGAAAATGTGAGTTTGTAGTGTGTATCAGATGACATGAAAGAATTTCTATTAATTTTGTTATGTGTGATGACATACATGGTGGCTCTGTGGAAAAATATCCTAATATTTTAGAAATGCATTTTAAGTATTTAGCAGTGAAATATCCTGAAGTTTGTACATTACTTTAAAACATTTCAGAAAAAAGTAAATATGACAAAATACTAAAAATGTTAAATGTGAGTAATGGATATATGGATGTTCAATGTACTAGTTAGTCTCTAGTTTTCTGTGTGAGAATTTCACCTTGACTCAATTAGAAAGAACTAAAGAGAAATGAAAACAAATAGCAGTATCAATGCTATCTAATATGAGTCCCACTAAAATATCTCACCCCTCACACAGAATTGCCTAGCGTTCTTCCCATCCTTACCCAATTAAATCTCTAGAGAAAAATATGATCACATCACTAGCCTGTTCTCAGTTCTTCAAGGCGATTCATTCATCACCCATCTCATGGGAAAAAGTGTAAACTCCATTGCACAGCACACAAAGCTTTTCAAGATCTGACCAAAGATGACCCCTCCGCCCCCAGAGTCACTTTAAACATATTCCACTCATTTAAAATTCACAACAATCTTACAAGTAGGTATAGCTATTGTTCCCATTTTACAGATAAGTAAACAGGCAGAGAGAATGTAAGTTACTTGCCCAAGGCCACACAGCAATTAAGTGGTGCAGCAAGGCTTCATAATTCTGACAGTCTGACCCCGGTCCACATCTCAACCACAATAATCTCCCTGCCTGAGCACATGGTAGCTGCTCAATAAATTATTGTTGGATGAGTAGTGTGCAAGAACTTATTTCTTTTTCATCTGATCCTGAAAAAAAGTGTGAATCCTAACAATTCTGTTTCTCTTAAGAGCCAGGGCAAGTCAGAGATGACTGTTATTGTTATTACCTAGGCGCCTGGCATTTAATTATTCAAGCCTTGAGTGGGATCACTTCTACCAGAGCTGCAAAATCTTTTCTTATTTCTCATTTCTTTTGGGGGCAGATTGGGAAGAAAGAGGCTTCCAGACTATTGGTTCCCACCAGGACGGGGGCTGCAGGGAAAGGTCCGTACTGTGTTGACTAGCTGACTCGCCCCGTACAGACCGAGGGACCTGAGATCCACGCCTTCACCTTCAGCATCCGGGGCTTGAGCCCGGGTTTCCAGCTGGACAAGGGAGAGGACGGCGCATGGGGCCATCCCGGGGCCGCTTACCTCGTCCCGGCACTGCTTCTGGCACATCTGGCAATACCAGCGCAGCTTCTGAAGACCCTTGGATTTGATCCTGTTGGCAATAGCCTTCGGGGTAAGAAAATCTGACTTCCCCATCGCGACCACCGAAGCAACCTCTCTCCGGAACCCAGCGCCCAGACAACCGGAAGCGGAATCGAGCTGATAGGAGTGGGCGGGACAAATACCAGCTCCGAGCCGGAGGAAGGCGGGGCCTCGGAAGGCTGGGCCCTAAAGCTCGCGAGGTTTACCTCGGTTTGGCGTCAGGAAGCGAGACTGGAGCAGGAAGTGGGGCGGGAGGGGGCGTGGGGAAGCTCCTGCACATGCGCGGGGAGGCCCGTCTGACCGACCTTCACCAGGGCCAGTACCACCATGTTTTCTCGGGCGGGCGTCGTGGGGGTCTCGGCCTGGGCCGTGCAGCCGCAATGGTATGGCAGCTTGCGGTAGGAACGGGAGGGTTGCAAGGGTTGGAAGGACTCAATAAGGGGGAAGCGGGTGGAGGCGTGTGGGACGGAACAGGGGTCGCAGGCCGGCCGGGCCCCCGGTCTCTGGAGGCCCCGGTCCCCGGAGGCCCTGGGTGGCCCGGGGTGCAGGAAGCGCCTCGAATCCGGGAAGGGCACGTGAAGAGGCCGGAGGGACCGCAAGGTTACGCCACGTCTCCTGAGGCGGAGCGGGGCGGGGGGAGGGCCACGAGGAGTTGTCATCTGGGACCTCGGGACTGAGACCTTGGGCCGAGTTCATTTCAGGGCGGTCTTGTGTTCATTCCACTAACACAAGTGCTTGCGCTCGGAGCCCCTGCTCTGTGCCAGGCCGTGAGTATCGTGCAGGCTTGACCTGGGCCCACAGAGTGAGGGGGAAGGGAGGATCCGAGACAAGGTCTAGGGAAGGTTAAGTTGTGCTTTCCGTCCTTGACGCCTTTTGAAACTTCGCGGGGTTGGACAGAGTTTGCATGGCCAGTGTAGAGCGGAGTGACCCTTCAGGAGCTGTTCGATTCAGCCAGAACGTTTATTGAGCACCGACCTTGCAGCGGGCGCTTTCCTGGGCACCGGGCAATCAAATGAGTGCCCTGCGTGGGCCGGGGGTAGTTTGGGTGCAAAAGGGACCTCAAAAACCTGTCTGTGGGCGAGGAAGAGAAAGACACCTTACAGTATCTCGAAACCATTATGCTGAAGCAGTAACCCCGCAAGGTCATGAAATTGTCCCAAGGTCCTGAGAGGAGGAGGAGTTTGGATTAAGTAACTGTCTTGCAATTTTTAAGGATTTTAAACATTGGTTTCCAAAAACAATTGCGTAGTAAAAGACCTAGGGATAGGCACATAAACGTTGGCTTGTGGTGGGACCATATAATAGGACGAAATATCTATGTTAGAGTCGGAAAATTTCAGACAGTGCTAAGGAGATCTTAGTTATTGTCTGTGAAGCAATTCCCTGGGTTTACAGTAAGGGGGAATTCTAAGGCGCTATAGCACTAAACTAGATTTTGGTATCCTTGTTTATGTGAAGGGACTATAAAGCATTAATTGAAATAGGTATGTTTTCCATTAAGAAAAGAATTTAAAACAATAGGGTAAGGAAGTAATTTAATATGCTGTGAAATGCCTACAGGGGAGCAATGGGCAGTGGCAGCTCATCCCGGGCTAACTCCCTGAACCTGTCTCCAAAGCACCCCTTTTTTCTGACTTCCCAGTGAGCTAAAGCAGCCCAGCCTAGACTCTCCTGTTGCTTCTTCTATGCCCTTTCTTGTTTCATTGTCCTAAATATGTTTTTGCTATGGTCAATGAATTCTTCCTTGCTTTTCTACAATAAATAAATAACTGTAGAAATAACTAAAAAACCTATAAGACAATTTGAAGATCTTTTAATAAAGAATTATTTTAAATGAAAGCTCTCAGTCTGAGACAACTAATTTAGGGACCTAAATTGGAACCTCAATCATCAAATAAAGGTTATAGTCCTGACCTTAATCCCCTTGGAATGATGGTTTTAAATTGGTAGGTTATAAATATTCATCAAACATTGGTGTTCCACGTGGAAAGCATATTTTACCCTCTTCACATTTTCCATCATTCTGGGGGCCTGATGTCTTTCCTACCTATTCTGCCCTTTTCTTTCCCATTCATTATAATTGCCTTGTAAATTCAGAAATGAAAACCATCTTAATGTTTCATACTCCACAGAAGTAATTTGAGGGGCAGAAAAATACCTTTGCTTGAACCATGAAGGGGCATTTCCTTGGTTCTGTTTTGGTTATTGAAAATTTTTAAATGTGGATTTGTTACAGTTTTTGCTTCAGGGAAGTTTGCATTCTAACATTAAACATGAGGCTTAATTAAAATCATGATGAAATTATTTTAATTGTTTAGGGAATCAGCAAGTACCCTAAACTTCAGAAATTAACTTTTTTTTTTTTAAAGTAGCATTTAAGAAAATGGAAATAAGAAATTTGTGGAAAAGTCCCCACTTTTTCCATCTCAAATTAGGGGAAAATACATCTCTATTTCCCACCTAGTGTTCCACATTCTCTAAAATGGAACTATTTTATAACTAGAGGCCTGATGTGGGGGCGGGCCGGGGGTGTGACCAGCTGCCCCCCCCCCCAATTGGGGTGGCGGGGGCGCTGATTGGGGGCAGGGCCGGTTGGGGGGAGGGTCCAGTCTGGGCTCCGATCAGGCCAGTTGGCCTCCCCAGTGCATGTCATAGTGACTGGCTGTTCTGGTCTTTCTGCCGTTCTGGTCACTTGGCTTTTATATCTATAACTAGAGGCCCAATGCACGAAATGCGTGCAAGGAGCTCGGTCCCACCTTGCCTCGGCCCTCGCAGCCCCAGCTTTATTATTACAGATAATAAAAGTGGAATATGCTAATTAGACCAGACAGCCGAATGACCTTCCGGATGAAGCTGGGGCTGTGAGGGCCGAGTTCCTTGCACGAATTTTGTACATCGACCTCTAGTATATAGATAGGAGACCAGTGGCCATAAATTGAACTAATACATTGAAAGGAAAAGACATGGTATTTCAGGAAAGAAAAGGAAGATTGTCATCTTAAACTAAAAAAAGCAGAGATTTACTTGTAAATGTAAAAAATGTGAGGCAGCAGAGTGTAATATAAGATGGACTGGAGCCACACTGTTGGGGTTTGAATCCTGACTGCCACTCCCCTGGCTGTGTACAAGTGTCTCTGTTTCTCTGCCATTTTCGTAACTGTTAAATGGAGCTAATGATACTACACAATGGGTTAGTGCAGGGGTCCTCAAACTACAGCCCCCGGGCCACATGCAAATGTTTCCGTTTTGTTTTTTTACTTCAAAATAAGATATGTGCAGTGTGCATAGGAATTTGTTCATAGTTTTTTTTAAAACTATAGTCCAGCCCTCCAACGGTCTGAGGGACAGTGAACTGGCCCCCTGTTTAAAAAGTTTGAGGACCCCTGGGTTAGTGTGAGAATTTGTAAAGAGCTGAGAGCAGTGGGAGACATGCTGATGTGGACTCAGATGTATCAGTTGAAAACGAGTTTATAACTAGTTTCTATGTAACACATAATGTAAGAAGGTTTATTATACTTATCAAAGAAGACGATCATGCGCCACAGTTGGTAAAGAAGTGCGAGGGAGTCATTTTTTGTTCAAGGGGCAAGTGGACTTTCACACAGACATTCAATATTAGAATTACACATACTTAATAATTTTCCTTAATAATTAGTGTAGGGGGTGGAAGGTGAAAGGGGACCTAGTATATAGTAATGGGAGAAGATTTAACTTTGGGTGGTTAGGCACACAGTGCAATATACAAATCTTATAACATGGAAACTCACACCTGCAACCTGTATTATCATGTTAACCAGTGTCACCCCCACTAAATTTAATTGTAAAAAGGAAAAAAAATTATGAATGCTGCTTCCTTAATTTTTATATTACACAGCATTTATATGCTCCTTAAAATTCTTTGATAAATCATTCATCTAGTGACCTCTCTAACTCCCTCCACACTGCCTTCTTCAGCTTTCCTAACAATACTGTATAATCATAGTAAATAATGGTAATCCACAATATGTGTAATTTTTCCATCCACTGTATTTGATAATGTTTCTAGTTTTCCAAATAATCTAAATGTTTCTCAGGACATAATGCAGTTCTCTAGAACATACAACTGATTCAGAACTTTATATTTTCATTTGCAAATATTGTATATTCAGTAGATAGAGCAAGCTATCCCTAAAGAGAGTTCAGATCAACTCATGGTTATTCTGTACTCAAATTGTATTTAAAAGATAAAGTTGTAGCATAGATTGACATCTTTAGAACTAAATGAAGGCTAAGCATGAGAGTTCTTCAAAACAGGGAATTAGACCATGAGCACAGCACGAAGAATCACAAAAGATCCTACCTCTTCATACCTCATTTGGGATAGTATGGAAACCCAAAGAACTCTTTAAAACTCAATAACTCTTTTGAGTTTTAAAGAGTTCTGTGTTCATACAAATATGGCATGCAATTAACATTTGTTTCATATCATATTCTCTGATTAGAAACTTGTGTCAATCAAGTTGGAGTGTCTGCCTAAAACTATAATGTCCAAATGTCACTTCTTAGCCTATATAATAAAAGCCTAATATGGTAAGTGTCCGACATACCTTGTATGTTTTAGCTAAAAACTCAGACAAAGCACCTAGATTTTCTCCTGTGGTATCCTGTAGAAGTTGTTTTGTTGTTGTTAATTTTCACTGGAGGATATTTTTCCATTAATCTTTGGAGAGGGGGAGAGACAGAGAAACATCAATGTGAGAGAGAGACATCGATTGATTGCCTCCTGCACACCCCCAAACCAGCTGGGGATTGAGCCTGCAACCAAGGTACATGCCCTTGACTGAAATCGAGCCCAGGACCCTTCAGTCCACCAGCCAGTGCTCTATCACTAAGCTAAATTGGTAGGGCACCAAAACCATTTGTAGAAAAGGGTATCCTTTCTCCATATAATGACTTTTGCTCCTTTGTCAAACTTAAGTTAATGTATTTGTGTGAGTGTGGGCTCTATTCTGTTCCATTGATCTACTTGTCCATTCCTTCACCAATGCCACACTGTCTTGTTTTCTGGAATTTGATAGTAAGTCTTGAAATCTAGTAGCGTCACTTCTCTGGCTTTGTTCTTCTTCACTGAAGTGTTGGCTATTCTGGGTGTTTTGCCTTTCCATATAGACATTAAAATCAGTTTATTGATAGTCATAAAGTGACTTGCTGAGATTTTTATTGGAATTGTAATAATTTCAGATCAAGTGGGAAGAATTAACTTGTTAGCAACATTGAATTTTCCTATCTATGAATATGGAATTTCTCTCCATTTATTTGAGTCTTTGATTTCTTTCATCAGTTTTGCAGTTTTCCTCATGTATGTTTCACACACATTTTGTTAGGTTTATATATGCCTTTGTATGTTTTAACAATTGTGGTAAAATATACATAAAATTTGTCATCATAACCATTTTTTAAGTCTTCAGTTTATGGTATTGTTATTTTGTTGTTTTTTTAACTCGAAACCCTAATTGTTCATACCTGGTATAAAGAGAAGAATTGACTTTTGTATATATTAACCTTGTATCCTGTAATAATCTTACTATAATTGGTTATTAGTTCCAGAAGTTTTTTTGCTACTTCTTTGGGATATTCTACCTAGACAATCATATCACCTATGAACAAAGACAGCTTTATTTCTTCGCTTCCAGTCTATATACCTTTTATTTCATTTTCGTGTCTTATATTAGCTGGGACATCCAGTATGATGTTGAATAGGAGTGGTAAGAGAGGACGTCCTTTGTCTTGTTCCCAATCTTAGGGAGAAAATTTCTAGTTTCTCACCATTAAACCATGGGGTTCTTGGTAGATATTCTTTACTGGATAAAGGAAGTTTTTTTCTTCTATTTTTAATTTGCTAAAAGGTTTGTCATGAAAAGGTATTAAATTATGTCAAATGATTTTTCTGCATCTATTGATCATATGATTTTTCTTCTTTAACTGTTGATGTGATGGATATTACTATTTGATTTTTGAATGATGAACCAGCCTTGCATACTTAGAATAAATTCCACTTGGTCACAGTGTATAATTCATTTTAATATATTGTTGGATTCATTTTGCTAATATTTTGTTGAGAATTTTTGGATCTTTGTTCATGAGAGATATTCTCTGTCATTTTTAATGTATTTATGTGATTTCAGTATTAAGATAATGCTAACCTCATAAAATTAGGAATGTTCCCCCTGCTTCCATTCCCATTATTTTCCTTTGGAAAACATGGCATCAACTACTATATTTACTGATAGTTACAAATTTATATCACAAATCTCAAAATCTAAAACCTACTGGAGCCCTGGCTGGTTTGGCTCAGTGGATAGAGCATCGGCCTGTGGACTGAAGGATCCCAGGTTCGATACTGGTCAAGGGCACATGCCCAGGTTGTGGGCTCCGTCCCCAGTTGGGGGCATGCACAAGGCAGCCAATCAATGATTCTCTCTCATCATTGATGTTTCTCTCTCTCTCTCTCTCCCTCTCCCTTCCTCTCTGAAATCAATAAAAATATATATATATATATATTATAAAAAAAATAAAAAAACCCACTGGACAGTTCCACCTGGTTCCATGGTCTTTTAACTATATCATATTCAAAAATCATTTTCTCCAGGGAGATCACCTGCACCCACTTGATCTATCTTGGTTAATGATAACACCATCCAGTGAGGTCATTAAATTAGAAAACTCTGGGTCATTCTTATTGTTTTCCTTTTCACTCTTTTTTTAAAAAAAATACATTTTACTAGTGGCCTGGTGCACGAAATTCGTTCACATTAAAAGGGAATTAACTAGAGGAAATATTTTAATATTGCTATTTGCCCTTTCTCTATAATAGAAGTCTCAGAGATGAAAGGAAATTAGTAAAATGTGTATGAAAACCCCCACCTGTCAGAGTCTGGGGCGCGCCACAGAACCCAGAGTCAAATCCCCGCCCACCTGCACGTGCCTCGAAATCGGGCGAGACCCAGACCTAGCCGGCCCCACCCGTCAAGCCCCACAGGGCAGGGGGCGCAGCCTCAGGTCCCCCAGCCCTGGCGCAAGGGTGTGACGACCATTTGCATATTAGCTCTTTGTTATATAGGATAGGATTGATTTTGGAGAGGAAGGTAGAGCGAGAGAGAGAGAAACATCAGTGATGAGAGAGAATCATCGATCAGCTGTCTCCTGCATGCCCCACAGGGGATCGAGCCTGCAACCTGGGCATATTCCCTGACCAGGAATCAAACCCTGACCTCCTGGTTCATAGTCCAATGCTCAACCACTGAGCCACGCTGAGCTCCTTTTGACTCTCAAGAATTTGATCTCAAACTTCATCTTGTTGGCTTTGCTAACATCTTAGTACAGGTTCTTGCTTTTGTTTGGAAGTTGCAGCAGTCCCTATATAGTTTCCATGTCATCAGTATTCCAACATTATGTTGGGCTTTTCACTGCCATCCAAGATACTTCACTGAAAAACTAAACTGATTTGTTGGCTTATGGATATTCATTTTCTTATTCCCTATAAAATAATATTTAAACTTATTAAACCAACCCATGTCTCCAACTTCAAAACGATTTCCCGTTCCTAGGACTATCCTCCTTAGTCCTTTTCTATGCACAAATTTACTGAATCTTCAAGTCTTCCATGGACCTTTCTGGGCCAACACAAGTACTTTGTATGGATTTAAGGCTGGAAGATAATTTATATTTGGTAATATGTTGCCTCCCTCCATAGGGCAGGGATCCTTTCATATTTATCGTTCACTAACATTACATTTAAGTCATTTTGACTTTTATGCATTATACTTTAAAGATTATAGAAAATTTTCCATGTAAATTTTATGTAAATCTAAATTTTCATGAATCTTGTTTATGAGATAATGGTATCCTTCTTGTGATCAGAGACCATATCCTGAAGAACAGTAGCTATTTAGTAAATGTTTATTGAATTGAATTGGAAAAGTTAAGAATTAGTTGGAATAAAACTTTCACACATTTTGTTATGTTAGAACAGGGGTGGGCAAACTTTTTGACTCGAGGGCCACAATGGGTGCTTAAACTGGACCGGAGGGCCGGAACAAAAGCATGGATGGAGTGTTTGTGTGAACTAATATAAATTCAAAGTAAACATCATTACATAAAAGGGTACGGTCTTTTTTTTTTTTTTTTTTTTTTTTTAGTTCTATTCATTTCAAACATGCCGGATTCGGCCCGCGGGCCATAGTTTGCCCACGGCTGTGTTAGAATGTATAAGTGTTATTGAAAAGATTTTGGTGAACTGAAGAAGTCAATGAATGCTTTTTATAAAATATATTTTTATTTATTTTCAGAGAGGAAGGGAGAGGGAGAGAGAGATAAAAACATCAATAATGAGAGGGAATCATTGATCTGGTGCCTCCTGCACACCCCTACTGGGGATCAAGCCACAGCCTAGGCATGTTCTCCAACCTGGAACCGAACCATGATCTCCTGCTTCATAGAATGAGGCTCAACCATGGTGCCACACTGCTGGGCAAGGAATGCTATTTTTAGAGGTGGTTGACCTAGAAAGTTGGGTAACCTAACAAAGGAAAGAACTTTTTTGGCGAAACAACATAGGCAAAGACATGAAGGTGGGAGAGCATGTCTGAATGCCAATGTGAGTTCAGTGAAAGGTTTGTGTTAGTTAAATAAAATCAGGCCTTTGATACAGGATTAGGTATCAGTTTTGAGAGATTTAAAAATTAACATATATATTTAGAGTCCTATATTTAAGTAATTCTTTATGGGGTATTCTTTAAATAAACATATTAACTTTGAAAGTTTTTATTATGTAATGGAGCTATTTCTCAAACTAAAATATTTTTAAAACTTTTCTTCTCAGGATCCAAGTTCGAAATATGGCAACTTTGAAAGACAGTAAGTACTTTATCTCAGTATGTGAATCAAGAAAAACTAAATTTTGGCAATTAATGCTTTCAAAGATATGCTACCTTTTTAAGCCCATTATATATTATGTCAAAATTGACAAAATAAATCTATGTCATATGTGTGGGGCATTGAACTTGTTTTAGACACTCAAACACTGAGGTGACACATGGTTGTTGGAGTCTATTGTCTGAAGAATGATAATGTTATAATTGAGAAAAAGTATACTATTTGTAGATATATAAAAAATGTTATGGAACATGTAGTTAAAGGCCATTTTCAATACCATTTAATATTTTCAGTGTTTAACTTACTGATCTCTTATGTTGTCAGCTAAATTTGACCTTTTATTAGTACTCATTTTAACATTAACCCTCGTTTAGCATCATGCTGTTAATTAACGGTGTAAATGGGGGCTTACAGTTTAGAAAAATTCACAAATGAAATTATAACTATTTTATCTTAAAACATTGCACACCAGTAGTTTTATTGCTGGCATTACCCAGTGGCCAGATAAGTTTCTAGTAAATGAGTACAAAAAACGTTTTACAAAGTATCATACTTTAAAAGGATATTATCTTGTAAGTATATATAATAAATAACTTCAAAATGCAATGGGTTTTTAATTTTAAGGTGTGCCTTTAGTGTTTATGTAAAACATGTAATATGAAAACACAAGAATGCTTGTGTTCCACTTGCAATGTATTAACACAATACTTTTATTTTTCAGTTACCAGGCGACTGAAGTCAATCAAAAACATCCAGAAAATTACCAAGTCTATGAAAATGGTAGCAGCAGCAAAATATGCCCGAGCTGAGAGGGAGCTGAAACCAGCTCGAGTGTATGGAACAGGATCTTTGGGTAAGAGAAGAATGTAATTCAAAAACTATGAAGAACTATCTATATATACATATATATAGATATATAGATATATATATATGAAAGGGAAATATGCAAAGTGTCCCCTGGAAAGTTTGACTGGGAGACCAGGAGTTCTGTCGCTTGCTATGATGTGCACTGACCACCAGGGGGTGGCGTGGAACGAAGGAAGGCCCTGGCCGGCAGCCGAAAGGCGCCAATGGGCCTTGATCGCCGGCCAGGCCTAGGGATCCTACTTTTTCACTAATTTTGTGCACTGGGCCTCTAGTTAAACATGAAGGTAACTACTAATGACTTACTTGGTGTCAGTGGGCCTATTCTGACTATTTTACATGTACTCATTTTTCACAGCAGCCCTATTGGGGTAGGAACTGTTTGAGCCTCTGCTTTGCTGATGAGAAAAACTGAAGCACAGTGACATCAAGTAACTTGCCTGAGATTGCATACCTATTATGTTAATTTCTTAAAGATTCTGAAAAGTTTCCTAGATTATTAAATATACCATTGAAAGAACTTAGGTATATAGTGCATCAAATTCCAATGCTTGAGTTCACCCTATTCAGTTGTGATGTGATATTTTAGAAGTGCAGGGTGGGGAGGTGGTACTCTACAGTGGAGAGTTGGCCAAGTAGTCATGGACATGGTTCATGAATACATGAGTGCAATGTTTAAACATCAACTGTAAAGAAAACAAAATTTGTTTATTTCCAAATTAGAGAAGATAGAGGGTGTCCAACAAAATGTCTACTCACACTTCGAATAAAGTCAGTGTTTATTAAGGTACATTTTATTTTCAAAACTGAGCTTTTAGCTATTAAAGTGTATATACATTTTTTGATATACTCTGTATATCAATAGGTCTATGTATTAGATGTAAATTGTCCTGTGCAGTAGTTTTCTTGTGCTCTTCCATATTTTTTAAACATGCATTTATACTGCTAAAGAAATTTTTACATAAGGAAATTATAGAGCACTAGGCATCAGTGGAAATTGCTCCTTACTTTACATACCATACTTGTTTCACCTAGAGTTGCTAGGTTAGGTTTCAGCAATACCTATCAGCTCCAGCCATTTGCTTTCATGTCTCCTTCCCTCCTTAGCACAATACTAAGCATCTAGTTGGTGGCTCGGTAAATGTTCGTTGGTTAAATTACTCTCTAGCTATTTATATGAAAAAGAAAAGTCACTTTACTATTTATTTTTCTTGCTGATATGAACATCCTATCTAATAAAGTGGTAATATGCAAATTGACCATCACTCCAACACATAAGATGGCTGCCCCCATGTGGTCAAAGATGGCCACCCCCATGTGGACACAAGATGGTCTGCAGGGGATGGCAGTTGTGGGCTATCAGGCCAACAGGGGAGGGCAGTTAGGAGCAACCAGGCCTGCAGGGGAGGGCAGTTGGGGGTGACCCAGGCCTGCAGGGGAGGGCAGTTAGCGGTGACCAGGCCTTCGGGGAAGGACATTTGCGGGGGGGGGGGGGGGGGGGAGGACCCAGGCCTGCAGGGGAGGGAAGTTGGGGGAAACCAGGCTGGCAGGGGAGGGCAGTTGGGGGCAACCAGGCCTGCAGGGGAGGGCAGTTAGGGGTGACCACGCCGGCAGGGGAGGGCAGTTAGGGGCAATTGGGCCAGCAAGGGAGCAGTTAGGCGTTGATCAGGCTGGCAGGGGAGTGGTTCGGGGGCGATCAGGCTGGCAGGCAGAAGCTGTTATGGGTAATCAGGCAGGCAGGTGAGCAGTTGGGAACCAGCAGTCCTGGATTGTGAGAGGGATCCCAGATTGGAGAAGGTGCAGGTTAAGCTGAGGGACATCCCCCACCCCCACCCCCCACCAATTTTGTGCACCGGGCCTCTAGTGTATATTAAATTTGTTACCCTCCAAATGTCTATAACCACAAAATTATCTAATAAAGAAGAAATTGGCTTAGATATCTGATTGAGTATTGTAGAAAAATACTAAAAATCCAAGTTAAGGCTGCCATTCATCCTAAAGTCCTTCAACTAAAGAAAAATAACAAACAACCCCCCAAAATAACCTAACTGGTAAATATTAAATAGCTAATTATTTTAAATATTTAAAAATATAAAGTAGGTATTTTACACTATACAATATTAAAAAGAGACTTAAAAGAAATATTCTCTCCACTCTCCTGAACTTTGGAGTTGAGTACTCACTGCTTTTTTTTATTTATTTTATTAATTTGAGAAAGAGAGAGAAACATTGATTTGTTACACTTACATATGCATTCCTTGGTTGATTTGTGGGGCTTTTTTAGTATTTTTTAAAATTGATTTCGGAGAGGAAGGGAGAGGGAGAGAGAGAGATATAAATATCAATGATGAGAGAGAATCACTGATCGACCTCCTGCACACCACCTACTGGGGATCAAACTCAAAACCCGGGCATGTGCCCTGATGGGAAATGGAATCATGAACCGTAACCTTCTGGTTCATAGGTCCACCTAAACCACAGAGCCACCTAGCCAGTCCATTGGTTGATTCTTGTATGTGCCCTGACTAGGACAGCGCTCTAACCAGCTGACCTACCTGGCCAGGGCACTTCTCTTTGCTTTTTGTGGAGTGTCTCAGGTATTGAAATTTGAAAATCAATACTGAAAAAGATAGTAGTAACAAGAATTTTTTGAAATGGGTAAATGTGTCAGCCATAAAGTTGCACCTTGTAATTACAGTGAGCACCAGCTGTGGAAATCCATCCTCCATTTGCATCCAGCCATGCTTTCAATGGCCTGCTCCTAGCCAGCACCTGAGCACAGACTGGATACAGGCAGGCATGTTCTTGGGAGACTTGAGGTTCCCAGCAGCCTTGTTAAGCTTCCCTTAAATTGCATTGGGAGGTTGCCACCCAACCTTTCTTCCCAAGGCTCAGACCTGCATCATGCATGGTATGATGACTCTTCTGACTTCCTGTTTTCTCTCATAGGCATATCTCCTAGTAAAGTCCATGTATACTTCATCCCACTGAATCCTCTCTTGGTCTCTGCTTCTTGGAAAATTAGACCAACAAAGTGAGGTTGTTAAAAGTAATCCCGAAAATGAAGTGACAATATTACTTTAACATCAGCAGTTTTTATAAGAGCTTGATATGCAGCTTATATAAGCAGCTTAGTAAATATTTGCCTTTTTTGGTTGTATACTGAGGATTTGCATTATTTAGAAGTCTGATAACTAAATAAGTTGTTACCTCTGTAATTCTAGTCACTTTGTACCAGAGATTTCTTTTAGTCAGTATTTAAGATAAAGTGGCCATTAATGCACCCTTAGGAACCTTTGTCATACTGTATAGAGATTTAAACCTTTGTGGTTTTCATCTTGATTATAAATGGAATAAATACACAGGCTGTTTTGGTTATATTAATCAAATACCACCTAAATTTAAATTCATCATTTTTAAAACAGCCAGCTCTTTTGTAAATTTGGGATTATTGTATTTAGTATGAATTACATATATAAATTCTTGGGTTTTTTTGTCGTTTGTTTTTAAGCTCTGTATGAAAAGGCTGATATTAAGGTGCCTGAAGACAAGAAGAAACACCTCCTTATCGGTGTGTCCTCAGATAGAGGGCTTTGTGGTGCTATCCATTCCTCGGTTGCTAAACAGATGAAAAATGAGGTGGCTACGCTCACAGCAGCCGGGAAAGAAGTTAAGATTGTTGGAGTTGGTGATAAACTTAGGGGTATACTTCATAGGTAATTTAAATATACATTATTTATCTTTAAAAAGGAGCGTGCATGAGTAAATGGAAATTTCTCTGCTAGTTTTTGTACTCAGGCTTATGTTTTGTTTTTATTTTTTCCAGCATATGTTAGAATACATAGACTTCCCTCCTTTTCTACTTGTGTTTAGCTTTTTTATCCAAACCATAAATGGAATGCAATGGGAATATCAAAAGCTGTTGACCTTTTTATTTCTTTTTTTTTTTTTAATATATTTCATTGTGGTTTTTTTACAGAGAGGAAGGGAGAGGGACAGAGAGTTAGAAAAAACAATGAGAGAGAAACATTGATCAGCTGCCCTCCTGCACACTCCTCACCGGGGATGTGCCCGCAACCAAGGTACATGCCCTTGACTGGAATTGAACCTGGGATCCTTGAGTCCGCAGGCCGATGCTCTATCCACTGAGCCAAACTGGTTAGGGCGCTGTTGACCTTTTTAAACATCAGGACTGAATCTAAGGAGCTATCACAGTCTGGAAATGTCAGACTGAATAATAGTTAATTAGGATTGGAAGGAGAAAAACAGGTGTAGAGCATTGGTCAGCAAACTCATTAGTCAACAAAGCCAAATATTAACAGTACAATGATTGAAATTTCTTTTGAGAGCCCAATTTTTTAAACTTAATAGGTAGGTACATTGTTATTAACTTAATTAGGATACTCCTAAAGCTTAGGAAGAGCCACACTCAAGGGGCCAAAAAGCCGCATGCGGCTCGCGAGGCGCAGTTTGCTGACCACGGGTGTAGAGCAATAAAACAAGAAAGGCCTGATTATTAGTCTCTTTGTAGATGCTGAGAGAAAGGAATAATCATGATAGTGTATGGGACAACGTGATTCAGTGAATACCCCCAGACCCTCCAAAAATCTGATCCGTAGGGATTTCTTCTTTTTTCCCTATGTTCTTTTAGAAGAATAATTCCATTAAAATATCTTATGTGCTCTCTTGATTTTCTTGTAGGACTCATTCTGACCAGTTTCTGGTGACATTCAAAGAAGTGGGAAGAAAACCCCCTACTTTTGGAGATGCATCAGTCATTGCCCTGGAACTACTAAATTCTGGATATGATTTTGATGAAGGATCTATCATCTTTAATCGATTCAGGCAAGAAATCAAAGCTTATTTATGAAATTTTAGAAATCAAGGTTATTTATGTTAATATTTTAAAATTAGTGGCCTGGTGCACAAAATTCATACACGGGGGTTGGGTGGGGTTCCCTCAGCCCAGCCTGCACCCACTCCAAATGGGGACCCCTTGGAAGATGTCCAACCAGTGGTCGGACATCCCTCTCGCAATCTGGGACCGCTGGCTCCTAACCGCTCACCTGCCTGCCTACCTGATTGCCCCTAACTGCCTCTGCCTGCCTGCCTGATTGCCCCTAACTGCCCTCCCTTGCTGGCCTGATCTTGCCCCCAACTGCCTTCCCCTGCCGGCCTGATCTCGCCCCCTACAGTCCTCCTCTGCCTGCCTGATCTTGCCTCTAACTGCCCTCCCCTGCCGGCCTGCTTGCACCCAACTGCCCTACTTTGCTGGCCTGATCTCGCCCCCAGCAGCCCTCCCCTGCTGGCCTGATCGCCCCTAACGGCCTCTGCCTTGGACCCCACCACCATGGCTTTGTCTGGAAGGAAGTTGGACGTCCAGAAGATGGCCGGTTGACCCTGTCTAATTAGCATATTACCCTTTTAGTAGTATAAATAGATTATATAGGATAGGATTGCTTAAATGGGGGGTTGGGGGGGTTGGGGAGCCTTTTTCATCAGGAGGAGATGCTCTTGGCAGACAAAAATACTGTCTATATCCAGAATGATAGCCAGCCATATGCACTATACTGCCAAATCGGTCATTAAAAAATTGAACCACTTTCTTACACCTTACACCAAACAGCTGTTGCCCTTAAAACCCCTCCTCAGCCCCCACCTTAGGTTCTGCCTTCGCAGTTCACCCAGATTAGGTTATGGTCGGTTTGTGTGCCAGTCAGTATCAAAAGCTCTGCCTCCTAGGAAGCCATTGGTTCCTCTCACTTCACCCAGATTTGGTTCTGATTGGTCATTTTCTATGCCAGTCAGCGTCTCCAGGCCTATCAGTGGACCTGATCAGAGTGGCAGGGCTGATCAGCTGCCCCAGCGGAGGCCCGAGAGAAAGAGGCGCAGCTGCTGGCCAGGGCCCAAGAGAAAGAGAGAGGCAAGGGCTGATCAGCAGCTGTCACAGAGGCTACGGATCAGACCCTGCTTCTCCCTCCAGGCCTCTCTTCAGGCCTGATCCGCAGCCTCCTCAGCAGTCAAGTGTTGGATTGCAGCACCCGCAGCGTGGCAGTTAGTGCTAGGTTCCCACAACAACCCAGGACTGGCTTCCAGTCGTTTGAGCCTTCGGTCGTTCTGGATGTTATGGACCCTGGGTTTTGTTTTTTAAAATATATTTTTTTGATTTTTTACCGAGAGGAAGGGAGAGGGAGAGAGAAAGAGAAAGAGAGCTAGAAACATTGATAAGAGAGAAACATCGATCAGCTGCCTCCTGCACAACTCCCTACTGGGGATGTGCCCGCAACCAAGGTACATGCCCTTGACCGGAATCGAACCTTTGACCGTTCTGTCGCAGGCCGACGTTCTATCCACTGAGCCTAACCAGTTAGGGCCCCTAGGTTTTTATATATTAGGATAAGTAAATATTTAACAGTTTAAAAGTTATTTTGAAATTTACATTTGTTTTTGTCCTTTTTAGGTCTGTCATCTCGTACAAGACAGAAGAAAAACCCATCTTTTCTCTTAATACCATTGCAACTGCTGGTAAGTAGTTTTCGTATGACAAGTATTTTACCACATAAAAGGAGAGATTTGTTCATTTAGGAAAATAGTATCTGTCAGAATGGCCTGTTTCAGCAGTAGCAAAATGATGTTGGGTTGTTTCTATCACCATCTATTAATGGGTTCCATGATGCATTAATCCGTGCATTGACAACTCTTACTCCGTTCCTTCATTAATTCAACAAATGGCTATTGAGGGCAGTCATTTGATATGTTTTCTGTCCTCAGGGCATAGAAATTGGCTTTGCAGTCTATGTATGCAAACTATCAAACTCCAGTACAATATGAAAGTCTAGAATAGAGATTTGAACAGTGTTCACAACTTATATTGTCCCAGTAAATTCTCATTTTATTGTTTGAATAAAGTCTCCACTGTTCAATGGAGCATTGTAGAAACAATATTCTGGAACTGTTCTTATTTTCCTAAGGCATTTTCACCTTTTGTGTATCATGTTTCATCTATTCTAAGATGTACACTTTTTTGCATTTTAATATTTCTGAAATTGGGATGCTTCTCCCAGTCAGTGGCATGTCAGTTTTAATTGGCTATGCTGTTTTCTTAATGGTTTCTTAATGGTTACATCAAATATGGGTTATAATCTGTAATATCTTAAGTTTGATAAAACAGCACTATTTTACCACTTCCCCCTAATGGATGAATTTTGAAGTGTGCTGCTAAATTTCTGCAACATGATTACTAAAATTTCTATAAGCCTCTTATTTCTCCCACTGTTCCATATTCTTGGAAACATTTGCCTGGTCTAATTTTCCTTACTGACACTCGCTGATTTCTCCAATAATCACAAGGTTGAATTGAGATTTTTGTATTATATAGTTTCTGTTCTTAATTTCTTTATTGGAAAAGAAAAAAAAAAAACCCAAATCATTTATTGTGTGCTGGCTTTGTGCACAGTCAGATGCTATCATAACAACTTCATGACCATGAAATGTAGTAAAATTTTTTTAAAATATGCAGTGCTTTGTTTACACACTTTGCTGAAAATCTTCAGTGTGGAAATAGATGAAACTATTAGAACTGAGTATTTTGACCTGTCCTACACTTATTTCCTCTCTGTAATTATAGAGGATTTTTATAATAGTAAACTACTGTGATTAAATTAGTCTTTGTGCTGTATTGCTTCAGAGATATTGATCACTTGTTTTAACAGAGAGCATGAGTATCTATGATGACATTGATGCTGACGTGCTGCAGAATTATCAGGAATACACTCTGGCCAACATCATCTACTATTCTCTGAAGGAGTCTACCACGAGTGAGCAAAGTGCCAGGATGACGGCCATGGACAATGCAAGCAAGAATGCTTGTAAGCACACAGTAGTTTTCTGAGAAAATTTTGCTGCAGAGTAGCATGAAGACCCTAATATCAAAAACATGACCATTCTTTAAATAAATCAGGAAACAAGAGAGCTAGGACCTAGTCCTGGGCTCTACTACTGGTTTTGTGAAGTTTTTGACCAAATATTTATCTCTTTCTCATCTGAAAAGATAGAATACTCTTTGCCTTGAAGGAAGTATATCTTACTTGGTAGGCATTAAGTTTGCAAATACTTGGAAAAGGGATCCCATGAAAGATTTAAAAACACCTTGAAATTTTGGGGGGGCCAATTTTGGTCCAGACCCACCCCTCCCCCCAAAAAAACAAAAACCAAAAACCAAAAAACCCTCCCAAAATCTTATGGATAAATTAAACAACATATATCTATGAATAAATTAATGCAGTTATTCCTTTCTAGTTTTTAGATTTTGTTGTCTAATCTTTTTGTTTTGCGTGTAGCTGAAATGATTGACAAATTGACTTTGACCTTCAACCGCACCCGCCAAGCTGTCATCACAAAGGAGTTGATTGAAATCATCTCTGGTGCTGCAGCTCTGTAAGTACTTGTAGATTGCCTTCAGAGAGTTTTTGTTCTCATATTTGTATATCTGCTAGCTTAAAGTTTTCTGGTTTGGTTTGGCTGTTAAAGATGAAATGACCCATTGCTTAATCTTGTATCCTTATTTGTGAAAATGGAATCTCTAGTTTATTCTGATTGTTTTAGACTTAGTTTTTTCTTTTAGAAATCAACATATTGCTAACTTTCACTTTCTAAATAAAGCATTAGGAATAAGGATGTGGACAATTTAGTATCATTTATAAAATTTGTCTTTGGAACTTAAAACATTACAAACCAAGCTTTCTGAATTACAGAACTGGTTTTGGGTTTGGTTTTACGTATAAATCATTGGATGGTAGTAGGGTTTGGGACTTTTCAAATTATTAAGATTTCTGTATCAATACCATAAAATAGTATACCACTTTCCTTGAGAAAATATTAATGTGAAACCAGGGTTAAGATAATGGGAATTCTATTCAAAACATTATCAAATTGCACCCTCACTATATGGAAAGTACAGTTGTTAAAAGATGTGATCCTTCTTTTCAAGGCATTTATTTTCTAATAGGATAAAAATATGCAGATAATTGTGATGAAGGATAAAATGTGTAATAAGTTGTCCTTGAATTATTCTTTATCCCTTCCTACTAATTGGTCAGCAAGTTCTCTAAATTTTACTTTCTAAATAGCCCATGACTCTTTCCCCTGTATGCCCACTTAATGCAGATTCTTATGATTTCTCTCCTGAATTGAAAAGAAATTTTTTTTGAGAGCCTCTTCAGTACCAGCCCCTATGCTAGGCACTGAGGATGTAGTAGTGTTTGCCATTAAAGAGCTCACCGTCTTAACAGGGAAGACAGATATTATATTTGAAATTGCAGTAGAATGGAAGTTAGCAAACAGGTCTAGTGCTAAGAATGGTTTTCATATTTTTAAAGGATTATAAAAAGAGACTGTGACCCACAAAGCCTAAAATATTTACTGTTTAGCCCCTTATAGAAAAGATTTGACAAAGTAGTATGACGAAGTTAATAGAGCCATTCTCGCAGTGTCATCCTACAGAAACAGCTTAGTTTGATAAGTGTGAACCTGTAGTTTCTGGACACCAACACTCTCTTAGTCTAGTCTCTTACCACTACCATTTCTCACTTTCCTGGAACTTTAGCCACATCGATGTACTTGTAGTTCTGCAAACATATCATGCTCTTTTACCTTTACAGTGGCATGCGCCTTTGCCTCAAGTGCCACTCTTTTCTTCCCCTTGCCCGTTTGGTTCTTCATCTGACGGAGTCCTGTTTATCCTTCCTAACTGAGCTGGGGGAATCCTTTCCTCCAGGGAACTCTCTTGCATAGTTTGGGTGCGGTACCCTTCTTCAGCATCTTGTGCTTCCCTTTATCATTATTAGGAATTACCTTTTTATTTGTGTGCTCTTGTGGCTTGGGAAGGACTATCTTACTTACTTTTGTAGCCCCATCACCTGGCATGTACTTCCTCAATAAATGGTGGTTGAGTGAATGATTGACATGCCATAAGTATATTAAGAACTGGAAGTTCAGAAGAGGGAGAAATAACGTTTTGTTGAGTACGTGAAAACATTTAGGAATTGAGGAAATGTTCATCACTAAGGTGAAATTTAAATTGGTCTTTAAGTATTGTCTCAAGGCTAGAAACTGCGCAGAATGCCAGAGACACAAGTAAAACTAATTGAGACCATTAGTTGGATCCATCAGCTTTGCTATCTTAAGACTCACCTATCACTCAGCCTGCTCACTAATGTTCTATTACCATCGTAGATTACAGTGCAATAATGAGTGGCCCTGCTACTTACTGTCTTGATAAACTTGGTTAAGATACTCTCTGCAACTCAATTTTGTCATCTAGAACATGGGGACTAATCCAAGGATTAAATAATTTTATTACTCATTGTCCTCCTTGTTATATGTCTTAGCTAATGTTAAGTTGATTGCTTCTTGAATGGCAAATTTGGGAAGCCCTGGAAGAAAGACTGCATTCTGAAGATGCAGGGGGCTGTGAGAGCTAGAGAACCAAGGTTCTTTTTTTGCTCTTGAAAAAGGAAAACCAGGAATAAAGTGGGAGATTGTAACTTCTACCGAATTGTGGATTAGGGTCTTTCTGGATTAGAAATGTGGTAAACCTGACTACACAGTAGCAAATCAAGGAAAATGAGGAGGAGATTGGGACATAAAACAGATTTTAAAAAAGAATTCTAAAAACTGGAAGTTACTAAATTTTCGCTTTCTAGAGGTTGCCCACATCTTTATAAAAAGTTAGCTCTGTGGTCTCAGGGTTGAATTGTTTATGGATTTGCATGCTTTCTAACCTATTGGTTATTCTAGTTGAAGACTTTAATATTTAACACAAACACTTATAGCTCTGTAGTACTAAAATATAAAGCATGAATAAACCACAGTATTTGAGGTGTCAAGTATTAGTTGTCAGCCTAAAATTTATAATATATTGCATTTTATTTTTTATAGAAAAATTGTGATTTTAATTATACTTTCACAGTCTTGCCTACTTGCATGAATATGGTTTTATTGCTTATAACCAGATTGAGATCTATAACATTTTTATAGTAATCATTGACTCTGTTTTAAAGGAATATTTTGGTAAGTATGTGATATCCTCAAGGTAGCAAATGAGGAAATAGACATTTTTAGTTGGCAAGTGTACATGATTAACTAGCATGGACTGCTTGTTGACCAGCTTGTTTGTGTTTGTCTTTTTTTTCTAATATAATAACCAGGGATTAATGAAAATCAAGTTTCGTCCTCAGACAAGAGGTAAAGTGGTAATATTTCACACATTCTCCCCATACCCTTTCAGAAAAGAAACCAAGGCAGTTAGAACTGAAGGTAATTTAGCAACGGTGACACTGTTGAGGTTTAGGTTGCTAGGCCTGTTTACTGTAGCAGCCAACTTATGGAAGCATATGTATAATGCTGGGGGGCTTTTTCCTAGCTTTGTTAAGTAAACTTTAAGGAAAGAGAATTAGCATTATTTTGAGATATTAAATATAGATTGATGAAGAGTGGTGGTTCTCAAACTTTATGATCTCAGGACCCCTAAATGTCTGACAACAAAAATATAGCAAGATTCCCATCTATTTCTGTATTCATTCCATTTGGATATCACACACTGGAAAACCCTACCATGTACTCGTGAGAATGAAACTAAAACAGGCAAATAACATTATGAAAATGGTCTTGCCCTCATGAACCCCATGAAAGGGCCCCCAGACCAAAATTTGAGAACCAAATTTTGTAGAGGAACATTTTATTATGTAAAAATTCTTTAAATCTTTTGGTAGGTTGGTATTATAACACTTATTAAATGATGACATGGGTTAATAGAAACTACAAAGAACCAAAAACTTAAAATGCAAGCAACATAAAATTTCAACTAAAACCAAAAATTATCTAACGTATTCATTCATAAGTTAACTAAAAAACAAAAAAAAAACAAAACGACAAGACACCTGATATAATAAAATACTGCAAAACAATTGGCAATTTATAGTTATCAAAATTGTAGATTTTGTATCTTTTCAATCAAGAAATTCTTTTTGAATGTTACATAACATACATATAAAACAAGATAGAAAAATAACATAACCTTGTAACAGTGGCTGTGCATACATTGTCCTACATGTTTCTCATAGGCAGTAGGTTGGTTATGGAACATACATAGCATGAAACTACTAAGCTAATAAAGAATAGACAAAAACACATGTCATTTGAACAGTAACATACAAGTGACAGTCCCTGTATTATCTTTTGATACCATTATTTTTTCCAAAAATATTGCTTGGTTTTTATTTGTTCTGTACTTTGTTTTTCAGGTAAAGAAGGAAAATTCGGCCAGCTGATTTTGTTTTTAGCTTACTGCTGTCCTGGTCAGAAGAAATTATTGGTCTATTGTTTAAATTACTAAGACAGCAAGATATTTGTAAATTATCTTACAATAAACAACTTACAATAAAGTTCGATTTCACTGTCTTTACTTAGTATATAAGAATAATATAGTTTTCAAAATGACATGTTAAAATATTTAAAACTTAATATGCTATTAAATTTTTTTGAAAATTGTAAAGGCTTTCTGAAACAATCTTAAAACATCTGGCCTCTCTGGGGTCAGGGTGGAAGGAAGAGGCCACAGACCACACCTCAGCCCGGCTTCCATCCTTTTGCACTGTCAAAGAGCAGCCAACACAATGAAGTCAAAATGTGATTGCAGTCATCCGCTGTCTCTCATATATGGGATATAGAATTCTAGGCATACATTTAGCCTAATAAATTTTTAAATATATTTTGTAAGCACTGAGAAACGTTCCCATATGATATTAATTCCATAGTCACATTTAGATAACCATTAAGATTGGATGGCACCCTCGCTGGTTTGGCTCAGATGATAAGAGCATTGACCTGTAGACTGAAGGGTCCTGGGTTTGATTCCAGTCAAGGGCACATGCCCAGGTTGCAGGCTTAATCTCCAATAGGGGGCAGCCGATCAATGATTCTCTCTCATCATTAATGTTTCTATCTCTCCCTCTCCCTTCCTCTCTGAAATCAATAATACATATTAAAAAAAAAAAGATTGGATGCCTAGCTGATTACATGCAGTGAGATGGCCATGCCAGAATCTCCAGGTTTCCCCCCCTATTTGTTTAAAATAGGGAACTTAGTGTGTGATTATTTTCTTACAACAGTAATATATAGAGTGGTTGGCAGAAGTAGTTTGACAGTTATGAGTGCGCAAAAGTTTACTCTTTTTAAATATTTTTTATTGTTTTCAGGGAGGAGGGGAGAGGGAGAGAGAGAAACATCAATGATAAGAATCACTGATTGGCCAGAGCCGACCGCCCCAGTGGGAGATGTGCAGGAGGCGGCTGATCGATGTTTCTGATTCTCTTTCTCTCTCCTTTCTTCTAAAAAAATCAATAAAATATATTTTAAAAAAAAGAATCACTGATCGGCTGCCTACTGCATGCCCCCCGCTGGGGACCAAGACCGCAACCCAGGCATGTGCCCTTGACCAGAATCGAGCCTGAGACCCTTCAGTCCACAGGCTGACACTCTATCCACTGAGCCAAACCAGCTAGGGCAAACGTTTACTCTTATATTATTTATTTATTGTATATTTGTCTTCTTTCCATATGAACAGCTGTAAACTTTTGCCCACCCCTGTAATTTCCAAAAAGACTACAGAACAATAAAAAATAAAATATAAAACCCATTCTCTTGAGTTTTAGATAAACATTAAATAAAATACGTATAGTGTGGCTCAGTGGTTGAGCATCAATCTATGAACCAGGAGGTTATGGCTCAATTTCCTGTTCAGGGCACAAGCCTGGGTTGTGGGCTACATCCACTATGTGGAGTGTGCAGGAGGCCACTGGTCAATGATTCTCTATCATCATTGATGTATT
Source organism: Myotis nattereri (assembly GCF_964212035.1). Taxonomy (NCBI): domain Eukaryota; kingdom Metazoa; phylum Chordata; class Mammalia; order Chiroptera; family Vespertilionidae; genus Myotis; species Myotis nattereri. The sequence goes on from NC_138075.1 coordinate 156,447,034, forward strand.
GATGTTTCTCCCTCTCAGAAATCATAAGTTATATATAATACATAATTTTCTTTTTTTTTTAAAGAAAAAGAGTAGAAAAAATGATCGTGCATTCTTACCGAACAGCAGTAAGACAAACTTCTCTAATGATAGAAGTATTTGTCACTGCCCTGGCTGGTGTGTTCATTTGGTTGGAGTGTGTTTCTGTACACCAAAAGGTTGTGGGTTCCATTCCTAGTCAGGGCATATACCTAAGTTTCGGGTTTGATCCCCAGTTGGGGTGCATCTGGGAAGCAACCTGTAAATGTTTCTCTCCTGCTCTCTAAAATCAAATAAACATACCCTCCGGTGATGATTTAAAGGAGTGTATGTCATTGATATACTAAGAAATCCCATTTCAATGAAAAGAAGATAAGTCAGTTTCAAAAATGGGCAGTGAATTCGTAGTCAATTGTCCTTTTTATCCATCAAATTGTTAAAGACTAAAGACGGAAAAAGTTGCCTGGCTTGTGGGTTCAACTCTCGTCAGGGCAAATGCTAGGGTTGCAGGCTTGATCCCCAATAGGGGGCATGCAGGAGGCAGTTGATCATTCTCATAATTGATGTTTCTATTCCTCCCCTCCCCCTCTCTGAAATCAATAAAAACATAACAAAAAAATTTTAAATGGTTTGAATGGTAAATGTTTTTTTAAAAAGATAAAGTTTTACAGTAGGAGGAATCAATCTCATCCGCTCTTAGTGCAAGTTTACCATCTTTTTGAGAGTGATTTGGCAGTGTCTATTAAATTTCAAAATACACAGTTTGAGTCATTTCCACTTCTAATAGTCTAGTCCAGTGGTCAGCAAACCGCGGGTCGCGAGCCACATGCGGCTCTTTGGCCCCTTGAGTGTGGCTCTTCCACAAAACACCACGTGCGGGCATGCACGTACAGTGCAATTGAAACTTCGTGGCCCATGCGCAGAAGTCGGTTTTCAGCCTGGGCCAGTCTATTTTGAAGAAGTGGCGTTAGAAGAAGTGGGGTTACCTTCGCTGAGGTCGACCCCTCAGATTGAGGATGTTTTTAGGAAAGGCCAGCTTAGGAATACCCTAATTAAGATAATAACAATGTACCTACCTATGTAGTTTAAGTTTAAAAAATTTGGCTCTCAAAAGAAATTTCAATCGTTGTACTGTTGATATTTGGCTCTGTTGACTAATGAGTTTGCCGACCACTGGTCTAGTCTACAGAAGTACTCATACTATAAAGATTTGTCCAAGGATGCTCATTCAAGATCATCGTGTGACCTTTCAGAGCAGTGCAGGTAGAGACCTAAAAGCTTTCAGAGAAGAACATCACAAAGTTTCAGAAATAAAAGTGGCTTCAAGCCAAGGAGAGAGGGGGACTAAGAAAATCCATTGTGATAACACCAATCTTGAACTTACAGCCTTCACAACTGTGTGAAAATAAGTGTTTAAGCCCCCAAATCTGCCATTTTGTTATAGCACCCTAGCAAAGTAAATACACTCTAAGGAGACCAACCAACTACTTAGCAAGTGGACCACAATGCTCATCCTAGAAAGAGCAGCCATTTGTGTTGACAGGAATAGGCGCATGTTCTGGATTTATGGATACAGATTTGCCTTTCCTGCTTATGGTGTTTGATGTACTGGTGTCCTGTATTGCTGTGTCAGAGCAAGGGAGCCATTTTACAACAAAGGAGGTTGGGAGTGGGCACACGACTGTGGAAATTTGGTCATAACAGATAGACCACTAGAGCTGTGAGTCTGACAGTGCAGGGGAACACCCTTTGAAGGCACAACTAAAGCACTAGCTCACAGGCTAAGTCCCCCAGTATGCCACATACAAAACTAAGTCAATGACTTACGTGTCTGTGCTGCTGGGTTAGATAGATCACACACAGGTGGAAGCCAGTTTCCCTGCTGGGAAACTGTTCTGGTCTCTGCAACTCTGGCTTCCCCAGGTTGACAGTTTTGATTTCCAAAAGGGGGGTGGGGATGTTTTCACCAGGGTAGACAGACAGAGTCCCACTGAAATATTACCTGGGCACTTAGGCCAGGAGACAGCATGCAGAGGAGTCAGTGTTGGCAGGAGTAATCGACCCTGATCATTGCTGTTACACAGTGAAGGCAAGGAGAAATGTTTGGTACCCAAGCGGTCTGGTTGGGTGCCTCTTATCTAATGTTGATGGTCTGCAGACAGGTTTAGCAGCCACAGTCTGAAAAGGGCATAAAAACCAGGGGCTCAGACCTCCTGCAGAAAGGGTCTGGGTGGTGCCACTAGGTAAGCCACTGAGGACCAATAGTGGTGCTAGCTTTGGTGAGAGAAATTTAGAACAGTGGAGGAGGAAGACGATCAATGGAAGCTGTAATCTGTCTCCTGTCCCTCCTATTTGTTTTTTCTCTAGGAAAAGAGTCTCTTCCGCCCCCACCCCCCTACCTCCAACTCCCAAATCCAGGAGGAGCTTTGCCTCAAATTTATAACAAGAAGTGAATTTAAGGGTACAAGAAGTAGACTAAAGTTGCTATGGTTGGAATATTTGTGTACTGCCAAAATGCATGTTGGAATCTTTACTCCCAGCATGATGGTATTAAGGTGGAGCTGTGAGGATGTGATTAGATCATGAGGGTGGGTGGAGCCCTCTTTAATGGGATTAATGCTCTTATAAACCAGATCCCACAGAGCTCCCAGGCCCCTACCACCTTGTGAATGAGAACAGAAGTTGATTGCTGACTTCCAGCCTCCAGAACTGTGAGAAATAAATCTCTGTTGATAAGTTACCCAGTCTATGGTACAGTGGAACTTCAGTTCTTGAACCTCATTCATTCCAGAAGGCTGTTGGAGAAGCAATTTGTTTGAAAACCAAATATTTTTTTCCCATTAGAAATAATGTAAGTTGAGTGGATCCATTCCGGACCCCCAAATGATTCCCTTTTTTTCACCTTTCTCATATATACAGTATATGTCTAATGTACTATTTAATCTATAAATAATTCTTTTCTTAAATTTATCAAACCACCCCCTCCTAGCCTTAAGTGAATTTTTCAGGGGCTAGGTGGGTGGGCGAGTGGGAAATGATTAACCAAAGAACTTATATGAATAACCCAGGGACACACAATATGGTAGTGAAGGCCTGGGTGGGCTGGCGGGGAAAAGGGGACATCTGTAATACTTTCAACAATAAGGTTAATTTAAAAAAAAAAGAATTTTTCATAGATCACTGCCTCTGAAATGCCATCACCAGCTAACTGCTTATCTTTTTATCCAATCAACAACAGTTTTCTACCTATTCAATTGCCTGTGAGCACTTTCACATCCTTAGCAACATTAGCACTCTGGATGGCCTCTTTATGTTTTAAAATTGTGCTAATTGTCACCAGCAACAAAAGCATTCTCTCTTTTGTTTGTTGCCTAAGAGAGCTGCGGTATCAGCTTTAAAGGGCTGTCAGGTCGAAAATTGGAGACATTTTTCCTGTGAACACCTTTGTAGAGAACCTAATTGTTTGAGATGGCAGACATTAGAGAAATGAGTTTTGACTATATTTTGTCATGGCAGCCCAAACAGACTAAGACAGGAGAGAATATTGTAATGCACGGCTTAGATCCCCTTCGGACTGAAGGACTTCCGCCTTCCTTGGAATTGCCTCTGCTGCAGAAAGCACCTTTGCCTACGATTACACACCCTTTCCAGGAAAGCCGTCACACAATGAGGGCTTACATTATATTTTTTACCAACACAGGATTATAAAGGTCAGCCGCCTAGTTTCATCTCATGGAAAAGCTGAAGGGCCAGCCACCTTCAGCTCCCTATGGGATTGGCTGAAGTCCTCCTTGAAAGTGCATTGCAAGGAAAAGTTAAAAAACAAAAACAACAAAGCGAAAGGAAAGTGCATTGCAAGCTCTTTCCCTTGCACAGGTGGTGGTCCTAGAAGCACTCCTTAATAAACCTTCTGCAGTTTGAATTTCATCTCAGAACTGTTTTTCTAGGGAAATGAACCTGTGACATATAATCATGTCCTTGTTTGGGGAAGATACAGACTGAACTATTTCTGGGTTAAATGCCATGAAGTTTGCAAGTATTTTCAAATTGTTCTGGAAAAGGGGATGTGTTATGTGTATGCACACAGTAAACATGGCAAAATGTTAACAACTGATGAATGTAGGTCAAGTTTATACCTATTTATAGTTTTTCTGTAGGTTTGAAATTTTCCAAAATATAATGTTAAGGGGTTAAAGCACACACATGCAAATGAAGAGGAATCAAATGTAGAGCTATAAAAGGAAGCTCCAGAAGAACTGACTGAACAGCAAGAGGGGGGTGTATTGTGAAATTCCAGGTACCAACGTTTCAAAATGAAGATAGTGTTCAACATTATCAAATAATTACGAAATGGTCAAGTAAGATGAAGACTAAAGTGGCCCATACATTTAGTATCCAAAAGGTCCCTGATAATCTTGGGGTCAGAAAAGTCAATGAAAAAGATGTTATAGGCCCCTGCCACCTAGCACCTTGCTCCTTCTCTACAGATGGTCATTTAGTTGAAGTACCATATTTTCAGTTATATAGTGTTTTTTTAAAAAAACATTTTTATTGATTTCAGAGAGGAAAGGAGAGGGAGAGAGAGAGAAACATCAGTGATGAGAGCAAATCATTGATTGGCTGCCTCTTGCACGCCCCTTACTGGGGATTGGACCTGAAACCCCTGCATGTGCCCTTGACTGAAATCGAACCCAGGACCCTTCAGTCCGCAGGCCCACGTTCTATCCATTTAGCCAAACCGTCTAGGGCTATTGGGTTTTTAAGACTTAAAAAAAAAAAAAAGAATATATTATGTTGAAGGTCCTGAAATAGTCCCTATAGGGGTAATGTAAAGCCACTAGGAAATTCACAGTTTATTGGGAGAGGCATATAAACTCAAATACTTAATGCACTGTGATAGGTATAAGAATAGAGAAACTGAGACAATACAGAGGAGAGAATAAGGGGAAAGAAAGAAGCTTGCAGGGAAAACACACACACACACACACACACACACATTTATTCTGCATATTTAAGAAACAGAGTAAATGAGCCATTACAACCTGGCTTAACCATGGGGTTAGTTTGCTTGCAAATTAAAATTTTAAAAATGTATTCCCAATATTTAAAAATCGAGTCCCCTATCACAAAATCCCAATTTCTGGCAAATTGGAGAGATCTGGTAACACTCGGCGGAGGCTGGGAGAAGGCTCTGGTGTAGGCAAACGTGCCCCATGCCCTCTGCCAGCTCCATTGATTTAAGGTACTTGTTATTGACCTTGATTAGATTTCTGTGGCCTCATAAATTGTGCACCAAGGCCAGTGCCTAACTCGTCTCACCCTAGTCCCCACCCTACTTGTTAAGGGCTCGGAATGGCATGCCAAACAGCTTGGGCGCGATTTAATCTACACAATGGTAAAACGCTCAGGTTGTTTTCTTTGAGCAGAGGCAAAACGGATGAGATCCGCGTTTGGGGGGGGGGGGGGGCACTTAGGTTCCCACGCCCCAAATCCCGCCCCTTGACTCCGAACCACTCGGTTTCCCACTTCTAACACTCGCATTTTCACTTCATTCCTGATTTTTGCCCCTAAACTACTGACGGTCCCCTCTCCCTTCCGCTCCAAGTGAGCATCCACCCCCCACCCGGAAGGCCCGAGCACCTGCCTCTTCGGCCGCTTCTTCCACCTGCGCTCGGCAACGACGTTTCCTACAGCTTTCCAGTCTCGAGAATCGATACCGATAGCATCGCTCCTCTCCAACGGGGCGGAGCTTCCTCATCGGTGCGCTCAGCGTGCGGCTAGTGCTGCCTCGCCCCGGCGACCATCCAGCGGGAGGCGGAGCGAGTCCAAAATGGCGGCTCTCAGGCTGGCGCGCTCCGTGCTGCCGAGGCTTTGAGGTGGTCGCCAGGGGTCGGGGGGAACGTTTTCCCCGCCGCAGGGGCCCTGGAGGATGAATCGGGGGCTCTGCTAAGGTTAGGCGGTGGCGGTGGAGAGAAGTGGCAGCAAGTGCTGCGGTGGAGTCCACGGAGCGGGATGTGCGAGAGTTACTCCAGGTCGTTGTTGAGGGTCTCGGTGGCGCAGATCTGCCAGGCGCTGGGCTGGGACTCCGTGCAACTCAGCGCCTGCCACCTCCTCACGGACGTCCTGCAGCGCTACCTGCAGCAGTTGGGACGGGGCTGCCACCGGTACTCCGAGCTCTGTGAGTACGGGGCTGGGTGCGGGAGGGCTGCCTCAGGACAGTCACGAGTGACACCTCCGGTCTCCCCATCGCTCTCCCCGCATCTCCGAGGTGTCGGTGCCCTTCACCCCCTACCCGAGTTCGGGCGTCTTCTTGGTCCCTGACGCCCCTCCGCTTCCACTGTCCCTGGGAAACTCTAGTCATCCTTTCGGTGCCTCGTCCTCGTCCGCTAACTTCCCGCCTCCAGCCGGGAGCCCCGGGTCGGCTCCCAGCTCCGCACCCTCCCGCTCGCCTCTGCTCTGCACGGCGCGTCGGTCTCGCCCGCGGAGAGCCACCTCGTGAGCGTCCGAGAGCCCCTTCCCCTCGGGTCCTCCCGCTGCCTCGCCTGCAAACTACTACAACTAGTTGTCACAGGCGCTCCGTCCGCCGGCCGCTCCGAACGAGGCTGGCCCTGCCGCAGCTCCCGGCGCGGACGCGTTGACAGCTCCTCTCGCTCCGTTGGGGGCTCTGCCTCGCCCGCCGTGTCTCTCGGTTCACCCGCAGCGTCTTCGCCGACTCTTTCCCGAGGCCAGCGGGGTCAGGGTCGCTCGGGCGAACTCTCCCTGGGATGAACACGCGCCCCTGACTTCCTCCTGCATCTGTTCCGCCCGTGGCTCTCCAGGGGTGGTCGGGGGAGTAGAGACAAGTTTCCAAGGTTCCTCGGGTCCCCCGAGACACAGGGCGTTTGGCGTTTTAAGTGCCTTTAGCTGGAGGTATTTACCGTTTGGGGGACATTTCATAGAAGCTGCCCCTCGTCATCTCCTTGATGCGATGGTTTTGTTTGGAGAGGGAGCGAGCCCTGATGTAAATTTCAGGCCCTTGCTTTTTAAGGCAGTAAACTGGCGAACTGGGTGAAGTGTTTCGCAGGAAAAGTGTGTTTTGTTTAAAGTGACTCCTAGGCTGAGACATTGAGACCCGTGGACACACTTTACTTCTTAGGCCCAATTTCCATTCCGGCTCCCGTAGTGCTGCCAAAATAATGGATCCACAGCACACATCTGGTCGTGTCATTCTTAAAAGTGTTTTAGTTGTTTACAGGCTGAAAACATAAACTCTTCAACAATGCGCAGTGCCTTCTGTGAGCATTTGTCTTACCTCCTGCTGCCCTGCCATCCTGTTTGCAGTCCTGCTGAGCTACCTTACCTGCCTCTTCTGAAACATGGTTATCTATCCATTCCTATGGGCATGCTGTTTCCTAGCGTGTCCTTCACCCCCGGCCCACCAGTAGCCCTACTTGTATGTTGAGATTCACTTATCACACCTGCTTTAGGAAACTCATGTTATCTTCTCTCCTGAGTCTGTGTGCATGTTTCTGTTATGTTATGTAGCACCTTGGTTTGTAAGCATGTGTGTTTCTCTCTCACCTTGTCCTGTCTCCTCTCCAGCAAGCACATTTATAATGTTTGTATTCTGTAACCTCGCATGCTAGGCCCCCCAGGAGCTATTTGTTGAATAAATGAATGCACTGATAACCCACTACCACAATAGCTATGTAATCACTGCACTTTTTTGAGTTTTAAAAGTGTGTATTTTTTTGAATGTTTGATTTCACTGATACTTCTGATCTAAATTTGAAACTGCCCATAGTTCTCATTCATTGATATCTTGAAAGTACACTACCAGCACGCTTCTTGGCTTTTGCTTCTTTTCCTCCCCTCCGTCCCTCCCACCATTTCATGATCCGTGAGAATATTGTTATGGTTATGCATAGTCCAGATTATGTTTCTGCTACCAGTTTCCCTAAATAAAGACAGATGTACTATACCTTTAGGTTATCAGACTATCCCCTGAGTACATAGTTACTTTTGCTGCCTTATACAATTGAAACAGAATATGTGCTGGCACTCCAAGTAACCAGGTATTCCAAAGTCACTAAGTGTTATTGTTATGAATTAATGTGAACCCCTTTCCTAATTACTCAATTTCTGTAGTTTATTTTCTTGCTTTCAGTGGGAATGCAATTATCAGGTTCATTAGTCTCTATTGTGGTTTGGTGACATTTTTAAAAATGCCAATTTTTGGTATACTGATTCATTACAGACTTTTTTTTAGATTCTCTTTTTCTTTACTATCCTTACTTTAACCTTGAATTCTGTAACCTCAAATTACTAATATACAATCTTATATTCGATTCCTTTAAATCCTTTTTGTCTTTTTGACGAACATTTACTGAGCACCACTTATGAACTAACCACTATGCTAGATTTTGGAGACATGAAATTACTTAGGCACAATCCCTGCCCATAGGTTTGTACATGGCTGTCAAAATGTCAACAACAACAAACTGATGGTATTTATTCCTTTTTAAAAAAATCCTCTCAAGTTAAAGCAAGCATCAGAAGTTACTATTAATTCAACAAATAATGCATTTTTATATTTCCCTAAGGCAATGATTTGTCAGAGCATAAATGGGCTATATGTGTTGTATTATGTGTAAAATATGTATGAGCTGAAATCAGGTGCTAAATATTTCAGAATGACTCTTAGCACTAGTACTATAATTTTTTTAAATAATTTTTTAAAATGTATTTTTATTGACTTCAGAGAGGAAGGGAGAGGAAGAGTGAGATAGAAACATCAGTGATGAGAAGGAATCATTGATTGGCTGCCTCCCGGACATTGGACAGAGCCCACAACCCAGGCATGTGCCCTTGACCGGAATCGAACCTGGGGCCCTACGGTCCGCAGGCCGATGCTCTATCCGCTGAGCCAAACCAGGCAGGGTAGTACTATAATTTTTTGTTTGTTAATCCTTACCTCAGGATATTTTTTCCTTTGCTTTTCGGAGAGAAGGAAGGGGAGAGAGAGAGACACATACACATCTACTGGTTGCCTCCTGCATTCACCCCGACTAGGGCCGGAGAACAAACCCGAAACCCAGGTACATGCCCTTGACTGGGAAACAAACCCTCCACCCTCTGGTGTGTGGGCCGACGACACTCTATAACTGCTGAGCAATACCAGCTAGGGCACTAATCTACACTAATAAAAGAGAAACATGGTAATTGGCGTACGACTGCTACCCTTCCCATTGGCTAATCAGGGCGATATGCAAATTAACTGCCAGCCAAGATGGCGGCCGGCAGCCAGGCAGCTTGAAACTAACATGAGGCTTGCTTGCTTCAGTGACGGAGGACTCCAACGTTCCCCGCCTGCCTCTGCAGGCCTCTGAGCTGGCAGTTTGAAACATAGTTACAAAAATAGAAGCTAAACAAAACCCCAGAAACCAGCTTTCAGCTAGCCGGGATCTCAGACCGGGAGTTGATACAGAGTTTCGATTGTAGAACCTGAACAAACAAGATACCTGCTTTCAGGAGCGGAGGCCTAAGAGCTGGAGCCTCAGAGCTAAAGCTGGCTCAGAATAACAAAAAAAAAAAAGAAAAAAAGGAGCAGTTGGGAGCTTCAGTCTCAGCCTGAAAAAACCCCCCGCCCCTCACCCAGACTGGCCAGGCACCCCAGTGGGGACCCCCACCCTGAAGGGTGTGTGACCAGCTGCAAACAGCCATCGTCCCCTCATCCAGGCTGGCCAGGCACCCCAGTGGGGACCCCCACCCTGATCCAGGACACCCTTCAGGGCAAACCAGCCAGCCCCCACCCATGCACCAGGCCTCTATTCTATATAGTAAAAGGGTAATATGCCTCCCAACACCGGGATCAGCATAGCTGAGAGGCCTCCCGGCACAGGGATCAGTGTGACAGGGGGCAGCGCCCAAACCCCCTGATCACCCTGCGGCTCTGTGTGTGACAGGGTGCGGCGCCCCAACCCCCTCACCCCACGGGCCCTGCTCTGTATGTGACGGGGTAGAGCCATAACCTCCCCATCGGCCCTGCCCTGAGTGTGACAGTGGCGGCGCCCCAACCCCCTGATCGGCCCTGCTCTGTGGGTGATAGAGGGCTGCGCCCCAACCCCCTGATCCGCCCTGCTCTGTGTGTGACAGGGGGCGGTGCGCCAACTCCCCTATCGGCCCTACTCTGGGAGTGACAGGGGGGAGCTCCCCAACCCTCTGATGGGCCCTGCTCTGTGCGTGACAGGGGGGAGCTCCCCAAACCCCTGATGGGCCCTGCTCTGTGTGTGACGAGGGGAGCTCCCCAACCCCCTGATTGACCCTGCTCTGTGCGTGACAGGGGGGAGCTCCCCAATCCCCTGATTGACCCTGCTCTGTGCATGACGGGGTGGCACCACAACCTCCCCATCAACCCTGCCTTGAATGTGACAGGGGGCGGTGCCCCAACCCCCCAATCAGCCCTACCCTGAGCATGACTGAGGGTGGCATCGCAATCTCCCAATCCGCCCTGCTCTGTGCATGACAGGGGGCGGCGCCCCACCTCCCCAATCGGCCCTGCTCTGAGTCCGACCAGGGGCTGCACCTAGGGATTGGGCCTGCCCCCTGCCACCCAGGAGCAGGCCTAAGCCAGCAGGTCCTTATCTCCCAAGGGGTCCCAGACTGCGAGAGGGCACAGACTGGGCTGAGGGACCCCCCTCCCCCCAGAGTGCACAAATTTTTGTGCACCGGGCCTCTAGTACTATAATATTAGCATGCTGTAGGCAGAAATGCAAAAGGAATAAGGTAAAGGAGAGGTGGTTGTGGGCTGTGGATTCTGGGGCAGGACTACTTCACAGAAAAGATGACATTTGAGTTGAACTATGAAGTATGGTTGTCTGTAGGAGAGAGAACATGCCAGATTAGAGAAAAGCATAAACTAAGATACCCAAGTGGAATTAAACATGATAAAAGTACTAGTGAGGTGGCCTGCTTGACATATTTAGCCAGTTGAAGCATTTTAGAAAATGCTAAACAGAATGAAATCAGATTAGGGAGGAACTTAAAAGACAAAGAAATTAAAGTGTTGTAGAAATCACTGCATACTCTTAAGGAGGGGAACTGCGTTGAAAGTGATATTTTAAGAATATTGTGCTGTCGGTCAAGTGCAAGAAATACTCAAGTTGGGAGAACTTGAAACTATACTGAGATAGTGATTTTAGGAATAGAAGAAATTCTGAAATCCAGGGCCCAAAGGAAGTTTCACCTCCTTAAACTGTTAACAGTTGGATGTCCTTCTAGAGTTTTCCTCATGTGTGTGGGCAAGCATGTTTCTAATTTTTACAAACTTTAATTATTCTTTTTCATTTTATAGCATGATTTAATTTTGGACATAGAAGTTTGAAGTAATCATAGGTGATTTCAGTAAGAAAACAAAATTCTTAGGGTATTGGAACTTAGGAATTGAAATTTTCATAGAAGCTTTGAAAGATGTAGAGAGACCTTATGTTCTGCTAAGGGTAGGCATAGAAGAAACTCTTTTTCTAAAGAGTAGCTCTCTATATCTAACTTGTATTCTTTTCATCTGTATCTCTTATACATGGTGTCTTTTAATTACATGAAAAATTTTATATATAAATTACCTTTATGATCTAAGTTCTTTCTCTAAATTTCCTTGGATTTAAAGAATTGATTCAGCAAGCAATGATGCATGAATAAGTAGAGCAAAAAATCAATATCTCTCTCCCTCTTTTTCTCCCCCTCTTCTCCAAAATAAATAAATAAAAATAAATAAAAAATTGATTCAGCAGTACAATTCATTCAACAAGTATTTATTTTTTAATATATTTGTTATTGTTGATAGTATTATAGATATCTCCCATTTCCTCCCTTCTTTCCCCCAAGTTCTTTGGTTTATCTCTTATTGTCCCCTCCAACCCCACATCGAGGTATGTCAGTCTGTTCCATGCCTCCATGCTTAGGGTTTCATTTTGTTGGTCAATTCATTTTGATCATTAGATTCCACAAATAAGTGAGATTATGTGATATTTGTCTTTCTCAGTTTGGCTTATTTCATTTAGCAAAATATTTTCCAGATCCATCCATGCTGTCCCAAAGGGTAAGAGATCACTCTTTTTTATAGCTGCATAGTATTTTATAGCGTAAATGTCCCACAGCTTTTTTTCACAAGTATTTATTGAGTGCCAACTATGTGATAGTCATTGTCTTAGGGATGACTAAGATGCATCCCTAAGAGATGCATCATTGAATAATAGAGAAAATGTAAGGGCCATTTACTTAAGCCAGCACAGCATTCTAGCTATCTAATAAAAAATAATAATATTTATTGGGCATTTAATTTGTGTCAGCCACTGTTCCCTAAACTTTGTTCCATACCAACTAATTGTTAGTATGAATTGTCTGTGGTATTCTGGTTGGTTGTCAGGTCATATTTAAAATTGATTTTAAAAATCAGCTTTCTAGCCCTGGCTGGTGTGGCTCAGTAGCTTGGGCATCGTCCTGTGAACCAAAGGGTTGCTGGTTTGATTCTCAGTTGGGGCCTATGCCCAGGTTGCAGGCTCAATCCCCAGTCAGGGGCATGCAGGAGGCAGCTGTTTGATGTTCCACTTTCACATCGATGTATCTTTCTCCCTCTCCCTTCTTCCCTTACTCTAAAAAAATCAATAAAGATATTATTTTAAAAGAGAATCAGTTTTCTAACATATATTTTAATATGTTTTTATTGATTTCAGAGAGCAGAAGGGAAAGGAAGAGAGAGATAGAAATAATCAATGATGTGAGAGAATCTTCGACTGGCTACTTCTTGCATGCCCCCCACTGGGGATTGAGCCCACAACCTGGGCATGTGCCCTGACGGGGAATTGAACCTGACCTCCTGGTTCATAGGTTGACGCTCAACCACTGAGCCACACCAGTCACGCAACTCTCTAATATTTAAATACTATGTTCTATTTAAAATTTATTCCATTCTTTCTGACAGCTAGGTCTTGAATATGCAACATACTTGATTCTGATACATATTTAGCTAATATTTTTGTCTTAATATGTTTTAAATATTCATGGGATTTTCTTAAAATAATTTGCTTTGCTTTTTTTACTTTGTTTCAGATGGCCGAACAGACCCAATTTTGGATGATGTTGGTGAAGCTTTCCAACTTATGGGGGTTAGTCTTAATGAACTAGAAGACTATATTCACAATATTGAACCCGTTACTTTCCCACATCAAATTCCTTCGTTTCCTGTAAGTAAGAACAATGTACTCCAGTTTCCTCAACCTGGAAGTAAAGATGCAGAGGAAAGAAAAGAATACATTCCTGATTACATGCCACCCATTGTGTCTTCTCAAGAAGGTTTGTGATGTTTTTGTTTGTTTCTAACTCATATATTCAGGTAACTATTTTAATGGGTTTTTAATCATCTTAGTTTTCTTAACTGAATTATATAGAATGCCATACTAATATATAAATTCTAGGAGTGCAATAAAAATATTTTAATACTAGAGGCCTGGTCCACAGGTATGGTCCCTAGGCCTGGCTGGTGATCGAAGCTCAAGCATCTTGCATGGAAGGGCAGGTGCCAGTTGACTTCTGGGCCCTGGGTAGCACCTGGGTCCCTGTGTGCCCCTCTCCGCCTGAGTCACAGTACCTGAGTCCCCACGTGGAGATGCAGTGAGTGTGGCTGGACGCCTCACTGGTCCGCCCAGCGGCACCATATGGAAGCCAGGCGGGCAACACGCTGTCTTCTGGCCAGCCTTGCAGACTAGTTCCTGTGCGAACCCACAGGGAGCCCAACCAGCCCCCGTGGTCCCAGCGGCTGCGCCCGGCTCACCCGGAAGAGGCCGCAAGGGTGTGGGCTGGGCTCCTTGCAGGCACCCAGCACCTGAGCGCCTGCTACTAGCGCTGCATTGCCAACTCCCACCATGTTCTGCACTGCCTCCTGGTGGTCAGCACACATAATAGCAAGCGGTCGAATGACTGCCCGAGTGGCCAATTTGCATTAGGCTTTTATTCTATAGGATTATTTACAAATTATCCTAACCTTTAAGTTAACAGACTTGCAGCTGGCATCACCAAATAGAGATGTGGCATAATCAAGGTTATGTCTGATGAGCCATTGATTTCCTTTGTGAATTTTATGAAGGGCGAACAGAATATGACCACAAAAAAGCCTTATTTGAGAACTACAGGCCTGGTACACGAATTCATGCATGGGTGGGATGCCTTGATCTGGCTGGTGATTGGGGCCTATTGGGGCCATCTGGCCCAGTCCCGATCAGGGCCGATGGGGGCCGGCCGGCCCGGGGGGAGGGACTGCGGGAGGTTGGCCAGCTGGCCCTCGGGTTGATGCGGGCTGGCCAGCTGTGGGGAGGGACTATGGGAGGTTGGCTATGGGAGCACACTGACCACCAGGGGACAGCATTGAGCATCTGCCCCCTGGTGGTCACTACACGTCATAGATACCAGCTGGTCGTCCGGTCATCTGGTTGCCCGGTCATAATGGTCGCTTAGGCTTTTATATGTATATTAGAGGCCCAGCCTGTGCCCCCTCGGGGATGACCACCTGCTGGCTTAGGCCCGCTCCCCGGGGGGATCAGGCCTAAGCTGGCAGACATCCCTCTGGCAGCCCAGAAGCCCTCGGGGGATGTCCACTTGCCAGCGGGGAGCAGACCTAAGCTGCAGTCGGACATCCTTAGCGCTGCTGAGGAGGCAGGAGAGGCTCCCACCACCACCGCTGTACTGGCAGCCGTCAGCCTGGCTTGTGACTGAGCAGAGCTCCCCCTGTGGGAGCGCACTGACCACCAGGGGGCAGCTCCTGCATTGAGCGTCTGCCCCCTGGTGGTCATTGTGTGTCATAGTGACCAGTCATTCCCAGTCTTTCTGCTGTTAGGGCCAATTTGCATATTACCCTTTTATTATGTAGGATAGAGGTCTGGTGCATGGGTGGGGGCCAGCTGGTTTGCCCTGAAGGGTGTCCTGGATCAGGGTGGGGGTCCTGCTGGGGTGCCTGGCCAGCCTGGGTGAGGGGCTGATGGGCGTTTGCAGCTGGTCACACCCCCTTCAGGGTGGAGGTCCCCACTGGGGTGCCTGGCCAGCCTGGGTGAGGGGCTGATGGTTGTTTGCAGGCTGGTCAAGCCCCCCCCCCCCCCCCAGTGGGGACCATCACCCCATGGAAGTTTGGCCAGCCTGGGTGAGGGGCTGATGGCTGTTTTCAAGCTGGCCATCCCCCTTTAGGGTGGGGGGTCCCCACTGGGGTGCCTGGCCAGTCTGGATGAGGGCCATTTTCAGGCTGGCCAAGCCCCTCAGTGACAGAAGCTCCCAGCCTCTCCTTTTTTTCTTTTTCTTTTTTTATTCTGGGATTAATTTACCTTCTATAATTGCAACTTTGTAGCCTTGAGAGGAGCTCAGAGCGGGCCAGGGTGGGCTGGAGGTAAGCTTGGCTTCCTCCATCGCCAGGGGCAATGCAAGCCTCCTGCTCGCTCCAGCTCCGTGGCCACGGCCAGCTGAAAGCAGGTATTTGGGGTTTATTTATCTTCTATAATTGAAACTTTGTTGCTTTGAGTGGAGCTCAGAGCCAGCTGCGGCAGACAGGAAGCTTGGAGTCCTCCATCATTGGGGCAACCAAGCCTCCTGCTCGCTCCAGCTCCGTGGCTGCCAAGCGCCATCTTGGTTGGGTTATTTTGCATATAGTCTCTCTGATTTCCTTGTGGGCGTGGCTTAAGGCATAGCGAAGGTGTGGTCAATTTACATGTTTGTCTTTTATTAGTGTGGATAGATGGGATATTTAAGTAAATAGCCTTTGAAGCAGAAAAATTGGGATAGCTCTTTTTCTCCTGCTTATTAGTAATGTGAGTTGTATGTTCCTGGAACATTCACTAATATTTTACATATTTACATCCATTTTTTAATGATAAGTAGACATGTTTGGTTGTATAGAATTTTTTATTATAAAATAATTGCTAATCAGGCATAGTAATTACATATTCCCCTCAGCCAGCTTCTCTGTAACTGCCTAAAATTCTGATTTCTTCCCCACCTTTGATTTTATTTATATTTGCAGCCTTTATTGTCCTTGAGGAAATCTTACTCTTTATAATCCCCTATGTAAAGTCATTCTTTTTAAACCATTATTCCCTAAAATCATAGTTTTTTATCTTGGAGACTTATATTTGTTAGGACTTCTCTAAGCATATATTTACTTACTTTATATTTTTTAATTTTTTAAAAGTATTTTTTATTGATTTTTTATAGAGAGGAAGGGAGAGAGATAGAGAATTAGAAACATCGATGAGAGAGAAACATTGATCAGCTGCCTCCTGCACACACCCTACTGGGGATGTTCCCGCAACCAAGGTACATGCCCTTGACTGGAATCGAACCTGGGACCTTTCAGTCTGCAGGCCGACGCTCTCTCCACTGAGCCAAACCAGTTAGGGCAATTTTTTTTAATCTTTTCAAAAAAATATATTTTTATTTATTTCAGAGAGGAAGGTAGAAGGAGAGAGAGAGATAGAAACATGAATGATGAGAGAGACTCACTGATCAGTTGCCTCCTGCACGCCCCCTATTGGGGATCAAGCCCACAACCTGGGCATGTACCTTTGACTGGAATCGAACCAGGGACCCTTTAGTCTGCAGGCCGACACTCTGTCCACTGAGCCAAATCAGCTAGAGCAATATACTTACTTTAAAAACATAACAAATGCATTTCAATATCAACATTATAAAAGGAGGGTTTCTTGGTCAGAGGCCTGATTGAAGAGAACTGACATTTTCTCTTACGGACAAGTCATGAATGTCAAGTATACCTGGAATTCCTTCTTTACTGTTGTCATTAAATGTAATTTATTAAGCTTCCTAGGCATTTTTATGAGGGTCATATTAAATATTAATATATGATATTTCCTCTTGTACTTTAAAAAAAATTTTTGCGTGGCTCTGAAATTTTTAGGTGAAAGGCACTTAGAAATACACAAAATTCAGATTTGTGCTAAGAAAACTTAAGGCATTGTGTAGGAGGAAATTAAAGGAAAGACACTAATATGTGAATAATTGGCCACATCAGTGTTTCTCAGAATGATAGGTGATTATGAGTTTTCTATCAGTGAATTAGACAGTGGTAAAAGTTTAATGACCACACTTATGCACATTATCAAATGGCATGTAATTGAGCTGGAACTACTACTTTCATTTTAAAAATTTCAGCCCAGACCAGCCAGTGTAGCTCAGTCAACTTATGAACCAGGAGGTCATGGTTGGATTCCCGTCAGGGGACTTGCCTGGGTTGTGGGCTCAATCCCCAGTAGGGGGCGTGTAGGAGGCAGCTAATCAATGATTCTCATCATTGATATTTCTATTTCTTTCTCCCTCTCCCTTACTCTCTGAAATAAAAAAAAGAGAGAGAGAAAGAAAAGAAATTCATTAAAAATTTTTTTTTCCAGCCCATTTTCTCTCTGCCTTTTAGAGCTTTCTAAGTCTAACTTTTGTAATTTGTATAACTTTCTGTCTCGTATTATACCTCCTATTTAATAGTTAAACTGGCTTTTTTTGTGGCCTTTTTAATAATTTGGACTCAGATGGACATTTAATCTAAATCCTGATTTGTGCATAGGCTTATGTTTGATTCATACATAACCTTCATTTATTTATTTAGAGAGTTATTTTATAAATAACCTCTAATAAGCTCATACTCAAAACCAAGGCTAGAACTTTGATAATAATCTCCACTTACCCATTTGGTCCTTTTGTTTTATTTTTATAGCATGCAAATAATACACAATAAAATTCTCTCAAAGTGATATAGTTATCATGTTTAAATACTGCCAAGGAAGTGTAACTAAGATATCAGATTTATATTGGGAAGTGAAAGAGCATGAAAAACAGGTTAGTGATTTTAGGTACTGACTTCTGTCTGAAATTACCTCAGTAAAATTTTGAGTTTCTCTTCTAGAATATTTGAAGCAAAGAATCTTAATTCTTTTGACTTTTTATGCAATCTATTATAATCTACACTAATAAAAGAGAAAAATGGTAATTGGCGTACGGCGATACCTTTTTCATTGGCTAATCAGGGCTATATGCAAATTAACTGCCAACTAAGATTGGCAGTTAACTGCCAACAAGATGGCGGCTAATTTGCATATGTAGGCACAATGCAGGGAGGCGAAAGGGAAAGCAGGAAGAAGCCCCCTGCCACTGACAGTGATCTGAAACCCAGGGGGGAGCTAAGAGCTGGGGGGGCAGGGCAAAGGCGGCCCTGGGGCCCTTTGCCCTGCCCCCCAGCCATGATCGGAGAATCAGGCACCTTTGCCGCCCTGGCCAGTGATAGCAGGAAGTAGGGGTGGAGCCAGCGATGGGAGCTGGGCACGGTCGAAGCTGGCAGTCCCGGGAGCTAGGGGTCCCTTGCCTGGGCCTAAAGCGAAGCCCACGATTGCGGCGCCCCCCGCTGCCACTGCAGGTCCCCGCTGCCTGGGCCGGACGCCTAGGCCAGAGGCGTTAGGCCTGGGCAGGGGCGGAGCCTGCAACTGCGGGGAGCTGGGGGTCCCCTGCCCAGGAGGCCTCAGGCCTGGTCAAGGGGCCGATCCGGTGATTGGTGACCGGAGGGTGATGAGGGTCAACTCCTCTGGCCGAGGCATCAGGCCTGGGTGGGGGGCGGAGCCGGGGATTGGGGGGATATGATGGTCCCCTTGCCCAGGCCTGAAGCCTGGGTCAGAGGTGTCAGGCTTGGGCGGGGGGTGGAGCAAGCGATCAGAGGGAGATGGGGGTCCCCTGCCCAGGCATGATTCCTGGGCCAGAGGCCTCAGGCCTGGGCGGGGGCCAGAGCCAGTGATGGGGGGGGGGAGATGGGGGTCCTCTGTCCAAGCCTGACACCTCTGGCGGAGGCATCAGGTCTGGGCAAGGGGCCGATCAGGCGATTGGAGGGTGATGGGGGTCAACGCCTGAGGGCTCCCAGTATGTGAGAGGGGGCAGGCTGGGCTGAGGGACACTCCCCCCCCCCCCCCCCCAGTGCACAAATTTACCAGGCCCCTAGTAAAAACATAATATGCTAATTAGACCAGACGTCCTTCTGGATGACCTTCTGGACGAAGCCAGAGGGGTGCGAGGGAAGCCACACAAGTCAACTTAATAAGTCATTACAATCTGAAATTTCTTTTTTCTTGCGTACAGAATGTTAGAAAGTTCCTAGTCTTCTATTAATGGTGTGAAGTGTGACAGACATAAACAACTTCGATAATAAGACCTGTTTTCCAGAGTCATTTTATTTCCTCAAGAGCCACATGTGAGAGGCCTGAGTTTGGTCATAAAATACTAGCAAAGTACTGTCATGGAACTACCATTTTATCAATCTTTCAACTTGGTTCATGTCAAAAAAAAGCATTTGAATGGCTTCTCTATGATGGTGAATGTATAAGACTAGAAGGACTTAGCCACACTTAGGGAAAATAATAGAAGGACTGAAGGGGCAGCAGGATATATAGTAGAAAAAGCATGTTCTTCCTTAAACCATTCAGACATGACTCAGTATTTACTGAGTTTATAGTGTTATCAAGTTACTTTACCTTTCTGAACCTTTGTGTTGTGTGTAAATTAAAAACACACACACAAGCTCATAGATAAAGAGAACAGATTTGTTGTTGCCAGAATTGGGGGCGGGGGGGATCTGCAAAATGAGTGAAGGGAGTAAAAAATTCAAATTTTCAGTTACAAAAAAATGTCATGGGATATAATGTACAACGTGTTAATTGTAGTTAATAATACTGTATTGCATATTTGAAAGTTGCCAATGTATATATCCCTGACCTTTAGTTTCTTTACACCCCCCTCTGTTTTTACCTTAAATGTCTTTTAAGTCACTTTTGGTCTGTAGCTCCCCACCCACCAAACCTGCCCTTGTTGAATCCCTTTCATTTTCTTCCAGTGTATTTGTTGAAGAATTTGGGTGGTATGATTTACAGGATTGCCACAGTCTTGATTTTGCTGACTCTGTACTCATAGTACAGTTAAATGTGTTTCTTGCAAATTGGCAGCGAGAATCTGAGGCTGGATCAGACTCTGGTTCAATACCTTTGGCAAGATATATGCAGTTTTACGTTCCTTCATCAGGAGGCTAATGTCTGGTTTTCACTTTTTTTTTTGTATTAGCAGTGTTGATGCTCAATGCCTAAACCCATTAATTCATTATGGGTTGCAAGATAGAGACACTCATCATTTTGTTTTTATTTCATTCTTTAGTGGAATGATTTTATAAGGAAATCCTTTTCCTCATCTATTATTGAGTTACTTAGTGATATAATTCATAAAGAGAAAGGAAGAGAAATGTTTGATTCTTTGATTTTATATACCTAGTTTTTAAGATAATGAGTTGGTTCTTGGTCATCCATAGCTGACTAATTAGTTATACCCTATTGCAACACAGATTGTCCTATCTTTGGCCAGTGGTAGCTTCTTCAGTCTGGCTTCTGAGATTTTTTACATGATTCTAGTTATCTGTGATAGAGCCCATCTATCTGCTATATCAAATTATTCTAATCTCATTTGTATATTCTTGTCCTCCACTTAGAATCAATCTTTTATCAAGAAATCCTGGCTTTTTGAGAAATGGCATTTCAAATCCACAATCTAGGCATGTGGGGTACTTATTACAACTGGGTCATCATTGTTACTAGGCAATGGTAATTAAATATTTATACTTAAAAACATACATATAGATGTGTTTGGATAGATAACCAATAAAGTAGCTAATGAGTTTATATAGATGTTTCCAATTCAAATTCAGGACTATAGGGTTTTTACTTTCATGTTACATCAGTAATAATTTTGTTCATAACAAAAATTTAGTTCCCAGGGATAAAAAATGATGATAGAACATTCTATAATTATTTATTTGCCATATCCTAGATTACACATACAATATTAATACTATATCGTTCATGATTACTGAAATGGGTAAAAATTTTTGTTGCTTATGTTATCCTATTCACTCCAGTTTTTTAATGATTGTACCATGTGCCCATTGTTAGATCATGTAACTACTTTCTTGAGTTGTGTCACCTCATATCTGAGTTCTTCTAATTTTTTTAAAAAAATATGTTTTTATTGATTGCAGAGAGAGAGAGAGACAGAAACATCAATGATGAGAGAGAATCAGCAATTGGCTGCCTCCTGTATGCTCCCCACTGGGGATCAAGCCCACAACGTGGACATGTGCCCTAACTGGGAATCGAACCGTGATCTTCTGATTCATGGGTTAATGCTCAACCACTGAGCCACACAGGCCAAGGCTGAATTTTTCTAATTTTGATTTTTAGTCTTTTAGTCTTTTAGGCCATTTAAAATAGAATATTACAGTTTTCATCTGTATTTTGACTATGTGTTTTTCATTTGCTTTCATTTTCTAGATGCTATTTTGATAATTCATCTTTTTTCTATAGAAATAGTGAATGTAGTTTTCTGAACATCTAGAAGGAAGTTCAAGGTAGTTTTTCTAACTTTACAGTGCTCCTTCTTTGTGTGTTGTTCAAAAATAGAGTAGCTTTCTGAGATTTTTCTATTTTCTTTCACCAGTTTTATCTGAATCTTCTCCTAATGCTAGTTTTCCTTTTTGATTTTCTGCCCAGTTGTTATTCTAGTCCCAGCAAGTTTCCTCTCACTGATCTCTGTCCTGGAGAGAGAGTAGCAAAGGGTTGGGTTTAAAAGCTCAAGGGCTTTTCTCTCCTCTATAGATCTCACCCCAGCCCCTGTAGCCAGACCCTTAGCCTTAGCCACTCTTCTCACATGACCTGCCAGACTTTTAGTGAATACCTGTTGGCTTTTTGAGGTTCTTCTCTTTTGAGCCAGTCTCTCCATTGCTTCTCACCACTTGTCCAAGTTCAGATGGGTAATACTCAGGTCTCATGACTTTTGGTGGTTGGTCATCACCCTCTAGTATTTTGGCATTGATGCATATACTTTTGTCATCCTGTAATATAAATTGCTTTATTTAATGTGATATTTTGGGGAGATCAAAAAACTGCATTGCCACACCTGCCACTTTCTTCCAGGATTCCCTTTATTTTATCTTCTTGCATTTATCACTTTTCGTCAGTGATGTCATACTCTCTTCATTCTCCTTATATGACTAATTCATTTTCTGTGCCTTTCATGTGCTCATCTTCCATAATTCTTCTACCTCTAAAATGTTAGTGCTCCCAAAATTTTTATCTTGACCTTTTCTCACTGTTTCTCAGTCTCAATGTATGATCTTCTCTACTTTCATGCTTTCAACTATCATTTGCATACTGAGGACTCTCCAAATTGTATCTCCATCCCACACCTTTCATACTCTATATCCAGTTGTCAATGGGCCATTTCCACATTTCCCAGAGGCACCTCAAATTGGTATGTCAAAGGCTACACTCATTATCTTACTCTTAATACCCTGTGTTATTTAGTCACTTAAGGTAGAAATATGAGAGGTGTCTCTGACTCCTGTCCTCATTCTACTTCTTCATTTCCCATTCCCAGTTCTGCTAATTTTGTTTCCTAAAAATTTCTAAAATACTCCCTTAGCATTCCCTTTGTTTAAATTTTTATCTTTTATCTGAACTACTAGTGGCCCGGTGCACGAAATTTGTGCATGGGGGCCAGGATGGAGGTGTCCTTCAGCCCGGCCTGAACCCTCTCCAATCTGGGACCCCTCGAAGGGTGTCCTACTGCCGGTTTACAGGGATCAGGCTTAAACCGGCAGTCGGACATCCCTCTCACAATCTGGGACTGCTGGCTCCTAACCACTCACCTGCCTGCCTGCCTGCCTGCCTGATTGCCCCTTACCACTCTGCCTGCCGACCTGCTAGCTCCCAACTGCCCCCTGCCGCCAGCCTGCTCGCCCTCAACTGCCCCTCCTGCTGGCCTGCTCACTCCAAATTGACCCACCCCTGCTGGCCTGATCACCTCCAGCTGATCCCCACCACTGGCCTGCTCTCCCCCAACTGGCCCCCATGCTGGTCTGCTTACCCCCTACGGCCCTGCCCCACATCAGCCTGATCACCCACAACTGCCATCCCCTCTTGGCCTCTAACCGCCTCTACCTCGGCCCCGCCACCATGGCTTTGTCCAGAAGTTACATCTGGAAGGTCTCCTGGAACATCTCCCAGTCTAATTAGCATATTACCCTTTTATTAGTATAGATAGAGGCCTGGTGCATGGGTGGGAGCCGACTGGTTTGCCCTGAAGGGTGTCCCGGATCAAAGTGGAGGTCCCGCTGGGGTGCCTGGCCAGCCTGAGTGAGGGGTTGAGGGCTGTTTTCAGGCTGGCCAAATCCCGTTCAGGCTGGGGGTCCCCACAGGGCTGCCTGGCCAGCCAGGGTGAGGGCTTGATGGCTGTTTGCAGTCTGGCCAAGCCCCCCAGCGGGGACCCTCACCCCATGGGGGTGTGGCCAGCCTGGGTGAGGGGCTGAGGGTCGTTTTCAGGCTGCCCACAGCCCCTTCAGGGTGGGGGTATCCTGCTGGGGTGCCTGGCCAGCCTGGGTGAGGGGCTGATGGCCGTTTTCAGGCTGGCCATGCCCCCTGGTGACCCAAGCTCCCAGTCTCTCCTTTTTTTCTTTTTTTCAGCCCCTCCTTGAGTGGAGGCCAGGGCGGGCTGGAAGCAGATATCTGGGATTTGTTTATCTTCTGTAATTGAAACTTTGTAGCCTTGAGCGGAGCCCAGGGCTGGCCAGGGCAGGCGGGAAGCTTGGCTTCCTCCATCACCAGGGGCAACCCAAGCCTCCTGCTTGCTCCAGCTCCGTGGCCGCCGCCATCTTAGTTGGACTAATTTGCATACTCGCTCCTGATTGGCTGGTGCATGTAGTGGAGTGGCAGAGTAATGGTTAATTTGCATGTTTCTCTTTTGTTAGTGTAGATACTTCTCTCCATGATAAACTGTTAAACAAGAAGCAAGTATATTCCATAGTATAAAACACTTTATTAGCTTTCTCTACTTATATTTACAATGAACCAACCTTTTTTCTCAAGGAAAACCAAAAATGTCTGTGGAGAGCAATTTCTTTTTTTCATTCAAAATAGAAACAGCTTTATTCATTCTAGAGAAAAGAGGTTTATTCTAATAACTGAGAGTACTTAATGAATAGAAGAATGTTAATGAGGAAATTTGCACTGCTAAATTATTATCACTAAAATATTAATATTGTGTTTATTTGACAATAGGAATATAAAAGCAGCTTTAAGATAATTTGCCCTGATATCACATGGTATAGTCATAAGCATTATCTCATTTAATCTTGAAACAACCCTAAAGGCAGGTGCTATTATCATTCCAACTTTACACAAGGTTAACCCTTAAGTAGAGGTATATACATTTCAAAGTAGAGATTAACAGTACCAGCATACACAGATTTGACAGACTCCAATTTATAGTGGACTTGGTCAAAATTTTTTTCCCTTCTGAAGTTTTTTTCCCTTTAATCTGTCTGGATTTATAAAAATAATACAATTTCATTGTTATAATAAAACTAGAGGCCCAGTGCACGAATTCGTGCATGGGTGGGGTCCCGCAGCTTGGCGGGCGATGAGGGCTATCTCGCCCAGTACCAATCGGGGCCTATCGGGGCCGGCCAGCCAGGAGGAGGGACCCTGGGAAGTTGGCTGTGGGAGCGCACTGACCACCAGGGAGCAGCTCCTGCATTGAGCATCTGCCCCCTGGTGGTCAGTGCACATCATATCTACCGGCTGATCATCTGGTAGTAATGGTTGCTTAGACTTTTATATATATAGATAGTTTTTATGTTCCTAAATCAATAAGTAATCTTATCAAATGCCTTAGAAAAATTAAGT
This sequence comes from Myotis nattereri, assembly GCF_964212035.1. Lineage (NCBI taxonomy): Eukaryota > Metazoa > Chordata > Mammalia > Chiroptera > Vespertilionidae > Myotis > Myotis nattereri. Next base: position 156,471,837 of record NC_138075.1, read on the forward strand.
ATCTTGATGTTTTACTTACCACAACCACCAAAATTTTCAGTTTCCCTCCAGGCATCCAGACAAAAAAATGGTTTTATTGTTTTTTCCAAATTTTAAATTTTCCAGAAGCATACATTTCTGCTATCCAGTTATATTTCTTGGAAAATTTTGTGTGTGTGTGTGTAGGTCAAGGAGTAGTAGGGCAATAGATGTTGCATGGCTGATTTGGCATTAGACCCCAATGTTAGTGCTTTTGCTGTTAAATTAGGATTCATTCTGTCTTGTTTCCCTATATTTGAATCTTATTTGGGACAGTGCAGTAATTGGATTTTACTTAACTAATTACCTGCTATGGCTACATAGAGCTTTCCTATTTCAGAAAATAATATTGTTACTTGCTTCATTTACTGTAGTTATTTGTGCCACTGGTGCTAAAGCAAATTTCAAAATCAGTTTTTCATTTATTCATCAAGTAGCTCTGGAGCACTTAGTGTATGCCAAGCACACAGTTTATTTCTGGAGATATAGAGGTGAACATAAAAGAAAGGGTTGTCTTTGCTTTCCTAGAGCTTCCAATCTGTATAGAAAAAAGTTTAGATTAATATTTATGAGTAATTTCAATTTATAATTTGGAATATTCCCCTAGTATGCTATAAGGAATGAAGAAATCAGTGGATATTTTTGAAAAATAGGTAAGATAATTAGCTTAGTAAATTCTGGTGGTAATGAGTATGATACTGAATTAATTTCTTAGAACAGAAATTGCTTGAAAACACCTAACATTAATTTTGTTATAAAATATTAAACATTAACCCAGGGGTCCTCAAACTACAGCCCGCGGGCCACATGCAAATACAAATATTGTATTTGTTCCTGTTTTGTTTTTTTACTTCAAAATAAGATATGTGCAGTGTGCATAGGAATTTGTTCATAGTTTTTTTTAAACTATAGTCCGGCCCTCTAATGGTCTGAGGGACAATGAACTGGCCCCCTGTTTAAAAAGTTTGAGGACCCCTGCATTAACCTTTAGTTTATTAGTTTAGGACTTAAATTTATATATAACATTTGTATAGTGATTGATGCCTAATGTTAACTTTAGTAATGTTATATTTGACTACCAAAAATTTGTAGCTTTGTATTTCATTGAAGTATGACAATTCAAAACTTTTTTTTTTTTTTTTACTTTCTCCCAAATGTCTTACGCTTATTCTTTTCCCACCCAAGCCCCAGTTTCCTCATTTGTAAAATGGGAATAATAGCTTCCTTAGGATTGTTATTATAACTGAATGAGATAAATGTTACCTGTTATCATAGGTCTTTGATGTGGACTTCTGAGAGCAGGCCTACCTTTATAGTTTGTTCCTGAAACTCTCAGTACCAAGTATAATGGTTTTCATCCTGAAAACACACTTACAGTATAATAATGCCCACTCTAATTCTTCCTCATGTGGAAATTCTGACCTGGTGTGTGAAGTGCTATGGCACATAGTAGGATTCAGTTCTCCTCTACTTGGGGATTTTCCTCCATTCTGGTTACATGAGGTACTGTTCCATCTTTCCCATGTAAAATGCACTTTCAGCTGGCTTGGGTTAATTGACTCACACCTTGAAGACTATAGCATAACTCAAAATTTGATAACATTGATTAGCTTTGAGAGAAGTTAAATGAAGGTATTTATAAATATGCAAGTTCTATTGGCCAGATCTTTACAGTTATCTTTCAAATTTCAGACTCTTCCATTGTTTTTTTGGTTATGGACGTTAGTTTAACTGATCACTTTTAGTAACTTCTAATCAACTTTTTCTTTTTCTTTTTTAATCAGCTTTTTCTAACCCTGATACATATTTAAGAATTTTTATTTTAGCTAAAACATAAGTAGTTATTTGCATCTAATTTTACCACAGGAAAGAAGCAGTATTTCTCTCTCTTTTTGTTGTGAGCACTGTGGTGTTATGTTACAGTGTTGAATAATTGTTTATGTCTTGTTTAATACACTGACATGTGCTCAATTAACACTCTAAATTATTTCTCCCTCATGTAATCAGACTTGGTTTAAATTTATAATTCATTTTTATTAAGTAGTATGTACTAAAAATGTAGTATTTAAATATACTCTACTAGTTAGTAATATTTAATTATCATTCATTTTATTCTTGCTAGAGACTTCAAATTCTACAGTGTAAATAAGAAAATTGATTTCTTTTTTAAAAATGTGGAAATGATTACAGATCAGTAGGTGGCACTCTTTCCTTTTCTGTTAGTATTAATGAATATCCACTTAGATGACAAAAACTGTTTTCAGTGTTTTAAGAAAAAGCATACAAATTATATCATTGCTGGCTTGTTTTAGAAAGAATAATACAGCTTTGTTAATAATTTAGCTTCTGTGTAACTTTGTTAGAACAGTTACATATGAATATATTTAGTACTTATTTTCCTTAAAGAAACTTTTATACCTAGAACAGAATTCCTTTTGTCATTTATCAAAGGCTTTATGTTATCCTTTCTGAAACTCTAGATATTCTTCTTAAAAACTTGAAATTATTATTCATTAATATCTATGTTTCCAGTTTTGATTTTTAAACATTATCTTCAAAGCCCTATTAGAAGATAACTTTAAAAATGAATACATTTTTCTCATTTTAACATAACAGCTTTCCTTATTTTTTAGTGTGTCAATTCCTTTTTAATTTATGAAGAGAATATTTGGTTTGTTGAAATAGTTAATACAGTTTTCTTTTTTTCCTTTTATTCAACATTATTTATGTTCCACTTTTTAATCTTAACATTTTTGTTGTGTTTTCCTTATTTCTATGTCTTTTATATTTACTATTTTTAAAGAATGTACTGTAATTTACTTAGCCATTATCTTATTTTTAGACACTTTTAATGTTTTAAATATTACAATGTTGCATCAAATATCTTTGTGCATATTTTTCTTTTATATTATTTACTTATGATAAATTCCCAGGGTAGGAGTTTTTAGGTCAAAGATATAAACACATTTCTGGCTTTTGACACGTATTATACATTGCTTTCCAAAAGAATTGTATCATTTTACGATGCCGTAATGAATGTATAATTATACCAATATCCTAGCAGTCTCACTACAATTGAATTTCAAAGTAAAATTTTTTTTTTTATAAACCTAGATTAAACACATTTCAAGGGGGACATTTTGTTTTAAATTTCTTAGTTAAAATTTGGGAACTAAAAAAGCTCCCACTAGAATATAACTATTATTATTATAGTGATATAGTCCCCCCCCCCCCCCCCCGTGTGTGTGTGTGCATGTATCTACACACAAGCCGATTTTAACATAGTTTAATCATGGCTTATAACTGCATTTTTTCACTTAATTAGTCCTCCTACTATATGCTAGTCATTAAATATTCTGTTTGCTAGACAGTGTTATGTGTAGGAGTGAACAGGACATGAATAAAATGGACTTAACTGATTTGGTTTGGGTTTTGTTAGTCGTGAGAGGGTGTACATAAGCAAGAATATGTTGGGAATAGGTTGGTAGTATAGAGATAATGCAAGTTTGTTAGATATTTTGACTTTAAATACTTAATTACTGAATATCTTTGAGTATATGCCTCATAGTAGTTAGCTATTTCACTACAGAGTGATGATTGAGAGGTCTCATCTATACTAATAAAAGGGTAACATGCTAATTAGACTGGGAGACCTTCCAGGAGACCTTCCAGACATTCTTCTGGACAAAGCCATTGTGGCAGGGCTGAGGTAGAAGTGCTTAGAGGCCAAGAGGGGAGGGTAGTTGTGGGTGATCAGGCTGATGGAGGGCGGGGCCATTGGGGGTAAGCAGACCAGCAGGGGGCCAGTTGGGGGCGAGCAGGTCATCAGTGGGGGTCATTTGGAGGTGATAAGGACAGCAAGGGGGGGGGGAATTCGGAGTGAGAAGGCCAGCAGGGGGGGCAGTTGGGGGCAAGCAGGCTGGCAGGCAGAGTGGTTAGGGGCAATCAGGCAAGCAGGCAGGCAGGCAGGTGAGTAGTTAGGAGCCAGCAGTCCTGAATTGTGAAAGGGATGTCCGACTGCCAGTTTAGGCCTGATCCCTGTAAACCAACAGTAGGACAACCTTCGAGGGGTCCCAGATTGGAGAGAGTGCAGGCCAGGTTGAGGGACTGTCCCCCCACACACACCCCCCGCACGAATTTCGTGCACTGGGCCACTAGTTAGAAATAAAGAGGAAGACTATTATTCTATGTTGCTATATAGTCTTTATAACCCCCATCTTATTTTATGTATGCACACACACACACTCATTTAATCTTCACAGTCCTGTGAGATAGGCATTATTAATCCTCACCCAAGGATGTGCCCACCAATTTTAGAAAGAGAGAGAGAGAGAGAGAGAGAGAGAGAGAGAGAGAGAGAGAGAGAGAGAGATCTGATAGAGAACATCGATTGGTTGCCCTCCCAAGTGCCACAACCAGGGATCAAACCTGCAACCCAGGCATATGCCCTGATAGGAATCAATCCACAACCCTTCAGTATTTTGCATGACACTGCAACCATCTGAACCACACCGGCAGGGCTATAACCCCCATTTTAAATGGCTGTTTAAATAGCCATCCCTTAGTATTGAACATTTAGACCTCTTGCTAACTTATATGATTGACACGGCAATAAAAACTTTTATTCATACGATTGTCTCAATATTCCAGATTATTTCTTATGATTGAGTTTTAAAAGTTTGATTACTGTGTTAGAGAGTATGAAGGTTTTTAAAATATTTTTTATGAAATTCCTTTCAGAAGTGTTGACAGTACCAGTAGTAATGTAGAATACTCATTCCTTTCATTTAAAACAATGTTCCTAATTTAATAGATGTCTTTATTTGCATTTTTATATTTTAAAAATATATTTTATTGATTTCAGAGAGGAAGGGAGAGGGAGAGATAAATAGAAACATCAATGATGAGAGAAAATCATTGATCAGCTGCCTCCTGCACACCCCACACTGGGGATTGAGCCCGCAACCCTGGCATATGCCCTGACCAAGAATCGAGCCATAATTTCATGGCTCATAGGTTGATGCTCAACCATTGAACCATGCTGGCTGGGTTGCATTTTTATATTAAATTTTTTTGGTACTAACATTTACATAATTTGAGAAAGTGTTCTTAACCCTCAGAGGTCCAATTTTTTGTTTTTGAGTTTTGTTTTTAAGCAGTTCTTACTATTTAAAAGCATTGGCATGTTATGATTTTTATTCTTTCTTAGAGGCTTTCAGAAGAGAGAATAGTTACTTTTTTTTAATTGAATAAAACTGAGTCTGTCTTGTCATTGCCTTATGGGTCTGTTGAATTGTTTTATAAATCTGAGTTACATTATATAATCTTAAGGATCATATTTTCCTCTATCTTGAAACATTTTGCTATTTTATCATCATAGGAATTATTATTACTCATCATTACCCATTAATTATGGCCAACTATGCTTAAAAAAAAAGACTAAAATAATAAAATGGAAAAATGATGAAATCTCCCAGATAAGGATGATTCACTGGTGAAATAAAATCCCACCCTTTATTTTTCTAAGTGTGGCACCAGAGTACTGTATTCTATTTCAATAATATATTAAAGAATGTTGGAAACACTATCATTTTTATCTACTTTTATATTTCATTTATAATGGAAAAGAAAAAAACTGTCATGTTTCACAGTTATTGGACATATCAAAAAATAAATGCAAAGAGATTGTAACATTTCTGGATGATGATGATGATGATGATAATGAAGATGAAGATGAAGAAATTGGTCCTATAAATAAAACCTCAAACTCTGAGTCTTCAGATGACAGCATCCTAGATGAATTTTTTTCAACTTACATTTGATAAGTGAACAGTATTTTTCAGGACAGACAATAAATATGGTGTCCTCATCCAGTTAGTCATTCAACAAGAAGGGCATCATCATGCAATAATATTTTTATGACAAGAACCTAGACCATCCCATTTTGCTAATACACCAAAATTTACATGATGCAAAGGGTTTGCAGTGTTTAAATTCTTATTACAATTTCAAATAAAGTTATTCATACATCTGTAAATTATTCATAGTTCTATAAATAGCTTACAAAGATAAAGGTTCCGGTGGACCTAGATGTCAAATGGTAATGGCCATTTTTCCTGATATATTGAGGGTTAAAGGCAAGAAAATAATTGTCAGATTTAATGGCATTTTTACATCTTAACACTTCTTTTTAGTGTGCAATCCTAAGTATGCGTGACAGACACAACTGGGAATAGTTAGAAGGAAATAGTAGTTCTGGACCAATCAGCAATGGAATGAAAACCTCAGGAAGTCCCAGTGCTATGGTAAAGGAGAAAAACTCACTTTTCTTTTCCTTTCATGTACAGTGTGTTCAGATTAACTTTAAAGGAGACTGAGATGTAGGTCAGAAGATTTTGTCTACAATTGGGTATTACCTATGTGTGGAGCCCATCCCAGCAGGTCATCAACTAACAAACCTTTTCAGGTCCCTTGGTAGCTGCTGGATATCCTATTGCAAGTTAAATATGTAACAGAGATACACTTAGTTTTGCATTAAAGGATTTCTTAAAGTTCAACTTCAAATGAAGTTGTTAGTGCATTCATTTCGATTAAAGCTGGCTTTGTTAGGAAGAAAAGGATAGCTAGACCTGTCCTCTTTGGTATTAAGAAAAATGGTTTGGGAAAATAAAATGAGTAGCATAAAATTCTGTACCTTTACATATCTGTATGGTACATATCATAAGTCTTATAGATATTATATAATTGGCAAGCCTGCCAAGGTGGTATTTAACCTACTGTGGCAGTAGAGCCTATCAGTAAATAAATGTTTATAGTTTAACAGATATTAAATGTTTCAACAGATGTTTCATGTCAGGGTTTTTTTGAGACTTTTTCTTTTCAACTTTGCCTTTCTAAATTTTAACGAAGAGAAATAACACCTGGTGAGATTATATCACACCTGAGGCTCCGGCCCTGGCAGCGGGTGTGAGCAGGGCCAGCGCCAGCAGCAGATGCAAGCGCAGGGCGGGACCATGGCACGCGGGAGCTAAGAATTTGCAGTAACTACCAGAGGCTCGCCCCATGACAGCAGCCAGCGCCCTGCCTTGGTCTGGCACCACCACTCACCTGCTCCACCATCCCACCTGGGCAGACACCCGCCATGTTCCCTGCTCTGCCTCCTGCTGTCGAGGCCTGCCATGTTCTGCACTGCCCCCTGGTGGTCAGTGCACATCATAGCAAGCAGTCAAACTCCCTATCTCCGGGTTGAACTCCCAGTGGAACAACCGCCCAAGGGGACAATTTGCATATTAGGCTTTTATCATATAGGATATTCAGAAAGTTTGTAGGTTGGTTATTTAACACAGCTTTTATTAAAAATTAAATCATGTAAACTTACCATTACATAGATTATATAAAAAGCAAACGTACTCAAAACTCATCACATCTTAGTTGTTTTATTCATGAGGTTAAATTTATTGTATCTGTGTGGCAGAATACTGTATAACTGTACTATACAGAGATCATACCTTTATCCATTGTTTCATATATAAACTATCTTCTCCCAATTCCACATTCAGAGACATCAGATTGGTAGTTTGAAATCAGTGATGGTGGGAGTACTTATCTCACAGAAATCAGCAAATGCTACAAAGGCAAAGGCCTTGACTTGTTGTTTTGTTGATTGTCTAGACTTAAGTGATAGTGAAAAATGTTGGAAATGTAGATTAAACTTCCAAATGTGTAGTACCTGTAGTACCATTATAAATAGTATCAAAAACATGAGGAAGTATTCTTTCATTATTTTAAATCTATTAGATATGATTTCGCTGAGAAGTAACACACAGTTGACAAACAAGTGAAGTTCTAACATAAGCCTTCTTTGTTTTACTTAAGTTTAAATCAGAAGATTACAAACTATTCCTGGCCAGCCTGATTTAATAAATAAAATTTTATTGGAACACAGCTATGCCTATTTGTTTATATATTGTTTATGGCTGTTTTGTCATACCAGCAGGCTATCCAAAAAAGCTATCCGAGATTGCTAGGGTAGTATGAAAAGGACTCAGAAGCCAACTTAAAGAAGGTCTCACTAACTGCTATTCTGGTGAATGTTTCACAATTGCTTCACAAAAAAAAAAAAAAAAAAAAAAAGAAGAAGAAGAAGAAGAACAAATGCATGTATGTGCATTTACAGTTTATTATAAATCTAACAAAAATGTGTAGTACATAATTTACAGATAATAATAATAAGCAATGCTCTCTGTTGTAAATTCCATATAGCCAACTGATTTTCACAGAATGCTCTTGTTCTCTTGTTGATTTTTCCTAAACTCTCACATTAATGACCAAACTACAGTTACAATGCCATACTATTCTAACATGAATGATGGTTGATATTTTTCCTTATGTTAAAGACAAAAGTGAAACAACAAATAATGTATGCTGAAACTTCATCCATTTATTAGTATGAGTGAGTTCTGAGTTGGATACTGGTTTTTGAGTACTAAAAGAATATTTTCTCTTTGTGTATGTGCAATTTACAACGGAATGGCTATAGACACAACACAGTTTTAAATTAAATCTGCATTTTCAAAATTTTCTCCATCATTTTCTTAAGTCAAGGCAAGGCAACATTTGCCCATTTCCATGCTGTATATACTCTCCCCATGGCCAATTTCAAGCACCAATGCAATGTCACTGAATACAGTGTTAGGAAAAGAACTGGTGACTTACACTATTATACAGATACAATAGATGTAAATAATTGAAAGAATAATGTAATTAGGAGTGATGAATTCTAAGCATTTGTTAATTTTGTTTTTATGTAATTTAATTGTAAGCTTACAAGATTTAATTTTAAATTATATACCTACTCCAACACACCACTAGGTCTCCCTTTTTGCAATAGATGTATATTTGAAAAAGTTGATGTTATCCGATTTTTTAAAAATACATTTCTTGATTGATTTAGAGAAGAAGGGACAGAGAGAAACATCAATTTTTTGTTCCACTTATTTATGCATTTTTTGGTTTATTCCTGTATATGACATGACTAGGGGTCAAACCCACAACCTTGGTGTATCGGGGACAATGCACTAAACAACTGAGCTACCCAGGTAAGGCCATGTTAGCACATTTTTAAAAATATAATATAAAATAAAGCCAAAATACTCCCTACTTAAAGGGTGCTTGTCCCAAATTCTTTGTAAAGTCATGAATCCTATAAAACAAGTAATGATCTCAGCTTCAGATTAGTTTTATGAGGACATCTATCCATACACAATTAAGACCATAAAACCAAGAGAACTTTCTAGAACTCTTAGCTCACTAGGGGAAAGATAGATGGTGCTTTGTATTTAGAATATTATGATAATGATATTATAGTTCCATCACAAAAGAGTACCTTGAAAACTATAAATTCCCTAGTTATGTTTAAAAATATTTTTAAAATTTGCTTCTTAATGGAATTAAATCCACTCCTCTTTTTGTGTGAATAATGATTAGTGCAAGTAAGCACTTTGTTTCTAAGGTGATATTATTTGGGTGGCCATGCTAATGCCTCAAATAAATGCAAAAGGTAGGAGAAAACAAAGATTAATTAAATTAACTTGCAGGATTTGCAGCAGGCCACGTAAACATCTTTCTGAAACTGTGTCTTTTCTATCACAAGTACATCGTTTTATCCCATTAGCAAGTTAAAACTGGTTCTCACTACTGCTCTCTTAGACTATCCGTCTAGGAGAAAGTTCTTTGGAATTGGAGGAGAAATTGGCAGGATGCCTGTGGAATAGCAATAGGTACTCCCAGAGAGTCAGAGACTTGGTGCCGGAAAGTCTTTGGAACATTAAAGTAGACACTGGATAGTGTATTATTTGGTGGACTGTCACAGGACTCGACTCAGACATGTTCTAAAGTTTTAAAAGGCATTTTGATTTTATGTTGCTTGAATTCTTCATTCTATTTGTGAGTTATTTCATGAAAGGGTAATTGTATTTTGATTTGAGGGAAATAATGACTTTTTTCTTTCACACGGGTATAAATATCATCCAAGAAAAGCTCTTAGCTTTCTCCTAGCTTTTTTACATGATTATTTGTCTCAGTATCTTAAGTGATGTTTTGTTAAGGTTAAGAAAGAAAAGGTAGAAGAAAATTAGAGAAGTTATGAAACTATTATTAGCTTTCTAAATTCATTAAGGGGATACTCTGGTTTTCAGCTGTACCACACCCCAGGGTTCTTTTTAATATTTCTGAAATATTTTTTTTCTACCAATCTTAGGAATTTCTTAGGAACTTTATCTATTTGTCAGATGAATTATTGGGGGAGGAAGGAGTGGATACGAGTAGAATTTGAGGATTAATGGGGTTGACAGATTACAAATCAGTTTGAAAGGCTTCAGTGGCATATTAACATTTGAGCTCTGTTTTATTACAAATGGAGACATGAAATCATATTACTCTCCCTTATATCCTATCCCATAATAAGGGAACCACTCTTTCAAAATAGCAGTTGATCTGGGGGGTTAAAAAGAGTCTTTCCCAATGAATTTTAATAGTAAATTAGTAACATTCTCATCTTTATTCTAAGACACTGGTTAATAAATCATCAAATATGACAAGCAATTTCCAGTAATTTTGTATGCTTTGTGTATTTTTTTTTTAATTTTGTATACTTTGGACTTGGATTCTGGTTTTGTTGTTCCACTTAAAGCATTCATTGGATGATTTTTTATGTGTCCTGACCGGGTATTGAATCTGCAAACCTTGGTATATTGGGACCCACTCTAACTAACTGAGCTACCTAGCCAGGGCCTGGCTTTTCTATTTCAATTTTCTTTCAGACACTTGGTGCTTTAGAATCTCCTATATGAGATAATCATGCCAGTGAGGCTATAGTTACTATCTTTGACAGAGTTGATTTATTCTTAGATAGATACTTAAGTTTTTCACGAGATCTGGTCATTATCCATTAGTTAGGAAGACTCCAGGCTTTCTTATTCAAGAGTGGGTGCAGAATAGAACACTGAATTCCCAGCTGTATCATGTTGAACAGTGTGTTAGTCTGTTAACTGAGTTCTTTCTTTTTGTACTTTTTGACCCTCAAAGACACATCTATTTTAAAAAATGTTAATCCTCATTTGAGGACATGCTTTTCATTGATGAGAGAGAGAGAGAGACAGACAGACAGACAGACAGACACAGCTGTTGCCTCTAATATGCACCCAGACTAGGGGATTGAACCCAACCTGCTGCCTAGGTATGAGCCCTATTCAGGAATCAAACCTTTGACCTTTCATTGTATGGGATAACACTCCAACCAACTGAGCCACACAGGCCAGGGTGACACATTAATAGTCTTGTTAATCAAGACTTACTTTAGGGTTGTAGTGAATTCAATATATACAACACACTTAGAATAGTACCTAGAACATGGTCAAGCACCCAGTATATGGTTAGCAGCTATTATTTGTTTTAATGTCAACATCATCATCAGATCCACTGGTACATTACAGGCTTTTTTTCTTCTTTTTTTTTCCAGATCACCCAAAATATTACTTTTCTTGTAGAACAGGAAATTGAGAAAGTCCTCGCAGAGTTATGCCCTTGGCTCTGCTACCTATGTGAAAATAGCTCTCAGAGTGGATTGAGGTAGAGAGCTGTGTGTTCTCAAATAGGAAAGGAATGAGAACTGAGCAGTCTGTTCCTTTGCCTCCCCAAATAATGAAAACAGGTTTTGTTATAGATTTCATAGTGAAAAAGTTCTACCCTTTCACTTCCTTATGTCTTTTATTGGCAATGCTGTCTGACCAAAAATGACCAAACCCTTATATTATAGCCCACTTGTTTCAAGAAATGTGACTTAGCAAAATGCCAGTCTAAGCACAAAATTCACAGTCTCTTATGGTTTGTTCTAATCAAACTTTGACCTACTGTGCCTTCAGACAATACTCAATTTTGAAGGCTTGATAGCATCAGATTTCAAACAGAGACAACAGTTGACAGTATTGCTGCAGCACTTGGTTTCTGCTTTGTGAGTGGAGCTTGAAGTGGAGTTTATGTATTGACATTTAGGAATGAACCAATTTGTGTTGAGCATTCACCATGTGTTACAGTCTCTGCTTATTGCTGCAAATACATCTTTTATTTAATCATCACATTCACACTGCGAGATAGGTCCTCATTTTAGATGAAAAACTAAGGGCAGAAAAGTTAAATAATTGTCTAAGTCCTACATTTCTTATGTGGCAGAGTCAAGTTTTAAAGCGAGGTTTCTAGGACTCCATGTATCTGTTTTAATTGTTTCTTAACTAATCTTGTATTAAATAGGTATGAATGATAATCAGAGATGCATAGGGCTTCTAAAAATTGTGTTCTTTCTCTCTTTTTCAAGTTAGATGATCAGAGTCTTGTTGGTGGGGATGACACCAGAACCTTTGCAGTATCAGTGTGTGTGTGATTTTGCTGCTTGCTTCCTCAGCTTCTTCAGGTCTTTATTCATATGCCATTTTCTCATTGAGAACTTTCTGGAACACTTTGTTGAAAATCATAGTCCCTCTTGTATATATACATATCCTATCCTGCTCAGATTTCCATATTCCATATGGGGCATTGCTAATGCTGATGTTTTTAAATTGAAAGGCTCTATCTACCTATTTTGAAAGCAGTCTTAGAGGTTTAGACTTGGGAAACCAAGATGGCCTATTAAGTCATTTTGTACCATCCCAATCATAGCTTCTTTCTTCCTTTAAAAGTAACCTCTACACTGATATATAGGTATCACAATTTGTTTACCCATTCACCCATTCATGGATACTGTACTTGTTTCTTGTTTGGGGGTATTTCAAATAAAGTTGCTATGAACACTTATGCTTTAATTTTTTTTTTTTTTTGGATCAGTACCCAGGCGTGGAATGTCTGTGTTTAATAAATTATTCTTTACCTGTGAGCCTGGGGTCGGGTATCTTCTACCAGAATTCATGAAACTGTGGCAGACTTAACTTCTTAGCTTGCAAATACGGTAGCAGTTCAGACTTTGTGTAGTCCTTGACACTAGGTTTTTGTATTTCCATATAAAATTTAGAACCATCCTGTCAATTTCTATGAGAAAGACTGTTGAAATTTGTATTGGGACTGCATGGAATATTTAGACCAATTTGGAGAGGATTGACATCTGAATACTATTGAGTCTTCGAATCAATGAACATGGGATATCTCTCTTATCTAGTTAGGTCTTCTTTAATTTTTATCAGCAGTGTTTTGTAGTTTTCAGTATGTATACAGCCCTTATACATATTTTATAAATTTACCCCTAAGTATTTCACATTTTTATGCCGTTTTACATAGTGTTTGAAAAAACAGTAGACTACTTTTTATTATTATTATTTTTTTTTATATCTTACTGATTTTTCACAGAGAGGAAGGGAGAGGGATAGAGAGCTAGAAACATCAGTGAGAGAGAAATATCGATCAGCTGCCTCCTGCACACCCCCTACTGGGGATGTGCCCTCAACCAAGGTACATGCCCTTGACCGGAATCGAACCTGGGACCCTTCAGTCCGCAGGCTAACACTCTATCCACTAAGCCAAACCAGTCAGGGAAAAACAGTAGACTACTTTTTAGAACAGTATTAGGTTCACATCCAAAGCTCTGGTTAGTGTGGCTCTAGTGGGTTATCGCATTGTACCTTACACCAAAAGGTGGTGGGTTTCATTGCTGGTCAGGGCACATACCTAGGTTGCTGGTTCAATCCCTGGCCTGGCACGTGTGGGAGGCAACTGATTGATGTTTTTCTCTCTCTTTCTTCTCCCTTCCTCTCTCTCTCTCTCTCAGAAAAAAACAAACAAACAAAAAACAGAAGAGTCCCATATACCCAGCCCACACACATGCACAGCCCCTCCTGTCAACATCTCAAACCAGAGTGGTATTTTTGTTACAACAGAACCTACAACCCAAAGTCCATAGTTTACTTTAGGGTTCACTTTTGGTGTTGCATATTCTGTGGTTTTTAATAAATGTATGATGACACTTATTCACCTTTACAGTATCTTTGACAGTATTTTCACTGCCTCTGTATTCTACCTATTCATCCCTCTCTCCTGACTAACTCCTGGCAACCACTGATCTTTTTAGTGTGTCTATAATTTTGCCTTCTCCAGAATGTCTTATAGTTCAAATAAGTAATATAGCTTTTCAGATCGGGTTCTTCACTTACTACTAGTAATATGCATTTAGGATTCCTTCATGACTTTTCACGGCTTGACTGCTCATTTCTTTTTAGCACTGTATAATATTTCATTGTATAATATTCATTTACTAAAGGATATCTTAGTTGCTTCCAAATTTTGGCAATTATAAATTGAGGTACTATAAATATCTGTGTTCAGGTTTTTGTGTAGATCTAAGTTTTCAACTCATTTAGGTAACTGTTTAGTTTTTTTGTTTGTCTTTTTAATATATTTTTATTGATTTTTTTTACAAAGAGGAAGGGAGAGGGACAGAATTAGAAACATCGATGAGAGAGAAACATCGATCAGCTGCCTACTGCACACTCCCCACTGGGGATATGCCCGCAACCAAGGTACATGCCCTTGACCGGAATGGAACCTGGGACCCTTGAGTCCGCAGGCCTATGCTCTATCCACTGAGCCAAACTGGTCAGGGCTAGTTTTTTGTTTTTTAATTATTATTATCTGAGCTGCCTGGAATCTGCCCTGCACAGGCTTAGTGTAGAGGTCAGTCAGAGATTTAGCCAGAATTTATAAACAGAAACTGGAGCTCCCCCTCCATGGCTCTCTCCTTTATAGGACTCTCCCCTTACTTTCCAGTTGTTAAAATTCCAAACTCTGTTCGCTGGTTCCTCAAGCCTATGAAATTGCAGGTTTCTATCTCAGTCTAGTCATCTACCTAGTGAAGCACAGACTTAGCAGGGGTGGGCAAACTTTTTGACTCGAGGGCCACAATGGGTTCTTGAACCGGAGGGCCGGAACAAAAACATGGATAGAGTGTTTGTGTGAACTAATATAAATTCAAAGTAAGCATCATTACATAAAAGGGTACGGTCTTTTTTTCTTTTTTTAGTTTTATTCATTTCAAACGGCAGGATCCGGCCCGCGGGCCGTAGTTTGCCCACGGCTGGACTAGGGCCTTCCCTCAGTCAGAAAACCATAGAATTGGGAAACTCATCAGTGCTTTTGTCTTTTTTCATCTGGCAACACCCTTTCACAATCTGCTTGCTTTCAGTTGCTCTCCAGTGCCTTCAGATAATTGCTTTTATTTATTTATTTTAATCCTCACCTGAGGCGGGGGAGGGTGGGGTGGGGAGCAGGGAGGAGAGAGGAGAGAGAAACATCAATGTAAAGGTCATATGACTTATTTGTCTTTATGTCATTGAGCTGTGAAAGTTCATGAA
This sequence comes from Myotis nattereri, assembly GCF_964212035.1. Classification (NCBI taxonomy): domain Eukaryota; kingdom Metazoa; phylum Chordata; class Mammalia; order Chiroptera; family Vespertilionidae; genus Myotis; species Myotis nattereri. The sequence goes on from NC_138075.1 coordinate 156,487,244, forward strand.
AGTTCTTTGTGTATTCTGGTCACCAGTCCTTTATTATATACTAGAGGCCCAGTGCACAAAATTCATGCATGGGGCGGGGGGATGGGGTATCCCTCAGCCCAGCCTGCACCCTCTCCAATCCTGGACCCCTTGGAGGATTCCGGTGCTGGATTGGGCCTAAACTGGCAGTTGGACATCTCTCTCGCAATCCTAACCACTGACTCCTAACCGCTCACCTGCCTGATTGCCCCTAACCCCTCTGCCTGTCTGCTTGATCACCCCTGACCCCTCTGCCTGCCTGCCTGCCTGATCGTCCCTAACCCCTCTGCCTGACTGTCTGATGCCCCTAACTGCTCCACTGTCGGCCTGATCGCCCCTAACCACCTCTGTCTTGGCCCCACCACCATGGCTTCATCCGGAAGGTCATCTGGAAGATACCCGGTCTAATTAGCATATTACCCTTTTATTAGTATGGATGTGTTTTACAGATATTTTCTCTTAGCTTGTGTTTTTTTATATATATATTTTTATTGATTTCAGAGAGGAAAGGAGGAGATAGAAAGAAACATCAATGATGAGAGAGAACCAACAATCGGACGCCTCCTGCATGCCCCCCACTAGGGCTTGAGCCCGCAACCCGGGTATACGCCCTTGACCAGAATCAAACCCTGGACCCTTCAGTCCACAGGCTGACGGTCTATCCCAGCCGTGGGCAAACTATGGCCCGTGGGCCGGATCTGGCCCGTTTGAAATGAATAAAACTAAAAAAAAAAAAAAAAAGACCATACCCTTTTATGTAATGATGTTTACTTTGAATTTATATTAGTTCACACAAACACTCCATCCATGCTTTTGTTCCAGCCCTCCGGTCCAGTTATAAGAACCCATTGTGGCCTTCGAGTCAAAAAGTTTGCCCACCCCTGGTATCCACTGAGCCAAACCAGCTAGGGCTTAGCTTGTGTTTTGTGTTGTCATTTTATTAATAAGTTCTTTCAAGGAACAGATATTCTTAATTTTGAGAAATTTTATTTTTTATGATTTTTTAATGATTTTTGTGACCTATGAAATACTTACCTAACCCAAGTTTACAAAGGCTTTCTCATGTTTCCTTGTAGAAGTTTTATAGTTTTAGATTTTACATTTAGTCTATGACCCATTTTGAATTCATTTTTGTGTATGATGTACGAATAGTTTGAGGTTCCTTTTTGTGTGCATATGGATAACCAATTAATTGTTGTCTGCACCATTTGTCGAAAAGTAATTCCTGGTCTATTGAATTGCCTTGGATCCTTTATTGAAAATCAATTGGCCGAATATGCATGGAGAGATTGTCTTTGATAAGTTATTTCTCTATTACTATGGGAGAATTACAGTAGCGACACAGGTAGACTCCTATATTTGGTAAGGTTGTTTGGAAGGAGCTCCCAACTAATGACTTCTGAGTAAAATGTGATTCAGAGGGATGAGTGGAGTGAAGTTAGTAGGGAGTGAGAGGCAGAAGTTTAAAGAGAGTGGAGAAGGTATGAAAGAGTGGTTCAGAAAGTAGCAAAGCAAGCAGGCTAGAAAGACAGTGAGATTATTGAGCTGTACTGAGAGCCTAGTTGGAGATTGGCAATAATATCCACCAGATGGTGTGTTTCACTTTAGTAGTGTCTAACATTGTTTGGAAACAGGCATGGAATGTGGCAATTGGATTCATCCAGATTTAGGGTTTTTCATTCATGAGTGGAAGAGAAATAGAAAGGTTGGTCAGTAAAGGTATTTGTCTTGAATGGGCAATACTTTCACTTAATTAAAAAATCAATATAAAAAACTATGCATTAAGGAAGTTCCTCCCAGGTCTTTGCCTTTCCATTTTGTTCACTTCTATTCCCTATAGATCAGCGGTTCTCAGGGGTCACCTAAGACCATCGGAAAACACACATATAACTACATATTGTTTTTGTGATTAATCACTATGCTTTAATTATGTTCAATTTGTAACAATGAAAATACATCCTGCATATCAGATATTTACATTACAATTCATAACAGCAGCCAAAATTACAGTTATGAAGGAGCAACGAAAATAATTTTATGGTTGGGGGTCACCACAACATGAGGAACTGTATTAAAGGGTCGCGGCATTAGGAAGGTTGAGAACCATTGCTATAGATGCTCACTTTTATGTTTCTCTTTGAATTGTTTATTAATGCATATACAAGCAACCACAATTATATCTTGTCTTTCCCCATTTCCTACACAAAATGCAGCATGCCGTGTACACTGTTCTGCACTTTGTTTTTTTGTGTTTTTTTTTTAGTCCGAAAGCACTGTGGGAGTCTGTCTCCATTCCAGAAATGACTTTTGTTTTTTCTTTTTAATATACTACTTTAATTGATTTCAGAGAGGAAGGGAGAGGGAGAGAAACATCAGTGATGAGAGAGAATCATCAATTGGCTGCCTCCTGCACGCCCCCTACTGGGGATCAAGTCTGCAACCCAGGCATGTGCCCTTGACGGGAATCGAACCAGGGACTCTTCAGTCCATAGGCCTAAACTCTATTCACTGAGCCAAACCAGCTAGGGCTGCACTTTGTTTTTTAAATTTTACTTAACAGTTTATTGTATTGATTTTAGGATATTGATCTATTAGTTAGTGGTTAAGAACTTTTGAGAGTCATCTTAGTGATGGATTTACCAAAATATTAATAGTTTTATTTGGGATATAAAATAATTTAAAATGCTTTCCTTTACTTTTTAAGTTCCTTCAGTATGCGTCTGTTACTTTCATTATTAGTTAATTTAAGAGATTTAACTTAGTTCTTTGAATGGATGTCTACTCTGCTGCCTAAACACTGAGATGTTCAGTAAATAAAATAGGCAGGCGTGTGCTTTCATGGCACTTGCATTCTAGTGTAGGCCGGTAGTCACCAAATAAGAAAATAGGAAATGATAATATGTGTTATGTATGCAGAGAATTAAAATAAGGAGGTATGATCATGACTTACCATGGGATTTCAGGGAAGCCTCCACCAAGAGGGAACATTTAGTTTGATGTCAGTGATAACAAAGAGCAGATCATGATTCGGGAAGAGGAGTGTGGGACACAGAGGAGTGAGCTGGTGCCAAAGCTCTAAAATAAGATTACACTTGATGTTTTCAAGAAACAAAAATATGTCTAGAACCTTCTGAGAGGGAGAGTAGTATAAGATGAAGCAGGGGTCAGTTCTTATCTGGTAATCAGGGAGAAGAATGAGGATTTTAAGTGCAATGGGAAACCATTGATAAGTTTTAAGTTATTAGAAAGAAAACAGATTTATAGAAAAGGCTGAGTTGACATGACAGATGGATAGAAAGGGAACCTAGAAAGCCCAGTTTAAGGCAAGTTTCAAGAAAAACTGCAGTGTTAAATGCATCAGGTGGGTGCTTAGATTGAGGACCAAAAAGAGGCTTATTAATTTGTTTTTATGATGTACTCTAAATGTAACCCACTTGAAATGTAACTCTGAATTTAAAAGATAAATTTTAGACCAATATACACTTTAAATTCCAAACTGAAGAAAGCAGTTTTTGAAGATGTGATTTCAAGTATTCATTTAGAAACTATTTTGTATTTTAGAGTAAGGAATTAGTACTTAGTTGCTCACTTCTAGAATTATTAGGATGATGCTTCAGGAAATCTAGTGTTTAAATTGGAGCTCAAAAACAAAATTTCCTGCCCAGTTGGTGTGTCTCAGTGGTTAAGCATTAACCCATGAACCAGGAGGTCACATTTCAATTCCTGGTCAGGGCTCAATCTCCAGTAGGCAGTGTACAGGAGGCAGCCAATCGATGATTCTCTCTCTCATCATTGATGTTCCTGCCTCTCTCCCTCTCCTTTCCACTCTATGAAATCAATTAAAAACATAAAAGAAAAAAATGGAAAAACACACACACAAAAAAACAAGTATTTCCTGACTCATTTAAAAATCACAGTCAGCAGAAAGAAACAGTTTGCTCTAAGAATTTGTCTTCTTTACTGCTACATGTTGAATAGACACATAACTTTGAACTCACTCTAAATAGGAAATAATAAAACTCTAATCTTAAGAATGGGTGATTGGGTCCTTTTTGTAGTCTATAACTCCTCTAATACTGATATTCTTATCAGAATTGTTGTGCTTTGGAACTACTACTGTATATAAAAAACCAGTTCTGACTTTTTCAGGGAGAATATCCTTTAAAAAGAATCTTCAGATCCCTCAGCATATATTCTTTAGATTTTTACTTCTAATGTAATTCTCTGCTGCTCTCATACTTATTTTTATTTTGTTCTTTTCTCTTTTCCACTGGTCAGTTTGAATACATTTCTTTACAGGGTATTGCCTAATTGAAAATAACTTTCTGGTGGTTCATTATAAATTTAATTTTCATAATGTAAATTTCATTTTTCTATTGCTTTCCATTAGAGAATTAGAAATTCACTGCTAGTGAGAAATGGGGTTCTTTTGTTGAAGAAGAATCAGTATGGTAACTAGTTAAGCCATCAATTAAACTCTTCTCACTTGAAAGTTTTAGCCTTTACCTAAGAGAACTTGACACATTTCTGCTTCCTTCTCTTTTTCTCTGACTGTTTCATGGACCTCTCAACAACCCTTCCCCCACCCCACTCCCACCAAAGACTTTACACACTTGCTGACAGTTTCCTGCTTGTGGCTCCTTTGTTCTTGATCCCCTCTTCCTCTACACCCCCCATATTTAAGTTGCTGAAAGAATATATTCTAGGCATCACCTTTCTTGAAGCTCAGAGTCTCATGTAAAACAAATTGGTTTCCTTTATAATCATGAAGTTCTTGTACTGCTTTTAAAAGCACAATTTCCATAACTTAGATTGTATGTATCTGTGATAGAAATTATCTGCTTCTGTATAAGGAAAGACAAAAAGGCAGTTTTCTTCGGTTCTAGGCATAAGGAATTATTTGTTTTTGACAGAGATTAAAAATAGTAATACATTGAGGTCATTGAATGTTTGTTCTTAAACTTTATCAGTTCACATTTCTATCTTACAATATAAAAATGAAAGATTAAAGTACATATGTGTAACTTTAAGTCTCGTATTGTGATTTCTTGTGGTAGAGTTTTTACTTCAAACAAAGGAACTATAATAGTAATTATGGTTGTTTTGTTATTGAGATCCATGTGTTAATCATAGACTGTTAATTATTGCTGGAACCAAAAGCATTCTTATAGAAATACTTACTGGTTTAAAGAAATACTTGCTGGTTAAAAGAAAAAGATAAATTTTCTCTGAATCTAAGTTAATTACAAATAACTATTCTATTTTGACATTATCATGATGGGCAAAGAATTGGATAAAAATACATATGTTTAATTAATAAAATCTTAGGTTCTTCTACTCAGTATGCAAATTTAGATTAAGAAATATTCTTGATAAATTATCTAAATATTTCTAATTTTGTTCATCACTTAGAAAAACATAGTTTGTTTTTTAGACAGATGGTATATAGTTTGAACCCATATTTCTTGAGTTTAGTTATTTCAAAACTATAAATTTTATCAAGAAACTTTTCAGATATAAAATTAAATGAATTAGGTTTAAAGTGATACAAATTGTATTTTATTGTTTATATTAAAGAAAAGGCAGTGAAAGTCCCATAAAGTTCTGGCTTTCCTTTTCTGAGGTGTTTTTTTTTTACTGCAAAGGTTTACACTAATCAGTAGAGGGCACTGTTGTAACACGATAGTAGTGTTTTATTGCTTCACTAACTCCCCCATCTGCCTTTGCAGTTTGGGAAGTGTTTTTAAAAGCAATGTTCTCTGTGTAATTAAAATCAGTTCCATGTATAATTAGCAATGGAGACTTATTCTTTGTGGCTGAGTTTAGGATGGTGTTATTTTTTTTTTTTTTTTACTCTGTATTGTTCTATAGCCAATGCCAAAATTGTCGCCTATTAAAATAAAGAAAGTTGTATTGTGGTTTATCAGCACTAAGCAATATTGAAGATGGAAATACATAAAATTGCAGTATATTTCATTCAGGTACTCTGAGCAAATTATTACAATAAGGAACGTTTAAAATTCCTGGTTCTATCTTGAGAAATAGCAGAGTTAATGTGCCATAGTAATAATACTAGTGTTCAGGTGCCTTGAATAATAATAGAGGACAACCAATTCTTTCAGGGTTTTAAAAAATGAATCAGCATTAGTACACTGCTTTAAAAACCCATTGATCTACTTAGCAGATTCTTTATATAATTTCTTTTTTATGCTTTCTTAAAATCATGCAGTATTGATATAGATTCTAACTACTAAAATAGTGAATATTAAAGCACAATTAAAGTTATACCCCTCTTAAAAAGGAACGTGAATGTCATATAAAACAACAGTAAACGTGCATTCATTGCCTGGCTACCTTGGGAAGTGTCTGGGGGCAGAGTTTAGAGATGTGATTCATAAAGATATGATTTATCCATAAACCCCAAAGTTTCTGTAAGTAGTTTAAAAATAAACAAATCTTATTTCAAATCAAATTATAGATTATTAGCTATAAAATTTTCAGGAAATTAAAGAAATTTAAGCATCTTTGAAGTTAATTTCATTCCATGCTTTAATATTTATAAAAAAGTATTTGAGAAGTAGGAATCTTTATGATTTATTTTTAATCTTTAATTGGTAGCCACGTGAAATTAGGGGGTTAGGTAGCATTTTCTTTAAAAAGTTATTTTTTTTACTTTATGAAATAGTCTAGGTAAGGGTTGAAATTGAGTTGATCTCAAAACAGGCCTTTATTTTATTTTATTTTATTTTTAATATATTTTATTGATTTTTTACAGAGAGGAAGGAAGAGGGATAGAGAGTTAGAAACATCGATGAGAGAGAAACATCGACCAGCTGCCTCCTGCACACTCCCAACTGGGGATGTGCCCGCAACCAAGGTGCATGCCCTTGACCGGAATCGAACCTGGGACCCTTCAGTCCGCAGGCTGACGCTCTATCCACTGAGCCAAACCGGTTAGGGCAAAACAGGCCTTTATTTTAAAAGGTGGAGAAGGGCTTACATTGGCTTACTTTGTATATATCACAGACTTTGAAAAGCAGAATAGGTAATTTAATGTTGACTTAGCTATTACTTTCACAATGAAAATGTAAAATTTGAGAGAGGAGTAAGATTATTGAGGAAAGCTACCATGTAAAATTCTTTTAAACATTTAGAAATATCTTCTATGTATTAGTCAATGTAGGTGTAATTTTAGTGGAATTGGAATAAAGCATGAGCTGAAAATTTAAATGCACCTAAGAAAACCCTCTCCGTCATTTTTTTTCTAAGTTGCTCTGATGTTATAGATGTCTCCAAAGGAAGACATTGTAGTATTCTCCCCTTCCTCACTCTAATCCTACAATCCTCTGTGCTTAGGATATGTCATGTGGCCAGGGGTTTTGAAAAAGCAGTGAAATAACAGAATAATATAGAAACTGCACTTATTTCAAAACTAAAAATATGGTAGGTTGATTAGGAAAGTAACTTAATGCTATTTATCCACAGATATAAAACTACTGTTTTCTTGGTTCTTATTAGCAAAGTGAGAAGTAAACAAGTTTTCATTTTGGTGAAGTATTTGTATTTAATACTTAAAAGTTCCCCTATATCATTTTGGTAATGATTATTGCTGTGTTTTCCCCGAGAGGCCATCACAGGTTTTAGTCTTAACCATTTGTATTCAGCAAGGTCAAGATAAGTTTTATCTCTTCAGATAAGTCAAGTGCATTAGGATCGATAAGTAATAGTAAAATGCACTAAAAATATTATTGCAGAGCTTTTAATGAATTTTTAAAGCTTTGGACTTGTCATGTAAATGTACCTCTTATTGTTTTTATTTATTGTATGGAGCTCAAGAGTGCAATTAATTTTACAGACATTTTAAAGAAAAGACACGGACAGATTAAAGTAATGTTTTTAGAAATCTTTAATTGCTTTAGATTTAAACCTGTACTGACTAAATTTTAGAGGCTAATTTTGTTTAAAGAAAAAAAAATACAAATAAATATTGTAAGGCATTTATAAATTACAAGTGTAGCTTCAGTTTCTTGTTAAAGTAATCATTTTTATGAAGTTATATATATCTCACCCATGGTATTTCCTGCATAAATCAGATGTCTGCTTCCTTAGTTGGGGAACAGTGGTTATCAAGAGATGGTGGTATTTCATTATTTTATTAATTTCTCTTCTAATCTAAACATATAACGAAACTATATGTTTAAAGACAAAAAGGATTTTTTTTTTTTACTTTTTACGCAGAAGAATACTTTTAATGGCTTATATTTACGAATATACTAGAAAACATAAACTCTAAAATGATTATGCTTTTTAAAATTTTTCAGTTAATTTTTTGTGGGAAACATGACCACAACATTAGAAGAAACATTAATTAGTTCAATCAATTAAATTAATTGAATTAATATTTCTAGGTGCAGATTACATGAAAAGCTTTCCACAGGTTAATTATCTACAAATACCACATAATTGTTCACAAAACATATACTAAGAAATTATGTATTGAAGTAAAATTCTTTTCCTGCTTGAGCATTGCAATGAAACAGAAAGCCTTTCTAAACTTTATAGGCTTGCAGTTTGGAATTATGCTGTGCTTGCTGATGTTTATGTTTCTTACTTATCCAAAATTTGCTGTTTTTCCTTTGATGCTCATTTTACAAGTTTTTAGGTTTCATACCTGTGGACTTTGATATCAGTTTGTTGTTTTTTCTTATTTTAAATGAAGTTTGTGTATCTTACCTGTTAATTGACATAAGAAGATCAAAACCAGTTTTGATGTTTATTTTAGGTATTATTTTTCAGTCATTATTTGTATGGTGGTAAGTAATATATGCTCCTTTGCTGTCATAATTGTCCCTTGTTTTTTCCCCCCTCTATGTATTTCATACATTGTTTATTTATTTAACCATTTAAATTGAAGGTAATATAAACATCTGGCACCGTTTCTGGAAAGTGTAACCACTTTCTTTGAAAGCTCCTATAAATGATTGTCTTTAACCTTACCTTTATTAATCTTTATAATATGGTGTACATTCCCACCTACTTATCCATTCCTCTCTCTGCCTAAAGAATGACAATTTTCCTCAACATTAGGTTGATTTATTTTATTGTTGGATTAGATAGATTATGCTATAACAAAGAGCACATTAAAAGGTATGGAGGAAAGTCTGGAAAATGGCACTGAAAAGCAGACACTATTCTAGAGTGAGTAGGCATGAAGAGTGCTGCTAGCCTCCAGTTGAAAACAGTTTGAAATAGAAGTTGACTGTCTTTTCAAAAGTTATCTTTGTGTGGTGCTCTTAATGCAATATTAGGAAAATTAGAGCTTTAAAAATAGAACAATGGTCCTTTTAAAATATATCTAGTTTAGTGAATTTACCCCCTAAAATCTTTGGTGTCTAATTACTCAAAACAGAAACGAAAAAAAATCCTTATCTACTAAAGGAAAAGTACATTGCAGAAAGTGGCAAGTTATTACGTCTTTTTGTGGAGAACATTTTAATTCTACTTTATTCAAGAGGGCAAAAGAAAATGCAAACTTGGTTTCAAAAGCAAACACATTTTAAAATATTCATTTTTTTTCTTCATAGGACTGATTTTACTGCCAGAAAATAAACTCCAAACAAGTGATAGTAATATCAGATTACTATTAAGCTTAAAGCTTATATTTACAAAAAGAAAGTTTGTTTTCCTTCTTACATATGGTTTGTCTCTTCTGTATAATAAAGGGAGATAGATGCCTAATGACCAAAAGAAAAATGTTATGTATATATGTTAGTTTGTGCAGTGATTTTATAGTTTTCTTCATTCCTGACTACTATTTCCTACCATAAAGTAGGAAATTCTAATAGGAGGAAGATGAGACTGTAGTTTAAGATTAATTTCCTATATATAAAGTGGGTTTTAAAAAATTATTATTTTAAAAGATTGTTAGCTAAAAACAGTACTTGAGCTTCATATTTAGGAGTTTCCATACTTCTAACTGTGGACCTTAAATTTTAAATTTAATTTAGAACTGTTTGAGGTATTTTATTTTTAATGAAATTGGCCATGTGCAAATATTTTAAAGTACAACTTGTTTTCTAAAAGTTTTCTGTTGGTTTTATAAGAATAACGTTTGAAAGAAAAACAAATTTATTATCACAGTAGCTATTGAAATGCTGTTATTAGAATTGGGTTTATTGTCCCCGTAGGAAAAACAGAAGTTTTTTTTTTTAATGTTGAAATTTCTTGCTCATTTCTTTAAGCTGTGTACCCAGTCATAGGTATTAATTATGTCACATTTTGTGTATTTCTTTTTAATTAGCTTATTTGAAAATATAAATGTACTGTCCTAAAAGTTGCAAAAGTCCTTTAGTTATTTTCTTTATCTTTGGGGTATAGTCAAAATCTTATTATTTACCGACATTTTCATCTATGCTTTAAATTTTCACCTCCCCAGATAGATTGCTTAAACTTGGGAGAGTGCATGATTCTTCCTACAGACCTTTTTCTTGTATTGGAAATAAGACAATGCTAAACCTATCACTTTTACTTAGGTTTGCTTCCTTTATCTTTAGCAAATCTAAATAAAACTGTCATCCTGATTTTCAAACCTCTTGAACTTTCTTTACCCAAACTGTTCACTTTCCAACCTGCTCACTACCTTTCTTTCTTTTCTTCTTTTTTTTTTTTTAATGGAGATTCTGCATCTGGTGTTTATTTCTCTTTCTTTTACATTTTTAATAATACTTTTACTTTATAACTTAATACTCCCTTTTTGTAACCACAAATTTAGATAAGTTGAGAATCTTACAGAAGGGGGAAAATTGTCAGTCTCTGAGAGTCTTTAGGTGTAATTAATTACTGATTTCAAAAAAAAAATTTTTTAAGATAGCCTGAATTTGTTACTTTGGAACTCATCAATAAGGATTTGAGGTATATTAGTGGTAAGGTTGTGGATACCTAGGAGGTATTTTTTCTTTCACATTTGAATGTATTTCTCTGTATTTTAAAAATGTTGACTAAAATACCTAGACATGTTTCTTAGCCCAGAATTGTCAACAGAAGTTTTTTTTTTTAATGTTGAAATTTCTTGCTCATTTCTTTAAGACACATAGAAAAATTATTGTAAAAAGTACCTGTTTGTTTAATTCATAAATATTTGGAATATGAATGAGAGTATTTTGAGATTATGGCATAATGTATTATTAGAATTTTCAAATACCCTTTTAATAAAACAAAAAATAGAAATACTTTTATCATTATCTTACATTAAGAGAATCTAAGAATTTTAGAGCTTAGTGACTTCTGAGATCACAACCTTTCTATTTACAAAATAAAGCTACTCAGGCCCATAGTGATGAGGTGGCTTGATCAAGGTATTAAAAGCTAGTTAGTGAAAGAGATAGGTAAAGATTTCTTGGTTCTTTTTAAGGACCATATGATTAATTGGTTCCTATCTCCCCTTCAATGCATATTAAACACCATATATGTTGTTTTGAGGAGGGATCAACTAGAGAGGTAGTTCCTATAGCAGTGATGGCAAACCTATGACACGCGTGTCAGAGGTGACACGAACTCATTTTTTTCGTTGAGTTTTCTTTGTTAAATGGCATTTATATATATAAAATAAATATCAAAAATATAAATCTTTGTTTTACTATGGTTGCAAATATCAAAAAATTTTTATATGTGACACGGCACCAGAGTTAAGTTAAGGTTTTTCAAAATGCTGATACGCCGAGCTCAAAAGGTTCGCCATTACTGTTCTATAGTGTAATAACAATTCTAATCTCAAATTCATTTGAGCTAATGTTTCTGTTATCTTACCTGTCACAGTTTCCTTTGAATGCCTTTTTTTGTACTTTTCAATTTGGCATTTATTCAATAGACATTTATGAGTACACTAGAGGCCCAGTGCACAAAATTCATGCACTGGGGGAGGGGAATGTCCCTCAGCCCAGCCTGTGCCCTCTCCAATCTGGGACCCCTTGGGGGATGTCTGACTGCCGGTGATCCCTGTGGGATTGGGCCTAAACCGGCAGTCGAACATCCCTCTCACAATCTGGGACTGCTGGCTCCCAACCGCTCGCCTGCTGCCTGCCTGATTGCCCCTAACCACTTCTGCCTGCCAGCCTGATCACCCTCTAAACACTCCCCTACCAGCCTGATTGACGCCTAACTGCTCCCCTGCCGGCCTGATCGCCCCCAACTGCCCTCCCCTGCTGGCCTGGTCCCCCCCAACTGCCCTCCCCTGCAGGCCTGGTCGCCTCCAACTGCCCTCCCCTGCTGGCCTGGTTACCGCTAGCTGCCCTCCCCTGCTGACCTGATCGCCCACAACTGCCCTCCCCTGCCGGCCATCTTGTGGCTGTGGGCGCTGCCATCTTTGAGGGTAGGGCAGCCAATTAGCATATTACCTCCTTATTGGCTGTGGGTGCTGCCATCTTTGGGGGAGGGACAGTCAATTAGCATATTCCCTCCTTATTGACTGTGGGCGCCGCCATCTCTATGACAGCGTGAGGGTCAATTAGCTTATTCCCTCTTTATTACATAGGATACTATGTGCCACTGGCATGTAAAATGATATCACAGATAGTGCCTGACTTCTTGTGCTATTAATTATTCAAAAGCATGATTTTAAAAATACTGCAAGATGGTCTTACCTGATTTGGCTCAGGGGATAGGGCTCTGGCCTGCGGACTGAAGGGTCCTGGGTTCAATTCCAATCAAGGGCACATGCCAGGTTTTCTCATTATTTTTTTTTTAAATATATTTTATTGATTTTCCACAGAGAGGAAGGGAGAGAGATAGAGTTAGAAACATCGATGAGAGAGAAACATCGATCAGCTGCCTCCTGCACATCCCCCACTGGGGACGTGCCCGCAACCCCAGGCACATGCCCTTGACCGGAATCGAACCCGGGACCTTTCAGTCTGCAGGCCGACGCTCTATCCACTGAGCCAAACTGGTTTCGGCTCTCTCTCATTGATGTTTCTTTCTCTTGCTCCCTCTCCCTTCCTCTCTGAAATTTAAAAAAAAAAAAAAAAGACTGCAAGATATATCATTATGTGATGTCCCCAGGAACAGATCTAGGCCTAATGCTTATATAATTTTGGGAGTCATCTTTTAATAAGTAAGGTAAAATAACAAAGCAGAGTCAAAGTCCTGGCAACAACTGAATGGATAAATATAGTGTGGAACACTATATAGCACTGAAAAAAAAATCCAACTACACACAATGTAGATAATCTCCCAAACTATAAACTCAAGTAAAAGAAGCTGGACGCACACAGTACTGCTTATGCTCTTATAAGACTGTGCTCTGACCTTGGGAGGGTGGGAATGACTGGGACAGGCATGAAAGAATGGTCTGCTGGTAATGTTCTCTCTCTTTTTTAAAAAAATTAATTATTTTTAATTCTTTATTGTTTAAAGTATTACATATGTCTCCATTCCCCCCCTTTGACCTCTCCCCAGCCACCACCACTCCCCCCCAGCACATGCCCTCACCCCTCTAGTGTCTGTGTCCGTTGGTTATGCTTATATGCATGCATACAAGTCCTTTGGTTGATCTCTTATATCCCCTACCCCCCCGCCCCCACCCTCCTCTGCCTTCCCTCTGAAGTTTGACAGTCGATTCGATGCTTCTCTGTCTCTGGATCTGTTTTTGCTCTTCAGTTTATGTGGTTCAGTATATTCCACAAATGAGTGAGATCATGTGATATTTATCTTTCTCCAGCTGGCTTATTTCGCTTAGCATAATGCTGTCCATGTCCATCCATGCTGTTGCGAATGGTAAGAGGTCTTTCTTTTTGACAGCAGCATAGTATTCCATTGTGTAGATGTAGCACAATATTTTAATCAACTCTGCTGTTGGCACTTAGGTTGTTTCCACATCTTAGCTAGTTTAAATTGTGCTGCTATGAACATAGGAGTGTGTATGTCCTTTCTAATTGGTGTTTCTGATTTCTTGGGATATATTCCTATAAGTGGAATTACTGGGTCAAATGGGAGTTCCGTTTTTAATTTTTTGAGGAAATGCCATACTATTCTCCACAGTGGCTGCACCAGTCTGCATTCCCACCAGCAGTGCATGAGGGTTACTTTTTCTCCACATCCTTGCCAGCTCTTGTCATTTGTCTATTTGTTGATCATAGCCATTCTGACAGGTGTGAGATGGTCCTCATTGTTGTTTTGATTTGCATCTTTTGGATGATTAGTGACTTTGAGCATGTTTTCATATGTCCCTTGACCTTCTGTATGTCCTCTTTCAAAAAGTGTCTATTTAGGTCCTTTGCCCATCTTTTGATTGGATTGTTTATCTTCCTTTTGTTAAGTTGTATGAGTTCCCTATAAATTTTGGAGACTAGTCCCTTATTAGATATAACTGGCAAATATGTTCTCCCATGCAGTGGGCTTTCTTGTTGTCTTGTTGTTGGTTTCTTTTGCTGCAGAAGCTTTTTATTTTGATGTAGTCCCTTTTGTTTATTTTCTTCTTAGTTTCCATTGTCCTAGGAGCTGTATCGGTAAAGATATTGCTATGACATATGTCTGATATTTTGCTGCTTATGGATTTCTTCTAAGATTTTTATGGTTTCCCATCTTATGTTTAAGTCCTTTATCCATTTTGAGTTCATTTTTGTGTATGGTGAAAGTTGGTGGTCTCGTTTCATTTTTTTGCATGTATCTGTCCAATTTTCCCAACACCATTTATTGTTCTCTTGATCTGAGTGTTTGCTTGTGAAAAATTATCGAGTTGTACACCTATATGTAGTTTATATTTATTACATTTTCATTTTAAAAGTCTTCAAAAATCAGGTATACAGCCTTAAAAGGGGATTGTGTCGAAGAACCCAAAGGCCATTTTGAACTTCATGGTAAACCCTCTTCTAGATACACCATAATAAATTCAACCAATGTGCTGTTTTTAGATATTTAGGGCTGATTCCAATATAGATATCTTTGTGAAGCTAAAAGTTAAAAAATATATAACTTTACAAAATCCTTAATTTGTCCACATTTGGGTTTTTCCCTTAACTATTGCTTCCAAAAATAGAATAATAAGGAACCTTTATTTTCTATTTTTTTCTCATCCTTTTTATTTTAAGAAGTTATACTTTGTATAAAATATCTTTACCAATTTTGAATATTAAATGATATGGAGATAACTGCATTGATTGCAAACTTGTCCATGAATAATTTTTTTTAATTAAATCTTTATTGTTTAGATTGTTACAATTGTTCCTCTTTTCCCCCCCATAGCTCCCCTCCACCTGGTTCCCACTCAACCCTCTCCCCTTACCCCTCCCCCCCACTGTCCTCATCCATTGGTGTACGATTTTTGTCCAGTCTCTTCCCGCACCCCCACATCCCTTCCCCCCCCAAGAATAGTCAGTCCACTCCCTTTCTATGCCCCTGATTCTATTATATTCACCAATTTATTCTGTTCATCAGATTATTTATTCACTTGATTTTTTTTAAAAATATATTTTATTGATTTTTTACAGAGAGAAAGGGAGAGAGATAGAGAGTTAGAAACATCGATCAGCTGCCTTCTGCACATCTCCTGCTGGGGATGTGCCCGCAACCGAGGTACATGCCCTTGACCGGAACCGAACCCGGGACCCTTCAGTCCGCAGGCCGACGCTCCATCCACTGAGCCAAACCGGTTTTGGCTATTCACTTGATTTTTAAATTCACTTGTTGATAGATGTGTATTTGTTGTTCATAATTTGTATCTTTACCTTTTTCTTCTTCTTCCTCTTCTTAAAGGATACCTTTCAGCATTTCATATAATACTGGTTTGGTGGTGATGAACTCCTTTAGCTATTTCTTATCTGTGAAGCTCTTTATCTGACCTTCAATTCTGAATGATAGCTTTGCTGGGTAAAGTAATCTTTGTTGTAGGTTCTTGCTATTCATCACTTTGAATATTTCTTGCTACTCCCTTCTGGCCTGCATAGTTTTTGTTGAGAAATCAGCTGACAGTCGTATGGGTACTCCCTTGTAGGTAACTGACTTTTTTTCTCTTTCTGCTTTTAAGATTCTCTCTTTGTCTTTTGCTCTTGGCATTTTAATTATGATGTGTTGGTGTGGTCCTCTTTGGATTCCTTTTGTTTGGGGTTCTCTGAGCTTCCTGGACTTGTAAGTCTATTTCTTTCACCAGGTAGGGGAAGTTTTCTGTCATTATTTCTTCAAATAGGTTTTCAATATCTTGCTCTCTCTCTTCTTCTGGCACCCCCATAATTCGGATGTTGGTACGCTTGAAGTTGTCCCAGAGGCTCCTTACACTATCTTCATATTTTTGGATTCTTTTTTCTTTTTGTTTTTCCGGTTGGGTGATTTTTGCTTCTTTGTATTTCAAAACTTTGACTTGATTCTTGCGATCCTGTAGTCTGCTGTTGGAACTCTGTATAATATTCTTTATTTCCGTTAGTGTATGCTTAATTTCTAGTTGGTCCTTGTTCATATCCTCGAGGGTCTTACTAGATTTCTTGAGGGTCTCACTAAATTTATTGGCGGTTTCTAGAAAATTCTTGAAAAACCTTATAAGTTTGGTTTTGAACTCTATATCCAGTAGTTTTCTTTCCTTCATTTCTGTCATTTGTAACCTGTTTCTTTGTCTCCGCATTTTTTATGCTTCCCTGTGTTGATAGAGTGGCTTTCTGTGCTAGGTGTCCTATAGGGCCCAGTGGCTCAGCCTCCCCAATTACCTGAGGTAGACACTCTTGGTGCACCCCTTTGTGGGCTTTGTGCACAGTCTTGTTGTAGTTAAGCCTTGATTGTTGTAGGTATCACTGGGAGGACTTGACCTCCAGGCCAGTTGGCAGTGAGAATCAACTGTGTCTACCGTGGGAGAACTTCTGTGCTGGAGACACCCTTCTGGGGCAAACTTGCTTTAGTGGGGCTTTGGTGCTCACAGAGTCTGCCCCCTGAGTGTGTCCCTTCTCTCTCCTTAGAGAGAATCTTGGATCTCTAAGGAGGTGCTAATTTAGCCTCTGCCTGAAGCTACCCAGCAGGAGCTATGGAGAGATCTGCAGATTCCTCCTCTTTTTTTGGGGTTTGGAGGTGCCCAGATGAGGCCCAGCTGTGAAGTAATGCAAGCTGCTGTGGGGACTTGGGCCTTCTTTTGGAAGTTCTGGGTCTCTCTGACCGCGCTGCAGTTTGTTAGGTAATTTTCAGATTGCAAAGGGCCAAGCCTTTCATATGCAAAAGCCTCTGTGCACAGTTCGGGTGGGGCGGGGTCTCAGGGAATCAACAGGGCGTAGCAAACAGCTATGGCTGATCCTCAGTCCTGCCCTAAGAGGCCCCGGGTCTCAGTGTCCTGGTAATCGCTGCAAGAACCTCTGAGAGAAAGTGCCCTCGAGTTCTGCTCACTGCCAGACAGTCCAGTTTCTCCCTGAATGAGTCTGGGTCCCCAGAGACTTGCCCAGAACTGAAGTTCAGAACCGTGGGGAGCTTGAGACTCCCTCCCGATTGAAAAAGACAACCTTGTCCTCAGTTTCCAGCCCTTTCCACGTGCGCCTTCGTACCTCTGCACTTTACTTCCGCACCTCCTCTGAGTCTCAGTTCGCTTTTCTCTTTCCTTCTAGTTGTAGAATTTCCACTCAGCCAGCCTTTCTGTGGTTCTGGATGATGTCCGTTTTGTCTTTTAGTTGTGTTTTTGAAGTGGTGTGCAAGGCGGTAATTTCCGGTGTTTACCTATATCGCCATCTTGGTTTCTCCGGTTTTTTGAATTATATACTATTAATGAAATGTGACTTTCCATTTCAAGTAGTAACATATTAATACATATTTTATTATATGTTTTATTTTTAAAAAATACGTTTTTATTGATTTTAGAGAGAGGGGAATAGGGAAGGATGGAGAGATAGAAATATCGATGAGAGAGGAACATTGATCAGCTGCCTCCTGCATGTCCCCCTACTGGGGATCACGCTCACAACCTGGGCACGTGTCCTGATTGGGAATTGAACCGCAGACCTCTTGGTTCATGAGTTAACACTCAACCACTGAGCCACACCAGCTGCAAATAGATGTATTATTTTATATAGTTTGCAACCAAAACTCCTTTAAGTATATATTAAGTTAAATTAGAATGCTCATCCTCATCTTTGTCATAAGATTAACAATAACAAGAAACTTTTATTTGGAAAATGGCAGTTATTATTTTAGATGATATTTAGAACTGCATTATATTAATAAGCCCCAAAGTGGACTCCAAAAAGAATTACAAAATGTAACTACAGGCTTTTGGTAAGAAAATTCAGCAACATTAGAAATAATGGGAGATGTTTAGTTTTCTTCTTCCACCTATTAGGTAACTCACTTTGTCCATAATTATTTATTTTTCTGCCCTCATGTGTTGCTTTTAAAATATTGCTTTGGTTTTGTTTCTTAGTCTTATAAATCTATATTATTAATAATACATGTAATGAAAAATACATACTTGGATTTTTAAAATTTCATTCCTTAGATTTTTGGGAAAATAAAATCTCAATTTATTAGAGTGCCTTCATTTGAAACATTTTTGCACATTCGAAAACAAAAAAAATATTTTCTAGTTAATGTGATCCTCTGTCATGAAATTTAATAATATATTAGGTTAGGTGATGGTCTGGAGAGAATTAGTGCATGTGAGAAATAAAAAAGATACAGTTATTGTGACCAGTACTCCATGCCCTATAAAACAATGCTTACGAATATTTAAGATAACAGAAGATGAGAGTAACAGAAGCTATATCTGAATTTTCTTGTATTGTCCCCACTGTCAGATTGCATGATAGGTATCATCTTGCTACCATTGTTTCTTTTGAGGGTAATATCCTATAAATGCATTCATAGTCCTAGAATAATCTATTAGACAAAGAATAAGTTGTTTCTTCTCGTGCTTTAAATCCCTCAGCGATGTTCACTTTCTGAGTGGTTTCTATTCTGATCACCAAGTTTATCCGAATCAGCTCCTTACTATTCATCACTAGAATATTTACATTGTAATTTGGCAAACATTATTTATGATGATGAATACTATAGAGTCTTTAACATTTAAATGACATAACCTATTAATATTAACAACTAAATTTCTGCAAATCCAGCATATCAGTGATCAGAGGGACAAAGAGGTAAATTAAGGAGAAATTATTTGCCCTACCAAAGGATTCCCTTAAAAAGTTAGCTCATTCGGTTTTCCTACCAGGTGTTGTAATACTCTGGTGTATCTTAAGAGTCATCAGTTATATATTAATATGCTGGATCGCTAACCTTCAAAAGCTGCCTTTAATTAATGCCTCCACATCAGCAGTAGCAAAATTCCAGAATTCCCTTTAAAAGAACCATCCTATATAATAAAAGAGAAACATGTAAATTGACCGTCCATCCACTGCACTCACCAGCCAATCAGGAGTGAGTATGCAAATTAACCCGATGAAGATGGCGGGTTAATTTGCATACACAGGCGCCAGGCGGAGAGCAGAGTGGCTTGGGGAAATTGGCTCCCCACGCCGCCAGACAGAGCAGAGAGGGAGAGCTGGCGGCTTGGAGGACTTGCCAGAGTGGGAGGCCATGGGACGGAGACAGAGCAGGGAGGGAAAACCAAGATCGCGGGGAGCACCAGGAATTCTGGGAATAGTAGTTTTGGTGGCAGCCCCAAGTCCAGAGCGCAGGGAGCACCAGGAATGCTGGGAATCATAGTTCTGGTGGCAGATGGCTCTCCTAGACCCGTGGTTGGCAAACCGCGGCTCACGAGCCACGTGAGGCTCTTTGGCCCCTTCAGCGTGGCTCTTCCACAAATACTATGTGTGGACACGCACGTACAGTGCGATTGAAACTTCATGGCCCATGCGCAGAAGTCGGTATTTTGTGGAAGAGCCGGTATTTTGTGGAAGAGCCACACTAATGGGGCCAAAGAGCTGCATGTGGCTCGCGAGCCGCAATTTGC
This sequence comes from Myotis nattereri, assembly GCF_964212035.1. Taxonomy (NCBI): domain Eukaryota; kingdom Metazoa; phylum Chordata; class Mammalia; order Chiroptera; family Vespertilionidae; genus Myotis; species Myotis nattereri. The sequence continues at coordinate 156,507,174 of NC_138075.1, forward strand.
CGAGCTGCAGTTTGCCGACCACTGTCCTAGACACTAGAGCAGTGATGGCGAACCTTTTGAGCTCGGCGTGTCAGCATTTTGAAAAACCCTAACTTAACTCTGGTGCCATGTCATAAAAATTTTTGGTATTTGCAACCATGGTAAAACAAAGACATATTTTTTGATATTTATTTTATATATCTAAATGCCATTTAACAAAGAAAACTCAACCAAAAAATGAGTTCGCATGTCACCTCTGACACGTGTGTCATAGGTTCACCATCACTGCACTAGAGCATAGTTAGCTTGAAGCAGGTTACTGTTGCGGTGGGGGATGGAGGAAAAGCAAAGGTGAGAGACATAAGTAAAATCAGAATGTCTAGGAAAAATTAAAGGGAAGATATCCTAAAACTTCCAGGAAATCTCCACCAATGAAGCAAAGAAAAAAAAAATGTTGCTATTATTCTGTGAGCAACAAACCAAACTGAGTCGGGGTCTCAGACAATTCGCTCATATGATTGCAAAGACAGACAGAAACTCCTGGATTGGAGAGGGCTCCCCTGAGGGCTCCCAGATTGGAGAGGGTGCAGGTCAGGCTGAGGGACCCCCACTATCCCCAGTGCATGAATATCGTGCACTGGGCCTCTAGCATGTTATAAAATAGGGTGATCTAATTAAATTAGGGAGGAGATAAACAAAAGACTTTTTGTGTCTCAAACACAAAAAATGGACAGCAAGTTTAGTACAAAATTTAGCAACACAGCATGAACTTTATAGGTAATTTGTTTTCTTATATCAGATATGTTTATATGTTTGACAAATATAGCAAGACACCCTTAATTTCTAGAAAGCCCCTCAAAATGTGATCAAGTAATAATTGTGTGTTGACGTATGACAAGATTATCCTAGAAGGAAGCATTTTAGTGTCAAAATGTCAATGATGCAGTAGACAGAGCTCTTACAGGAGAGCCTTAAGGCTTGAGTTCTAGTTTCAACTGGAAATCTAATTTATTGTGTAACTTTCGATGTTATTTTCTCTGCCTAGTTGACTCATTTTTTTAAATTACGAAACTGCATTGTGTGATTCTTAAGTAGAGATATTACTAGAGACTGTTAATGTAAGATGTTAATCAGCTTACATTTGGGCTGTTTGTATAAATTCACAGGTGTGTCATGGGATGAATAATGTAAAGAAGTAGTAAGTTCAGTTGAACAGATATTGATTGGGATTCCACAGTAAATCAAGCTGGTTGGATTTATCCACAAGTTTTCTCGAACACAGCTATATTATATTTTTTGCTGATCTCACCAAAATCCTATATAATAAAAGGCTAATATGCAAATTATCTCTTCGGGAATTCGACTGCTTGCTATGACATGCACTGACCACCAGGGGGTGGTGAGGAATGAAGAAAGGTCCCGATCAGCCCTGATTGCAGGCAAGGCCCAGGGACACTACCCATGCATGAATTTCGTGCACCGCGCCTCTGGTAGAGGTATAATTTTGGTTCATTCACACTGCACAGCTATTGTGTTGGCTTTTGTCGTGTGTGTGTGTTTGTGTGTGTGTGTGTGTGTGTGAGAGAGAGAGACAATCTAAGAGAAAAGAGGTCAGTGTCCCTAACTCAGTAGTCAGGTACTTCATGTTTTAAAAATTCTTGCAGCACACTGATTGAAAATCACTGCTAAAGTTATGGCATTATATTTTTTACTGGATTATAGGGAAACAATTAGAAAGGTAAAGGTTTTTTATTCTTATTCACATTTTGGAAAGTTATATGTAATTTGTGACATTGTGCTTATTGGAGAATATCAAAGAAAGATTGATTTTAGTATGTAATTTGGAAGTTTGGTCAATTCAACACATACATGGCTCATTTACGATATATCAGTTCTGGGCATACATATACTCCACAGTCCTTGCCTCTAAGAAGCTCACAGTGTCAAGATAGGATCTTAGAGGCCATCTAGTCCATCAATTTCATTTTATTGTGGTGGAAATAATATTAAGAGTATGAGAAAAGGAATCTTCAGAAGCAAGCAATAAGAGCAAGAAGTTTGGTCTTTAGAAAAAGAACGTGTTACAATTATTTCTAAAGGATGGTGGAAGGCCTTGGAGAGGATTTAGGGAGATAACATTGTAACCACAGGAAAAGGCACATAGATTTGATGGATGAACATGCACAGAGATAGATTTTGACTCAGTACAAGGAAGAATTCTCTGACTATCACAGATGTCTAAAGATGTGGTTGTTCGTGTAAGAAGGTGGTACAAGTGGTGAGATTCAAGCATTGCCCAAGTGATCACTTCATGAATTTCTTAAAAAAAAATTAATAACTAGTTTAATACAGTGAATGATTTTTGTATTACTTTTTACTTTGAAATAATTACAGACTTAGAGAAAAGCTGCAGAATAGCATAGCCTTGGCCAGGTGACTTGGTTAATTGGAATGTCATCCTATACACCAAAAGGTTGCGGGTTTGATTCCCTGTCAGAGCACATACCTTGGTTGCAGGTTCAATCCCTGGTTGGGGCGTGAACAGAAGGCAGCCATTGATGTTTCTTTCCCCCTTCCTTTCTCTCTCTTCCACTAAAAAATCAATAAAAACATATCCACAGGTGAGGATAAAAAAAAAAATAGCAAAAAGAATTCCCATATATTCTTCATCTGGATTCCTCAAACATTAACATCTTACCTAATTTGCTTATCCTTCTATTTCTGTATATATGCATGCTTTTTTTGTTGTTGTTGTTTTTCTAAACTATTTGAAGGTAAATTGTGGACAAGATGCACCTTTCTCCTTGAATATTTGTGTTTATTTTCTATTATCAAGTTTCTCATACATAACCACAGTTCTGTTATCAAAATCAGGAAATTAACATTGATATAATAATATGTAATCTACATCCCATATTCAAATTATATTAGTTGTCACAATAATACCCTCTGTAGCAAAAGGAAACTTAAAATGTGGCTTGTCCAGTATTCAGTGAGGACTCACTTGTGGCATGTAGTTGTCAGTTTTCTTTAGTTTTTAAATCTAGAACTGTTCTTCAGTCTGTTTGCCTGCCATGGTCTTGTCATTTAATTGAAAAGAACAAGCTAGCTATTTTGTAATGCCCCTTAACTTAGGTTTGTCTTTATATTTCCTCATGAGATGCAGGTTATGTATTTTGGTCCAGAATCCCATAAAAGAGGGGTCATGTGATTCTAGTGCATCATGTGAAGAGTCCCATGATGTTGAGGTCATTAATTTTACTTGGTCAAGGAGGTGTCTGCCAGGTTTCTCCACTGTAAGTTACTATTTTCTTCTTTGTCATTGATACCTATCATATGGGGAGATGCTTTGAGATTATGTAAATATTCTGTTTCTTATCCAGTTTTACCCACCAGTGTTAAGCATCCATTGATGATCTTTACTTGGATGAGTTAATATTATAGTTGCTGGATGGCAAAACTCTGACCTACATTTATTGGTTGGCATTTCACTCTAAGGGAGAGTTTTCTTTCTTTCCCACTTACTTATTCATGTATTTATAGCAGTATACACTTGGGATTTTAATTTTGGTCAGTGTATTATACTCCATTACTTGTCGTTATTTATTTTGTTACTTAAATTGTCCCTGATTTGAACTGTGGGAGCCCCTTGAGCTGCCTCTAGTGTTCTTTGACATGTTTGGATCCTTCTTGGATCAATCACTTCCTTATTTTATGGCTCAGCAAGGTGATCCAATCTATTCTTCTACTTCCCAGCTCCAGTTCTGGAAGCAGCCATTTCTCCAAAGAGCCTTGGCTCCTTTTGTTAAAGAATGGAATTTAGAATATAGGATCTGGGCACTAGAATTGATCATTGTCCTTGATTTTAGGTGCTCTTGGCAGATGGCTAAGAAATACGTTATAGCCCTAGCTGGTTTTGCTCAGTGGATAGAGCATTGGCCTGCAGACTGAAGGGTCCCAGGTTCTATTCTGGTCAAGGACACATGCCTGGGTTGTGGGCTCGAACACTAGTGGGAGGCGTGCAGGAGGCAGCCGGTCAATGATTCTCTCTCATCATTGTTTCTATCTCTCTCCCTCCCTCCTTCTTCCTGTGTGAAATCAATAAAAATATATTTTTTAAAAGTGCATTATGTATGCACATATTTATGTTACTTTTTCCACAAGTATCTCTTTATATGAAATGAAAGCATGGATTCATATAGATAATTCCAAATCTAATCCAAAGCACAAAGTGTATTCTCTTATTTGTTTAATTCTAGAATATACGGAAAGCAGCTTTAGAATTGCTAACCCGTAGCAATGTGAAAAACAAACCTACTATCTAGATTTCGATTTTGTTCAGTTATTTTTTTAGTCTTTAGTTTGAAGATACACGTATAGTCAAAATTTTATATTCAGAAGTTACTTTGGATATGCTCGAGGAATGGGGAATCCTATATAATAAAACCCTAATAGACAAATTGACCCAATGGTGGAATGACCAGTCACTATGATGTGCACTGACCACCAGGGTGCAGACGCTCAATGCAGGAGCTGTTCCCTGGTCATCAGTGAGCTCCTCCGCTCAGCGATAAGCTGGGCTCACGGCTGGTGAATGCAGCGGCAGTGGCGGGAGCCTCTTGCACCTCCGTGGCAGCACTAAGGAGCAGCGAGCTGAGCGGTAAGGAGCAGCAAGCAGGCAGCGGTAAGGAGCGAAGGGTCCTGGACTGCGAGAGGGACACAAGTGCACAAATTTTGTGCATCAAGCCTCTAGTTATTACTTAATGGCTACAGCGTTTCTGTTTGAGGTGATGGAAAAATTTTGGAAATAGTTAGTAGTGGTGGTTGCGCAATACCATGAATGTAATTTTTTTTTTAAGTATATTTTATTGATTTTTTGCAGAGAGGAAGGGAGAGAGATAGAGAATTAGAAACATCGATGAGAGAGAAACATCGATCAGCTGCCTCCTGCACATCTCCTACTGGGGATGTGCCCGCAACCCAGGTACATGCCCTTGACCGGAATCGAACCTGGGACCTTTCAATCCGCAGGCCGACGCTCTATCCACTGAGCCAAACCAGTTTCGGCCATGAATGTAATTTTTAATATCACTGAAATGTACACTTAAAAATGGATTAGCCCTGCCCTGCTGGTGTGGCTCAGTGGTTGAGCATTGACTTATGAACCAGGAGGGCACAGTTGGATTCCCAGTCAGAACACGTGCACGTGTTGCAGGCTCGATCCCCAGTATGGGGCATGCAGGAGGCAGCCTATCAATGATTCTCATCATTGATATTTCTCTCTCTCTCTCTCTCTCTCTCTCTCTCTCTCTCTCCCTTCCTCCCTCCCTCCCTCCCTCCCTTCCTCTCTGAAATCAATATATATCTATATATATAAAAACCTAAGCGACTGTTACTACCAGACAACCGGTTGACCAGTCACTATGACATGCACTGACCACCAGGGGTCAGATGCTCAATTCAGGAGCTGCCCCCTGCTGGTCAGTGCACTCCCACAGCCAACTTCCTGCAGCTGGCCACCCTCCCGTGGTCCTGGCCAGCCAACCTCCTGTGGTCCCTCCCCCAGCCAGCCTGCTCTGATCGGGCTGGCATCTGTGGCCAACCTCCCATGGTCCCTTCCCCCCCAACTGGCAACCTCCTGCGGTCCCTCCCCCTGGCCGGCCTGCCTCAGTCGGGCCTGCGGCCAACCTCCTGCAGTCCCTCCCCCAGCCAGCAACCTCCCGCGACCCCTCTCCCAGCCGGCCCTGATTGCTGGCCAGGCCTAGGGACCCCACCCATGCATGAATTCATGCACCAGGCCTCTAGTTTTAAAATAAATCGGTTAGCTCTGGCCAGTATGGCTCAGTTGGTTGGGCGATATCCAGTGCACCTGGGGGTTGCTGGTTTGATTCCTGGTCAGGGCATGTGCTCAGATTTTGGCTAGATCCCCAGTAGGGGACTTGCAGGAGGCAAATGATCAAAGTTGCACTCTCACATAGATGTTTCTTTCTCTTTCTAAAAATCAATAAAGGAACAATAATAATTTTTTTAAAAAAATGGTTTAAATGGTAAATTTTGTGTAAACTTTATCACATGCAAAAAAGTTACTTGGGTTAGTTTACTTTCCCCTGACGCCGATATAGTTATGTTATTCTTTTTAAGTATAGTTAGATTCATTTGTTTTTTATTTGCATTCCTTTTAGGCATCTCCCCACTGTTATTGAGGGTTTTTTTCTTATGTAAAGTATTAACGTGGTTTCAAAAAATGACAAGTATACTCAGAGAAGTATCTATCCCTCATTTTACTTATCCCATTGCCACACCCTTCATTCTTTCCACTTGTTTCCACTCCTGTAGATAACCAGCCTCATTAGGTTCTGCTTTATCCTTCATGTCTCTTTTAAATAGTGTCTACTAGAGGCCCAGTGCATGAAATTCATGGTTTGGGCTCAGTGGATAGGAATTCATGCACAGGGGGAGGGGGTCCCCTCAGCCCAGCCTGAACCCTCTGCAATCCGGGACCCCTCGGGGGATGTCCGACTGCCGGCCTGGTTGCCCCATGCAGCCTGCTTGTTCAGTCATTTGGTCGTCCCTCACCCCCTGCTGGCCTGGTTGCCCCATGCAGCCTGCTTGTTCAGTCGTTTGGTCGTCCCTCACTAACCTCCCTGCCGGGCTGGTCGCCCCATGCAGCCAGCTGCTCAGTTGTTTGGTCGTCCCTCACTAACCCCCCTGCCGGCCTGGTCGACCCATGCAGCCTGTTCAGTTGCCTGTTCGGTTGTTTCAGTTGTGACAGCCCCTGGCTCTTTATATATATGGATGCTTGATTATAAGCATTTCTAATACTTTTCTTTTGGTGCCTTTAATCTTGTTATTTCCCACATGGTACCCACTCCCTTACAAATAATTAGCCTTTCTTCCTCATAGGACAAATATGCATATTTTCTCTCCTTTTTAGCAAGTGCTCTACCTTTATTACTACCCTTTCGGTATATGGAGGCTTTTTATGCTGAGCACTCTTATCGATGCTTGCCTCTAGATTATAATTTTTGATCAGGGTTTTAAGTTTGAAGAACTCTGTTTAGGCCACATCTTCCTTCTGTTGATACTTTTAGACAAATCAGCCACATTGGACATAACCAGCTGCCCCTCACCTTGTACCAGCTGTTTCATTTCCTTCTGAAGTGCTGGCATCACCAAGTCCCCTCCTGCCCCCTTTGTTTCTCAGATATGTTCTTTGCTTTCTTTATCTTACCTCTTCTCTTTTTATTGCCATCTTTCCATATTCCCCCTTCATTGTTTTTTTTATATGCATCTCAGTTTTATTTTGTATTGTTTCATATGTACAGCTTAGTGGTTAGACAATCATATACTTTCCCTTCATTTTTTAAAACCCTGAGTATGTAACTATTACTGTTTCTTTCTTTACTCACAATATATATAGTAACCAAAGACAAATTTGGGCTTTGCATTCACAGACCTGGCTTAAAATTCTAGCTTTGCCTCTTTATAGCTGTATGAATCTCGTAAGCCCTGTGAACTGAAGTTTTATCAGCAAAATGTAGGTAATAATACCTATAGGGTTGTTGTAAAAGTTAAATGAGATAAAATATATATATCAGAGTACATAGCAAATATCCAGTAAATTTTAATCCTCTTGCCATTTCCCCATCTTAATACTAATACTCATTTTATTTTCAACACTTACAACCCGATCTCTGCTTTCAAGTAACTTGTGTCAGTCTTATTTAGGAAGCAAACTTATACATGTGACATTAATATAAAAATCATATAGATTTGAATAATCCTATATTGAAACTATTTTAAAATATATTTTTATTGATTTTAGAGAGGGAAGGAGAGGAAGAGATAGAAACATCAATGATACGAGAGAATCATTGATCTGCAGGCCCTACTGGGGATTGAGCCCACAATCTGGGCAGGTGCCTTTGACTGGAATAAAATCTGGGGCCTTTCAGTCTGCAGGCTGACACTCTACTCACTGAGCCAAACCAGCTAGGGCTGAAATTATTTTAAATATATTCTTTAAGAGTATATTTAAATTTTATTTAAAATATATTTTATTGCTATTTTACAGAGAGGAAGGGAGAGAGAGAGTCAGAAACATCGATGAGAGAGAAACATCGATCAGCTGCCTCCTGCACATCTCCCACTGGGGATGTGCCCGCAACCCAGGTACATGCCCTTGACCAGAATCGAACCCGGGACCTTTCAGTCCGCAGGCCAACGCTCTATCCACTGAGCCAAACCGGTTCCGGCTTAAATTTTATTTAAAATGTTCTCTTTTATATAAGGGATACAAGCTAGTTTAGGAAACGATTAGGGAAACTGAATCTAAAGCAGCTTATAAACTGATTACCATTGTTAAAGGGGTTGCTGGGGAAAATTAAATTACAGAGACTTGCCATCTCATGTAAAACAGGATAGCCATGAACTGGCTTGAAATTTTGCTTACAAAATTGTTGCACGTGTGGAGAGAACTGTCTGTGATCCCAAAGAATCAAAAAAGGTTTTATCCTCACGATGAAGAGACTCTGTATGTAGCCCTTTCTCTCTCTCTCTCTCTCTCTCTCTCTCTCTCTCTCTCTCTCTCTCTCTCTCTCTCTCCTCTCTCTCTCTCTCTTTCCCCACTTCTGCTGCTTATAGGGAAAGGAAGTAGGAGATCAGAAAGCAGAGTAGATGAAAATGCAACCTAAGTCTTTCCTGGTGATAAGTGTGGACTGTTTAGGAAAGATGAATTGACTGCCTGTGACTGAAACAGATAAGCGCCCCAGGAGTGTTTTAGTGCTGAGTCATCTGAAGACTGAGAATAAACCTCAAGGAAGGCTTTTCAATCCAAGTTAAAATTGGGGTGATAAAAGAAAAGTTAAGGAGTAGAGAGGAAGATACTTGATTGTACCTGTAGGATATTAAAATTCTTTATAATTTTAATTGACTATTAAAACAGAACCCCAAAGTATATTATAGAGTTGAAAAATGAAAGCATTTTAAATCTGTTAAATACAAAACCCTTTCTCTGAGCTCTGGATCAGTGGTTCCAACTCCATTCCATGGAGCAGCAGTATCAGAATAACTTGGGAGCCTTTTAAAAAATGGAGATTTCTGGGCTTATGAATTCATATTTTAAAATAGCTCTCCATCATGGTGGTCTGACCCACCTGTCCGATTAGGGCCCATTATTCTGCATCCCATCACCTCTCATTTCCAACTCTTTCAGTTTCTTCTCATAGCCTATAGACATGCTCAGATCTCTCCCATCTTAAGAAAAACATTTAAAGCCCTTCTTTAATTCTATCTTCCTCTAGGCCAGTGATGGCGAACCCATGACACATGTGTCAGAGGTGACACACGAACTCATTATTTGGTTGATTTTTCTTTCTTAAATGGCATTTAAATATATAAAATAAATATCAAAAATATAAGTCTTTGTTTTACTATGGTTACAAATATCAAAAAATTTCTATATGTGACACAGCACCAGAATTAAGTTAGGGCTTTTCAAAATGCTGACACCCCGAACTCAAAAGGTTCTCCAACACTGCTCTAGGCCACGTTCGACACCCCATCTTTCTTGTACAAGGAAGTTTCCCAAAACTGTTTGTACGTGTTTTTCTGAATCTACACTTTAATCAACCTTTTCAACAGTGGTTTCCAAAGATTCATTGGGATACAAGGAGATCATGTTTAGCTTCTATTAATTTTTATCTAGATTTATTTAAAAATTAAACTTTATTAACATTTGGTACATTTTACTATGTTTAATTTATTTACATGTCATACATTTAAACATTGGTCAATACCCCTTATTCAGTGCTGAGGGATTGACTGCAGTTATTTACTTGTTTGTGTGCTTTCAGTGTGTGAACAGTTTATATGGGCCCAGCTAAGTGCACTTATGGATTATGTAGGTTTGCCCAGATGAAATTGCCAATATTTGGCTATTTTTCACCTAATATGAAAAAGACACTAGCCTAAAAACCTTTTATCTCATTACTATTCAGCACAGGCACAATGGAGCAACAAGAAAGTGGCCATACTTGCATGTCCTGGTGCGTGCTGCTTGTTAGCCACATTGTGCTTTTAAAGTGACCAAATATTCTGATCTAGCAAGAAATTATCCCTCCAAATTGGAAGTCCTCAATAACACTACTTTTAATAGAGTTTTATGTCTTTTGCTGTTGATGTAAAAAAAAAACTCCACCAAGTTTTACTGTCCCTTCAGAGACTAGCCAATGAAAGTAGTATAATATCTATATATATATATCCTATATAATAAAAGCCTAAAATGTAAGTGTCCGATGGTTCATTCGACAGTTCGACCAGTTGCTAAGATGCACACTGACCACCAGGGGGCAGATGCTGCAACCCGCAGGTTAGCTTGCTGGTGGGGTCCAGCTGATCGGGACTGGGCAAGATGGCCGGACACACTCTGGAGCCCTCCCGCAGTCCCTCCCCAGCTGGCTGGCCCTGATTGGCTCTGATAGGGACTGGGCAAAATGGGCTGGACATGCCCTGGATGAATCCGTGCACCAGGCCTGTAATATATATATATATATATATATATATACATACATATATATAGCCTAAGCAACCGTTTGATCAGTTGCTATGACACTCACTGACCACCAGGGGGCAGATGCTCAATGCAGGAGCTGCCCCCTGGTGTCAGTGTGCTCCCACAGCAGGAGCGCCGCTCAGCTGACCAACGGGCGCCAGACACCGGGCTCATGGCTGGTGAGCACCGCTGCGGCAACACAAGCCTCTCCCGTGGGCACTCCCCCTACTCGCCCCTCCCCCATCCGGACAGGGACCGGAATTGGGACCAGCATCGGGACTGCCTGGGCATGAGCCCATGGCTGCTTCTTGGTCATGGGCATGCCAGTATCGCCATAGGATGGGTGCGTGGAGACCGTAGCAGAGCAGCAGTGAGCCGACTGAGTGGCAGTGGCGGCAGGTGCAGCGGGGCCAGGATGAACAGGAGTGGTATGGCAGGCTCAGGCTCCTCCCCAGCCACCTGCTGCTTCGCACACTGCTACCTCCCACAGGGAATGTTGGACTGCCTGTTTTGGCCCTATCCCCGCAGGCCACTCCGAGGGTCCCCACTGGTGCACAAATTTGTGCACCAGGCCTCTAGTGTAATTTATAAAGATACATAGCTAGAATGATTTGAGATACACATCTATATTTTTATATATGGGGGATATAGTCATAAAAAGTTTTGGGACCATCCTCTTGGAACTGCTTTTAGTAAAATCTCTAGTGACTTCTTGATTCCTGAATTCAGTAAACATTTAAGAACTTTATTTACTTCATATGGCTGTGGCCTCAACATTACTGACTTTTTCCTTTTCTCTGAGAATACTCTTCCCCCTTCTACCTGCTCTCCCCCATTATCTCCTTTGCTTTTTCTGCCTCTTAAACCTTAGTGTTTCTGGGATTTTCTCTTTGGTCTCTTCACTCTTCACATTTGCGGGGGGAGGGGGTGGGGTGCTCTCAGCCATACAAAAAGCTTTGGTTACAATATCAACAGCAGGAACAACTAATACACAGCAGCACCTAACTACATGCCTGTTGTGTCACTCTTATAAGCACTTCATATATACTCATTCAGCCTTCACAACAACCCTGTTAAGTAAGTACTATTCCTAACCCTTTTTTTACAGCTAAGGAAGCAGAGGCAAAGGAAGGTTAAGTAATTTGCCCACAGTCACAGGGCTAGTTAGTGGCAGTGCCCAGATCCACTCACTGGCTCCCAGGACCATGCTTTCCTCATTTTTGACCCCTTCTTCAAGCCTTGACCTCTTTTGTGAGGTCCAGACCCATATTGTCAATGGCTTACTGGGCAAGCTCCATTTTATATTCATGATTCTAAAATGGGATGATTATGTTTCCCCTAGAGGCCCTATGCATGAAGTTTGTGCAAAGACCTTGGCCCCGGCCCCTGCCCGTTGTGGCTTTGTCCAGAAGGAAGGATGTCAGGAAGGACATCCAGTCTAATTAACATATTCACATATTACTCTTTTGTTATTATAGACTAGAGGCCCGGTGCACAAAAATTTGTGCACTCGGGGGGGAGGGGGGTCCATCAGCCCGGCCTGTGCCCTCTTGCAGTCTGGGACCCCTCGGGAGATAACAACCTGCTGGCTTAGGCCCGCTCCCAGGTGGGAGAGGGCAGGCCCAATCCATAGGTGCAGCCCCTGGTCGGGCTCAGAGCAGGGCCGATTGGGGAGTTGGGGCACTGCCCCCTGTCATGCACAGAGCAGGGCGCATCGGGAGGTTGCGATGCCACCCTCAGTCACGCTCAGGGTAGGGCCGATTGGGGGGTTGGGGCACCGCCCCCTGTCACACTCAAGTCAGGGTCGATGGGGAGGTTGCGGCACCACCCCCTGTCACGCACAGAGCAGGGCCCATCAGGGGGGCTGGGGCTCCGTACGCTGTCACGCACAGAGCAGGGCCCATCAGGGGGGTTGGGGCTCCATACCCTGTCACGCACAGAGCAGGGACGATCAGGAGGTTGGGGTGCCGCCACTGTCACACTCAGGGGAGGGCCGATGGGGAGGTTATGGCTCCACCCCATCACACACAGAGCAGGGCCCGAGGAGTGGGGGTTGGGGCGCCTTCCCCTGTCACGAACGGAGCAGGGCGAATAGGTAGGTTGTGGCCCCGCCCCGTCACACACAGAGCCACAGGGCGATCAGGGGGTTTGGGCGCTGCCCCCTGTCACACTGATCCCGGTGCCGGGAGGCATATTACCCTTTTACTATATAGGATAGAGGCCTGGTGCACGGGTGGGGGCCGGCTGGTTTGCCCTGAAGGGTGACCTGGATCAGGGTGGGGGTCCCCACTGGGGTGCCTGGCCAGCCTGGGTGAGGGGATGATGGCTGTTTGCGGCTGGTCACATCCCCTTCAGGGTGGGGGTCCCCACTGGGGTGCCTGGCCAGTCTGGGTGAGAGGCTGAGGGCTGTTTTCAGGCTGGCGGGTGACTGAAGCTCCCAACTGCTCCTTTTTTTCTTTTTCTTTTTTTATTCTGGGCCAGCTTTTGCTCTGGCTCCAGCTCTGAGGCCTCTGCTGCTGAAAGCAGGTATCTGGTTTGTTTGGGTTCTATAATCTAAACACTGTATCAACTCCAGCTCTGAGATCCCGGCGGGCTGAAAGCAGGTTTCTAGGGTTTTGTTTAGCTTCTATATTTGTAACAATGTTTCAAACTGCAAGCTCAGAGGGCGGCAAGGCAGGCGGGGAACATTGGTTTCCTCCATCACTGAAGCAAGCAAGCCTCATGTTAGCTTCAAGCTGCCTGGCTGCCATCTTGGCTGGCAGTTAATTTGCATATCACGCTGATTAGCCAGTGGGAAGGGTAGCGGACGTACGCTAATGACCATGTTTCTCTTTTATTAGATAGGATTGCTCTGGTCTCCACCATATCTAAGTCTTATTGAGTGAACTCTAACATCTGTCTGGTTTTCTCTAGTAAAACCCTATGCACTTTTCTTAAAATGCTTCTCTTATGCACTTTTCTAATCAAATATGTAATTTTTATCAGTTCTACCTCCTATATTAAGTCCACATTCTTTTCTAATCATACAGGCCCCATTCTGATTTGAATTTCCAGTTTTACATTTATTCTTCCAGGCTAGTCTCCTCCCTCTTCCAGCCTCCATACTGCTCCAGAACTGTAGTTTTGAAATAGAAAGCTTATTACTGCTGTGCTTAAAATTTTTCCAATTAGTTTGCCTTCCCAATAAAGTCACACGCTTGGCCATGATAGATAAGACTTTTCATGACAGGTAAGACTAGCCTCACTTTCTGTCACTTCCCCTTTGCCCTTTACTCATGAATGTAAACTGTAACTATCAGAAATGCACATGCTCTCTACCTGTCTCCTTTGTTTTCTCTGCCTCTTCTTTTCTCTTTGCTGAATTCCATTTCCCTTTTAAGATTTAACTTATTTCAACTTCTCTTTAATCATGCCTTGCTTTCCAGGCCTCGCTGGATGCTCTTAGCATCTTGTTCCTATTTCTGTTGTGGCATTTTATCTTACTAAATTGTCTCTCACTCTAGTTGCTGGGCTCCTATGTTTGTGTTCTAGGTTCCAACAGAGAGTAGAAACCTCTTACCCTGACACAGTTGGTCAGGAAATCACAGAAGAGAAGTTAAGCAGGGAACACTTTAAAAGAAAATAAAAGAGATTCACCTATGAAATTCTTAACATTCTATTTTCAGTTTAAAAATATAAATGCACATTAACCTGTCTGTTTATGTGTGGTCAAGGCTCTTTGAGGGTTGATTCTTTAGAATTTAACATTGGTTTTCATGCAGAGAACACCCTCTAGTATGCTCTCCACTTTCAGTTCCTTTAAATTAAAGTTAGAACTTTAAAAGCTTACAAAATAATCATTGCAGAATCTTTCTAGTATTTAACTTCTTTTTTTACAGTTCACATTTGTTTATCGTTGTAACATTTTGTTTTGAACCGCAAATACTGCACAAAAATATGAGCCATTTATCTTAAGATAATGGTCTTTGTCATAACTAAGAGTACTGGACTGATGTTTACAATTAATTTCTGACAACTTAAAATGTATTAGTGGCACTGCTGTCTAATAATCAAATACTTCATCATAGACTATAATTATTAAATTAAAAGACCAAAGTTTCCTCCTTCCTTTATTAACTACAAAATAAACCAAAAACATATTTTCATCTGGAAAGAGCACTTACTTAAAACAAAAACTCACTTTTAACTAGTTTCATTAAACCTAGTATGCTCTAAAACAGGGGAAAATAAGGCTTCCCAGATAGAGTAAACATGTTAAAACTCCCTGGAAAAGTCTGTTTTCATCAACTTGCAGAAAGAAGAAGAATTGACTTCTTAACTATCTTTAAAAGGTCTTGCCTGCACCTTCAAGAACATATGGTGGAAGGGCTTTGTTTGGTCTTATGGGGCACAAGTAGTTAGTCATTTACTAGCTGTTGTTCCTCAGCTATTCTCCCTGTGACTGTTGAAAGCTTTTATTTTAGGACATCACAGTAGTAAGTTTTTTCTTTTTCTAGTTGAAAACTATACAGATGTGTTTAAGCACAGCAAACAAAGGACTTTTAATCCTTCCAGTTTTTAAAATACTTGCCCCCACATATATCAACAGACACCTCCCCCTCAATAATTACTCTATATTGAGTCTTTCTGAAGCATTCGATTTATTTTTTATTAGAAACAAGTCTCTTTTTGCACTCATATTTCTTTGGTTAATATTTAATTAAGTAGCTACAGTAACAAGTACAACGGACAAAAAGCTAGTTTGAGAACAGTGCAACTGATTTTTGGTGAGCATTTTTGGATGGTGATATTTATGGAACTATTGCAGAGCGCTCCAATCTGACCTGGCTGTATGAATTCTGTAGTCTGGAAGTGCCAGTGCATATGTTTTAAAGCAAAAATGGAGAGCATTAATTAATCTAGTGAGTCAATTAAATAGAGGTTGCAAGTTTTTTATACAGATTAAGTTATCTCCCCTTGGTTGCTAGTAGTAAATTATCTTAGCTGCTTTTATAATTTTACCCATTTTGATATGAGGGAGTAATTTTGTGATTTGTTATTTCTGTTACTAGTTACTTTCAGAAAAGAGTTAAAGATGCTTATAAAATAAAGCCACAGCCCTAGCCAGTTTGGCTCAGTGGATAGAGCATTGGCCTGTGGACCTAGGTTCAATTCTGACTAAGGGCACATGCCCCGGTTTCAGACTCTATCCCCAGTAGGGGGCATGCAGGAGGCAGCCGATCAATGATTCTCTCTCTTAGATTTTTCTATCTCTCTCCCTCTCTGAAATCAATAAAGAAAAAAAAAATTTTTTTTAAAGAAAAAGCCACAGAGCCCTAGCTGGGTTTGGCACAGTGGATAGAACTTCAGCCTGCAGACTGAAGGGTCCCAGGTTTGATTCTGGTCAAGGGCACATGCCCGGGTGTGGGCTGCATCCCCAATGCGGGAGGGGGGGGGGGGCCATGTAGGAGGCAACTGATCAATGATTCTCTCTCATCACTAATGTTTCTATCTCTCCCTTTCCCTTCCTCTCTGAAATCAATAAAAAATATATTTAAAAACAAAACAAGAATTTGGAATTTTTAAAAAAAGAAAAAGAAAAAGCCATGGATACAAGTTAAATGTTGTACCTACAACCATTTTTAAAATCCTGAAAATTATATCAATTTCCAAAAACTCAATAAAAATTAAATTATTTTTAAGTGGTTTATTTGTGTGCTAACTGTCCACAGTGGTACAAACTCACCAATAAATGTGTTGAAAAGAATGGCTGATGCCTGGGGTATACTACTTACAGAAAAAGTTATAAAAATATTTTTTCTAAAAATATCATTAAGCTCTTTAAAAATGTTTTATTTCCCCTCTTTTTTCTCTTTACTCTCTCCTCTATATTTCTACTAGAAACTTTTTTCTTAAGATATTTGATTATGGTGTAAGGCAGCTAATTTAAGCATCTGTTTATCACTGCCTGGCTAGACTGAATGTAAAATTTCAATTGAATTACCTCCCTAGAGAGCTTTGAGCTCTTAGGGTAAAACACATCATTTTCTCTTTTCTCCCCTGAGACTGTCAGCAGAAAGAATTCATCTAAATAGTTTACATGCATTTTGAAAATGTTGTATCTACTGGACTTAGCTTTGTTGTTTGTGGAACATTGCCAATATAAATGGAATATCTACTTTGCTTGTTAACTCAAACACAATAGTGTTATGTAGTATTACAATATGTCTATAAATTGTAACAGTGAATGACTCTTGCTGATAGTTAACTTATAACCAATTTTCATACTAGCAAACAAGAGATTTCTTCTTTTAAAAATTTAATTTCAAACCCAGATGTTTAATTATTCATTCAGTCATTAAAAATTTTTGAACAATGACCATGTGTGTAACTAACTGTATAGCAATATATTACAAAATTCAGATATATATATTTATAGTAAATGCTTGTTTTGCCCCCTTTTTTCTGGAAGACTTTGGGTTTTCTGTGTACTTTTACCAGTTTTGTAAGGGCTCAGTTAAAAATTAATAAATTGAACTAAACTGAAAATATCAGTAAGCAAATTCAGTGGAGACTGTCTTGTCAGGGATTGGGGCACAGATTTAGTGTGTGTGAGCTCCTGTGCTTTCAACATGAGGACTCTTCATTCCTGTTTTTAAATACAACTTCATGAGAAAGCACCATAATTTTCTTTTCCTTGTTCTACTTGGTTAAAAAAGAATTGCAAATATTAAAAAAAAAATAAGAAACCAAATGAAAATTCAATTGGTCTAGTTTTTCTTCTGTTACAATAAAAAAATGATGATTTAAGATGTAGCATATAGTATTTCATAACTTCTTTTAGTATAGTAAAATATCAAATCTTAACCTGGTAAAGAGTGTCAAATTATTAAAGTGAAAATATTTATTACATCAGATTATCAGTTCTGCTGTGAAATTTAGATTGGTTTTTGAAACACATTGTTTCTTACAAAGTCCCAGCAATTGGTTGGTCAGTTAGTCAGTTGTCTGTTTTTACTTTGAAATCTCAATCTGAAATGGAAATAATTCCTCATTATTTCAATGTATTTCATTAACATTTATTTTTTAAATAGGCTTTAAAAATACAACCTAAGTATTTGAGATGTATATTGAACTGAGTATCTTTTAAGAGAATAATATAAAGAAAGGCCTACATTACTGAAAGAAAGCTTTGTTATTTAATGGAGGCCTAACAGGGAGAAATGTTTTATCTGTCATTTTTTTTTTAATTTGGTAAGTTCATCACTTGAAAAACATGGTGCTTGCTAAGAAGCAATAAACATGTAAGAAGGAGGAGCTATGAGTATGTAATTTGCTGCAAGTCTGTCCTGTGTGTTGATACTTTATCAAACTTTCTTCTCGGATCTTTTCCTCTGTGCTTATATATCTCATCTGGCTTCTGTGACTTAGCTACTTGCTTTCCTTGATATCATTGAGTGTATTGTCACTTCTTTTTCACTCCCAAAGCCAATTGTCTCCTGGTAATCTGCTTTGACTGTTGCCACTTCCTTCTCATTGATCCCCTTGCTTCCAGCACTGTCCAGGCCTATCTGATGTGTGTTTACCAAGGTTATCTTTCTTCTGCTCTTCCAGCTTCAGTTTCTTACCTCTGTTTGGTCCATACCAACTTTTTATCAGCTATTCTCAATCCTTATTAGGAGCTTTCTTATATAAATTTATCCTCATAATTAAAGTATCACTTTTTATATTTCTATATAGCCCCTGTCTATTTAATCATCCTTCTCAAAGGAACTCTTTTAAGAAAAACAGAAAGAGATAGGGTTTTTCTTTATTTCCCTAGCTTTAACCGAATGCTTTCACCAGCAGAGTAGGTACAAACTCAAAATATATGTCTTCTCTCCAGCTGTAATCTGCCCTTCTGTAATGTGCCCACCAAAGAAATTGCACATTGTATTTTATTAGGACTAAAAGTATCCTTTTTCCTTTTTGTTTTTATGTTATTTTAGAGCAAACTCTCAATTGACAATTAGCTATTCTGAGGGAAGCAATGGAATGTAATACAAAGTTATAGTTCTCTATATTTGATTTTGGAATGTTGCATATTTATAATCTTTCCCTTCCCAACAAACACATTAAGCATATACTAACTGAAATAAAGAGCACACATCTTTTCCTTTCCCAGCACACACATTCTTCAATGACATGATTACTGTCTCTACTGTCTGTCAGCAGGGAGGATCAGCCCTTAAGAACATATTTGGTCATAAGAGCAAATAAGAAGAAATGACCACATAAGGTTGAAAATGATAATAAAGAAAAACAGAAACAACCAATAACTGTTGCCTATATTATGCCTCAGTGCTATCTAGTTTTGAATGTAGGTCTCTGTGTGGAGAGGAGTTATCTATTCATCCTAGCAAGTGTGGCATGGAATGTAAGTGAGCTCATTGATTTCCAGAATGACTTTCTATTGATCAGTGTTTTTATTTTATTATTATTATGTTTAATTCTCACCCAAGGATATTTTTTCTATTGATTTTTTTTGTTAGAGGGAGTAGAAGGGAGGGAGGGGGGTAAAGAGAGAGAGATAGAAACATTGAGATGAGAAAGACACATCTATTGGTTGCCTCCCACCCGCACCTGCCACCAAGGTACTGCCTGACCTAGAATCGAACCCACCACCCTTCTGTCCACTGGCCAGTGCTCTAACCACTGAGCAAACGGCCAGGGCTACTGGTCAGTGCTTTAAATTGGAGTTTGTTTGCTGGAAATTATTTTCTATTCATTTATTCAGTCAGTTGATACTTATTGAGCATCTACTATAAAAATGTCCAAATTATCTATAAAAATTTTATATACACTTGTTGAATATATAAAATATGGAACTATTTTAGTATATATTTTCCTTAGAAGATTTTTCTTGATGGGCTAGCTATGTAGGTCTTTAAATACAAGTCTGATGATGTTTTGAACAAAGATGCCTTCTTTTACTTTGTAGGAAGTATTCATTACTACAGTAACCTTCAAACTATTCAAATTAGGGTCTTTTTCTTTTGGAACATTTAATTTTTCTTTACTGTGCTTTCAAGCCTCTACCTTCTTTCAAATGGAAAATCCTAAATGAGGGGTAGTTACCTTGGTGAGTGAGAGTTTTCTTGCATATAGTAAAACTGTCTAAAATCTCATTTTTGGACAGAGTTAGCTAACTTTCAGTTAAGTGAGGGATCTTTCATAAGGTAAATATTCTTTTTTCCTTTTGGTATTGAGCTTTTAGGAGGGGCGGAGTAGATTTACAGTTGTGAGTACCTGAAACAGTTTATTTTTTGATTTATTATTAATTATTTTATTATTTGGCTTATTACTATCTGTGTCCATAGGTAAGATCTTTGGTTAATCTCTTCCTAACCCCACTTCCCCTTCCCTCTGATATTCTTCAGTCTGTTCCATGCCTCTGGTTCTGTTTTATTCACCAGTTTATTTGTTCATTAGATTTCTTGTTTATTTTGATTTTTAGATTCAATTATTGATAGATATGTATTTCTTGTCATTTTATTGTTCATATTTTTTTTTTAATCTCTTCTTCTTCTTAAAGAATACCCTTAAACATTTCATGTAATATGGTTTGGTTGTGATGAACTCATTTACCTTTTTCTTGTTTTTGAAGCTCTTTATCTGACCTTCAATTCTAAATGATAGCTTTGCTGGGTAGAGTAATCTTGGTTGTAGGTTCTTGCTTTTCATCACTTTGAATATTTCTTGCCACTGCCTTCTGGCCTGCAAAGCTTCTGTTGAAAAGTCAGCTGACAGTCATATCGGTGCTCCCTTGCAGGTAACTAATTGCTCTTTTCTTGCTGCTTTTAAGATTTTCTGTCTTTAGGCTTTGGCATTTTAATTATGGTGTGTCTTGGTATGGGCCTCTTTGGGTTCCTCTTGTTTGGGACTTTTTGCACTTCCTGGACTATTTCTTTCACCAGGTAGGGAAGTTTTCTGTCATTATTTCTTCTAATAGGTTTTCAATATCTTGCTCTCTCTGTCTGCTCCTTCTGGCACCCCCCATAATTTGAATGTTGGTATGCTTGAAGTTTTCCCAGAAGCTCCTTACACTTTCTTCATATTTCTGGATTCTTTTTTCTTTTTGCTCTTCTAATTGGGTGTTTTTTGTTTCCTCATATTCCACATCGTTGATTTGATTCTCAGATTCCTCTACTCTAAATTATTCTTTATTTCAGTTATTATATGCTTAATTTCTGACTGGTCCTTTTTCATGTCTTTGACTTTCTCACTGAGAACCTTGAAAGTCTCATGAAGTTCCTTAAGTAGCCTTATAACCATGGCTTTGAACTCTGTATCCAAGTTTGCTTCCTTCCATTTCTTTCGTTTGTGACATGTTTTTTTGTTTCCCCATTTTGGCTGCTTCCTTGTGGTCGTTTCTATGTATTAGGTAGAGCTGCTATGTCTCTGGAATTGATAGAGTGGCCTTGTGTAGTAGGTGTCCTGTAGGCCTCAGTGGCTCAGCCTCTTCAGTCACCTGAGCTGCGCACTCTAGGTGCGTCCCTATGTGGGCTGTGTGCACAGTCTTGTAGTTCAGCCTCAATTGCTGTTGGCATCACTGGGAGGAATTGATCTCCAGGCCAATTGGCTGTGAGGACCAGCTGCAGCTACCTTGGAAGAGCTGCTGTGCAGGAAACACCCCTATGAAGCAGGACTTGCTTCAGTGGGGCTTTGGTGCTCACTGAGCCTGCCCCTTGAGTGTGTCGCTTATGGATGTGAAGAGTTGTAATGTGCTATGGTCTAAAGCTGTCCACCAGCTGCACTGGGGCTTCCAGGGAGGTGCAAAATCAGCCACTACCTGGGGCCACCATGCAGGAGCTATTTGTATTGGGGTTGGAGGTCCCCTGGCAAGGCCCAGCTGTGAAGCAAGGCAGGCTCCTGCTAGTGCAGGGTCTTGGTTCTTTTATTGATATGTTTGGGGCATGCTGACCCAGCTGCATCTTGTTTGAGAGATTTTAACAAAGTCTGAAGCCTGAGCAGGGACAGGCCATTCATATGCAAAAGCCACTGCAAATAGTTTGGGTGTGGCTGCAAATTAGATGGGGTGGGGTCTCAGGGAATCACCTGGATGGACCAAACTGTGTGAGCCAGGCTGATGGAGACTGAGATATTGCTGCCAGTCAGCGCTGCAACCCTGGAGGTCCTTGCACAGGAACAATGACCCCTGCAGGCACCTCTGACTGGGAGAAAGCCACCCCCAAGTTCCTGTCCTGATGCCAGACAATCCAGTTCTTCCTCATATGTGTCTGGGTTCCCCAGAGCCTCGCCGTGGCACTGAAGCTCAGAGGAAGTGGGGACCTTGTAAGTTCAGTTTGTGTGCTGACCCTTTAAAAGGAACACCTGGATCTCCAGCAGCCTCCATGTCACTCAACCCCAATTCCCGCTGGTTTTTACAGCCTATAGGACTTCTCTTCCCAGCCCTGGAACTCTGAGTTCGTGGGTTAGTGTGGGGCTGGGACCCCTTACTCCTCATAGGCAGCCTCAGTAGAGATGATCTCCCTCCCAATTAAAAAAAATGGCACACATGGGTGCCTGTCCAGCCCCTTCAGAGCCTCCGCCCCTCCTACCAGTCTCAGTGTGCTTTCTTCTTTACTTCTCTCGTTGTAGGACTTCCATTCAGCCAGCTTTCAGGTGCTTCCGAATGATGGTTGGTCTGTATTTTAGTTGTAATTTTGATGTAGGTATGTACAGGTGTCTACCTATGCTGCCAATTTGGTTTCATCTCAGCTGGGTTCTTTTCTTAAAGTCTGAGGAGGCCAGAGTCAGCCAGGTTGAGCTTGGAGCCCCTTTCCAAGCTTATTCTTTATCAGCAGATAATAAGTTCCTTGCAGCTGTAGGACTGTTGCCTAGCTGGCTTTCACAGAGGCTGCCTACATTCCTTGCCACATGTTTCTCCTCATCCTAAAGCCAATAAGGGCCCATCAGATCCTTTTCATGCTCTGAAGTCTCAACTTTCTTTTTTGCCACCAGCCAGAAAAACTCATTTTAAAAGGATTGTGTGATCTGATTAGGTCTACTTGGTTGATCTCGTGTTTTTCCTAATCATGGGAGTGATATCATAGTAACAGGTTTTACTGGAGTAAGAGGAGTCACTTTTAAAATTTTGCCTGCCACAGATTATTTGACTGAATAAAAGATTATAGGTTGATACTTATTTCCCTACAGAATTTTGAACAAATTATTCCATTATATTAGCATTTAATAATATAGTTGAGAGATCCTGTTCCATTTTTAATCCCAACCATTAATATGCTATCAGTATTTTTTTTCTCTAGCAAATTTAGATTCTTCTCTTTATGGCCTGGTTTTAAAATTTCATTGTGATTTGCCTTTCTGTAGGTCTCTCTGCTTTTTATACCACCGGCACTTGGTGGATTCTGTTCATTCCGTTCTCTGGTGAAAAACCTCATGTCTTCTGCCAGAGTGAAAAAGGAATAGTTGCCTGGCTGTTTAGGATTGGGAAGGTCATCTGGGTGGCTGACTTCTCATGCATACCAGTCCACCATTTATTAGCCCCATGCTCCACTTTCCAAGGACCCCGATGCCTCTAATTCCTGAAATCCTGGGAAGCAGAGTGCTTTAAATATCAACCTACCCTTTACTTTCAAAGTTAGATACATTCACTCATTCACCCCTTTTTCCTCTTCTAAAAACATTGACATACCTATCCATTATTTTCCCCTCTCCTATTCCTTTATCATTGTGCATTTAACACAATTTTCAATACCTTTAATAACTTTTTTTTGGGGGGGGGGAGCAGGAAGATTAGATAAGAGCAGAGATGTATTCCTCTTTTATTCTACCATGTTGATCCAGAAGTTTTTCCTTTTTTGATTATTTAATCATAATTATTTAATCATAGTTTCACTATAAAATGCAGTTTTGCAACAGAGGACCAGATTACAGCATAGTTCCTTTTAATATATATATATATTGATTTCAGAGAGGAACAGAGAGGGAGAGAGAAACAGAAACATCAGTGATGAGAGAGAATCATTGATCAGCTGCTCCCTGCATGCTCCACACTGGGGATCAAGCCCACAACCCAGTCATGTACCCTGACCAGAAATCAAACCCTGACCTCCTGATTCATAGGTTGACACTCAACCACTCAGCCACGCCAGCAAGGCTGCATAGTTCCTTAAGTTACGAAACTTTAAATGTATATTCCATGAACAGCATTGTGCTAAATATTGTGGAACCAAAGAAACAAGACATAGCCTTTCTGTCCTGTTGATGATTAAGAACACAATGGGGAAAATCAGAAGAAAAAAATTAAATGTTCAACACTGAAATATTGCTAAGTTATGTATTTACATGATAACTATTGAGTGCTCATTAAATAAATCATGTTTTTGAAGATGAATTACTTCAGCATATACTTAAGGATATGCTGTATGTAATGTTAAGTGAAAATAGGACAATTTCAGTTATATAGGGAAAAATAGAAATATGTTTAGAAAAATAATAAGAGAAAATGTAAGCCCAAATATTAAGAGTAATTTTTAAATCTAGTTTGTGGGATTATGGTGATTTTGAAAGAAAAATATCTTTTGGACTATAATTAGGATTGCCTTTCCCCTTCCTTTTTCAATTGCCATATTAGCTAACATCTACTTATATACAAGGATATCAGTGGGTTGTTCTTTTATTTGTCTCCCTCTTACTGTATATTAGAATATATGCAATGGAAAGGAGTAGATATATGTACCATGGTGTAAAGCTTACCCCAAATCTACTGACTGGTATAACTCAGTATGGCTAGTTATATAGCATTTTGCCTTTACCTAAGGTTCCTCTTAATACCATAAATCTACCCCCTACTTACCACATTATTTACTGTGTTATTTCTTATTGCCAAAATAAGTCTACTGTTCTTTTAAAAGGTGAAGACATGATCAAAAGTACAAATAATGTTTTAAAGCAATTATTGATAAATCATACTTTTAATAGAAGCATTTGTCTCAAAATCATGTTAATGAAGAAATAAATAGAAAACCATATCATTTCGTGTGAAGATGATCGATTTTGTAGCTAGAATGTTGCAGGTAAATAGGCGCCTGTTGTATATGTAACTGCTATTGCCAGGTAGATGACTAACCAGATGAACAGAGAGCTAGCCATCCAGTCACTATTTGGTGACTGAAAAGAACCAAGAAAACAAGCACAAACATTGTAATGCTGGCATCACTGTAAACTCTGTGCCCCTATCACATGCACTGTGAAATCCAGTCTCAGAAGTAGGAAGTTATAAAATGATTCAGATTCTTTTAACTATTACAACAGGAAAACTATTTTATAAAAATTATCACTCATAAAATACATGTAAGTAGCAGTTTTTCCCAATTTACAGGGAGATTACATAAGGAAGGTATACCAACATATCATAGGGTATTATTTATTTATTTTATTATTTTTTTAATATATTTTTTATTGATTAAGATATTACATATGTGTCCTTGTCCCCACGTTACCCTCTATCCCCCCCCCCCCCGCTCATGCCCTCACCCCCCCGTTGTCCGTGTCCATTGGTTAGGCCTATATGCTTGCATATAAGTCCTTTGGTTGATCTTTCCCCCTTACCCCTCCCCTCCCCTACCTTCCCTCCAAGGCCCGACAGTCCAATCAATGCCTCTCCGTCTCTGGATCAGTCCTTGTTCATCAGTTTATGTTGTTCATTATATTCCACAAATGAGTGAGATCCTGTGGTATTTATCCGCTCTCCAGTTCCATCGATGCTGTGGCAAATGGTAAGAGTTCCTTTTTCTTCTTCCTCTTCTTAAAGAATACCTTTCAGCATTTCATATAATGCTGGTTTGGTGGTGATGAACTCCTTTAGCTTTTTCTTATCCGTGAAGCTCTTTATCTGACCTTCTATTCTGAATGATAGCTTTGCTGGATAAAGTAATCTTGGTTGTAGGTTCTTGGTATTCATCACTTTGAATATTTCTTGCCACTCCCTTCTGGCCTGCATGGTTTCTGTTGAGAAATCAGCTGACAGTCGGATGGGTACTCCCTTGTAGGTAACTGACTGTCTTTCTCTTGCTGCTTTTAAGATTCTCTCTTTATCTTTTGCTCTTGGCATTTTAATTATGATGTGTCTTGGTGTGGTCCTCTTTGGATTCCTTTTGTTTGGGGTTCTCTGAGCTTCCTGGACTTGTAAGTCCATTTCTTTGACCAGGTAGGGGAAGTTTTCTGTCATTATTTCTTCAAAAAGGTTTTCAATATCTTGCCCTCTCTCTCCTTCTGGTACCCCTATAATTCTGATGTTGGTACGCTTGAAGTTGTCCCAGAGGTTCCTTACACTATCTTCATATTTTTTGAATCTCTTTTCTTTTTTCTTTTTCGGTTGGGTATTTTTTGTTTCTTTGTATTTCAAATCTTTGACTTGATGTGCTCTGTTTTACAGAACTTTTTTCTCTTTAGGATTCATTCTAAGAAAATAAAGATTTTGTTTGGAAGCATGTGAGTTTTATCCTAAGTTACAAGATCATTTTTTTTTTCATAGTAAAGTCATCATAATAATTTACAATTAGGATGTCATATTAATCCTTTAAATTATTTTTAAAGTCCTGCTTCAGGAAGTAGTATTGATTATAATGTAATTTCTTTCAGCATGCTTATGGAAACTTTCCCAATGTTCATTTTTTTAAAAAAACATAAACCAGTAATCTAAAAACTAACTTTTAGGGGTTATATATTTAAAGTTACTAAAATGCATTGCATTTTATTATAATTTACTTAAGAATGCCTTATATTATAAACCTGCTTTCTTTATTGGGGATTTATCTAGGCATGTAGTGTCAATGATATTAAAGCTATTTGTAATGGAGCTTAATAAGTTTACTGTAACACCATAATGTATATCTTTAAGATGAAGGAAAAAATACTAGAAGTAAAATTTTAAAACAAATAAAAACATTCTTGGAGTGTTTCCACACCTAAGCATAGTCCATGTCACAAAAGTAAGAGGTCTTTTTTGAATGAAGTTAATTACCCACGGGGTGCATGTTGGTCACTCTTTAAAATTCTTATGAAAACAAAGAAATTAATTATCCCATATAAAAACGAGTCATACTCTTTCTGGCAAACATTCAATTAACTTTTTAGTGCTTGCTATTTAATGTTGTTTTTGACCAACCAACCATTGAAAACTACTTTCCTTTGAAATTGGGCTTGAGTGGAAAGCAATGCTGTGTGTAGCTGTTTAGACAGCCAGTTACATTTGATCATCAACTTTTTTCCCATGATCTTTGAAATCAATGGCTCGTTTTATTTTAGACTCACAGTGAGGTGTGCATTAAGCACAGTTATTTTGTGTGTTTGGTATTTTAACAGAGATAACCTCTAACATCTATGGGGGATAATCAGAAAAAATCTTAAATTAGTATTATTTTATATTAAAAATTTTCTATCTGATCCACTAAGTCATGTGACAGTTACATTTAATTACCTTTTTTTTTTTTTTTTTTTTTTGCTACTTTGGCTGATAAACACCTTTTGTATTTTGGAAGGTATATAATAAATTTGATAATTTTAACATTATTGCCACATTGGCTTTCTTTCTCTTTGAACACACAGACATGTGCACACACA
This sequence comes from Myotis nattereri, assembly GCF_964212035.1. NCBI lineage: Eukaryota > Metazoa > Chordata > Mammalia > Chiroptera > Vespertilionidae > Myotis > Myotis nattereri. Next base: position 156,534,313 of record NC_138075.1, read on the forward strand.
TATACGCACATCCCAAGCTTTGTTTTCTGAATCATTTGATTGCAGATATTGTTCAACCCTGTAAATTCAGCGTGTATTTACTAAGAGCAAGGACATTTCTCCTACATAACCACAAAGCAACCCAGTTAGGAAATTTAACATTGATGTAATGTTATCTAATATTTCATTTTTTCCAGTTTTCTCAATTTTATTTGTAGCCATCTTTTTTATCCCTCAATTTAGGATCCAGTCAACGATCATACAGTGTATTTAAGTTAGGTCTTTTTAGTCTAAGAATCTGTTAGCTTTTTCCTCTAAATCTTTTATTACAGTGATATTGTTGAAGATTCCAGGCCAGTATGGAGGCATCTGGTTGTTTCCTCATGATTAAATTCAGGTGCAAAAAATTTGGCAGGGATACTTCATAGGTAATACTGTTTCCTTTTTAGTGCATTACATTAGGAGGCATGTAATATCGGTTTATTCAGTTTTTTTGTGTGTGTGGGGGGGGTGGTAGTTATTAAATTAATACAGTCTGCCAGATTTTTTTCATATAGAGGTAACTTGTCCCCTTGTAATTAATGACTAATAGTGGGATATTTTGAGACTAAATATTCTGTTCTTCAGCATTTATTGATTACTCTTGCTTAAACCAGTTATTACAGTGGTGGTTATAAAATGTTGATTTTCCGTTGCTTTTATTTCTTCTACATGAAAATTTTCTGTTTAAGAAATAAAAATGGCTGAAACCAGTTTGGCTCAGTGGATAGAGAGTTGGTCTGTGGACTGAAAGGCCCCAGGTTCGATTCCGGTCAAGGGCATGTACCTTGGTTGCGGGCACATCCCCAGTAGTAGATGTGCAGGAGGCAGCTGATCGATGTTTCTCTCTCATTGATGTTTCTAACTCTCTATCTCTCTCCCTTCCTCTCTGTAAAAAATCAATAAAATATATTAAAAAAAAGAAAAGAAATAAAAATGGTTGTCCCTCTCCCATTCCTATCTCCTTTTTAAGTTATTAGACAGGACTCTGGATTATTTTTTTTTATTCAACTAGTAATACTCTATTTCTTTCATTATGTCATTTTATATCTTGCTGCTAAATTGTCACAAATTTGTCCATTGAACATTTTCTTACTTTCTGTCTTAGGCTCACTGTACTTCTCTTTTCTTGTTTCAGCCTTGAAAGCTGTCATTTCTCCATGAAATCTTGTTCCTCTTAGAGGGAAATGTTAGCCAAATTTATGATTTTTACTAAGGTCAGAAGTGTTCAACTATATTATAAATCTGTGGTTTAATATGCTTTTATCTTAGGAAATTCTTATCTATAAGGCAGGGAGGTGTTATGGTTAGTTAATCTTTGAAATTGCTTAATGGTGCAGAGTTTAGCATTGTATTACACATGATATTAGATTTAATTGTAGAAGTATACTTTTAGGAGGAAAACTAATATAGTCAATGGGAATATTAATCTCTTTAATTTAATAATCTTTTTTCATTCAGACAAAATTATTTTTTTATCTAGCATGTGTTTATTTAAAAAATATTTATTATCATACTAGGTAAGTCTGTGAGTATTGAGGTAAGTAGGACACAGATTTTACCCTTGAGGAAATTGCAATCTATTAGAGAACATAAGACAAGTGTTCAGATACCCAGAATGTGAGATAACTACTACAAGTGTCACAAAATATGTTAAGGTGTCATAGGGATTCAGAAAATAGAGATCAGTTCTGATTTAGGGTATACGGGAGGTTTCATGGTGTGTTTGAGTTAGAGCAGAGTCCTGTTTACCTGGAAACAACAGCCACAAGGAGGGAAGTAGTAGAAATGGCTAGAAATGAGATTGAAATTCGTTTGGGGGAGACCTTAAATTTTAAGGCTAAGCTTGTTCTGAATCCAGCAGGCAGTAAGGGACTGTTAATTTTTGAGTAGTGCTGTTTGGACATGTTTTTCAGAGCTAGTGGATAGATGTTAATGGAAACTAGTTTGAGCAAAATTATAGGGGTACATGCTGTAAAGTTGTGTCTTCCTTAACCCGGGAAGATAGGCTATGTTTTACTTATGCTTTTTAGCCCTAATACAAATGAAATTAAATCATCTTGGATATATTTAATGCCTGTCTCCCCATCATTTTATATGTAAATGCCATGAGGAATGACCTTGTCTGTCTTATTCATGATTGAATGTTTTCTCCCTGGCATAGTTCCTAGCACCGTAAGTATGTATCTTATATTTTAATACTCAAATGAATAAGAAAGTGAGTAAAAGAACAAATAAAAATTTAGATGGATGAACTCATTGTGCAGATAGTAGTAATAGGAAAAGTTGGAATAAACTTTTATTTTGAATAGAAATATTAAAGATAAGAGGCCTAAGCAGAGGTTGCACCTGGCAGATGGGAGGCTGAATCAGTTTCGTTTGCACAAAATGTTGGCATTTGTGGGGTTTTTTGTTTTTAAGAAATTTGAAATGGTTGCCTGCATTTGAAATTTGGGTTTTTTTTCTGGTTCCTCTTGAATAACTGGAAGCTCTGGCAATACTGGGCATGAACTAAGTAGCACCTGGCTTTCCTGATTTTGGGTTGGACATGTAAGCTCCAGTCCACCCAGTTTCCTCCCCTTCCCATTACTCCTCTTTGAGGCTATCAGTTGCTATTTATCGTCTTGTTCACACTGTCCTTTTCCTGTGCTTTCCATTTCTTTTGGTATAAGTAAGAGAGAAAATGAAATGTTTCTTATATCCATGTCTCTTTTAAAAGTAGAAAAAACTTATTTTTTAGAAAATAAGTGTGAAAAGTATTCTTAGTCTTTAATATGCAATAAAACGTGTCTATATTGAAAGAATACACACCAGGGGTCTGTTTCCAAAACAAACCCTGTCTTCTGCCTGAAAGCACTATTTTAAGATCCTAAGGTAGACTGTAGGGAAGCTGACAAGTGTTAGATGAAGTAGTAGACAGGAAGAGAAAACATGAGTCTTAGTGTTCGAGTACACATAACAAGTGTTGCATCTAAGAGAAATTGGAGAGTCAAGAGAGAGGCATGTGGTTTGGAAATGAGCCAATAATTTTGACAGTTTTTTTTTCTAATTTTAATTCAAATAAATTGTTGATTACTTTCTCTTTTTTTAAGACAGAATCTCTTTATTTTCATATATGTATGAAAATGTAAGTATTCTTTGTGATCCAAATTCATTTGCATTTTGAGTCCAGTTAGAAAGAGTTCAGATAGTTATACCTGTCTCTATTTTTTGAGTATTTTTATGAAGTTTACAACTCAAGGGGTGAAGATAGTGCAAGGCAATACATTCCTTTAAAAACTTAAAATTGGTCAAAGAGTCTGCCTTATATAGTTTTTGCTTTTAAAAATATGTGGTAAATTCACAATTTTAAGAAAAAGGTTGTGTTCCAAAAGTAGTTTGGCAGTTGCCAATCAAGCAAATGGAAATTTAGTAGAATGTGATTTAATGAATTGCATGGGGGTAATTAAAGATGCTCCCAGAATAGGAGTTAATCCTATGAAAAAGACTTATGTTTTTGCTACTTGAGTACTTTAGAATACATATGGGATGTTTCTCCTCTTGTCTAATTCCTCTTCACTCCTAGCTTTCCTTTAATTTTTCCTACTGAAGTCATTGTTTTATAATGTCTTATCTTTTCATTTGAATATTGGGTGGTTACATTCCTCTCAATTATTGGCACATCATCCTAGCCAAGAAAACAAATAAGATATCTGATAATGCCTACATTTAAAGAGAGCCAGATTAGATTGTTCAGTACCCGTTCTGACAAAGCTATCAGATACAGGTGGTAACTACAACTACATGGTTCTTATTCAGAGGAAAAACCTGATGTGTGATGGAAGAAGGGGTCAGTTTGCTGATTAAGATTATTACTCTGAAGCTCTCTTTTCCTTTCAGAGGTAAACTTTTGGGGGGGTAAAAAACCAGCAAACAGTAAAATCTAGATTGATTTCAAAAGGTGACTGTTTAGGAACAAATTACAGATTCCTGCTAAGTTACTGTTAACCTGCTTTGTGGAACCAATGTGGTATCGACAAAGACACCTCATTCTTTTGTGATCTCTTGTAGCTCTTGACATCCCTAACCTAATAAGATGTTACTTATTCAGCACTGGGCATGTGAAGTCTAGCCTTTCCATGATTTACATTTTTGTATTTTGGCCTGAAATTTAGGTGACTGTCATTGGGTGAACAGTGTTAATTGGGTCAACTGGCTTAGCTTCCTGTAGACTTGAATAGCTTGAATAAGTTTTAGCAATTTTTATAGAATCAAACCCAGGTTATGGCACATATGGACGACCACCGCTGCACACAGAATCTCTAGAGCAGCGGTTCTCAACCTGTGGGTCGCGACCCCTTTGGCGGTCAAACGACCCTTTCACAGGGGTTGCCTAAGACCATCCTGCATATCAGATATTTACATAATGATTCATAACAGTAGCAACATTACAGTTATGAAGTAGCAACGAAAATAATTTTATGGTTGGGTCACAACATGAGGAACTGTATTTAAAGGGCCAGAAGGTTGAGAACCACTGGTCTAGAGTTAAAAGCCTAGGCGTATTTATGTTTCCATTTGTTGTTGTCACCTTAGAGTTTTGGAGCACCACAGAACCAGCAGACCTTTAGGAGCTTTCTCATTGAGACTAGACTCAAAGCATAGAATTGTAATGCTAGTGAGATTGTTTATAGTGTATTCCAGAGTGTGAGGTACATGTCCCTGCTGGCAAGTTGAGGTGATATTAGGTGACAAACAGACCAGTATTTAGGTTTATTCTTTTGTATTTCACAGTTTATTAGAAAAATATAAATAACAGAAGGATCTAGTGATTTCACAGGTATAATTGCTTAGAACAAGGATAAAGTGGGCATGTAAATTAGAAATTAACTAAATTTTAAGAGAAATAAAGGGAATAATAATAATAAAGGTGCTGTTCCAATAGTGCAAAAAATTTTAAAGGCCAAACGTTTAGGAAATACTAACTTAGTTGAACCACAGGAAGAAAAAGGAATAGTAGATGGCTTTCCCAAAGTTAAGTAGGTGGTTTGTAGTAGAGCCTTATTGTGCCATATTCATTGTGTCCTATCCCTTCTATCACATTGCCTTTTATTCACTGTTTATACCTCAGGGAAATAAAAAATACAGTAAGTTACTTAGTACTGCCTGTTGTTTTCAGGATGCTGCTCTTTTAGGCAGGCTATCAGATTTTCCTTCTGTTTCTGTTCATAAAAGGAATACTGCTTTTCTGTTCCCATACTTTCTACATGTTGTTGTAATCTGCTTTGCTCTACTTTTTAAAATTAGAAAATAGATTGCTAGCAGTCTTATCCCTAGCATTTGGGAAGGAGAGTTCTTACAAATATCTTCTTTCTACCAACTTTTTTTCCGCCCTATACTCAATATGTTCATTATTTTGTTAGTTTGGGTATATGGGTGGTTATTTTAGTTTTTGTTATTTTGGGAAGCATTGAATTTTCCTAGAATTAAAGACCTTTAGTTCATTACTACATTGCTTTCTAAAACGGTGGCATAAATAAAACAAAAGTTTAATTCCCTGATTAACAATGTGGCTGGTGTAGGCTTGCAGGACAGCTCTCTTCCACGAAGTCCTTCAGGGACTCAGGTCTTCGCATCATCTTGCTTAGCAGTCTCCTAGGAGAGTTGTCCTAGTCTACATGGTGGAAGCTGAGTTACTTCCAGCTGTGTGTCCCCAAATCCAAAGAGGCTATTTTAACATGGAGATGATTCACAGGTAACATACTGCCTTTCATACGCACAGGCGCCCTACTTATTTACATGGCCATTCCTAGCGTCAAGGAAAGCCACAAGTGAAATCTCTAGCTGGACAACCACAGGTGCCCAGGAAGAAGATGAGAACTAAATTCTAAGGGACAACCAAAGCAGTTCCATGTTCATCTTTTTAATATATTTATCTCCCAGGTTTTGCGTTTTTATTAAAGAGAAGGTTCTTTGTCTTAGTTTGAAAATTGCTACTATGATAATATGGAACCATGAAAGATTTTTGGCAGGAGAGCTTAAGTGATTAGATTAGTGTTTTAGAAAGAGCAGTCTTAAGGCAGTGTAGAGGTTGGATTGAAGCTAGAAAAGACTAGCAAAGGAACAGGTAAAGTGAATTCTGTAATAATCAGCAAAGGTTGATGAAGACTTAAACTAAGTTAGTAGCAGCAAGAAAATAGAGAAGGCGATCAGTTCTAGAGATATGTAGAAGTTAGAAATACTAGTAATTTACAAAATAATCTATAGAGTTTGCCCTGTGCCCATCAAAGCATTTACTTTGCATTTTCAACCTGCTTAAATCCACTGTTCCCTTTCTTCCCTGTCCCCATTCCCTCTGTATTTTAAAAAAATAAAGCAGGGACGACAAACTCAAATGCCTTCCAGAACCAGGAATGAAAATGTTTAAGGGGCCAGGGGGTGGATCTAGATCTTTGAACTAAACAGTGCATTTCCTGTCTAAAGTGGGTGGCTACTGCTTAGCTCAACTGATTATGCCCAGACAGGAATGCAAGCCCTCTGTTGCTAGGTTTTTAACTTTTAAAAATAGAAATCAAAAATTCAAATTATTACTTGAAACTCCGGATTTTGAAATGTTGGTAACTTAGAAAGTGTTAAATTTTAACAATAGCTATTTCATAGGGTGGCTATGAAAATTAATTAAATGGTTTAATAAATAAAAAAAAGTTCTTAGAATAGTACTTAACACCTTATGAATGTCATCTGTCATTGTCCAATATTATCATTGTCTTCATCCACACTCTTATATCCTTCTTTCTTCCTCTAAATTTGAGTCAATGGCCCTGGCTGGGTAGCTTAGTTGGTTAGAATATTGCCCTGATAAGCCAAAGTTGTAGGTTCGATTCCCAGTCAGGTCATGTACAAGAATCAACCAATGAGCCCTAGTCAGTTTGGCTCAGTGGTTGGAATGTCGGCCCTCAGACTGAAGGGCCTCCGATTCGATTCTGGTCAAGTGCATGTACCTTGGTTGCAGGCTCCATCCCTGGCCCTGGGTAGGGAGCATACAGTAGGCAACCAATGGATGCGTCTTTCTCATGTCAATGCTTCTGTCTGTCTCTCCCTCTCCCTTCCACTCTCTCTAAAAATCAGTGGAAAAATGTCTTTGGGTGAGGATTAACACGAATGAATGAATGAAAGAATGAATGAATGAGTGAGTGAAATAAATCTGAGTTACTGGCAGCTGCTGAAGAAAAAAACCCATACAAAGCTTTTTCCTTATGAAGCATCCAGGTTACTCCATGCTGCCAGAGTCACAAAGCACATAATGAGACAGAAGCTAATATCAAACATTATTCAAGCCACAGAACTCTTTCTTCAACAAATGCTTACATGAGAACCTGATATGTAGGAAAGATTAATTTGGATCTGCTCTATTTGAAGTGGTTATGGGTGCACTGAATAGAGCAGTGGTTCTCCAACTTTAGCTTGCATCAGAATCCCTGAGATGGTTTATTATAGCATAAATTTCTGGTCCCTAGCCCCATGGTTTCTGATCAGTGGGTCTGGGAAGGACCCAAGAATTTTCATTTCTAATAAGTTCCCATATGCTGCTGCTCCTGAGGCACCACAACTGAGAACAACGATGCTTAGAGGTTACATTTACATCAAGAGACTTGCTTTGAAAGGAAAAGAGCCCGAGGAGGCGTATTCTCAGCTAGTGCATGGCCAGTCCTTCTTCCTTGGAGGCCTGTTGTCTGGAATGTGTTTGGCAACCTAGACAAAGTGAGATCACTGACCAGCAGCATCAGCGTCACCTGGGGCTTTTGTAAATTCAAGTTCATGGGTCCCAATTCAGACCTAGTGAACCAGAATCTCCTGGGCACCCAGAATCTGTGTTTTCAGAAGGTTGCTGGTGGAATGTTTTGCATGTTAAAGTTTGTTTTGAGCATTGCTGACCCTACTCAGAAGTTGGGGATATCTTAAAAAACACACCGTGGATAGAACTATATTTATTACCATCAGGATTTGACCTCCACCACTTTCTACACCTCAGAACAGCATTCTTGCTAAATGAAAGAAAGGTCCTGATTCTACCAGAAGCTTCTCTGGCCTTCACTAAACTGGTATCATTGGGTAAACTGCTGGATCAGCTAGCAACTTTAATTTCAAAGTGATTCAAGTTATAGAAAATGAGAAGTTAAGAGGACAAACCAATTATGTAGACAGGATGCTGAATTAAGTTTTAAAAATATTATTTGCGATTAATAGCCACAAATCTAGGCCAAACGGAAACTAACATTTTAAAAAAAAAATTTATTTCTATTCATTTCAGAAAAGAAGGGAGAAGGAGAGAGAGATAAAAACATCAATGATGAGTGAGAATCATTGATCAGCTGCCTCCTGCACGCCCTCTGCTGGAGATTGATCCTGCAACCTGGGCATGTGCCCTGACCAGGAATCAAACTGGTTCATAGGTCTACGCTCAACCACTGAACCACGCCAGCCAGGCCTAACATTGTTTAATAGTTTAACATATGCCAAGTACTTTACTAGGCCCCATTTAATTCTTGTAACAACAGAGAATTACCACTGCAAAGTATATAAACATATCTTCATCTACAGAATAGCAATCCACTAGGAATTGGCAGAGCCAGGATTTGAACCTATGTCTGACACTGAAACCTATGTTTTTTTTCACCTCTGTAGTCATAGTTATTGCCCAGAGCTCTCACAGTCCATCACTTTCCTCCTTATGTTGCACACTTAAAATTTGTAAACTCTGGGTTTTTCCTACTTTATGGTGTATGATGTGTGTTGTACATAGGCAACATTAACTACTGCAGCCTAAAAATTCCTAAATATATTAGGGCTTTTGAAATGAATTCAATACCTTATAAATTTTAAACATGTTTAATTCTGAGTATTAAGCTAAAGTTATTTTTTCAGGGACATTAACCTAACTGCTAACCAAAAGCTAGAAATAACTTGATGAATTTTGAACTGAATTTAAATATTTATTTGCATATGTAATCATGAACCAGGGCAGAAATTTTAAAATATATCAGTAAGTTGAAACCAGAAATGATGCATATTTTCTTAAGTTGTTAAATAAAAACAAAATTGGAACAAATACTATCTGACCCAAAATTATATTTTACTTATGATGTAGAGCTTCTAATATTAAGAAAAGAACTGTTTAACTTTAGCTTTAAGTATTTTTAAATTTTTATTATTTTACATATACTTATTGATAAATGATACATGCTTTGGAGTAGTTCATATGGTATTTTTACCTTGATTCTGTAAATATGTATAAAAATACTCAAATTGGAAAGCTTAGTCTTACTATGTAGATCTAAAAAGGTGATTTGAGATGAAAAATACGTGTTAATTGTTGATATGATCAAAACACATTTCTTTAGAAAATAGAAATGGTAAATGAGCAAATATGGGGGAAGGCTGAAATATTTAGGCAATGAGTTATTTTGATTATATTAAGTTGGTGAATGAAATCTGCCTAATATGGAATGGTACTGCCAGAAAATTATTTTAGATTCTTAAGATAAAATACTTAAGTTACTGAAATTATTTGTGCACAAAAATGAGCATTTATTTGCTCATGAGTTTCACAGAAAACACTGATTACAAGTAGTCTGTCACCTGCAGAGAAATTGATGCAAACTACACAAAATAATGCATTTTAGCAAATTATTTTGAGATACTTAGTTTGGTCATATAGAGTTAGTTCAGTATGACTCTATACAGTTATTTAGAGCATATGGTTTAGTTTTATTTTGTAGATTTCAGAAGCGGGCAACAGCAGGGCATTTGCCAGCATTTGCATGTGAGATTCAGTGTGGGGCATAATTTTCAGTCATCCTGCAGATATGTTTAGTTTGAGTCCCACAGTGTGGTTTAACATTTTTCTTTCATTGCCAGCATTTTTAAATGATAAATTTTACACACCAAATACCTGGTTTTAGATTTTTTTCTTAAAAATTGGAAGATTGGGAATAGTGTGCTTCCATTCTAATAATGACTACAATTACCTGGAGCTGGAACTTGCTGCCCTCTCTAGTTTGTACTGGGCCCAGGACTCCTTTCTGTAATAGACACAGCTTGCTTTATTCTTTCCTACATTTTTCTGGTCCCTAAAGGCATTTGGATTGAGACCCCTACTTTAAACAATGCCTAGGCTATCACCAGGAGTCACATTTACTTTAATAATTTTGTCATCCAGAATTCTGATGTCACGATTATTAATGATTTATTATTTTTATGTACTTTTGTTTTAGGAGAGGTTTTTTTAAAAATATGTAATAGAAACAATATTATGGTCATTATCTAATCATTCAGGAAACATGTGTCTTTGAGGAATTGAAATGTTAAAATGAAGAGCCAGTAGATGCAATAAAATTTGAATTTGATGTTAAATAAGCCAAGTATAATTAGGAGAAAAAAATCTTAAATGGCAATTGTTATGAGTAAGAAACAAGATGGTGTAGTGGAAAAGACAATAATTTGGGGTACTTTTGTTCTGGGACTAGCTGTGCAACTAAATAGTTTCATAATTTCAGTAGATGGTTTCACCTAGAAAATTAAGACTGAATGGCCTAATCCTTACAGGTATGAAAATTACAGTTTTCTTAATTTCTGAAATATTTGGCAATTCTGAAGGTAGAAACCTTCAAAATCTTTGGGAATTTGCAGGTATACCAGAAGCTTTAGCAGACAGTAGTGCTAATATGAATAAATCAGTTAATATTTTCCCCCATAGTCCAAATTCAGTCCAATAGTAATTTGCCAGTGGCTTCATCTGTCAGCTCAAGTCCTCTGTGGCTATAGAAATAAAATAGTCTTTGGAGAGTGACCTGTGTTTGTGGTGCCTTTTTTTTTTTTTCTGAAATTGGACCTCAGAATGCCCTCTGCCAGTCACTTTCACCTATTAGGTTTTTAAGTGTAAATGAAATAAGAATAAATAATGAGTTTCTTTTGAATGAAGAATAAACACAAGAATGTCACACAGCTGCTATTTTAACTATCTGTCCTTGTTTGCTCCAGGCAGATCCTAGTATCCATTTTTTACCTCTTTATCTCATAAATAATAGAAATAGAAAAATCAGAAGCATGGCGCCCACTCCTAAAATGTTGCCAACCCAGTTATGCAATAATACTTTAAGATTAGTGTTTAAAGTCCTTTTTGATGAGGAACTCACCACTGGACTTCCAAACCTATCTGTATGAACTCATCTTCTCCAGCCTCACCGATGTCCTCCCAAATAGTCCTTGCCTCAGAACACACACTGTTGTCCCCTGTGCCAGGGACACTCTTCCTCCTTCTCTTCAACCCATTGATGAATAGTGATGATTCTAAAAGTGGGACAACCAAACATCTGTCCTAGCGTGACACACAAAAAAGGACACTGCATCACATGTGAAGTATTCTTACCAAATAAATTGAACTTGAAGGTAATCAGGACTTTAGATCCAGCTGTGTGCTTATAGGAAACTAGAGACCCGGCGCACGAAATCGTGCACGGGTATGGTTCCTAGGCCTAGCCTGTGATCAGGGCCATCTTCCACAGTTGCTGGCTGCCGGCAGCCAGCCCCGCCCCCCGCCGCCACCCACCCCAGTTCCCCGTTCTCCATCCGGCCATGAGAGCCTGATGGCGGGGGTTGGGACTGAGAGGTCAGCTGTTCCTGCCTGCTCGCCAGCCCCACCTCCACCGCCAGTCACCCTTTGTGTGTGGGGTGACCAGCGGAGCAGGGGCCTTGGCCTGACGCCACCCACATCCCCCTCCACCCACCCCAGTTCCCCATTCACCATCAGCGGTGATGGGAGCCTGCAGGGACCAAGAGGACGGCCCATTCCACCCACTCGCCAGTCCCGTCCCCGGCTGCCACCCACCCTGGTTCCCTGTTCCCCATATGGCGATGGGATCCTGATGGCCAGGGGAGGGACCCAGAGGTCAGCTGTACCTGCCCGGTTGTCAGCCCCATACCCGCCACAGGTCACCCTCTGTGTGTGGGGCAACCAGCGGGTCAGGGGTCTTGGCCTAGTGCCACCCACACCCCCTGCCACCCACCCTGGTTCCCCTTTGCCATCGGCGATTGGAGCCTGCCAGCCAGGGAAAGAGACCAAGAGGTGGTCAGTGCACCTCATAGTGACTGGTCAAGTGGTCATTCTGGTCTTTCTGCCGTTGTGGTTGCTGGGCTTTTTTATATAGGATAGGGAAGATGGAGGAGCAAGTGAGACATTACCATGAGGAGGGAAGCAACCAAATCTAAAATGTGATATTCAGCACAACAAGTGACCCAGCAAATAAATGGCATGAAAAAGGAGAGGAGGGGGAACTAATATCACTCAAAAGGGACTTATGTGACATATCAACTCATTGCAGTGTGTGATCCTACTTTAGATACTGATTCAAAGAAACCAACTATAAAAAGACATTTTTGCAATTTTTGAGGAAATTTGCATTTGAACTGGGTATTAAAATTCTTACTAATTCTCTAAGTGTGATAATGGCAGTATAGTTATACATATTTTAAAAATGTATTTTCTATTAGAAATAAATATGGAAGTGTTTGCTGGTGAAAGAATATGTCTGAGATTTGTGTTAAAGTACACCAGGGGAAGATGGAGAAGTGGTTCATGTCTCAGCTTTTGTTACTTCCTTGGGATCCTTAACCATACCAGGTGTTTGCCCCTTTTCATTAATTTCTATCATAATGTTTATTTCACAGCATTTGTTATAAACAGTAATTAACAGTTTATGTCTTTTTATTTATTTACTGTCTTTCTTACTCCGGATAATAAATTCCGGAAGCAGGGATCATCTCTGGTTCACATCTTTATTTCTAGTACACTCTATGTGGTAGGCTTTCAGTAAATGAATATCAAAAGAATAAATGAAAGAAAATCTGATTTCATATAATGTTTGCATTTTAGTGTTTCCAAATTTAGACTTGCACTGTAAATTGTTATAATCTATTGTATATTTCTAATGCCTCTTTGCTTACTTTTTTTTGAAGGTGAGAGAGACAGGAAGAGCTGCCTATGCTTTTGAAGTTGAGAACTCAAATCTGAGATAATATGGACATTTTAAATAGTGGTTTCTTTAATAGCTGGTACTTTGTTGTTAGTATTGGAGGTAGAGTAAAACTTTATTGTTAAATCATTGATCCATCAGGCCTTTTCTTAAATAAACATATACTTACAACATGTACCTGTAGTATCACACACATTCCCTGCTTCTCAATGCTTTCCTGAAAAACCTGCTACTTTTACCTTTGCTCTTACTTTCCTACAGGAGCATGAATTCTTGTTAGCAGTTAGGATGAGGACTTTTTAGGCTCCTAAAGAACTATGTCACCCTAAGCTTATTAATGCCATGTAGCTTTTAAAGCCCCAGTCTCCTTAAGAGTTTCAGCAGTTTATTGTATCTCTTGTGTCAAAATGAGTGAATGGTTTGTAAATTGTTTCAGTGTAGTTCTTTCACTTAATCCAAAAGTGTTTAGTTTGGATGCTACCCATTATTTACCTGTTAAAGTACTATACAAAATGGAAACCTTGCTTTCAGTCAGCTACATAGCTTCTTTTGTTAATGGATTATTATATTGTGTCTTTGTCTTAATTTTCTTCAGGTAATTAATGTAGGTATTCTTATTTTGACCATGTTTTTAAGTTTCATACACACATAGAAACTAAAGTATGGAATATTCAAAATTTTTGAAAAAAGTTTTAGGTTTTTTTTGTTATAGAACATTTCAATCATATACAAAAATAGAATAAATGTAATTAACTTCATGTAACCATTACTCACCTTTAACCCACCGGCTTCATATGTAGATCTTTAGCTGTAAAAAGTGATAAATATAAGAAGTCAATTAACTTTAAGAATTTAAGAACTGGGGTGGGTGGGTGGGTGGGTGGGAAGAGATCAACCAAAGAACTTGTATGCATATATACATAACCCATGGACACAGACAATAAGGAGGTGAAGGCCTGGGGTAGGAGGCTGGGGCAGGCTAGAAAGGATCAATGGGGGGATAAAGGGGGCATATGTAATACTTTCAACAATAAAAATTAAAATTAAATAAGAACTTGAATTAATTCTAAAAATGTGTCAGTGTATCTGTTGATATATCTCAATTTTAGTAGAGTTTGTTTTAATAACTAACACCACATCTGTTACACAATTTTCTAGTTAACATAACTCAAGAGAGCTAAACTTGTAAAAGGCATGTTTTTTTTATAGATTTTGAAAATTAAATATGGGGATTTAATTTGTAGATCAACTCACAGCTGCTCTAGTGTAACTTCTTATTTAAAGGAATCTTTTAGAAGTCAGTTTATGTATGTGTACTTATAAATTTGAGTTGTTATGTATCTTGTTGCCTTAAACGAACCCAGGCATGCAGATAGTTTTCTTCTTTCAACACTGGTGTTTTTCTGTTTTGTTAACTACTTGAGGTATATTCTTTATATTAAAACATAATAAATAGTTTTGAAGCAAGTTAATTGACAAAAAGTAACTTAATTGGATTTATACTCATTTATGTAATTTTCTTGAGCAATGCAGGCAGTATGTTGATCCTAGAAAATAAGGGGAGAGGGGCTTTGGAATGATAGGGATCTCGATTTGAAGCCTTGAAGCCTCTTCACTACTTACTAAATTCATGCATTCAACCGATATTTATTGAGTACCTTCTATGTGCTCAACACATTTCAGCACCTTTTTTTTTTAATGTGGGAGATACATCAAAGAATAAAAAAAGTTTTTTCCCCCTTGTAGTGCCACATTTTAGTTGTGGAGACAGACAATATAATAATTAAGTAAACATTTGACAAAATTTCAGGTAGTAATAAGTACTATGAGAAAAATAAAGCAAGCAGGGAAAGAGTGAGGATGGGAGTTAGGAGAGGTGTTACTTTTTTTTTTTTTTTTAAGTTCTCGGTTGCTTTATTTTTTTATTTTTTTTTCTTAATTAAATCTTTATTGTTCAGATTATTACATTTGTTCCTTTTTTTTTTTTAGATTTTCTAGCGATTTATTTTTTTTTAATTTATTGCTTAAAGTATTACAAAGGGTATTACATATGTGTCCATTTTATCCCCCCGCCCGAGACAGTCCCCTAGCCTCCCCTATCCCCCAATGTCTTATGTCCACTGGTTATGCTTATATGCATGCATACAAGTCCTTTAGTTGATCTCTTACCCCCCTACCTCCTGCCCCCCAACCCTCCCCGGCCTTCCCGCTGCAGTTTGACAATCTGTTTGAGGCAGCTCTGCCTCTGTATCTATTATTGTTCAAAAGTTTATAATGGTCTCTATTATCCATGAATGAGTGAGATCATGTGGTATTTTTCCTTCATTGACTGGCTTATTTCACTTAGCATAATGCTCTCCAGTTCCATCCATGACGTTGCAAATGGTAAGAGTTCCTTCCTTTTTAGAGCAGCATAGTATTCCATCGTGTAGATGTACCACAGTTTTCTAATCCATTCATCTACTGATGGGCACTTAGGCTGTTTCCAGATCTTAGCTATGGTGAATTGTGCTGCTATGAACATAGGGGTGCATATATCCTTTCTGATTGGTGTTTCTGGTTTCTTGGGATATATTCCTAGAAGTGGGATCACAGGGTCAAATGGGAGTTCCATTTTCAGTTTTTTAAGGAAACTCCATACTGTCTTCCATAGTGGCTGCACCAGTCTGCATTCCCACCAGCAGTGCACAAGTGTTCCTTTTTCTCCACATGGGAGTTAGGAGAGGTGTTACTTTGATGAAGTGGTTGGGATGTCATGGAGCAAACCTGATGAAGAAATCCTTGTGGAAATTTCCCCCACTCCACTCCACCCCCCCCAACCGTGTGGATATCTTAGGTAAAACTAGTTCAAGCAGAGGGTTCAGCAAATACACATGCTTTCACACAGAAACAAGTTTTACATTTTCCAGAATAAGAGGATAGTCTGTGGCAGAACAGAACCCAGAGCAAATAGTGAATAAATGTGCAGAGGTAGATCAATTTGAGAAGCAGGCAGAGACCAGTTCATAGAAGGCCTTGTGGATCACTGTATGAGATACAGTTTGGATTTGTTCTAATCTAAAATTTTCAGCAAGGGAGTGCCATGATCTGAATTATGTTTTAACAAGATCATCCTGTCTGCTATTTGGAGATTAGAAGGTAGGAGTCAAGTGAGTGGGAATGTTGGTGTGTGCTACAGAGTGGACAAGTGGATTTGCTAGGTGTAAGAAAAGGAAGAGACTTGGAAGACAAAAGCAATTAAGAAGGAAATACTTTTGAAATGTTAGATAAGATGAAGACTGAAAATAGACCATTGGATTTAGCAAGATAGAGGCTATTGTTGACCTTGACAGGAGCAATTTTGGTGGAGGGTTGGAGATGAAAGTCTAATTGGCAGTGGTTGAAGAGAGAACAGGAGGTGAGGAAGTAGGGACTAGCAGAGGCAATTTTACACTTAACAGTAGACACATGAGAAAGTAGCCGGGTCAAGGAAGGTTTTTTTTGTTTTGTTTTGTTTGTTTTGTTTTGTATTTTTGATTGGAGGTATAGCATGCTTATATGCTAATGGAAAAGATCTGGTTGAGAGGAAGCTGCTAATGCTTAAGACAGGATAAGTGGAGGAGCAAGGTCCTTGAGTTAATTGGCAGATTTGGGAAGAAGTAATTTAGGTTGCATCTACTAGTGAAATAAGAGGAAGTTGAGCACTAAGAGTGAGGAAGGGAGAGGTGGGGTGTTGAAAGTTTGCATACAGAGGAGAAGGTCTGAAATAGTCTTCAGGATCGATAGGAGAGTAAGAGTTTGTTTCTGTGCTTAGGCTGGATAGAGGCCTAGAACTAGTGAAAAGTTGGATTTAACCAGGATTAGTATTTGCCAGGTAGGTATGATGATGGAAAAGAGGAACAAGAGAGTTGAGAAACTGCAAGAGTGATTTGAGTTTGGTCATGGTGTCTAGCCTGGAAAACAGGGAGCTAAGAACATGAGAGGGTACTGGGTACTGAATATGTAATTGAGTCTGATTATCCTCCTGTTACACATGAGGAGCCAGCAGCACAGGGAGATAAAGCCATATGTCACTACTAAACCAGGTACTAAAATCTTCCAAAACTGAAGAGCACTAGCCCCTGAGTCCAAAGTAAAGAGTAGCAGATGTTGTTACCTAATGGCATGTGCTTCAGAGGAACTGGGGCAGGAGGGGCGGGGGGTGATGGTCTAGAAGCAAAATGAGGAGCATGGAGGGACTTACCTCACTATATAGCACATACAATTTGGTCTATGGTATATGGGGAGAAAAAAATGCCACCAGTTAAGGAGACTGGATAAACACATCCTCAGAGATTTAACAGAAAGATGAAGGAAGTATAATAGAGAAGACCCTGGACACAAGAGATTCTGCTAATGGATAATCTTGAGTTTTGGAGGGTGCCAAGTCCAGAAAAGATGGGAGATAGGTGCTGGAAAATCACCCAGGCATCAAAATCCAGGTGATAATGGATGGATAGATAGACTGAGAGATTTAGCTTCTGGGATGACAGGTGACTGAGTTAATAGGGGGCATCAAGTATGCTATTGGTCTTGATTTTCTCTTAGAGGGAGGTGATAACTGCTTTATGATAAGTCCCTTCTGGGGTTTGGTCTGTTTCACAGTTTGTGTCAGTGAGGTAGACAGTATTGAGTAAGGGAGGTATGGCCCTACCAAGAACTTAGCTTCCATCTTGCAGAGTGTGCTGTACTGGTGTTACTTAGATTAACTATACATTGAGCAAGTCGTATGGCCTTCTCAAGCCTCAGTGTTTTCACTTCTAAATGAAGGTAAGTCCAGTATTGCAAGTATCTAAGCTTTAGAGTTAATATGCATATAGAGCCCCAAGAGGGACTGGAGTTACAGTAGATGCTAACTGACATTTTCCCCCTTGTATGTACGTAGAAAACTATTTTATACATCCCTAGTCCTCATATTCTATAATGATTTGTTCATTTGTTTTTATCAAAATATACACACACACACATACATGTGTGTGTGTGTGTATTTGACTAAGTGACCATACACAGACTGGTAGGTATGACGCCCATGCCCACCAGTGGGCAGATGCTCAACGCAAGAGCTGCCAAGCTGCAGTGACTTGGCAGTGGCAATTCTTGGGTGACGCACCCCGGAACCAGAGCGGAGGGAGCCTGATTCCAGGGTGTGTCACCTGAGAACCGCCCTCTTGCAATCCGAGACCCCTCAGGGAATGTTGGAGAGCCAGTTTCAGCCTGATCCCCGCAGGCCATGCCAAGGGACCCCACCTGCCAGAGGGACCCCACTCACTCTGCAGACACCCTTTGAGCTGTGGCACTGCCTCAGGTGCGTCCAGCCAGCCGGGGGGGACTGCGGGAGGTTGGTTCCAGGGCGTGTCTGGCCCGTCTCACCTAGTCCCACCCCGCTGGCCACCTCTAATTAATTTCCTTTCAATGTGCATGAATCTATGCACCAGGGCACTAGTCCTATATAATAAAAGCGTAATATGCTACTAGTAAGTGTCTGACCGATCGACCATTTATTCAACCGCTCGACCAGTCACTATGACAAGCACTGACCACTAGAGGGCAGATGCTCCGACTGGTAGGTTAGCTTGCTGCTGGGATCTGGTTGATTGGGACTGGGTGAGAGGGCCAGACACGCCCTGGAGCCCTCCCACGGTCCCTCTCCGGCTGGCTGGCCAACCTTCCAAAGTCCCTCCCTGACTGGCCGGCCCTCATCGGCCCGATTGGCCCTGATCGCCGGCCAGGCTGAGGGACCCCACTGGTGCATGAATTCGTGCACTGGGCCTCTAGTCTATAATAATAAAAGTGTAATATGCTAATTAGACCGGACATCCATCTGGATGAAGCCAGGGCTACAAGGGAAGTTCAGGTCCTGGGTGCCTGCTGGCAGCCGGAGGGAAGGCTGGGTCCCAGATGCCAGAGGGAAGCCAATGCCAGCAGCCAAGGAAAGGAAGGCCTGCTCTTGCACAAATTTCGTGCATTGGACCTCTAGTCCATAATAATAAAAGTGTAATATGCTAGTTAGACCGGACGTCTCTGGACATCATTCCAGATGTCCTTCTTGACAAAGCCAGGGCCAGAACGAAGCTGGCCTGGGTCCCGAGTGTCTGCGGGCGCCCAGCCGGGGTCCCGGGTGACTGAGGGTGGCTGGAGGAGAGAAGCAGCCTGGGTCCTGGGTGCCGGAGGGAAACCAGTGCTGGCAGCTGGGGAAAGGAAGGCCTACTCTTGCATGAATTTTTGTGCATTGGGCCTCTAGTATATCCTATCTAATAATAGAAAAACATGGTAATTAACCATACCTCCGCTACACTTACCTTGGCTAGTCAGCAGGATATGCAAATTAAGTGCCAACAAAGATGGCGGCCGGAAGCCACACAGCTGAAGCAAACATGAGGCTTGCTTGCTCCAGTGATGGAGGAAGCCAAGGTTCCCCGCCTTCCGCGGCCCAGCTCTGAGCTCCAGATGCAACAATGTTGCAAGTATAGAAGCTAAACAAATCCCAGATACCTGCTTTCAGCCCAGCGGGCTCAGAGCTTAGAGCTCCAGTGATGGCAACAGAGTTTCAATTATAGAAGCTAAACAAACCCAGATACCTGCTTCCAGCCATCCATGGCCTCAGAGCTGGAGCCAGCTCTCAGCTCCAGTGACAGCTATAGAAGGTAAATAAATCCCAGAATAAAAAATTAAAAAAAAGAGACTGGGAACTTCAGTCGCCCGCCAGCCTGAAAATGGCCCTCAGCCCCTCACCCAGGCTGGCCAGGCACCCAAGCGGGAACCCCACCCTGATCCAGGACACCCTTAAGGGCAAACCAGCCAGCCCCACCCGTGCAGCAGGCCTCTATCCTATACAGTAAAAGGGTAATATGCAAACTGACCCTAACAGCAGAAAGACTGGGAATGACTGGTCACTATGACACACACTGACCACCAGGGGGCAGATGCTCAATGCAGGAGCTGCCCTCTGGTGGTCAGTGTGCTCCAACATGGGGGAGCTCTGCTCAGCCACAAGCCGGGCTGATGGCTGCCAATACAGCAGTGGTGGTGGGAGCCTCTCCTGCCTCCTCAGCAGCGCTAAGGATGTCTGACTGCAGTTTAGGTCTGCTCCCCGCTGACAAGTGGACATCCCCCGAGGTCTGCCGGGCTGCCAGAGGGATGTCTGATTGCCGGCTTTGGACCAATCCCCCGGGGAGCGGGCCTAAGCCAGCAGGTGGTCATCCCCCGAGGGGTCCCAGACTGCGAGAGGGCACAGGCGGGGCTGAGGGACCTCCCCCCACTGAGTGCACAAGGCCTCTAGTATATATAAAATGCTTGGCTCATTTGTTGGATTTTCCTCCCTAGATGAATGGTATGGGTTAATTATGTGTTCCCAGTCTTTATTTATAATGTTGAGCTTTTCATGCTGTCCATTTTGTTCTGAGATTAGTGATAAAATGTATTTCTAGCCATCTTATCCCAAATAAAGTCATATTGATTTTTGTGTAGCATAGAATGAAATAGAAAATAATCTCCTGATGTTCTATTCTGTATTATTCACAGAAACAATTTTGAAAGAACAAGTTTGTATTTGTACAATATAAATGCCTTATCTTGTTTACTTGATATAAACTGGCATTTTTGAAGTCAGAACAGAGATAAAAATCACAGTTAATTGTTCTTCTTTAACATAGTATGGCTAAACCTGAAAAGCTTTTTGATTTGCAGCTAAAACATTTTTGAAATAAAGCTTACCTCTTTGCCAAATATTTTAAGAAAATTTGGTAGCACTGAAATAGAGTGAAACCGTAATAGTTATTCAGATCATAGCTAAAGAGCTGTTACTGGTTTCCCAAATTTTAAAGCTAACTGACCTTGCATTTGAACCCAGCTGCAATGTAAACATTTTCTTGAAATGGCATGGGGTTGGGCCAGCCAATCTGGAGGATATTAGTGGTGTTCTGTTTGAGTGAAGTTTGAATCCTTAGGTAATTCGCAGGAGCTCTTTCTTAGGTCAGAAGCTGTCTTAGACATTATATATATTTCTTAATTCTGCCTTGGTCTTAATAGTGCATGTGGTTTCTCTTGGAAATCTAATTAGTAAAAGACATAATTACTTTGAAGTAGGAAGTAAGGATAGTTTTATTTGATAATTCTTCTATCCTTTTCACTTTATTTCATTGCTAAAAACTATATATAATATAGCATTCAGACCACTGGGCTTAAGTTATTTTAAAAATTCTTTGTATTCCATTACTTATTCACACTATTTAGATCAGAAGTAAACTAAAGACTATATTAACTCACTTTGACCCTCCTGCCCCCTTAAACTTTTTTTTTTTTTTGCTGAGATGTTCTAAGCAGTGTTTTTCAAATTCAGATCATGGACCCATTAATGGTTGTTAAATCAGTTTAGTGGGTTGAAATCAGCATTTAAAAATTTAAATAAAATGCATTGCTTATAGCAAGGGTAGGTACTATTTCATGTCACTTTTGTTGTACATATATGTGTGTGTGTGTGTCCATATGTAAGTGTGAAAAATGTAAAATATTTTTTGCTGTGGGTCACCATCAAAGTTTGAAAACTGTTACTACAAAGAGTATTTAAGGTTAATGTTTTATAGTCTTTTTTACAAGTTTATATTTTAAAATCTTGAGCTTTCAAGATTGTAATGTTTGAATGTTTTGAAGAAAGTTAAATGACTGATTTTTTAAACTATAATTTCAAAAGTAATTTCTACTTTCTAAAATTGTTATATGATCAAAAGGTGAAATGCCAGAGCTAAGCAAAAATCATGCTTCTTTTCATTTTCTTTTATTGATTTTAGAGAGAGGAAAGGAGAGACAAAGAGAAACATCAGTTGTTCTACTTATTTATGCATTCATTGGTTGATTTTTTTGTGTGACCCTGACTAGGGATAGAACCCACAACCTTGGCATATCAGGACGACACTCTAATCAGCTGAGTTACCTGGCCAGGGCCAAACTTATGCTTCTTTCAATGAAAAAAACAAAAAACAGATACATTTATTAAGGATCTCATGCTAATTAATTAATAGATATATTTAACTATATAAGGTACAATTTTCCATCTCCAAGAAGTCACAAATTTTTGTCAGGCCTATGTAAATTTTTTTTTTTTAATAATTTTTTTTCTGTTTACTTAATAAATTCAACTCTTAGTATTCAAATTCAAAGGAATTTTTAGAAGTTTTTGCCTCTGTAATTGTCATATTTCTCAAAGCTATAATTAAGTACTTGAATTTTTTCTGCTCATTAAATAAACTATGACTGAGCTAATGTTAATTTTTTTTTAATATGTATAGTATATTGTTGATAGTATTACAGATGTCTCCCATTTCCCCCTTAATGTTAATTCTTAAAAAGTTTTAGACTAAGTTTATATTTGGGTTCTAATGTGGATATCTTTATTGCTTTTTGTGAACTCAGGGGAGGACCAATATGTGAGTTTTAAACTTGAGGGATTTTCCCATTGTGATATTTGTAGAATCTTTTTAAAAAAAATTTTTTATTAATCTTTATTGTTGAGATTATTACAGATGGCTCTCTTACCCCCACCCCCCATAACTCCCTTCCACCCAGTTCCCACCTCACCCCAGGCCCTCGCCACCCTATTATTTGTGTCCATGGTTAATGCATACATGCATGTAAGATCTTTGTCTAACCTTTACCTGCACCCCTCTACACCCTCTTCCCTCTGAGAATCATCAGTCTGTTCCATTTCCATGCCCCTGGTTCTATTTCATTCACCAGTTTGTTCTGTTCATCCGATTTTTTATTCATTTGATTTTTAGATTCAATTGTTGATAGATATGTATTTGTTGTCACTTTGTTGTTCATATTGTTTATCTTTACCTTTTTCTTCTTCCTCCTCTTCTTAAAGAATACCCTTCAGCATTTTATATAATACTGGTTTGGTGGTGATGAACTCCTTTAGCTTTTTCTTGTCTGTGAAGCGCTTTATCTGACTTTCGAGTCTAAAAGATAACTTTGCTGGTAGTTGTAGGTTCTTTCTATTCATCACTTTGAATATTTCTTGCCACTCCCTTCTGGCCTGCATAGTTTCTGTTAAGAAATCAGCTGACAGTCACATGGGCACTCCCTTGTAGGTAACTAACTGTTTTTCTCTTGCTGCTTTTAAGATTCTCTCTTTGTCTTTGCCCTTGGCATTTTAATTATGATATGTCTTGGTGTGGTCCTCTTTGGATTCCTCTTGTTTGGGGTTCTCTGCACTTCCTGGACTTGTAAGTCCATTTCTTTCACCAGGTAGGGGAAGTTTTCTGTCATTATTTCTTCAAATAGGTTTTGAATATCTTGCTCTCTCTATTCTTCTAGCACCCCCATAATTGGGTGTTAGTACTCTTGAAGTTGTCCCAGAGGCTCCTTACACTATCTTCATATTTTTGGAATCTTTTTTCTTTTTGCTCTTCTGGTTGGGTGTTTTTTGCTTCCTCATATTTTAAATCATTGATTTGATTCACAGGATCCTCTAGTCTACTGTTGAATCCCTGTATATTATTCTTTTTAAAAAAATATATATTTTATTGATTTTTTACAGAGAGGAAGGGAGAAGGATAGAGAGTTAAAAACATCAATGAGAGAGAAACATCAATCAGCTGCCTCCTGCACACCTCCTACTGGGTATGTGCCCACAACCAAGGTACATGCCCCCGACTGGAATCGAACCTGGGACCCTTGAGTCCGCAGGCGGACGCTCTATTCATTGAGCCAAACCAGTTAGGGCTGTATATTATTCTTTATTTCAGTCAGTGTATGCTTAATTTCTGACTGGTCCTTTTCCTTTTTTTTTTTTTTTTTTTTTTTTGCATTCTCACTAAGATCCTTGAAAGTCTCACTAAGTTCCTCAGAGGTTTCTAGAAGTTTCTTGAATAACCTTATAACTTTGGTTTTGAACTCTATATCCAGTAGTTTTCTTTCTTCCATTTCTTTCATTTGTGACATGTTTCTTTGTCTCCGCATTTTGGCTGCTTCCCTGTGTTTGTTTTTATGTATTGAGTAGCTGCTAAATCTCCTTGAGTTGATGGAGTGGCCTTGTGTAGTAGGTGTCCTATAAGGCCCAGTGGCTCAGCCTCCCCAATCACCTGAGATGGACACTCTTGGTGCACCCCTTTGTGTGTTGTGTGCACAGTTTTGTTGTAATTGAGCCTTAATTGCTGTTGGTGTCACTGGGAGGAATTGACTACCAGGCCAATTGGCTATGGGGACAAGCTGTGACTACAGTGGGAGAGCTGCTGTGCAGGAGACACCCTTATGAACAGGACTTGGCTTCAGTGGGACTTTGGTGCTCACTGAGTCTGCCCCTTGAGTGTGTCACTTTTGGATATGAAGAGTTGTAATCTGGTATGGTCTCACACTGACCGGGTACACTGGCTCTTGGGTCTCCAGGGAGATGCAAAGTCATCCACTGTCTGGGGCTATCCAGCAGGGGCTACAGAGAGATCTGCAGATTCCTCCTCTTTGTATGAGGTTTGGAAGTACCCAGACAAAGCCTAGCTGTGAAGCAAGGCAGGCTGGTGCTGGTGCCAGGTCTTGGGTTTTTTATTGATAGGTTTGGGGCTCCCTGACCCAGCTGCAGCTTCTTTGACAGATTTTTAGCCTGAGAAAGGACAGACCATTCATATGCAAAAGGCACTGCACACAGCTTGTGAGGGGTTGTAAATTGGGTGGGGCGAGGTCTCAGGGAATCACCAGGGAGGAACAAACAGAAATGGCTGCCAATCAGCCCTGTACCAGGGAGGTCCCAGCATGGGAACAATGACCACTGTGAGCACCTCCATCTGAAAGAAAGCCGCCCCTGAGTTCCTTCCCCGATGCCAGACAGTCCAATTTCTCCCCATATGTGTCACCCAGAGTCTAAACGGGCACTGGAGCTCAGAGGAAGTGGGAACTTGTAAATTCAGTTTGTGGTGCCAGCCTGTTAAGAAGAGCAGCTGGGTTTCCAGCAGCCTGCAAGTCACTCAGCCCCAGTCCACACTGGTTTTTACAGTCCGTAGTTCTTACTGCCCATAGGGACTTCTTTCCCCAGCTCTGGGACCCTGGGCTGGGGGGTCTTGTATGGGGCTTGGATCCCTTGCTCCTCCGGGCAGCCTCCAAAGAGGCGATCTCCCCCCAATTAAAAAAGCAGCACACTTGGGTGCCGGACCAGCCCGTTCTGCGCCTCCGCACCTCCTACCAGTCTCAGTGTGCTTTCTTCTTTACTTCTCTAGTTGTAGTACTTCCATTCAGCCAGCTCTCCGGCAGTTCTGGATGATAGTTGTTCTGTATTTTAGTTGTAATTTTTATGTGGTTGTGGGAGGCAGCGAATATAGGCGTTTTCCTATGTCGCCATCTTGGTTCTCTATTTGTAGAATCTTAATCCCACCCCTTAATTTCTCCAAACCTCTCTTTCCTCTTCTGTAAAATGTATATGATAATCTAGTCAGACTCCAAATATCAAACAGATGCTTCAATATCTAATTTAAAATAATCTAATACTCAAATCCCCAGCACATTACCTATCACAGTGTGAAAATTAATAATAAATATGATGGGGCATGGTGTTTGTTTTGTTTTTAAAGACTAGTTTATTTTTTTAGAGAGAGAGAAAGGGAGAAGAGAGCAACATCCATGTGGGAGTGGAACATCGATTGGCTACTTCCTGCGCACCCCCTACTGGGGATCAAGCCCACAACTGGGGCATGTGCCCTGATCTGAAATCCAACCAGCAACCTCTCAGTGCATGGGACCATGCTCAACCAACTGACCCACATAGGACAGAGCTAGAGCATAGTGTTTTTATATTTGGTACTATTTAGGTAAAAAGTATAACATAACTGCCCTGGCTGGTGGGGCTCAGTGGTTAGAGCGTTGCCCTGTGCACCAAAGGTTCAAGGATTCGATTCCTGGTGAAGGGCACATACCTGGGTTACAGGCTTGACCCCTGGCTCTGGGGCATGTGTAGGATTCAGCCAATTAATGTCTCTCTCACATACTAGTAGATGTTTCTCTCCCCCTCTCTCTGTTTCTCTCCCTTCCTCCTCCCTTTCCCTCCCTGCCATTTGTTCTAAAAGAATCAATGGAAAAAATATCCTCAGGTGAGGATTAACAACAACAAATAAAAGTACATTTACACAATAAAATATTATGCAGCTGTAAAAAAAAGAAGGATCTCTTACCCTCTGAGATAGTATGGAGTGACCTAGAGAGCATTATGCTAAGAGAAATAAGCCAGTCAGAGAAAGACATGTATCTCATGATCTCACTTAAATATGGAATCTAACGAGCAAAATTAAATGACAAACATAAAAGATCCAGAGACACTGAAGCATTCAACAGACTGGAGTATTTCAGAGGGAAGAGATTAGCCAATGAATTTATATGCATATATGCATAGCCTATGGACAGACAATAGTGCAGGGAAGACCTGGGGAGGGGGCAACAGCAGGGTGAAGGAGGTTAACGGGGTGGGAGGAGACATATGTAGTACTTTCAACAATAAAGATAAATTTTTTTAAAAAAACTACAACATAACTGAGATTACTGCCTGCCAATTAAGGCTTGATTGTTGACTCAAAGCAATCATACTCTCTCCTCACTTAATCAGTTTTTAAAGCAATTGGCTGGCTGTCCTTAGTCATAGTTTATTACTTAGTTATTGGTGTTCCAATATATATTTTGACGACCTAATGCCAGTTTTACATACTGGAACATAAAAGGTATTCTGTTTTTAAGCAGTATTGCAGAGTATTAATGTTACTTCTTAAAACATTTAGAAATTACTTGGAGTTCATTCTGTCTCAGCTATATATCACTTTAGAGAATACAAAAGAAGATTACAATGCATAATTGGTAGGGTGTATTGGTCTGTCATAAATGGTTTATTAGAAAACTTGTATCACCCAGCTTGTACATTTAAACCACTTAAAAACATTAGGTTCTCTTAATGTGTATAAATCTTCTACTATATAAGATTTCTGGTCTGCTTACTAAACAGTTCATGTCTTCATACTATCTTTATTAAAACCTTTTTTCTTTTTCTTTTTTTAATATATTTTTATTGATTTCAGAGAGGAAGGGAGAGGGAGAGAGAGAGAAACATCAATGATGAGAGAGAATCATTGATCGGCTGCCTCCTGGATGCCCACTACTGGGGATAGAGCCTGCAACACAGGCATGTGCCCTTGACTGGAATCGAACCTAGGACCCTTCAGTCCACATGACTACACTGTATCCACTGAGCCAAACCAGCTAGGGCACTTTTTTTTCTTTTTATGTAAAGAAACAGAAGTCATTGAAATGGACAACTATGTTTAGATTCTATTGCACTTATGACAGAAATCTCCCATTGCAAAACAGTTTAAGTTTAAGGCTGACATTCTATATCCTTGATTCATGGCATATGGACAGAAAAATAGAGTTGTAAGAGCAGGTTATCAGATGTAATTGAAAATTGCTTTTTGTCACACCTTAATATATAATTGTGTATCTGTTTATAAACCTTTTTGTTATAGGTTTTGTGTATGTGTGTGTAACGTTTGTGTAACTAAAATGGCCTGCTGTGCTCTTTGGAGGGGTCTTTGTTTATTATCTGTAATCTGTAACACTACTTGATGAAAACTGCTAATTTATATTCTAGTGTTTGCCACCTCATTATATTTAAAATGGTAAATACAGCTTAATTATTTTTTTTTCTGAATTTATCTTTGAAGTTAGTATTACTGTGTTTGGTATGTAGCAAAATAGCCTTTTTTTCCCCAACTCTAGTTGTCACATTAGTTTCTAGTACTTTGATGCTCATCCTGAATTAAATACAGAAGTTGATGCATGATGATAATTTTTTTAAGGAGTACCTTCCTGATTGAAATACAAATAAAACATGGACTCCTATCTCTAGTTTTTTTGATTCCCTGTATAAATACTACTGTAGTTAATAGTTCATCTTATTTGAATAAATGGGGAAAGAATTAAATTTTTGCACACACGATTGATTCTTTATATAAAAACTAAGGTTAGCTGAAACCGGTTTGGCTCAGTGGATAGAGCGTCGGCCTGCGGACTGAAAGGTCCCAGGTTCGATTCCGGTCAAGGGCATGCACCTGGGTTGCGGGCACATCCCCAGTGGGAGATGTGCAGGAGGCAGCTGATCGATGTTTCTCTCTCATCGATGTTTCTAACTCTCTATCTCTCTCCTTTCCTCTCTGTAAAAAATCAATAAAATATATATTTAAAAAAAAACAAAAAACAAAAAACTAAGGTTAGATATCTCGAATAAGAAATCTGTATAGAATATTTGATGTGAAGTTATAATGGAGGTATTTATTTTCATTTTGAAAATACAGGGACATTTTTGGAAATTTTATTTCATACTTGAATTTTGTGAAATTTAATAGAAACATAAAAACTGGGACAATATTTAGGGTAAAATTGCATTAAAAAAATTTTAATGCCGTTGACAATATTTAGGCTATAATTGCATTTAAAAGAAATTTTCGGTTACTCTCATGCCATTAAAAAGAAAGCATTCAACTTCTTTACTATTAACATGGATAAGTTTGAATATATCATTCTTAGATGGTGTGTATTATTTACTGTTTTATACTTGGTGTCACAGTGTTTGAGAGGTGAGGAAGAAACAGGAATCCAAAGCTGATGTTTTTGGTAGACTATACCAAGTTTGTTTTATTTGTGCTAACCTGATGAGAAAATATATTGGTACAAAAACATTGAAGAAAGCAACATGCTTTGATTTTAAGTACATCTAAGTAGTCTGAGCTTTTTGTTCTTCAATGTAGCTGGGTTAGCTTAGTATCTGTGTTTCATTTATCATTTAGAAGTTTGAAATTCCCTGTGAGCCTCACTTGTTAAGTCCAATGGCCTGCCTATCAAACAATAACAAACATAGAAGTCAAGCATGTAGGTCATTTACACATCTTTATGTCTACCGTTTTCTCTTTAACCTTTTTCAACACTAAACTCATTCCTTTGGTAGAAGTTAAGATTCATTATCTTGGTGGTTGACCCTGTAAGCAATTATGTATTCTTTAAAAACATATTCATAATTTTTTTCTTTTTAATTATGCACAACATTACAGAAAAATTTAGGAAGTAGAAAAAAAAACCCATAACCTCACTACCCCAATGCAACAAACGCTATCTGTGGATTTTGTGTGTATGTGTATATTTTTTGTTGGGTTTTTCTTTTTCTTTTCTTTTTTTTCTTTTTTCTTTTTTTGCAGAGGAGGGAGGTCAATTTTAAAACTTGGAGGGAAATCCTGACCTCTAGAGAAGTAGGCATATTATAAGATTGGCATATAGTTGAAGGCGTGCACTTATGATAAAACTTTTATTTACAAAGCAGAATGATTTTTGTATTGTTAGAAATGATCTATTGAAGATATTTACTCTTGTTATAATGAAAAAATTCTCAAATTTTTTAATAGAACTTATTGGGGTTCCATTGGTTAATAAAATTATATAGGTTTACGGTGTACAATTCTGTAATACATCATCTGTATGTTGTATTGTGTTCACCACCCAAATTCATGTCTCTTTCCATCACCATTTATTCCCCCCCTTTAATTTCTTCTGCCTCCCCCACTCCCATTTCCTTCTCATAAACTTAAATTTAATGTGATAACTGTATTTGTTCTACAATGCATAGTTATGTTTTAAGGGAGGTTTTTTGCCTTTCAGGTTGTTCTCTTTCAGATTTTCATTTCACTCAAAAGCAAATGTTTTATAGAGGTCTTACTAGCTATAACTAGAATTACAAGAATGTATTTGTATTAATTGAGAGAAATAAATGTTTTCTGTATTTTTATAACAATCTTTCAAAATCTCTATTATCAACTCAGTCCTTTTGAGTTAAGGATGATTGAGTGAATTAAGATTAATTAAAGTGGTTCTGAAGTAGTGAAATGCAAATATAATGTGCAGAGGTGACAAGAAAAGGGGAAAATAAGTCAGAGTGAATAAACTCAAGTAAAAAATTAAATATCTGTGTAAATATAAAGTATACAACTTGGGAGAGATCCTAAAAGGCTAAACAGTTACATAGGGAAGATATATTTTGAGGTAAGAGGCAGATAAGTAGAAAAGGAGAAAGAGACGGACAAATATATACTCAGTTGAATTCTATATAACTGATTCTTGATCATGCATGAATAGGTTATTAAGGTCATGTAGTTCCTAAGAAATGGAGTCCATCTGATAAAGTAATTTTGAATAATTATTGTTTTAGTCAGCAATACTAAAGGTGTATTTAACACTGGTATTCATTTTTTTATTCTTACTACTACAGAATTAGCATAGGAAAATATAGGGGTTGTATTTTTGTAGCACATATAATATGGTAATATCTCTCTGGGGGGGGAAAGGATTTTTATCTTTAAAAATCTCACAGCTTGCCTAGCCGGTGTGGCTCGGTGGTTAAGTGTCAACCTATAAACTAGGAGGTCATGGTTCGATTACCGGTCAGGACGCAGGGGTTGCCACGGGGGTTGCTGACTCGATCCCCAATGTGGAACATCCCCAATGTGGGATGTGTTGGAGGCAGCCAATCAATGATTCTCTCTCATCATTGATGTGTCTATCTCTCCCTTTCCTTTCCTCTCAGAAATAAATTAAAAAAATCTATACTAATAAAAGGGTAATATGCTAATTAGACCGGATCGACCAGCCATCTTCTGGACGCCCAACTTCCTCCCGGACAAAGCCATGGTGGTGGGGGCCAAGGCAGAGGCAGTTAGGGGCGATCAGGCCAGCAGGGGAGGGCAGTTGGAGGCGAGATCAGGCTGGCAGAGGGTTAGGGGCAACCAGGCCAGCAGGGGAGGAAAGTTGGGGGTGATCAGGCTGGCAGGGGAGGGCCATTGGGGGCGACGAGGCCACAGGGGAGGGCAGTTGGGGCCACCAGGCCTGCAGGGGAGTGCAGTTGGGGGCGACCAGGCCTTGAGGGGAGGACTGTTGGGGGCAAGATCAGGCCTGCAGGGGAGGGCAGTTGGGGGTGAGATCAGGCCTGCAGGGGAGGTCCATTGGGGGTGACCAGGCCGGCAGAGGAGGGCTGTTGGGGGCGACCAGGCCTGCAGGGGAGGGCAATTGGAGGCAAGATCAGGCTGGCAGAGGGTAAGGGGCAACCAGGCCGGCAGGGGAGGGCAGTTAAGGGCGATCAGGCTGGCAGGGGAGAGCAGTTGGGAGCAATCGGGCCGGCAGGGGAGCAGTTAGGGGTGATCAGGCAAGCAGGCAGAGGTGGTTAGGGACAATCAGGCAGGCAGGCAGAAGCAGTTAGGGGCGATCAGGCAGGCAGGAAGAGGGATTAGGGGCAATCAGGCAGGCATGCAGAGTGGTTAGGGACAGTTAGGCAGGCAGGTAGGCAGATGAGCAGTTAGGAGCCAGTGATCCCAGATTGCAAGGGATGTCCGACTGTCAGTTTAGGCTGCAGGGATTGGGCCTAAACTGGCAGTCAGACAACCTCCAAGGGGTTCCCGATTGGAGAGGGTGCAGGCTGGGCTGAGGGAACCCCCTTGTGCATGAATTTCGTGTACCAGGCCTCTAGTATATTATAAAAGAAATCCCACAGCTCTCCCTTTCCAAAATTTTGTGTACCAAATCTATGTCATATACTATATATTTAACAAGAATAACTTAATGTGAACGTACATTACCAACTAAGTCTGATGCCATCTGATGCCAATAAGAGCAGCTAATATTAGTAGTAGCATTGCCTAGTTTTTCTAATGATTTTTGGTTTTCATTTGTTTTTGTCTTATTTAGATAGTTATGCTAATTATTAAATACCCAGTACATTTGAATAATAGTTCAAATGTTTTGGATATTTAATCTGTATCATATGTCTTATTTAATTTACTTCTCACAGTAACTAAGAACTGGTTTTATTATTATCCCCATTTTACTGATGATGAATGAGGGTGTGGTGAAGTCAAGTGGCAAACTTGGGTTAAGGATGAACTTAGAGATCCCCTACTTTTTCACCCTGTGATAACTCTTTCATGGATACTAAGAGAACACAAATTTTCATGAAGGTTCTAAAATGCAAGAAGATGGTAATTATAACTTGAAGATTGCAAAATGGAAGTTAAAAAGCCCATAAAATCTTAGAATATGATAATATTGTATGTACTGCAGTTTAATTGTGTAAATTCATTCTACACAATCAGGCAACAAATACTGATACTGAGAGCTGATTTCCTTTGTTTTACAAACACTTACAGCCAGGTACTGGATACACAGAAATGATTATGATAGCTCCTACCTTCTCAAAGTACTATTGTATTGTCTTTGGCTTTATGAGTAAAACAAATATGTAAATTGATTGTTTATCATACAGTGTGGTAGGTGAAATAACAGAAATGCACTGGGTATTTGAGGAGTACAAGGTGTATGAATATGGCATTCTGCTAGAATATATTTTTCATGATATAATAGTTTTTCAAGAAAATTACTATATTACCCAGTGTGAGGGGGAAATGAGTCTTAGAAATTTAACTAGAGCCATATTCAGTACTGGGAGTGTAGTCAGTTTTGTAAAAAGTAAAACAAGATGAGCATGCAATTAACTGCAATGTTAACCCAAGTCTTACTTGTTTATGTTATTGATCTCATTTTCTCTTGACCTCACATTTCCTATCTCCCCCTTCCCACCATTTCCTTACATTCTTAGAAAGGAAAAGTCACCTATATCAGTCATTGTGTCACTTGGTCCTGTTTAAAATAGTAAGGGGGTTAGATCTGTGCACTAAAGAGTGGTATCACTTTTCACCTGGGCTGATATTTCTCTGTCTTTCTCCCCTCTTAGAAAACACAAAAGCTCATTGAATGCAGGGTATGCCGGCCAAGTTTGCATTCAGTCCAGAAGGGAGAATGGCATCTCAGTTAGTCAGTATTCCAGTGGATAATACAAACCCCAGAACTAATGGTGAAATGTTTCCTGCAGCAAATATCTAAAAGTTAAGACAGACAGACACTGATTGATAATGTATGGAACTAGAATATAAATGAGCAACTAGAATCACCAATAAAACTAAAACATCTCTATATTCTCTAACTTAAAGTAATCCCAAATGTAGAGACCAGTTGTGTTAACTTAATTCTTAGCCTAAAATACAAATCTTTAAACGGCATTGGTTTGTTAGACATAATACTAAGTGAACAAGACTAGAAGGAAACCTAATTCTGCTTAACTCTTTATAGTTTGACTTGACAGCCTTTCTGCTAAAAATATGGAATGGGAGGTCTCAGAAAGCAAACCCCAAAATAGCTGGTTACTCTGAAATGAGTAGGTATATTCTCTTCAGTATTTCAGTCATCTGTTGTGTATTCCATGTTATTAAAATACTGTTACTTAAAACATACATTTACTCTAAGAACACAAACACTATGGCATTTTGCTTTTTAAAATGTCAGTTCACTGGAAAATACAAGAGGTTACGTGAAATAAATTCCAGATCAGTATATACAATAGAAAGAGTTTATCTCATCATTTATGCTCACATTATAAATTTTTTTCGTGCCACGGCTTTATGGAACTCACCTAAGGTGTGGAAATACCCAGGGTAGAGCCAAGTGCTGCATTGTAAGCTCTGATGCAGCCTTTGATGAAACCTCACTTGTGCCATTGGAGAGCAGATCTATTACTGAAAATAACTTTGCCAGTAGTGATAATATCTACAAGGGGAATTTCTGTGCTGGTTCCCTTGCTCTCCTTCTTTATCTTGTCCTCTTCCCTCCTCCCCTGCCTCCCTAAATCCAAATAGAAAGAAAAGTAGGACACTATTCACAGGGATAAAGTGATAGTAAAAACTTCCTGGGTATTCTCACGCAGGCGTGAGCACACGCACACGCACACACACATCAGTGATCTGTTACAAGTCTGTAGAGATGAACCTTTCCGCTTTAATCCTCAACGGGGTGGGGGGGACGATTATACATAAAATGAACACATAATACAAACTACATATAAAATTATGGAAAACATCTTAAGCGTATTTCTTTGCTATTATATATTTTTTTTAAAAAAAAACATGTTTTCTAGATTTTAAGATGCTCATTTTTTCATATTTAGCATTTCTGAAATCCAGATGCCTCTATGGTCACTGCCTGGCAGCTGTCCTGACATAGTTGTCACTGCCTGCACGTATGCACTAAACTTGCAGAATGAGTGTCAGAGGTGCTCACTGAACACAGATTGCTGTGTGTAACCTCTTAATGCATAAAGATTGATATTATGTATTAAAGCATGGATTTTTACAACTCAGGGTTGAAAAATGATTCAGAAGAATTAGACACTGAAAATAAAGTGTTTTAGGACTGCTTTAACAAATGTAACTTTTTTTTAATGTATGGGTGATATCTTAACATCTAAGATTAGAACAGCTTGTTCAGTTAGTCAGAAATAAAATTTCTAAGTGATAAAAATGCCTTCTCATAATTTCATTGCCAGGTTTTTTTTCCTTAATGGTACATTAAATAAGTGTGTTTTGTAATTATGGCATCTTACATTCAAAGAAATATAGTAGTTATTCTCTCCTTATATACGTGTCTCCATCTCCTACTTTTTAATATTAAAAAGCACTGATATTTTTTTCAGAAGTAATAGTTGGTATTAAACACCAAATCTCAGTAGTCCATTCATTGTTTTCAAAATAGACATTGAGCCCCTACCCCGAGGCAGGCACTGTTCTTGGAGCTGGAAGTGCAGCAGTGAATAGAACTAAAGTCTGCTGTCATGAGGCATATGTTCTAGCGAGGGCAGTGTACATTAGACAGAGTGTGCATTAATGTCAAGTGGTAAATACTAAGAAGAAAAAGTAAAGCTGGGTTGACAGAAGGTGATGGGGTTTAGAACTTTAGATAGAGTACTAAGGGGGGGTCCCTCTGAGAAGTGATAATTAAATAGGACTGGAAAGAAATAAAGGAACAGGCAGTACAGTTACACTGAGGGGTGGAGGTGGAGGGTTCCAAACAGAAGAAACAGCAAAATCAAAGGCTTTGAGGCTGAAAAGCATTTAGTTTCTTCAAAGAACATCAGGGAGGGTACAAGTGTGACTAGAACTGAATAAGTGGGAGAAAGTAATAAAAGAGGTCTAGCAGGGAAAGTTTATAGAAGGTGGGAAGGTGGAAGCTTTGGACCAGAGGAATAAAATGATCTTGACTCTCCCTCTTGCTGTCAACCATCAAGGACTCAAGGATGGAGGCAGCAAGACTTTTTCAAGGTTGTGGAATCATCTAGGAGAAACAATGACATCTTGAACCAGTGAGGATGTTGTATATTACAATAGAGATGATGAGATTCTAACCATGGTATTGTGGCTATAAATCAAGCCAAACAATAGACAATGAAGTCCAATGGATTATGTAAATGTAGTATTAGTTATATGCTCATTTCTTCAAACATATTGGAAGGGAAATGCTATAGTTCAGTGATTTCCAGCTGGGTATGCCACAAGAATTTTTAAAACATGTAATACCTGATTATTTAGTCAGGGGCACTGACCTCTTTTCCCTTAGATTGTCAAATAAAAATATCACAATAGTCAACACAAGAATAGCCATCTGGTGTGAATGAATCAAAATTATACCTTTTTGGGGGCGAGGGGGAGGTTAGGGGTTAATGGGGGGGATGAGGACACATTTGCAATACCTTAACTAATAATAAAAAATATATATATACCTTTTTTTTTGTCAGATTGGCAAAAAATATAATACATTTTTTTGTTGTGCTGTAGAATTTTAGTAATTTGTTTTTATGTGCCATAGATGAAAAAGGTTCAAGAATGCTGCTATAGGTAACAATATTTTCTTGAAGTAAAACATCCTTGTTTAACTTTAAAAAATAATTTACTTGCCCGGCCAGTGTGGCTTAGTTGTTGACCATCAACCTATGAACAGGGAGGTCACAGTTCAATTCCGGGTAAGGGCACATGCTTGATCCCCAGTGTTGCGTGTGCTGGAGGTAGCCAATAGATGATTCTCTCTCACTGATGTTTCTATCTCTCCCTCTCCCTTCTCTGAAATCAATAAACATGTATATTTAAAAATAATAATTTACTAAGCATTGTGGGGTCTATCAAAAGCTATAAAATGTCATCTCTGGGAATTTCTAATTGGGAGCTAAGACATTGGAGAATTTCAGTAACATTTAAATATTTTTTAAAAAAATTATTGATTGATTTCTTTTTACTTTTTACTAGAGGCCCGGTGCATGAAATTCATGCACTGGGCGGGGGGGAGTACCTCAGCCCAGCCTACGCCCGCTTGCAGTCAGGAAATCTCGGAGGATGTCCAACTGATGGCTTAGGCCCGCTCCCCGGGGAGCGGGCCTAAGCTGTCAGTCAGACATTTTTAGCGCTGCTGCGGAGGCGGGAGAGGATCCTATCACCACCGCTGCACTCACCAGCCGTAAGCCCGGCTCAGGGCTTCTGGCTGAGTGGCGCTCCCCCTGTGGGAATGCACTGACCACCAGGGGGCAGCTCCTGTGTTCAGCATCTGCCCCCTGGTGGACATTGTGCAACATAGCGACCGGTCATTCTGCCATTCGGTCAATTTGCATATTACCTTTTTATTATATAGGATTTTTTGGAGAGAGAAAGAGAAACATCGATTTGTTGTTCCACTTATTTATGCATTAATTTGTTGATTCTTGTATGTGCCTTGACCTGGGATCGAACCCACAATTTGGCATATGGGGACAGTGCTATAACCAACTGAGCTACCCGGCCAGGACAGCAGTGTAAAGGAGTATGTGATTAAGGATCAAACATCAGCTAGTTCTTTTCGAGTTAAAGATAAGTAGAGAATTTGGTGGCAAGCTTAACAGAAGTTGTAGGTCTTGAACTGCATTTTTTTCAATAGACTATTTTTTAGAGCAGTTTTAGATTCACAGCAAAATTGAGCAGAAAGTGCTAAGACTGCCATATGCACACATTCCGGATGCTCTAGCCTCCCCTATTATCAACATCCCCCACCAGAGTGATACATTTGTTACAGTTTTTGAACCTACACTGATGCATCATTATCACCTAAAGTCCATAGTTTACATTAGGGCTCACACTTGGTGTTGTACATTCTATAGGTTTTAAAAATGTGTAATGACATGTATCTACCCTTATAGTATCATACAGGGTAGCTCCACTGCCCTAAAAATTCTCTGTGTTCCACCTCTTCATCCTTCTCTCCTCACTAACCCCTGGCAGCCACTGATCTACTTAGTTGTCTCCATAGCTTTGCCTTCTCCAAAATGTTGTATGTTTGGAATCATATAGTATGTAGCCTTTTCAGACTGACTTTTTTCACTTAGTAATACTATCCTATATAATACAAGCATAGTAGGCAAATTGTCCCCTCGACCAGGAGTTGTCCTGGAGTTCGATCGGGGGCGGGACCGACTGGGGGAAGGGAAGGAGGCATGGGCTGGTGGCCAGCAGCCGCCAGGGACCCTGCCCGTGCACGAATTCTATGCATTGGGCCTCTAGTACATTTAATATTTTATTACCTGGAAATACTACAGTTTATTTACCTATTCACCACTAAAGGACATCTTGGTTGCCTCCAAATTTTGGCAATTAAGAATAAAATTGTTGCCCTAACCGGTTTGGCTCAGTGGATAGAGCATCGGCCTGCGGACTGAAGGGTCCCAGGTTCGATTCCGGTCAAGGGCATGTACCTTGGTTGTGGGCACATCCTCAGTAGGGGATGTACGGGAGGCAGCTGATCGATGTATCTCTCTCATCGATCTTTCTAACTCTCTATCCCTCTCCTTTCCTCTCTGTAAAAAATCAACAATATATATATATTTTTAAAAACCTTAAAAAAAAAAAGAATAAAGCTGTTTATATGTTCAGGATTTTGTGTAGATGTGAGTTTCCACCTCTATTGGGTAAATGCCAAGGAGTATGAATGATAGATTGTATGGACAGAGTAAGTTTTGTTTTATAAGAAACCACCAAACTGTGTTCCAAACTGACTGTACCCACCACTGATTTTGCATTCCCGCCAACAATGAATGAGAGTTCCTGTTGCTCCACATTTTTCATTGTTTTAGATTTTGGCCATCCTAATAGGTGTGTAGTTGTCTCACATTTTCAATTTTCCTAATTACATGTAATATTGAGCATCTTTTCATATGCTTATTTGTCATCTGTATATCCTCTTTGGTGAGGTTTGTTCAGGTCTTTGGCCCATTTTTTAATCAGGTTATTTTCTTGTTGATTTTTTAAGAGTTCTCTGTATATTTTGGTTAACAGTCCTTTATTAGATATATCTTTTGCAAATATTTCCTCTCAGTTTGTGGCTTGTCTTCTCTTTATTAAGCTGCATCTTGAAGGATGATGAAATAGGCAAGAGAGGGAGGCTTTTGTACAGAATGGTAATAACAGCCTAAATTTATTGTTTCTCTTCAGTGGAAGCCCCTCTTTTGCTGACCTTTTTCACATGGCTTCCAAACCCTGTACCGTTCTTCACTGTTAATGCCATTTCCATCCTAGCTGCCAGGAGAGTCTGAGAGCCACCAAACTGGGACACTACCAGACACAAAGTTAATATGGCCTTGAAGAAGAACCACTTCTCAGGTTTCTCCGAGCTCAAGGCTCAAGATGTAGATGGTCAGTAAATATTAAATGCACAATTTGAGCCTCTTGGCTTTTTTCTTCTGTACCAGTGAGAGTTCTAGGGGGAACTTAGGTAAGCAAAAATTAGTTATGTGGATTTTCAGCTTTCTGCTAGGATGCATTTCAAAGCAATTACTAATGAATTTGGAATTGTCTCTACCATTTCCACCTATTAACAGAGATAGTCAAGAATTGGTGTACTGGCCTGGCCGGTGTGGCTCAGTAGTTGAGCATTGACCCATTAACAAAGAGGTCACTATTCCAATTCCCAGGCAGGGCACATGCCAGGGTTGCAGGCTCAATCCCCAGTAGGGGATGTGCTGGAGGCAGCCTATTGATGATGTTTCTCTCTCATCGATATTCCTATATTTCTATCCTTCTCCCTTTAAAAAAAAAAACTCAATAAAAACATTAAAAAAAAGAATTGGTGTAATGGATTTGCTTTATTTGGAGAATAAGTAATGAAAAATAAAAATTACTCCTTTGTAAACCATTTTTAAGTTACCTTAATATTATAAGGTTCTTGGTACTTTGAAAATGGGGTGAGTTTTCTGTTCTATCTCCAATTCATATTAAGGGGAGAATATAAACCATGATTCCATTCTTGAAATATACTTTAAAAATTATTCACTCATTTTTTAAGTGTGTGTGTGTGTGTGTGTGTGTGTGTGTGTGTGAAAGAGAGTGAGAAACTACCTTATTTAGGAATGATTATCAATTTTCTTTTATTTTCTTTCTACTTACTGCTTTGGATAAACATACTGGAATACTGCCAAAAATTTAGGTGGCTGAATACTAATTTTGCTGAAATTAGATGGAACAGCCATCTCCTGCCAATTTTCTTTCTAAATTATGCAGAAATTTGACTCTTGTAAGACATAAATCTGGTAAAAAATAGAGTCCTAATTTTCTAGTCAGTCAATAAGACCTTCAACGGACTATTCATGTTTCAGCGTTAATTTTTATGTAAAAAAAGAAATCAAAGGAAAATGCAATTAGTAAAAATTACTAGTCATATTTCTCATGTGGCCCAAATATTGATTTGCAGTGTTAAGTAACTAACATTCATAACTTGTCTGACACAAAGAAAGTGATACACGGAAAACAATTAGTGCATCTTTCAAATGTAAGATAGTTATTGAATAATTACTCAAATAATGGTCAGTAATGGAATACAAAGGGTTATCTTTTAGCTAATCCTCAAGTAATAGAATTGGTGTATCTCTGATTTTTTTTCTTAGCCTTCCAGGGTTTAGAAGAATGAGACAAAAGTGATTATGGGACCTAGAGGGAGCCACTGGAGGCCAGCAAGGCAAAGGAGACTTTATCTTAAGCAATTAATCAAGAAACTCATATTGTAGGACAATTATTCAGAGCTAATTCTAAAATAGCTTTAGAGCCCCAGGTCTTGAGATATTTTTTTCCAGAATTTTGTCAAGGTCAGTTAGAGCACTGGGACAATCTTGCATTAGAATAAAGGTTTGGTTAAAAGTACATATTATTCTGTATCTAAGAGTGTGTGCAATATGAAAATATAGCATCAAACAACTTAAATGTACTTGTAATTTTTTTTACTTTATTTTTATGGTAGTGACAGTGCAAAATAGAATATATTATCCCAACAATTAACAGCCTTACTCAATCCACTTTCCTAAATACAGTGGCCTTTGTCTGGCTTGTTTGCTTCAATGTGTAAAAAAGTTGGATAATCTGATCATGTATGCATAGTGATTTTTAAATTTTTATTTATAATTTAAAAATTTCTATCATATTTATAATCATTGATTTCCTATCAGGTATGACTGTCTTAAAATCTGGACAGTCATTTTAAGCTTCATATTACTTACTTAAAAAAATATTTTAATTGATTTCAGAGAGAGGAAAGGAGAGAAAGAGAGTGGGGGGAGAGAGAGAG
The DNA here is from genome assembly GCF_964212035.1 of Myotis nattereri. Lineage (NCBI taxonomy): Eukaryota > Metazoa > Chordata > Mammalia > Chiroptera > Vespertilionidae > Myotis > Myotis nattereri. The sequence goes on from NC_138075.1 coordinate 156,574,872, forward strand.
AGAGAGAGAGAGAGAGAGAGAGAGAGAGAGAGAGAAACATGAACGATGAGAGATTCATCCATCGGCTGCTTCCTGCACTCCCCCTACTGGGGATCGAGCCCATAACCTGGGCATGTGCTCTGACTGGGAATGGAACCAGAACCTCCTGGATTTATGGGTCGACGCTCAACCACTGAGCCACACCAACTGAGCTACTGTTATTTTTTTGTTCTCATTAGTGGAATAAGCAACTTCTTTTATCTAATAGTTTATCTTCTTTATGTGCACAGTGAGCATTTTGAGACCTTTCCTTAGCTTTCTTACCTACCTTCCTCAATCTTTCCCTTTCTTCTAACAAGCTTCCCTGCTTAAAACTCACTAGTGGTTTCCCATTGTACTCAGACACACTCTAGATCTTTGGGCACAGCATTGAAGATAAGGCCAGCTCCCACACATGCATGCCTCTCACCACCTTCTCTATATCCGCTTTTCCTCCATTCACCAACTGTACAAGGCTGTTCCCACAGCAGGATCTTGGTCTTGCTCTCTTTTCCCTGAAATGCTTATTCAAAAGATCATCCTCTGGCTATAGTTTTTTCATGAATCTGTTCTCAGCTGAAACATCACTTCCTCAGTGACTGTTCTATCTAAAGTAGCCCTTTCCCTTCCCAAATGCGTCATCCTATTTTATGATCTTCCTAGCACTTCATCACTATGAATGATCTTTTGTATTATTTGTTGCCTATGTGCCCTCTCAGCATTTAAAGTCCATGAGAAAAAAAACCTTATCTTTTGTTTACTTACATCTGTGTTGCCTGTTGTATATAGATGGTAATAAATATTTGTTGGGTGAGTGTGTGTGTGTGTGTGTGTGTGTGTGTGTGTGTGAGAGAGAGAGAGAGAGAGAGAGAGAGAGAGAGAGAGAGAGAGAGAGACTGTCTTTATTTTGTGTACATTTTTATCCTTATTCTCCTCCAGCTTTTGTCTCCACCACTAGACAAGCTGTCTATTCAGATCACCACTTTACTCAGCTGCTGGGGTAATCTTTTTTAAAAGCATATCAAACCCTTTAAAACATTCAGACTTCCCATTAACCTTTAAATAATATCTTAACTCCTGACCATGACCCATAAAGCCCTGTCTACCTATCCAGTTTATCTTGTTTTATCTTCCCCTCACTTACTCTGCTCTTGCCACACTGGAATTCTTTTAGTGCCCTAAACATGCAGACTCATTATATTATGTGGCTGTTTCACATGATGCTCCACGAACGGAAAATACTGTTCTCCTAGTTTGTCCCTGACCAGCTATCCTAATTATTCAGATCTCTGCATAATTAATCAGTGTTCAGATAGTTTCTTCACTCTAAGAAGGTGTTATTTTACCTTCCTACTTCTTTTCTTTTAATTGATTTTTTATTTTTTAATTACAGTTGACATACAATATTATATGTTTCAGGTGTACTACCCACTGATTGGACATTATATAATTTACTAAATGATCATCCCCATAAATCTAGTACCCATCTTATACCGTACATAGTTATTATATTAATGACTATATTTTCTATGCTGTACTTTGCATCCCTGTGACTATTCTGTAAGTATAATTTGTACTTCTTAATCCCTTTACCTTTTTCACCCGTCCCCCACCCAACCTGCCTCCCATCCAGCTACTGTCAAAATGTTCTCTGCATCTATGAGTCTATTTCTGTTCTGCTTGTTTATTTTGGTTTTTAGATTCAGTTTTTTATAGATATATATTTATTATCCTTTTATTATTCATATTTTTATCTTTTTCTTCTTAAAGAAGACACTTTAACATTTCATGTAATACTGATTTGGTGGTGATGAACTCCTTTAGCTTTTTCTTGTCTAAGAAGCTCTTTATATGTCCTTCAATTCTAAATGATAGATTTGTTGGGTAGAGTAATCTCAGTTGTAGGTCTTTGCTTTTCATCACTTTGAATATTTTGTGCCAACTTCTTCTGGCTTGCAAAGTTTCTGTTGAGAAATCAGGTAACAGTCTTATGGGGACTCCCTTGTAGGTAACTAACTGCTTTTCTCTTGCTGCTCTTAAGTTTTTCACTTTGTCTTTAATCTTTGGCATTTTAATGATGATGTGTTTTGGTGTGAACTTCTTTGGGTTAATCTTATTTGGGACTTTCTGCACTGCTTGTATGTCTGTTTCCTTCACCAGGTTAGGGAGGTTTTCTGTCATTATTTTTTTCAAATGGGTGTTCTATTCTTTGCGTGTGCGCGTTCTTTCTCTCTCTCTCTCTCTCTCTCTCTCTCTCTCTCTATATATATATATATATATATATATATATATATATATCCCTTCTCTCTCTCTCCATCTATCTATCTATCGCTCTCTCTCTTTCTCTCCCTCTCTTCTGGCACTCCCATGATGTGAAAGTTAATATGCTTGAAGTTTTCCCAGAAGCTCCTCATACTATTATATTTTTTGGATTCGTTTTTTCTTTTTGCTGTTCTAACTGGGTTTTTTTTGCTTTTACTTCCTTATCTTCCAAATATCTGATTTGATCCTCTTCTTTACTTCATTATTGATTCCCTATAATGTGTTCATTTTACTTAATGTATTCTTAATTTCTGACTGTTGGGGTGTTTTTTTTTTTATGTTTTCTAGTTCCATTTTATGTTTCCTATCTCTTTGTTGAAGTTCTCACTAAATTTATCTATTCTTCCCCTATGTTAATTGGGCATACTTATAACCAGTGTTTTGAACTCTGCATCTAGTAGATTACTTATCTCTTTTTTTTTTTTTTTTTCAGTTCTTTTCCTGGAGTTTTACTCTGTTCTTTTGAGACATGTTTCTTCGTCTCCTCATTTTGGCAGCTTCCCTGTGCTTGTTTTTATGTGTTAGGAAGAGCTGCTACATCTCTCATGTTTGGTAGAGTGGCCTTAATAGTAGGTGTTCTGTAGGGTCCACTGGCACAGACTCCCCAATCATCCAAGCTGGGCACTTCAGGTGTACCCCCCTGTGTGGACTATGCATACCTTCCTCTTGTAATTGAGCCTTGATTGCTATTGGCACATCAATGGGAGGGATTTATTCTCAGGGCAAATAGTTGTAAGGGCTGGCCTTTACCACAGAGGAGGATCTGCTGTGCTGGAGCTCACCCCATAAAACAGGACTTATTTCAGCAAGGCTCTGGTACCCTCTGAATCTGCCCCTTGATTGTGTCCCTTGTGGATGTGATTGGGTTGTGCTCTGACTTAATCTGAAGCTGTCCACTAGGTAAACTGGCTCTGGGACTTCCTGAGAGGTGCAAGCCAAGGTCAACCACCATCTGTGTTCTGCAAGGGCCATCGGGCATGAGCTATAGACCAATCTGCAGATGGTTGCTACTTGTGCTGGGCTTAGAGATGCCCAGAAGAGGCCAAGCTGTGAACCATAGCTGGTTGCCACTAGTTCCACTCCTGGGGTCACTTGGTGAGAGATATGGGACACACCAAGGCCAGATGCTACTTGCTTGAGAGATTTTAGGGAAGTTTGAAGCATGAGCCAAGACAGGCCATTCATATGGAAAAGTCACTGGAAACAGCTGGGATAGGCCCACAGGTTGGGTGGGGCAGCATCTCAGCGAATTACTAGGGCTGGTCAAAAAGTGTAGCCAGGTTGATGGAGACTCACATATGGCACCCGCCTATCAGTTCTATGGAGGCAGAGCTCAGAAAAGGAACCATGGCCTCTGTCAGCATTTCTGTCTGGGAAAAAGCTGCCCCTCCAGCTCTTGCCCTGATGCCAGATAATTTCATTCCTCTCCATATGTCCCTGGTGCCTTTCAAGCTGCTGCCCCAGTGCTAGAACTCAGAGGGAGCAAGTCAGAGCAAGTCAATGTGCAAGCCCTTTGAGACGAACTGCCTGGGACAGCACTCTATCTCACTCAGCTACAATATCTGCTGGTTTTCACAGCCAGAAGTTATGGGGACTTCTCTTCCTGGCACTGGAAGCTCGGCGTGGGGGGGGGGGGGCCTTAGTGTGGGGCTGGGACCCTTCCCTCATCAGCGGGGATTTCTGAAACCGAGATATCCCTCCTGATTTTTATCCACCACATGTGGGTGTGGGACCATCCCAGTCAATGTGTCCCCTCCTACCAGTCTCAATGTGGTTTCTTCTTTATATCCCTAGTTATAGTTCAGCTAGTTTTCAGGTGGTTCTGAATAATGGTTGCTCTCTAGTTTAGTTATGATTTTGATGTGGTTGTCCCTGTTGTTATTTTCTATTTTTCCAATTTATTTCATAGCACTTATCATGGATCCTAACACTCTGTTGGTATATGTGATGTTTTCTAATCATTGACATCATTGAATACTCCCCACTTGTTGAAACTCTATTTCTTATACTTTCTCTTCTGGTTTTCTTTCAACTTACTGGCTATTCTGTCTCATTCTCTCTCTCAGGCTCCTCTTCTGCCACTACTTTAAACTTCGGTGTGTCCCAAAATGTCTGCCTTTGGTTCTCTGCTCTTCTCACTTTGTAATTTCCTCAATGGCATTTCTTGCATCCATGGCTTCAGCCACGACAGTAGGCAGTATAGCATGGTAATTAAGAGCTTTTGCTCAACATAGGTTAGCTACTATTTTAGATACTGGAAATACAGTCTAGATCAGCCGTGGGCAAACTACGGCCCGTGGGCCAGATCCGGCCCATTTGAAATGAATAAAACTAAAAAAAAAAAAGACCATACCCTTTTATGTAATGATGTTTACTTTGAATTTATATTAGTTCACACAAACACTCCATCCATGCTTTTGTTCCAGCCCTCCGGTCTAGTTTAAGAACCCATTGTGGCCCTCGAGTGAAAAAGTTTGCCCACCCCTGGTCTAGATGATATAGTCCTGGATCTCAGAAAGCTTACATTTTAGTAGGTGAGGCAAAAAAAAAAAAAAAAAAAAAAAAAAAAAAAAGCTAATCAAATCTATAATAATCTATACTAATAAAAGCCTAGGTGGCCCTCGTGCCCCCACGTCATCACAAGATGGCCACCACAAGATGGCCGCCCCACATTGTCACAAGATGGCCGGCAGGGGAGGGCAGTTGTGGACGATCAGGTCAGCAGAGGATGGTAGTTGGGGGCAACCAGGCTGGCAGGGGAGGGCAGTTGTGGACGTTCAGGTTGGCAGGGGAGGGAAGTTGGGGGTGATCAGGCTGGCAGGGGAAGGCAGTTGGGGGGCCATCAGGCCATTGGGGGCAATTGGACTGGCAGAGGAGCAGTTAGGTGTCAATCAGGCCAGCAGGGAGCGCTTAGGGAGCGATCAGGCTGGCAGACAGGCAAGTGATTAGGAGCCAGGGGTCCTGAATTGTGAGAGGGATATCCCAGATTGGAGAGGGTGCAGGCTGGGCTGAGGGACCCCCCCCCCCTTCCAGTGCGCAAATTTCGTGCACCGGGTCTCTAGTAAAAGTATAATATGCTAAATAGACCGGACATCCTTCTGGATGAAGCCGGGACTGTGAGGGAAGCCCAGGTCCCGGGTGCCTGCTGGGGGCCGGAGGAAGGGAAGCCTGGGTCCCAGGTGCCAGAGGGATGCCAGTGCTGGTAGCGGGGGGAAGGAAGGCTACTCTTGCATGAATTTCGAGCATCAGGCCTCTAGTAAATAATATAATGATAGGTAGGAATGGGTGCAATGTAGATAAAACAGGGCATGAAAGTGATAGGGAGGCAAGTAGATAGCATGTTGTTGATCACAGAGGACCTCTCTGAGGAAGTGGCATGGAAGATCTGAAGAAAATGAGAGACTAAGCCATGAGAAGAGGTGGAGGGAGGGAGAGTATTTCAGGTCATTGAAGAGTACTGGGAATCAGCTTGGCAAGTTTGCGGAAAATTAAAACGTCCAGTGTGGTGTGAGAAGAGGAGCAGTGCAGGGGTGGAGCAGGGTGATACAGGACTTCATAGGTTATAGTAAGAAGTTGGATTTTTTTTTTATTTTTTATTTTTTAGGGTCTTCAGTAAAGGGCCTTCCGGTAAAAGCCAGAAGACCAGCTGGACAAATTCAAAAAGCTATAAGCGAGAAGTTGGGATTTTATTCTAATTGTGACAGGGAGCCTTTGAGCAGGGAAATTATCTGATTTTGCATTTGGAATTGGAGAGAGTCAATTCCAGTCTTATTTATCACGTGGCTTTAATAGAAGCAGTCACATTTAGCCTTTTCTTTGTCAAAACTATTTATTTGCCAAGTCATACAAATGGAATACAAATGGCATTCATCCCTGAGACATTGTGACTTCGTGACATACCTTTCCTGAAAATTTAAATGAAGTTCAATTAATTTTAGAGTTAAAAACAGTACTTAAAAAAAAAAATTTGCCCGGCAGGCATTGCTCAGTGCTTGAGCATCAACCTATGAAACAGGAAGTCATAGTTCGATTCCTAGTTGAGGCACATGCCCAGGTTGTTGGCTCGATCACTGGAGTGGTTGTGCAAGAGGCAGCGAGTCAGTGATTCTCATCACTGATGTTTCTCATATATTTTTATTGATTTCAGAGAGGAAGGGAGAGAGAGAGAAACAGCAGTGATGAGAGAGAATCATTGACCTGCTGCCTCCTGCATGTCCCACACTGGGGATCGAGCCTGCAACCCGGCATGTGCCCTTACTGGGAATAGTTCATGGATTGATGCTCAACCACTGAGCCATACCCAGCCGGGCTAAACAGTACTTTTTTAAAAAAATTTTTTTTATCTGTATTTGATGTATGTAGTAAGTACTTTCTATTGCATAGATGATCACCCTCTGTGCCCCCCCAGCTACCACCCCTACTTCTCTTCCATGCCAGGAAAGAGTTGATTATAGTTTCATAGCATTTTTCTAGTAATTTTTATATCATTGTGAATTTCTTGTTTTGTGGCCTGTATATGGATGGTTTCTTAGGGGTTTTTGTTTGTGTTTTGATTCATCAAATTTTAAGAGACCAGCAGCAGATTTTATCTGCTACTAGTAAATATGAAGATGTTTGGAATTGATAGCATGAGACAAGGATAGCTACATAAAAATCAAAAAATTTAAATACCGATTTTTCTTTTCTCCTATCAAATTTATAATTTGGCACTGAACTAATGTTTCTCTTACCATCTCAAACTAGAGTCATACCAAATTGGTCTTCTTTCTAATCTTGCTTTTTAACAGCCATTGTATAAATATACTGAACTTTTATTTTTTTAATTGTTTTTGCTAAAACCTCTGGGACTATACATGCATAGTTGGGAGAAAGAGAAAATAGAGAATGTGTGGGAACAACTCCTACATGGGCTGGCTCTTGATAGGTGCTAGGAGAATGATGGCAATAAAAGGCATGTGCTGCTGTCACCACTACCAACATTGACTTCTATTATTTGAACTATTTTCAAAATGATTTCACATTGTGTGTTCACTTACTACACCTGATAGTCCTATGAAGTAAGTAGGGTCAACATTATTTTGTGTGTGTACAGATAAAGAATCTTGTGCTCATCAATACACATAAATGGTAAAGGGCTGGTTCTATAAACCAGGGTCATCTTCTAGTCCATCACTGTTTCCATTGTAAAGAAATGCTACCTTAATAATAAAGTATGGTTTGGGATAAAGAGTGTGCTTCTAAACACTAATCCAAAACCCTGAGGTCATGTGGCAAGTTAGTGTAGTAGAAAGGATTGTATACAAGAGCTAATTGGTGAATGGGATGTCTTATATAAGTGAGCACAAGAAGGGAAAGAAATGGCCAACATGGGGCAACAACAAAGTTGTCCCCTTCTTGACCCTTGACTTTAGGGATGTCCAATGTAATGTTATTTTAATAACTAAAACATTTTCTCAGTATTAGATAAAAGGATTATAGTAAGCATTTAATAATAATTTATTTATTTATTTATTTTTTAAATATATTTTATTGATTTTTACAGAGAGGAAGGGAGAGAGATAGAGAGTCAGAAACATTGATGAGAGAGAAACATCGACCAGCCGCCTCCTGCACATCCCCCACCGGGGATGTGCCCGCAACCCAGGTACATGCCCTTGACCGGAGTCGAACCTGGGACCTTTCAGTCCGCAGGCCGACGCTCTATCCACTGAGCCAAACCGGTTTCGGCAGCATTTAATAATAATTTAGACAACTGTCATATTTCATTGATCCTGACACATTATCAATCATAAGAAGCACCATTATTTTATGTACCACTAAGAAAAAAACAAAACCACACAATGTCAAATAGACTGTGAATCAGTTCTTTCTTATCAGACAAAATGTTTCTTTGTAACTGCATAGAACAAATATTTCTTCTTCAAATTTTTTGAATGGTTTGTTGACTGAAACATTGAGGAGTTGCAATGTCCAGTCATTCTACCAAGAGTAACAAGTTCACCCATGCGCAGGCCATAACTGCTATATCACTGTCACTTATTCAAGTAATAGAGACAAGAAGATGCCTTTGATTATAAAACACATCAGTTTCAGAGTTGCATATTTTAACACCATTAGAACCAATGAAATATGATAAAATAGTTCTTATTATTTTTTCTAATAATAAAATATTTATTATCAGCCTGTTGATTGCTTAGCAGCTAAAGGCAAAAGTGGTTCCTCTCTTAGTGAAGCTTAGTTGGAGACACAGATAAGAAATGCATTAACAATGAAACCTACTTATTTTTGGAGGTAAGGAATGATGAGAGAATACTTCTTTGAGAAGACAATAATTAAGTTTAAGACTTACAGGTTGAGAGAGAGGCAAGCATGGAAATCATGAAGAGCGTTCCCAGCAGAGTGGAGCAGAATCTGTGTATAAATACCCTGAGGAAGGAAGAACTTGATGTATTCCAGAAATTCGAAGAATGATCATGTGGCTTGACCAGAGTGTTCTGCACATAGCTAGTTCTTTGAATTTAAACTAAAATATCTCCCAGTTTGGGTTTAGAAGAATGTTTTGCCAGAGATGGATGGTCACAGTGTTAAAGTTCATAAGGCACATTTAATCTTTTCATTAAATGCCTTCTGAGGGCTAGAATTACTTTCAAGCAAAATCTTTTATTTTAAATCAGTACTCCATAAAAGTATTTGATGTTGACGAAGTTATAGCCATATAATTATATACGGTTGTTCCTCATTATGCATGGATTCCATGTTTACACTTTTGCCTACTTGCTAAAATGTATGTGTAACTTCAAAATCACTTTCACGATCATTCAGAGTGGCAAAAAATTAGAGATACACCTAACATACATGTTTGCTCTGAGTTCGAATAACGTGGCCCTCTGCCTTGTTATTTCAACTCTCATATTGTAAACAAGTGTCATTTTCAAGGCCTATTTAATGCCACATTTTTCATACTTTTTGATTTTTGTTGGTGATTGTGCTGTTTAAAATGACCCCCAAGCACAATGCTTAAGTGCTGACTAATGTTCGTAAGTGTAGGAAGGTTGAGAAGTGCCTTACAGAGAAAATACTTGTTAGATAAGCTTCATTCTGACATGATATAGTGCTGTTGAGCATGAGTTCTATGCTAATTAATCAACAATATATATTAAATGAGGTGTCTTTAAACAGAAACACACATAAAATGTTATGTATTGATCTGCGAACAAAAAAATGTTTGATCAAAGCCTCATAAGAACCTTTCCCTTAGAAGCAGTGGTTCCATTTTCACTAGTTTCATGGTAATTTTATAAGGACACAACCACCACAAATAACACAAATTCCACTGTACATGTATATGATGTGAATAGATAGTTAATATGTTGCTGTGTAGCAAGCCATCTAGACATTTAATGGCTTAAAACAGCAACTATTAGCTCACAATTCTGTGAGTTGGCATTTTGGATTGGCTCAGCTGTGCGATTCTTCTGCTGGACATGGCTGGGCTTGGTTATACATTTGTGATCAGCTGCTGATCAGTGGCCTCATTCATATGTCTGATAATCCAGCAGGTTCACTTGGCTCACTCATGCGAGGGCAGTTGCAAGTTGTTCCAAAGCAGCAAGAGGGCAAGCCCCAGGATGCAAGTGGTTTTCAAGCCTGTGCTTATGTCATGTTCACCAACTCTGACCCATCAGGCAGGGTCACCTAAGTGCAAGTAGGCTCACCATTAAGAGCAGCCCACAGAAAGGGCATAGGTGCAGGGAGGGAAGAATTTTTATTCTTTTTGTACAGTCTAATTCATACATTAAGCACTTTGCTGAATTCTTTACATCATTTGCCTTACTAGTATTCAAAAACCAAAGAGGCAGTACTGTCTGTTAACCCAAATTGGCATAAAGGGAAATTGAAGTTCAGAAAGATTAAGCAACTGCATAGCCAGTAAAGGCAGGTCACACGTGTCTGTGTGATTACAAAGTTTTTATTTTTTCTGTATTATTTTGCCTTCTGATAGATTAATGGCTAATTTGCCTAATTTGTCTCATTCTGGGAACAAAGCAAACAAACAAAAAACAGCAATAAGATTAGTTTCACAAATTCCATTGTCTCTTAGAAAAGAAACCATGTCCTGTGCAAAGTCTTACTGTTGTAGTAAGTTTAAGAAAATCATGGTAATAGTGATTTGTGTGTCTGTGGTACTTGATTATGAATTTGGTTTTCACAAAGGGCTTACATCCTGGATGTGGAATCTTAGTTGTAATCGAATTTATCCTGAAAGACTTAGAGAAAGATGATTAAAATATTAGAGATATTGACATTGTCTGACGAGATCTCCTTGTATTTATTTCTTTTTTAAAAATCCACAGTATTACCATAGCCTGGCCCTATTATGCTATTGTAATCATAGTTGAACTGAGAAGGGTGATTAACGATAGCAATTTATTGTATCTGAGGAGGAGAGAAAATAGGAGATGTTGTCGTTATCATAAATCATATCATAAATAACCCAAAAGAAGCACTCAGAATGCTTGTGTGGTGTCAGCAGCAGGCCCTTTCAGGCACGTTAGCCCAGGATGTAGCCATAGAAACCCCAAAGTCATATTGTTATCTTACTCTTGCTGCAGTTATGTGATACAACAGTATTAACATATAGATTAGGCCATTTATAATACTAGGTGTCATTTCAGGTTGGCTTGCTTATATAGCATTTTAGTTTTTTATTGTGCAGAATGTTAGTGAAGTAGTGCTTTTTTACAGGTCAGTGTGTATATAAGTATTATAACACATCTTCATTCTGCTGTTAATTTATTGTGTTATTCATTGCTTGTACTGTATGGATTGTCATTGCCTAATTGTCGTGTCTTCACTAGTAATTTGTTTTTTTTTTAAGTAAATAGGCTTGTTTAAAAAAATACCTACTCACTTTTGCACATTGAATTGTGTTTTTAGGGTCTAATTACTGTTACAGTATAGACAGGATGATTTAAAATATATTTTATGAGGGAACGTAGATGGGATTTTTAAAAATTTAGCCTCATTTGGAACTCAAAGATTAAATGTTGGAATGGATTAAGATTGTTTTTATATTGTTCCCATTCCTGTCTTTTCCAGGCACCCAGTGTCTGCCCATCTTCCAACTGCCCTACACCTTCCCTCCTCACAGCAGCTTTCCACCTGAGTATTACCCTCCTGGCAGTACCCTGTGTTCCAGACCCTTTAATCCTTAGCATTCCTTCAAATTACAAATTATGTTTCATTTTCTTAGAGTTTCCTTCCTCAAAAAGAAAGTGTCATTCATTTTTTTAGCTTTATGGCCTTAAATATATTTTGGTGGCAGACTTTTAAAGATCTCTCTTTATCCAAGACATAAATCAAGTGGTCAGAATGCCAAGCGTTGTTGCATGTAGTCAGTGAGATATTTAGGAGCAGAAATAGCTC